>NC_045795.1:101376274-102049340 GCF_009873245.2 Balaenoptera musculus
AAGGATGTAGAGAAATTGGACCCTCATACATTGCTGGTGTGAATGTAAAATGATGCAGCCTCTGGGGAAAACATTATGACAGTTCCTCAAAAAATTTAACATAGAATTACTATATCCAGCAATTCCACTTCTGAGTATACGTCCAAAGCAATTGAAAGCAGGGTTTCAAGAGATAGTTTTACACCTGTGTGCCAGTAGTACTCTTTGCAATAGCTAAAAGTTAGAAGTAACCCAGGTGTCCAGAAACAGATGACAGATAAACAAAATGTGGTCTCTGCAGACAACGGAATATTGTTCAGCCTTAAAAAGGAAGGAAATTCTGATGCATGCGACAACATGGATGAACCTTGAGGACATTATGCTCAGTGAAATAGGCAGTCACAAAAAGACAAATACTGTATAATTCCACCTATATGTGGTACCTAGAGCAGTCAAATTCATAGAGACAGAAAGTAGAAAGGTGGTTGCCAGGTGCTCAGGGAGAGAGGAATGGGGAGTTAGTGTTTGTTGGGGACAGAGTTTCAGTTTTGGAAAATGAAAAGAGTTCTAGAGATGGATGGGGGTGATTGTTGCACAACAATGTGAATGTACTCATGCCACTGAACTGTACACTTAAAGATGGTTAAGAAGATAATATCTGTTATGTGTATTTACTGTGATGAAAAAGAAAATTAAAAAGCTATCCAGAAAATCTCAAAAATATTTGAAAATCAAACCACCTACTTTTAAATAAGCAATGAACAATGGGAAGTAAAATGAACAGGGGAAGTTTCAAAATATTTTCAACTGGATGAGAGTGAAAACACAGCAGTTCATAATTTGTGGGAAGCCCAGAAACCAGTGCTTGTGGGAAATTAGTAGCTCTTATGATGGTTAATTTTTATGTGTCAGCTTGACTGGGTCCCAGGGGCGCCTGGGTCTCTGCGTGAGGGTGTTTGTGGATGAGATTAACGCCTGAATCGGTAGACTGAGTAAAGTGAATTGCCCTCCCTAATGCGGTCCAGTCAGCTGAAGACCCGAATAGAACAAAAAGGCTGAGTAAGAGGGAATTTCCTTGGCCTGAGTGCTGAGCTGAGACTTGGGTCCTCTCCTGCCCTTGGGCTGGAACTTAGCCCATTGGTTCTGCCGGTTCTCAGGCCTTCGGACTTGGGCTGGACCACAGCATTGGCCCTCCTGGGTCTCCGGCTTGCTGACCACAGATGTTGGGATTTGTAAGCCTCATTAACCATGTGAATCATTCCTTGTAATAAATCTCTTGAGGGACTTCCCAGGCGGTCCAGTGGTTAAGACTTTGCCTTCCAGTGCAGGGGGTGCGAGTTCGATCCCTGATGGGGGAACTAAGATCCCATATGCCTCGCGGCCAGAAAACCAAAACATAAGACAGAAGCAATATTGTAACAAATTCAATAAAGACTTAAAAAAAAAAATGGTCCACATCAAAAAAAATCTTTAAAAATAAATGAATAAATAAATACGTAAATAAATAAATAAATCTCTTGAAACGTACACATGCATGAACATCCTATTCTGGTTCTCTGGAGAACCCTGATTAATACAACTCTAAGCAGTTGTGTCAGGAAAGAGTAAAGGTGCACAATCAGCTCCCTCAGGACAGAAAGGAAGTCGAGGTGACTTGGCCAAGGCCGTAGTGAAGGATCCAGGACTGGGGTGCAGACCGCCAGGCTCGGAGTGGCGTCAGGTCCTCACCCTCAAGCTGAGCTGTGTCTCGGCATCCCCTCGTCCCGCGGGCCTGTGTCAGGAGTGTAGAGGACAAGCAGTGGGGCGAGGGCCGTGTCAGGGTCATCCTCAGTGGTGCTCCCGAGGGGAGAGTTTAGGTCGATGGATGGAGGGAAGCTTTGGGAAGGCAGATCCTGGATTGAGTGGGGCAGAAGGAGGAAGCAGCCAGCTTAGGTGGTGATGAATCCTTCATCCCTGGAGGTGCTATAGCTTGTCTCTGCTCACAGTCAAAACCTATCATTCATGTTCGAACCAGGATTCCATGGACACTTGTCGAGAAGCTAGCATGTTCTGCCTAATCTATCATGTTTCTTTAAAAAATGATTATTATTCACAATTTTCCGATCATTGGTCTAAAGACCATGAAGCTATTTTAAGCAGGAACGTGGTGCATTTCCCTGACTGAAAAGAAATAATTACTATGTATAAAATAACCAACAAGATCCTACTGTATAGCACAGGGAACTATATTCAATATCTTATAAAACATATAATGGAAAAGAATCTGAAGATATATATATATATATATATCTATGTGAGCCACTTTGCTATACACCTGAAACATTGTAAATCAACTATACTTCAATAAAAAATATAAATACATGAATAAACAAGATCAGATTTTTTAAAAGAGAAATAATTAAACCAACTAACAAAATGCTCTTGTCCTTGGGTGTGTGGAGCGTTCTAACCTCACCTCGATCGCAGCCCCCAAATACAGGAACATGCACTGGGGCCAAGGTCTCGGTCAGACACAGTGGCGTCATGGGGCACCTCACTCTGCGTCTCTGGGTCTCAGTGTCCTCGCCTGTAAGATGAGAGTGAGCATAAAAGCGTGCAATTGCTGGGTCTCTTGAAAACACTTTCCCAATTCCTGTGTCTTGTGCTTTGATATTTAGTGAGGATGGAAAGATCACAGTTGACAATGGCATCTGGAAAGCTAACAGCTGAGGTGCAGGCAGGGTGTCATTTTCTTCTGCCCAGGAAGAAAAGAACCTGATATTTGAAGCCCAAGTTTCTCAGGATGTCAACTCTTTAGCATCCAAATGCAGCCCATTTTTGCTGAAAGACACACACAGTTCTGTGCCAGGCGAACGTCTCATCCCACCTCAGGGATGAAAATTGGCATTGGAAAACAACAGAGCACTTCGCAGCAGCTCCTTTTAAATCTCTTTTAATGACTAATATCCTCATTTTGGGGTGTCCCTGAACTGACCTGAGCAAAATCAAACTGAGACTAATTAGTGTGGAAGAGATAACACAGATGGGTTCAGTTCCTGTTCTCATGGACACCTCACACTCAAAGTAAGAAAGAAACAGGAAAATAATTCTCATTTTTAAAAAAACATGTCAGGACTTTCCTGGTGGTCCAGTGGTTAAGACTCCGTGCTCCCAATGCAGAGGGCCCGGGTTCAATCCCTGGTCAGGGAACTAGATCCCACACGCCACAACTAAGAGCCCGCATGCTGCAACTGAAAAAAAAAAAAAAAAGATTCCGCATGCCACAGCTAAAGATCCCGCATGCCGCAATGAAGATCTCGCATGCCACAACTAAGACCCAGTGCAGCCAAAATAAATAAATAAATATTTTTCAAAAAACAACAAAAAAACCCCACATGTCATTAGAAATATCCTTAGCACTGGACTGGATGTCAGGAGAACTGGGTTTTTAGTGTTATTCTACCAACCAAGTGATCATGTGACCTTTTAGAAGCCACTGGCCTTGCTCAGTTTCCAGATCTGTGAAATGGGGTTGGTTTTACTTGCCTACTATGAAATAATAGGAAATGTGTAATTGGTCTCTGCCCCCAGTTCGTGGCATAGAGCTCCTAAAGCCCTTTTAATTTCCTAAATGATAAAAGTACTAGGAGCATCATTAGTTCTAATATTTGGTCCTTAACCCTGGATCCTTACACAGAGCTCTTAAATCCCTTGGGATTCCCTGGCTGATAGGAGGGTCTTTTGTTCTAATGAAGTGAAGAGAAGTTGGATTTAGTGTCACAAACTTATCTTTTTTCCATGAGATAATAATGGTAGGAGAGAAAGTAAGAAATCTCAAATAAAGATGATTTCTGCTGTTGGGACCCAGGGCAGGCCACCCCCAAATATGCCTTAATGGCATAGTAACTATTTCGAATTAAAGTTACTTAAGAGATAGCTGATACAAGAGGGGCACTGTGACCCTCCTGTCTTCCTGAAAGCAGGAAATAAATCTCTCATGTGAAAGGTCCACTCTCTGCACTTGGAGGTAGAAGGACACCCTTATTGCCAGAAACAGGGAATTCAGGGCCATGAGTCTATACAAACAACCTGTTACTTCTTTAATTTTAACCACCCCAAACCCAAACCCTGTTTAGAGTCTTCCCTAATTAAGTACCCAAAGCCTAAGTTTCTTTTTCCTGTCAATTCCTCTCAAATTTATTGTTTCTTTGTCTAAAAAATATAAAAGCTGCTTGCTTTGGCCACTTCTTAGGTCCCTATGAACCTAAGGGACCTAAGGTTCATGAATTTCTAGGTTTCATAAATTTCTATGAAACCTCTATGAGCACGAATTAAAATTTATTTCTTTTTCTCCTGTTCATGTGTCTTGTGTCAATTTTATTATTAGTTTCCCTCCGGACACTGCCTTTCTCAATCCTACAAGAAGCATTCAGGGCCCACAGGATAAAAATGGCAGGAAAGACACCCTCCCCCCAGTTAATTAAATCTTGAGCTCATTTAAGTTTCTTATGGGTGCAAAACCACAAAACCTAAATTATCCAGTCAAGTCAGGTTATGACTCAAGGACATTATAGTTCGTCACAGTCTAATGTGTACCTTTGTGATGCAAATGTTGTGATATTGTCAACAGTTTAGCTAAACTTACCTGGCTGATGGGTTAAATGATTAAGTAAGCCTGCTCCGTGGGCAGGGAGACTGGAGCATCACACAGAAAGTCGCCCTTCCTCTGACAGGCGTCTCAGGTGGAGGGCAGACAATCTGAGGACTGCTGCAAGGTTGACAGAATAACTGTGGCTCCCCCTTCAGTGAACATATGGGAAGTTATGGAAAAAAAAAATTCCTCTTGATCACTGCGTTGGCGAAGCTGTGCGTGAAATGAGTTTCCTAACGTGTATTGGTTTCTTGGGTGTGAATTTTTTTTTTTTATGTATAATGTAAAGCTGGCTGGGGTGTACAAAAGGGAGTGGTGGGAACTGTGGCAAACAGGGGAGGTCACGAATCCTTCTTTTAAAAGTGGCTGCCACTCATCTCCAGCATGTCATTGCCGTGTGGAAATATGAGCCCAGTGTTGCCAGCACTTCTGATGTTTTGAAAGAAATTATAAATCTAGATTTTATATAAAATAGCCTGACTTTTAAATATTGGGAAACAATTCAAATTAAAGAAATCTGGGGGCTTCCCTGGTGGCGCAGTGGTTGAGAATCTGCCTGCCAATGCAGGGGACACGGGTTCGAGCCCTGGTCTGGGAAGATCCCACATGCCGCGGAGCAACTAGGCCCGTGAGCCACAACTACTGAGCCTGCGTGACTGGAGCCTGTGCTCCGCAACAGGAGAGGCCGCGATAGTGAGAGGCCCGCGCACCGCGATGAAGAGTGGCCCCCACTAGCTGCAACTAGAGAAAGCCCTCGCACAGAAACGAAGACCCAACACAGCCAAAAATAAATAAATAAATAAAAATTAAAAAAAAAAAGAAATCTGGGTAGTGTTTTTTGTCCGATGGTTAGTAGGGCCTCCTTGTGGAGTGAATACTTGACCACTTACTGTGCTAAGCACTGTCCTAATGCTACATGTGTTATTAATGGAATCTTTGTGCCTTAGATACCATGAGGAGCTCCATGTTATCAATGAAGGTGTAACTAACTTCTCAGGGCCACGCAGCCAGTAGGGAGCAGAGCCAGCCTCTGACCAGCATTTGTAAAGGCCTCAAAGCCAGCTGTGCCCAAGGTGGGCAGGGGGGCCTCCTGCAGCATGAGGGTGCATTGTCCACAGAGATTTTGAAAACAGTAACAAGATGGACTGAAGCTTGTCTGGTTTTTATGACCATCACAGGCAGTATTAAATAATGTCAGTGATAAAATACACACTGTGTATTTATTATTTAGCACACAGGGATAAAATAACAAATCCCTGCAAACTTCTGTAGGTTTAAGTTCTAAAGAATTGCTGTGGCTACTATTAAGGGGTTTTTAAAATTTTTTTTTTTTTTTAACTGTGGTAAAATTCACATAACATAAAGTTTACCATCTTAATCATTTTTAAGTGTTCAGTTCATTAGCATTAAGTATGTGTGTGTGTATATATATATATATATATATATATTTAAATTGGAGTATAGTTGCTTTACAATGTTGTGTTAGTTTCTGCTGTACGGCAAAGTGAATCAGCCACACATATACATATATCCCCTCTTCCTTGGATTTCCTTCCCATTTAGGTCACCACAGAGCATTGAGTAGACTTCCCTGTCATTAGCGTTACATATATTAACATTATTTTACAATCAATCTCCAGGCATTTCATCTTGCAAAACAGAAACCCCATACCCATTAAATACCACCTCTCATTCCCCCTCCCCTAGCCCTTGGCAACTGTAGGGGAGGAATATTTTTCCTCTACCCTTCTAGGTTCTTTTGGCTGGTGTATTCATTAAATTGACATATGACAGGTTAACAGGAGAAAAACAAATTTATTGTCGTACTTACGGGAGCCTCACATAGACAATGAGAGGTCCCAAGACAGTCAGGCAATGGAGGCTTGTGTGCCGGCTGAGCTAAGGTGAAGGGCTAGGGCTCTGGGGCTCCAGGGGGAGGAAGACAAGTCACAGGAAGCTGGGAAGAGCAAGTGCTCGGTGAACACAGGTTTGTCAGGCCCTGCAGGACGATAGGGTCAGGCCCTGCCAAACGCCCAGCTCACCACGCCAGCCCACACTCTGTGGTTATCTCTGGTGGCAGCTCTCTTCCCGGACCATGCCTTCTAATTCTTTTAGGCAGTTAAGGGAGGTACACAGCTCTTCCTGAGTCTTTTGGGCCATGACTGTCTTCAGTTCAGAATGATCCACATGCGAGAGTGGCCCGTTTTGGGGTGGCATATTCTGCTCCCCTTCCCAGCTACCGTCTTTCTGTCTCTATGAATCTGACTACTCTAGGGACCTCATATAAGTGGAATTTTTTTCCATTTGTCTTTTTGTGACTGGCTTATTTCACTGAGCATAATATCCTCAAGGTTCATCCATATCGTATCATGTGTCAGTACTCCCTTCTTCAAGGCTGAATAATATTCCATTGTGTGTATACATCACATTTTGTTTATCCATTCATCTGTTGATGGATGCTTGGGTTGCTTCTATCTTTTGTCTGTTGTGAACAGTGCTGCTATGAACATATCTCTTTGAGACTCTGCTTTCAATTGTTTGGGTTCCATAAGTGGAATTACTGGATCATATGGTAATTATATATGTTTTTGAGGAACCTCCATACTGTTTTCCATAGTGGCTGCACCATTTTACATTCCCACCAACAGTGCACAAGGGACCCTATTTCTCCACATCTTCATAACATGTTATCTGGTTTTGCCTTTTTTAAAAAAAAATAGTAGCCATCATGATGGGTGTGAGATGAGATGAAATCTCATGCAAAAATCATTTGCATTTCCCTAATGATTATGATGTTGAACATCTTTTCATGTACCTATTGGCCATTTGTATATCTTCTTTGGAGAAATCTATTCAAGTCCTTTGCCCATTTTTTTTTTTAAATCAGGTTATTTATATTGGTGTGGAGTTGTAGGAGTTCTTTCTATATTTGGATATTAGCCCCTTATCAGATATGTGACTTGCAAATGTTTTCTCCCGTTTCACAGGTGGCCTTCTAACTCTATTGATTGCATCCTTTGATGCATAGAAGTTTTGAAGTTTGATGTGGTACTATTTATCTATTTTTACTTTGGTTGCCTGTGCACTGTTGAATTTTAATAACATATAAACTTTAAAATTACACACTTTAAAAATGTATGCTTTAACACACAATGTACTCTACATGGATGTTAATTCTGAAAACTCTGTTACACAGTTGGCCCCATACATATGGATTTGTGTTTGTTTCCAGAGTAACTTTTGGAATCCTGTGAATTTGCCTCAGACACAGTTCTTGTCTCCAGCCCCCACCACGGTACACATTTCTGTGCCTAAACAGTAGATTCGAAATGATCAATGATGGCACCGTGATTGTCAAGACAGAGAAAACAACTCGTGTTATTGTTATTCAGCCATCCTATGAACCCACTTATGATTCTTACCTGGTTTAAATTTTAAGACAGTGAAACGGAGTGCAAACTGTAAGGGGTAATATTTTTGTTGCTTAAGTGCAAATCTTACCTTCTACTTGAACTATTTTACTGAATTTTCATATTAGATTAAGAATAAAAATCTCTTTTTTGTTGCTATTCTCATTTATTAAATGGACCAGTACACTCTGATATTATTTATTATTGCGACAGGCCAATATGTCAGTATAAGTTTTTTAAAAATACATTAATGTCATTAAAAATTATTAATCTATTACCTTTCCCTTTTTGGCTATTAAGTAATATTTATTTTATTTTTTTAATTAAAAACTTGCTTTTGCTGGCTTGCTTGTATATACAAAGCTCAAACAAGTTTTAAAAAGTTATTTTTTCCCAGCCATTATTATGTTGCATTTAATGTTTTGTTTTTTTTTTTTTTGCCACACCACATGGCTTGTGGGATCTTAGTTCCCCGACCAGGGATTGAACATTGAACCCAGGCCCATGGCAGTGAAAGCGCCCAGTCCTGACCACTGGACCGCCAGGGAACTCCCTCATTTAATGTTTATTACAGAAAATAATTTTTTCTTATAAAGGAGTATTAAAAGAAATCTTCCTCCCTAAGGGGTTTGATGAGCTAGGTATGACACTGGAGGTATGAAATAGGTGTGTCCAGACTGGAGGAGAGGGCCTGGGAGGTAGGAGGAAGAGGTGATGCTGTGTGGGAAGTCGGGACACCGGGAAGGGCCTGAGCACCATGGAAGGAGTTTGGACTCTTCTGCCAAAGGCATCTGGGAGGCTCTGGAGGGTGGGCCAGGGGGGCGTGTGCTGCGTTGTGTGGACGCCTCTGGCACCAGTGTGAGCTACCTGGCGGGGAGGTGGGGGGGGGGCCCATTTGGGGAGCCAGGAGTGGGACGTACCCTCCTCCAGTTCTGGTGGCCTAGTGATGTCTGAGGACTCCTGTGTGTCCCTCCAGGGCTTCTGGTGCCAGGCTTAGCCGGCTGGGGTAACACACGTGCCGGAACTTCTAAGGGGGCCTGACGGTATGAAGCTGCAATCAGCTTATCCTGCAGCCACTGTCCCATAGCGATGCCTTTGGGGACGAAGGGAGTAGGTGGGTGAGGGTGAGGGGTTCAGTGGTCCAGGGGCAGCTAACTGGCCGAAGCAGTCCCTGACTCCGGCAGAGGATGGACGTGGCAAGTGGAAGAAAACCGTCCTGAGTGAGAGTAAAAGCACAAATAGAAAATAGATCCTGTGAGCACGCATGTCTGCGCATTGATAAAAAGCAGCGATTTCTGTAATTAAATGGCGCCATTATCTTACACAAGATGAAGTTTTGGAAAGCATTCTGCCAAGGCTGAAACTGTTCCAATGCTCCCAGACTTTTTCTTATCTTTTATTTCCCCAAACGTCGAGGTTTCCAGCCCGGAGACAGTGCTGAAGGCCCACAGAGGGAACCCCTTTCCTCAGTCCCCAGGGACCGTGACCAGACGGTAGCTGCAGCCTTGTGCAGCAGGGAAACCACTGCTGCTGGGCTGGGTCCTGCATACGGGGGTGTGCTGGGTGTGAGTGAGGGTGCTCTAAAGAAAAACTTTCACTCCAGCAGAAAGGGGCAACACAGACAATGCCAGGAGGGAAAGAGCGCTGAAGGGGGAACCTGGACATTAAAAGCTCATTTCAAGCCATTGCAGTGTGTGAACCTTACGTGGATCCTGATTCTGAAAATACAAACTGTGAAAAAAAAGCTGTGATGTTTATGAGACAGTTGGAAGTTTGAACTCTGGATATTTTATGACTGAGGAATTACTGTTCATATTTTAGATGCGATAATAGTATTGTGGTTAGAGTGTACATCTAAAACGGTCCTTATCTTTTAGAGATAGGATGTCTCAGATTTGTTGCAAAATGATACAGGTGAGGGCTGGGGTTGGCTGCAGGCGCATGGTCACGGGACTGGACGGTCATGCCTGGGGCTTCATTATACTATTCTATCAACTACTGTGAATGCTTGAGCTTCTCCACTGCACAATTTTAAAAATATATTTGTTGCAAAAAGATGGTAGATAGGTTCTAATATGACAACATGCCACTAGGAATAGTTCCTTGCCTTTGAAATTCCTTCTCAACCCTTATTCGCTCAAGAAGAAAGGCCCCTATCGTCCAGTGCTTGGTCCTCTCCCGCTGAATGGTGAGAACAGGCCTTGGGCTCTGAGCCTTTGGCAGGAAACAGTGTCTCCTTGTAACTTAATGGCATCCCTTTGTTTCGTTGTATTTATTTTATGGCTACTTCTATTTTGGCAACAGATACTGTTTTTCTACTTACCAGAGTGACAAAGTTTCCTTTTTAAATATATGTAAACACTTTGATTTAAAGACAAATAGGAAATAACAGCACAGATGGTACTCAGATACTGTAAGGTTTTTCCGAGTGGTAGGAAATGCCGAGAGCGTGGAAGTCACCGAGAGAAATCATTTTCCTATCTCATTTTATTTATCAGGTAGACGAATCTGGGGTCCCTTCATCCCCGAGGGTCTCTGTGCCTGGGGCAGCATGGCCTTCTCAGGCCATGCCCACTGTCTCCTTGAATCTCAGATAAAGCACTTGATACCCAGAGAAGGCGCCCAAAGGCAGGGAAGGAGGGTGCTGCATGGACCCCGGGGCCCTGACATGGTCCCTTACCAGGTTCACTGGCAAGTGAAAACGGGAGGGGGGACAGAGTTAAGGACAATATAAAGGGAAACATCTCAAATGGGAAAATGTTCTATCCATCATTTTGTTGCTTCCCATTCGTAGTTTTTTGCTAGGGAAATTTCCTGACTGCCTTAAATTAAGCATACAGGTGGTCAGCAAGCTGTGTCCACCAGGATTACTTTGTTAGGCCTGTTTGTATGTTTGCTTTTTTGTTTGTGTAATTAAACTTTTTTCTTTTTAGATAACTGTAGATTCACATGCAGTTTTAAGACATAGAGGGCTTCCCTGATGGCGCAGTGGTTGAGAATCCGCCTGCCAATGTAGGGGACACGGGTTCGAGCCCTGGTCTGGGAAGATCCCACGCAACTAAGCCCGTGCGCCACAACTACTGAGCCTGAGAAGCCCGCACACTGCAACGAAGAGTAGCCTCCGCTCTCCGCAACTAGAGAAAGCCGGTGCGCAGCAACGAAGACCCGACACAGCCAAATACAAATAAATAAATAAAATTGATTCTTAAAAAAAAAAAAAAAAGACATAGAGACATATTTAAGACATACAGAGAGACTCATGCACCCTTTTCCCAGTTTCCCCCAATGGTGACTGCTTGCAAAACTATAGGACACACAGGGAACTATATTCAATATCTTGTAATAACCTATAATGGAATAGAACCTGAAAAAAAATATATATAAATGAACCACTTTGCTGTACACCTGAAATTAACACAACATTGTAAATCAACTATACTTCAATTAAACAACAAAAAAACCCATAGGACAACATTGCAACCAGGATTTACCATAGACACAGTCAAGACATAGAACATTTCCAGCTGCACAAAGATTTCACATGTTGTCCTTTTATAGCCACTTCACCCCCCACCCCTACCCCGTCTGGCCCTCACCCCCTGTCAATCACTCACCTGTTCTCCAGTTCTATAACGTTGCTTTTCAAAAACGTTGTATGAATGGAATTATGCCGTACGTAACCTTTTGCGATTGGCTTTTTTTCCACTCAGCATAGTTTCCTGCAGATTTGAGTTGTCCAGTGTGTCAGCAGTTTGTTCCTTTATTGCCGAGTAGCATTCCATGGTGTGGATGCACCCAGTCTGTTCAACCATCACCTGTGGAAGGACCTCTATGCTGTTTTCAGTTTTGGGTTATTATGAATAAAGCTGCTGTGAACATTTTATGTATGGGCTTTTGTGTAAACATACGTTTTCATTTTCCTGGGATAAATGGCCAAGAGTGTGGATGTTTGTTTTTAATAAATCAATTGCATTCATTTACAATTGAGTTGTTTCATCTACAAATCCACATTACTGATTTCTTCTCAATAATCAGAAGATCTGGAATGATGGGGCCATAGGGACTCATGAGCCTAACAGGCCAGATGGGCCTAAGATCCCTGATACCCTGCCGAGTCCTTTGTATTTATTTACCTGCTGGGCAAGGCTCCTGGTTTGCCAGTTTAAGTGGGCATAATTGGAACATGATAAGTTATATCATGAATTTTAACTGTATACACACAGGTATCTGCTTGTATATGCATAAAATCTGTCTGGAAGTATACACAAGCAGAAAACACTGGTTGCTCTGGGAAGGGTACTGGGTGAGGGGCAGTAAGGGGGTGTCACTTTTACTGTGAGCCCTTTTGAGCCTTTTTTAGCTTAAACCATCTGTTATTTACTAAAAAATGAATCAATAAAATATGCAAGCAAGAACACTAAAAGTTCCTCACAGATAACCTGCTCTGAGGCTGCTTTGTCCATACAACTCTTGTTTCTTTAGACAAGAGAACCCATTGGAACTTCCCCACCCAGGGAAGAGCCCAGCTCCAAGAGATCTTTGGTCTGGGGCCTTTAGGCTTTGAGGGTGATCCCCAAACACCCCTCCTCACCATCCAAAAGCTGGATGACCCCTGAGGGGCACGCTCAGACCATCTGGGCCTCTCTGAAGCCTAGTGAGGTGTCTATGCCCAGCACAGGGGCCACCTCCTCCAAGAAGCCTTTCCCAGCCTGATTGAAATTCAGCTTCTCCCTCCCTCATCAGGCAGGGGCAGCCATGTGCCTATACGGTTACAATCCAGGGCACAATTCCGGGACCCTTCACACAGGCTGGGCCCCTGTGCACTTACCCCGCCTCTTCCTGACCTCCCACTAGGCTGGGCCCTCCCCACAGCAGATTAACATCTTAAAGGCACTGGTGCACAGGGTACCTGCAGAGCTCACCCCCTCCTGTAATTCGTGACAAAGACTACTACAAACCTAGGGCACAACCTGTAAAGTGAATTTAAGATCTAAGATTTCTGCACGCACAATTCAGTGACGCTGAACGTTGCCCCCCCCCCTCGCTGGTGGGGGCGGTGGAGGGGTAGGATGTGCTCTGGCAGCTGCCCTTTAAATCTGCCCTTTGGGTAACCTCCTCACGGCTTCCGGAAGACAGTGGGTGCAGCGCAGAGAAGAAGGACTTTGGGATCTGAGAGCCTCAGTGTTGCCCTTCGTGGCTGCGTGGTCTTCAGGCCAACTCACCCTGTTTCCTCCTGGAGAACTGGGGATCATGACGCCTCCCTGGCAAGGCTTGGAGGAGGCTGAAGGGGGAGAGAGCACCCACAGGGCCCCCAGGGCTTCAGCAGGTCGCTTGCCCTTGCGGAACTGGGCCCCTCTTCTGGATGCCTGGGCCAGGATGCGCTCCGCATTCCAGATTTCCTGGGGGCCTGTTCCTTTGTGTGTTGATGGTCTGAGCTCAAGGTCTCGGGAGCCTGGCGGACTTGTTTGTTGGGCCCTGGCCAGGGTCATTGGCCAGAGACGCTGAACAGGGCCGAAAGAATGGCTGCGGGACGGCTGAGAGGCTCCACATCCGCGTGCAGTGCCGCCCGAGAGTTTGAAACCAAGAGTTTGAAACCAGGGGTACGAGTGTGGAGGCCAGAAAACCGTGCAGGGTTTCCCGCGTGGTCGAGGGGCGCCACCGCCGCAGGGCGCCTCATCCCTTCTCCCCCGCCCACGGTGACTCGGGCGCGCGCCCCATCCCACTCACCCAGGCCCGCGTGGCCCCGGGTGCCCTCCCCAGCCCCTCCCTCCGCCCCGCAGGGCCGGGGGCCGAGGGTGGGAGCCCGGCCCCCTCAGTTCCCGCGCTCAGGTCCCGCCGGGGCCCAGGAAGGGGCCCCAGGCCTCGGCCCTCGCCCCGCCCCCTCTCTCCCTCCCGCGCTTATCACCTGCCGGCCGGGCGCGAGGGGAGCGCGCGCGCGTGCGCGTGCGGCCGGGCTCCGGGTCGCGGGAGGTGAAGCGCGGCGAGGATGGCGGCACGGGGCCGGGGGCTGCGGCCGCTGCTGCTCGCGCTCTCGGGGCTGCTGGCGCTGGGCCCCAGCGCGCGGGCGGCCAAGCTCAACATCCCCAAGGTGCTGCTGCCCTTCACGCGGGCCACGCGCGTGAACTTCACGCTGGAGGCCTCGGAGGGCTGCTACCGCTGGTGAGGCGCGGCCAGGCGCGGGGCCGGGGTGGGAGGCAAGCCTCGGGCGCGGGCGGCCGGGCTGGCGCGCTGCAGGTGCGCGGGCGCGGGGAGGAGGCCGCGGCCCCGTGCGGGTCCGGCGGGGCCTGCGGCGCGCGGCCTTCGGGCCGGGCCGGCGCCAGGAGGCCGGGAGCCGCGCGCCCCCAGCAGGCCCGCGCAGCAGGTGCGCCGGCCTCGGCGGCCGGGCGGCCACTGGCCTGGCGGCTGGTCGCGCGTGACCCGGCGGCGTGCGCGTGGGTCGCCCCCACTGCGCATGGCGGCGTCCAGGCCTCCGCGCGCTCTGGCGGGAGGGGGCCCGCCAGGGAGGTGGTGCGGGCGGGAGCCCTGCTGTCGGCGGGACTGGCGGAGGGCGTGCGGCTGGCGCGGCGGAGGGCCCGCGAAGGCCTGCCCGGCCCGGGGCTTCCGGAGGGACCTTCTGCCGGAGGGAGAGGGTCGCACCGGCGCTGCTGGCCCGGGATGTGCGTCCACGTGGTCGCACGCCTTTCTCGTCCAGGCTCCGGAAGAGGTGGTCAGGGCCCTGCAGAGCCCTAGGCTGGGGACGCCGCTTTCCGGAGCTTGGTGACCGGGACTCATCCCTGGCGCCGGACTGGTGTGGGAATTAGGCTTGTGGAGAAGTGGGGAAGGTGTGTGTGGAGTCGAATCAGTCGTTCAGCGTCTTTGGGAGGAACGTAAACCTTTGATGAAAGGTCTTTCGGAGGAAACCCTAAGTGTTTAGCAGATGATGCACCTGTTTTACAGATGAGAGATGCAAGGGAATGGTTGGTGGTTCACCCCAGGTTGCCCACAGAGCAGGGTTGCCTTGATCCCTAGCTTCCTGGGGGGACTCAGGAGTTCTGCACCTTTTGTGGGGGATGTGATCTGGGAACCCCAGGAACTAATGAAACTAGAGGTCCGCCCCACCTCACGGTAGCTGGGTGATGTGGTCCAGCCCTTCTTCCCTCCTTCAGATGGAGAAGCAGCAGCCTGAAGCGGCCTCGGGGCTCCACCCCGAGCAGGTTCATTCCTAGCAGCCTAGCAGGGTGCAGGCGGTGCTGGGTGTGACCAAGGCCCTACCACACCTCCCCGCCACCTTGCTGGAGATGAAAAGGAAGGGGTGCCCCCCGCCACGCGCTACACCCTTGCTCCTCCCTTTGGTTCCCTGTTTCAAGGCTAGACAGTGTAACAGCGTGTGATCATAGTACAGAGAGTCCAGCGTGTGTTAAGTCTGTTTGCATAGTCATCCGTGCACATCCGCGAGCCTGGTGCCGGAGCTCAGACTACCTTCTAGCTTATGTGCATGACTAGTACCTATTTGTGTTCTGAAGGTCACCTCCTGAAGTAAGGACAGGCCACGTCAGACAAATGCATTTTGGGTTTAGCGCCTGCCTCCTCTGGAGGGTCGTATTTCTGGCTTGATATCACATCTTCTCTTTACTTTTCTTCATCCCTGTCCAGGGCCCTGTCTGGTGTGGGGAGATCACCTGTTAGTCCACACTTTGCAGGTGATCGTGTTCCTTCTCTGGTTGAAGTTGTTCTCTTGATATGGGGGGCAAGAAAGAGGAAGCTGACTATTAAAAACAGCTGGCTTCAAATGAATCCGTTTGGGTGTATTTGTATGCTACTTCCTCTGAGATTCTAGAGTTGTTTTTTGTTTCTGAAGTAACAACTTTTTTTTTTTTTTTTCTAACTGCATTTTCTTTTCTGAGAAGAGCTGGTGGATTTTAATTTACTTGTATAGTTTCTGAGGAGGAAGGGAAAAAACATTCCTGATCACTGATGCATCAGAGGGATGCTCAGTATCTTATAACTTGTTTTGAATCTGATCCATAGCGTTTATTGCAAATGTGTAATTGCTTACCTTAAGGGTCTTGGAGGTGTTTGGTGGTTATGATTTTCCCCTTAACTTCACAGGAAAAGCTTCTGTCAGTCAAGCATTGGAAATGTTTTCCTTATTTTTAGTTTTCTGTTCCTAATTCAGTCAGGTATTGCTTTAGTTTTTGAAGAGTTCCCTCTGGAGTTTTTTTTGTTTTTGTTTTTTAATTATTTATTTATTTTTGTCTGTGTTTGGGTCTTCGTTTCTGTGCGAGGGCTTTCTCTAGTTGCGGCAAGCGGGGGCCACTCTTCATCGCGGTGCGCGGGCCTCTCACTATCATGGCCTCTCTTGTTGCGGAGCACAGGCTCCAGACGCGCAGGCTCAGTAGTTGTGGCTCACGGGCCTAGTTGCTCCGCGGCATGTGGAATCTTCCCAGACCAGGGCTCGAACCCGTGTCCCCTGCATTAGCAGGCAGACTCTCAACCACTGCGCCACCAGGGAAGCCCCCCTCTGGAGGTTTAAGAGTGGGCCTGAAGGCAAGCTTTCTATCTGCATTCATCTATACCTGGGAGGAAAATAGCCCCTTCACCCAAGGAGTTCATTGTGAAGTCTGTGAGGTGAAGAACAGAGAAAATGAAAACCTTTCTGGACCATGGGGGAATTTTTGCTCATCCTTTGACTTTTCGGCCAAGCTCCCACTTTACTGGAATCACTGCGTGCCTGAGCCCCAGGGGCTTTAAGTCTACTTTTCCTGTTTCTTGATTTTATAGCATCAAATAATCAGGCAATTTTAAGGTCAGGGGAACTGTAGAGAGCATCAGGTTAAAACTGTTCACATTTCAGTCGGAGCCTCAGAGAGGGCAGTGCTCTGGGGGACGCGTATAAGTAGTGACGGTCTTGAGTTTGGGACTCTGCCCCCTGTTCCACCTCTTTCAGGGGTTTGCAGCCTCTGGCGAATTGGCCAGACCTGATTGAACCCCTCCAGTCACACTGAGGGATTGCTGGTTATGTGGCAAACTCCTGATTCTTTTTTGATATTTCATGTTATTGAAAGGGCTCCAAAGCATCTTTCATTAGCTTCTTTTTAAGGCATCCTGTACATAAATGACACGAGAGAGAAAGTTGGGAAAAGGGAGGAAAAGAGAAGTATCCCATAATCCTTTTTTTTTCTTTTTTTTTTTTTTTTGGCCGAGTGGCATGTGGGATCTTAGTTCCCCGACCAGGGATCACACCCACGCCCACTGCATTGGAAGCATAGAATCTTGACCACTGGACCACCAGGGAAGTCTCCCATAATCCTTTGAGTGTAACACAGTCAGTCACCATTTTGTTTTCCTTTTGATCACTTATTTCCCCCCTCGCCCCCGAAGCTCAAACCTGGTATTCAGGTCACTTGGGAACTTCCTTCTCTACCAACCACCAGCAAATGTTAAAGCCCAGCTGTTTTTCTATGTTGCTTCATGATCTTAAGTTTTCAGTGTCTGAGCACCATGCTGCTGGGTAGATGTTCCATCATCTGTTGATTCTTTTCCCTGCGGGTGAAGTTGGAAGTCCAGGGTGTTCTGGATTCTCCAGGGGGCTGCCCTGTCTTGGAGGAAGTCAGTGTCTTAGGTAGGCTTCCCGGAAGTAGAGCCCAAGGCAAGGTTTGGTTTACTGAGAGGGCACTCTGCTGGGAAGCGAGGTAGGGGAGGGGAGAGAGCGAGGATGTGGTCACAGGCAAAGTCCAGCCTTGTGCTGGTCCTCGTGACCCTCTGGAGTTGAATTGCACGGCAGGTTGTCTTCCCATGAGGCCAGCCGGAGACCAGGCTTTTGCATTTTTTCACCCACTGTAGGTCAGCCACTGGCTGCCCCGGGGAAGGGGGTGTGTGCAGCCTCCCAGGCCTCTGGGCAAAGCACCTATTGGCCAAGGGTGTTGGACTGAATAAGGTCGCAGGTGTAAAGTGTGAGCTGCGCAGCCCGCCTGCAGCTGGGGCGGGGGCGGGTGGACCTGCCTGGTAGAGAGCATCTGGCAGGGTGTCCACAGCGCCCACTGTACTGAGCTGGGCCCGCCTACCTCGCCCTCTCCTGAGCGCCTGGGAGCTGCCTGCTGTGTTGGCCGGGCTTGGTCCGAGCCCAGGTGCACGCTGTCACCACGGTCCACGGCCCAGGCGCCTCTCAGCCGAGGGCGGAAGTATTCTCTGGGAGGCCAGAGGGAGCCCCCTCTTCTGCCTGGGCCCCGTAGCGTGGGGCTCATCCGTGGAGCGTGCCGTGTGCCAGGCGGGTCAGGTGACCCTTGGAGAGCCAGTGGGCAGAGAGAGTCCCCAGCCGCTCTGTCCTTGCCCATCTGTGACTGTGGGAGGCCTGAGGCGGTGCACGTCCCAGGGTCCCCCCTGCTCACCCCCAGCAGGAGGCAGCCGTGGGTCACCCTGCAGCCCTCTGCCGGGGCAGTCGGGGAGAGGGGTGTGGCCTCCGGAAACCCCTCTGCGCACCCAGGGAGCCAGGTTGGAAACGCATCCAGCCCCGCTGCCTTCCGCTGAGAGCCTGCGGGGCAGAGGCGGGCAGGTGCTGGAGGCTGGGCAGGTGAGGCAGTAGCACCCGAGGGAGACTGGAGCGGCAGGCTCAGAAACGGACGTAAAAATTTTGCAGTGCGGAAGCCCTACTGAAAAAGTGGCTTTAATTTAACCAGAGGCCCATCATTTGGCCCTCCCTGACCCCGAAGCTGTCCTCTGTTCCTCTGGGTCTAGAGCGTTTGCCCTTTACAGCCTGTCTGTGGGCCCTGTGTCTCCTCACACACCAGGATCAAACCTCCCTCCTCTTTCCTCTGCGGGGGCCTTGGGACCGTAGACCTCTCAGCTGGGGCTCATATTTCTGGCGGTTTGAGGTTTGGGCAGAGATGCCAGAGCCACTGCAGTGCCCAGGACAGTGCTCACTGTGAAGGGCTGTCCCGCTGATGCCCGGGGATGAGCCCTGATCAGCAGGGGGGTGTCTCACAGGTAAGGGCTGGGGACTCAACAGCTAAGTGATGGATATCTGTGACTCTTGCGATGAGCCAGGTCCTGGGGCTTGGATGGTGAACGAGCAGGTGAGGCCCTGCTTTCATGGCGTTTGTAGTTGACTGTGGGAGTTAAATAATAAACCAAGATGAAGTCAGTGGCTGTGTTTCATATGATAGTAAGTCTGGGAGAATGGCCTGCTGCGCTGACCGCAGGGGTGGAGTGCCTTTCTGGACAGGAGATGGAAAGGGGGTTGTAGGGTCAGGAGTTGGGCAGGGTGGCCTGGGCCTGACTCTCCCTTCTGCACCAGACCCACGGGCTGTTGCAGCCCTGGTTCCCCCAGGGCTGGTCAGGTCCCCCCACCCAGACCCACAGAAGGAGGTGGCAGCAAGTGTGTTTACTCAGTGGCCCTGCTTCCGCGGGTGGTTTTCTTCCTGCTTCCCTTGTGGGTGCCACCCCCGCAACCCAAGCCTGCTCTGCCCCTTGAGCTGGCTTCCGCCCTGCAGGCCCTGCCTCTGTCATGGGGGGCGGGGAAGGGTGGACCTGCAGGTGGGTGGAGGGAGGGCTGTGTCTTCCTCTGCCCCCACTCACCCCTTCTTTGCAACCGTCACTTGACAACCGTCACTTCTCCTTTTTCCACTGTGGCTTTCTGGCCTGACCCTCCCTGTCCTCGGGTTCCCCTGTCCCATTAGACACCCTCAAGATAAAAATTCATTTCTGGTGCCAACATGTTGTTTCCAATTTTTCTTTTTAAACAAAATTCGGTAAAATGTATATATCATAACATTAAGCATTTTTAGGTGTCCAGTTCAGTGGCATCAAGGCACTCACACTGTTATATAACCATTACCACCATCATCTCCAGAACTTTTTCAGCTTCCCAAACTGAAACTCTGTCCCCATTAAACGCTAACCCCTCCCCCTCCCCCGGCCCCTACATCCACCTTCCGCTTTTCCTAATACCCTGTAATATCTGCCTGTTTCTTTTTTGGGGGTGACAGTGTCCCCCACCCCACCCCCTAATGCAGTAACATTGTTTCGATTCTTTTTTGTTTTTATGGTTACCTCAGATGGATGGCAAGTGGTGTAGGCTTTCTATTTACACTAGTGATATAAAGTTTCCTTTTAAAGTATTGTTTCAGGACTTCCCTGGCGGTTCAGTGGTTAAGACTGGGCACTTCCACTGCAGGGGGCACGGGTTCAATCCCTGGTCGGGGAACCAAGATCCCACATGCCGCGGGGCATGGCCAATAAATAAATAAATAAATAAAGTACTTTTTCAATAAGGAAGAATCAATTTAAAAGAAAAATGTAATGGACTTCCCTGGTGGTCCAGTGGTTAAGACTTCACCTTCCAATGCAGGGGGTGCGGGTTTGATCCCTGGTCGGGGAGCTAGGATCCCACATGCCTCGCAGCCAAAAAACCCAAACATAAAACAGAAGCAGTATTGTAACAAATTCAATAAAGACTTTAAAAAGGTCCACATAAAAAAAAAAATCTTAAAAAAAATTAAAAAACAAATAAAAGAAAAAAGTAAGAAAAAGATACGAGGGTTACTTGGATGTAACCAGATGGGGGGCCGGGAAGGGCGGAAGGTGCAGGTGTCCAGGCAGCTGCCCCGGTGGGTGGCCAGAGACCCAAGTCCAGAGGCAGGGACTTGGAATGTTGCAGGTGGGGATGACAGAGGGAACCAAATAGCAGAACCAGTTTTTCTGCTAACTCCTTTGCATACTTTGCATGTTATTCCCCACTCAGTGCTAAAAACAAAACAAAACGCCTGTCTGCCAAGAATGATCAGCCACTGCACAAATGGGGAACCGAGACCAGGAGCCTCAGAGCCGCTCACCGGCAGAACCACATTCAAAACCAGGTCACAGACTCAGCTCAGTCCTGGGATGCACAGGAAGTGTGCCAGACCTTCTCATCAATGGCTGTTTTACCCAGGTTCAGTAGGACTTTAGGGAAGTTGATGACACATTAGGAAGCAGCATTAAGGATGCCTGTGGGGTAGGGGGTGATTGAGGAGGAGATGGAGCCATTTCTCACTGAGGTCCGGCAGCCTGGGCCCTCCCACGGGCAGCCCCAGGTAGGTGGAGGCCATTAGCTCTGATGTGAACAACCTGGGTGCATTCACCGCAAGGGGTGGAGGTGGTGTCTGGACCAGGGGTCTAGAGCCAGGCCCGACTGAGGTGTTTTCCAGGAATGTAACCCTGGGCAGGTTACTTCACATCCATGCAGGGGTTTCCTTGTGTATCAAATGGGGGGTTTCAATAGGAGTGTTGGGAGGCAAATAAAACATTTGTGATGTTTTATTCCGAGCCTGACACATAGTAAGCACATAATAAATGACAATTTTTTTTTCTTTTTAAAAAAATACAGTACCAGTAGTTTGAATGAAATAAGGCAACAAGTCTTGAAGAATTCAGTCAGGGGATTTCATTTGTCTCAACTCTCCTGACTTTCCTGCATGTGACAGGAAACTCAAACCAAAATAGTTTAAATAAAGCAGGGATGTTGTTTTGGCAGAGTTTGTTTCAGGCTGCACACAGGGCTCAGTGATGCCAGCAGGGCCTGGTCTCGGGCCTTAGCCGGGTGGCCCCTGGGGTAGCAAGAGGACAGGTCCAGCCCTGCAGCCCTTGTCAAGCCTTGCACGCTGGGTCTGAACACCTCCATCCAGGGGGATGCACAGCCGATCGGCCAGACCCCGGCCACCTGCCTCCCAGGGTCCAAGGAGCATGGGTGCCCTGGAGCCTCATGGTGTGAGGGTGGAGGAGAGCAGCACCCCCAGAAAAGCTGGGTGCTGTTACTGAGGAGGGGGAATGGAGTCTGGGCAGCCAAAACCCAACACGGGTCCCCTGCAGGAATGACACTCATGTGTGCACGTTTGCCTTGCTTCCTGTTTGCCCAGCTCTGTGTGTGTGTGTGTGTGTGTGCGTGCGTGGGGCGGGGCGGGGCAGTATATATACCCTGGGTTTGCTCACCTGGGGCCCTTGTCGGGAGCTGCTGTGATCTGGGAGGGGGTCTCGCTGGGATGTGGGTGAGCAATTCGAGAGGAGAGGAAGCAACGTGCCCACCAGCACTGAACCGCAGGCTCCCCACATCCTGTGCAGGACTTGGGGAAGGGTTCCCAGGCATAGAGCCCTTGGTGCCTCTCGGTCCACTTAGGATGTTTGGTAAAATTAAGTTTATAATTACAGACCTTCTCATAAAGAAAACTCCAAGCCCAGATGGCCTCACTTGTAAATTCTATGAAACGTTTAAGGAGGAAATAGTACAAATCCTTCATAAACTCTTTCAGGAAAGGCAGTAAGAACAGTCATTTCCTAGCTCCTTTTTATGAGGCCAACATTACACTGATTGCAAACCAGGCTCAAACGTTATAAGAAAAAGAAATTCACAGACGCAGAGTACAAAATTCCTTAACAAAATAGCAGCACATCAAATCCAGAAAACTATAAAAAGGGTATTGTATTATGACCAACTGGGGTGGATCTCAGGAATGCAAGGTTGGTTTAACACGAACCAATCAATGTAATTGCTTGATCAACAATAAACAATTAATTCTTCTATCAACAAAATGAAGAAGAAAAGCCATATAATGGTCTCAATAGGTGCAGAGCATTCAACAGTCATGCATGATAGAAATTTGCAGCAAGTTCGGAGTAGAAGAGAATCCATGACCTGATAAGGGGCATCTACAAAAACTTGCACCAGAGTCTTATGCTGGGTGCAGTGAGGGCAAGAAATGAGCACGCCACGGGCGCTGTCCTCACACTCAGTCTCCGAGGGGGTCGGACAGGGAGAAGGATCACGCCAGCCATGGTCTCGGGGCCTTTGCACTCGCTGGTGCTTTTGCCCAAATGCCCTTCTCCCAGATATTCAGGGATCCCGTGTCTGCCCCCTCCTCCTCAATGTCCCCTCTGAGGGAGTCTCCCTTCACCATCCAGTTGGAAACTACAGCCTTTCCCTCCCCTGCCTTCTATTTTTCCATAGCACTGTTGTCTGAGATCCCACCTTCACTCACTCATTTTGTCTATTCTTGTTCTCCTCCCACTAAAACGTAAACTCCGTGAAGGTGGGGATTAATGTGTATTTTGTGCTTTGTTGTGTCCCCAGCACCTAGAACGGTACCTGGAGTATTGCACATCACCCAATAAATATGGATTCAATGAATGAATGAATGAATGGGTGCATTAGGGACCCCAAGGAGGACCAGCTGTGGGAGCTGAGTGGAGGTTGAGGAGGATCAGGGATGGGTCCGTGGAAGAGTTACCATTTCCCATGAGCCCTCAAGGCCGGGCCGCACAAGAGCTGGTGGGAGGGACACGAGAAGTGGAGGGATGGGGGGGAAGCTGGCGGAGGGAGAACTTCGGAGCAGAGGTTAGACTTGAAGTCAGAAGCTTCAGGCTCTTGCCGGTGGTGAACCCTACTTCGGGCCTAAATCTTTGCTTGTGGCTCTGAGGATGTCTGCGGTTGGGGGTAGGGCCCCACCAGCAGGGATCAGGGTCAGGCTTCATTCAGGGAAGGGGATGGACAGGTCACACATGAATGATCACAATCTAGAAGGGCCCACGTTTTCTTACTTTCTTTAAAAAGCAAAGTTCTTATGGTCAGAAGCTCGCCGAACACCTCAGGGCCAGAAGCCCTTCATTTAGGCACCTCCTCCTGGTGCCTGAGTTTGAGAGCTTACTCTGTGTGACGCCCTGCAGTAAGAGCTTTACATCTGTCATCCTATCTAATCCGCCCCAACCCTTTGCAGCAGGTACCACTTTTATTGCCATTGTACAGCTGAGGAAACAGAGGCACAGAGAACTGAGGTGGAACTGTTCGCTCAATGTCACACAGCTGGCGAGTGGCAGCACCCTGCTGCCCTAGGCCTTCACCTTCTCAGCAGAGAGTGGGGCCATGTCACCATCACTGCCTGTGCCAGGGGCCCGGGGAGGCCCCTGAAGCTCCTCCAGTGGGCCTTCGGGCGAGTCCATGAGTGGGGAGGGTGGGCAGGCGTGCTGACCACCAGCTGAGATGCACAGAATGACCAGGTGTGCAAGCTGGAGCAGCTCTCATCCTTTCTGAGCAGCGGCCGTTCGTTTAAACCGGAGACAGAGGAAGGCCCTTTCGGCAGAAAAGCCATTGAGTCCGGACCTGCTTCTCTGGCAGAGCGTGATGCTGTGTCCAAGTGACCTGGCCGTCGGAGCTGGTTTCTGGGTGGGCCTCTCAACTGTCAGCTCTGTGCAGACCCCGCCTTCTCTGAGCCCTGCTCCCTGGACCCGTCCTGCCACCTGGGCCATGAGCCCAGAGCCCGCGAGGGTTAGGCTGCGGGAGCTGATGCGGCCCACGTGCCTTCTCCCCACCCCCCCTTCCCTCCGTTCCTCATGTGGGCCCTCCCCAACCAGTGTGGGCACAGACTGGTTCTGAGAGCTCCAGCTATCAGTGTGAGAGGCTGCTCTGTCCTTGTTTTGTAGAAACACTGGAGAATGGCAGCTGATGGACAGACCCCGCCCCTCACAGCTGTCCTGGGAATGCTGTGTTTCCTTCCCGAACTGCAGCCGCTTCATGCCACTGTCAGAATGCTGCCTTTTTAGTGTACCACGTATACGAAAACTTACTATTTCCTTCAAAATGACTCCTTTTTTGAACATTGGACATCCTCTTCAGTATTAACATTTAGGAGCTCATAAGTTTGATACATTTGTTTTTCCTGAAACAGTTAAAAATGAATGTGTAGTAATTAAATGACATAAAGAGTCAATTTAAAAATAGTTCATCGGTGCCTCACTGCTCTCTGGTGTTGTGTGCTCCGTACCCTGGGGAAAGCACTCGTGTAGTGGGAGGATCGTCTGATCTGGAGTCACACAGACCTGGCTGTGACCACTGGCCCTGCCACGTACAGCTGTGTGGCTTTGGGGAATTACTCAACCTCTCTGAGCCTCGGTTTCGTTTTCCCATATAGGCCTACTGGAGGAATAAGTAATCTGATGGGCAGAAGTATTTAGCTCTGGGCTTAACACATGGTAGATAGTTTCTTTCGTTATCTTCTTTGCCCACCCTGTACTGGTCAGGGTTCTCCAGGGAAACAATATGTGTGCATGTGTGTGTGTGTATACACACCTCTGAAGGCTATCAGGCAGGAGGAACTCCCTCTCATTTGCAGATGGGTCAGCCTTTTTTTTTTTTTGGGTCAGCCTTTTTGTTCTATTCAGGCCTCAACTGATTGGGTGAGGCCTGCTGACACTGGGGAGGGCAATCTCCTTTACCCAGTCTACTGGTTTAAATGTTAATCTCATCCCAGAACACCCGCAGACACACCCAGAATAATGTCTGACCCAGTAGCTGGGCGCCTCATGGCCCGGCCAGGTTGACACGTAAAATTAACCACCACACTCACCCAGCACACTTCTATATATATATTTTTTTTTTCTTATAGTAATCTTTTTATTTATTTATTTATTTTTATATTTATTTTTGGCTGTGTTGGGTCTTCGTTTCTGTGCGAGGGCTTTCTCTAGTTGCGGCAAGTGGAGGCCACTCTTCATCGCGGTGCGCGGGCCTCTCACTATCGCGGCCTCTCTTGTTGCGGAGCACAGGCTCCAGACGCGCAGGCTCAGTAGTTGTGGCTCACGGGCCCAGCCGCTCCGTGGCATGTGGGATCTTCCCAGACCAGGGCTCGAATCCGTGTCCCCTGCATTAGCAGGCAGACTCTCAACCACTGCGCCACCAGGGAAGCCCACACTTCTATATTTTAATAACAGTCTCTGGGTGTCTCTGCGTTTGCCAGACGGGACCTTCTCCTGCCTGTCATCCCTTATGTCCGGCGCTTTCTGCCTGGCTCGAGGTGCAGGGTGATTAAGCATCGCTTCTGTGAAGAATGACCCATCCTCCCTCCGTGGCGAAGGTGATCCTTCTCTTGCCAGATCCTGGAGGCAGAACATTCTAGAATTGCACGTGTGGCAGCTCTTCCCTTCCCAGCCCAGGGGAGAGACAGCGTCCGTCTCTGGGGCTGCTCAGGTTTTCTGAGAGCTCTGAGATGCAGAGACAGTACTTCTGAGGGGCCAAGAGGTGATTCGAATGGAAGAAAACTTTCCAAATTTCCAAATTTTCCAAATTCCCAAATTTCCAAATGGCAGAAAACTTTCCAAATTCCAAATTTGGGCTTGGAACACCTGTGTCTGACCCTGACCCTCGGAGTGGCCCTAAACCAGTCCCCTCGTCCTTTTGAGTCTCAGTTTACTCACCTGTAAAACGAGGGCAGAGCAATCCTTCTCTAAGTTACATCCGATGTTAGAGGGGAAATACTTCTATTTAGAAGTTAGAATGATACAGAAAAGAACAGAGAATAACAATGAATACCCATACTTCTACCATCAGAATTAGCTCTCGTTAACAGTTGGCGTAGTTACCTCCAGTCTGGCTTTTTTTGGTAAGAAATACAACGTTACAGGTAAAGCTGCTGCCCCCTGTGCTGCCCGCTCTCTGTTTTCACCCCCCGCCCCCCCCCCCGGCCCCTCACAGTCCCCATTCTGAGTTTGAGTACCATGTGTCCCTTTCCCTATATAATCCCTGGCAAGCGCCTTCAAATGTGCTTTTTCACCCCATATGCCACTGGCCAGCACCATCCCAGCAGCGACACCCAACACCAGGCCCAGGGGCAGGTCACTGCTGGGTCTCTGTCTTGTGTCTCTTAAAGGCACAGCCAAAGCACACGGGCCTCCGAGTGCTCCAGAAGGAGTCAGATAACTGAAACTAACCCTCTGCTGGGCACGGAAACACCACCCTAGACTGTCTTAAACCCTTTGTATGTAGGTCGTCGGGATGGACCCTCCAGCTTCAGATGCGGGGTCCTGGAGCGGGGTGAGGGGCAGAGTGGGGGGCGCTTTGCAGCCCCCCAGCTACCCCGTGAGGATGGACGCCAGCTCCCTTGCCCTGAGCTTAGCCGAGGTGGGTGGGCATGGGCCTGCAGGCCGGTGCCACAGCAGAGCTGCACCCCCTGCGTGGGAGCCCCCCGTCTGCTGGCTGGACCTTGTTGCAGGTCTGAGGGTGGGGTGGGCAGCTGCCCTGGCTGCTCTGTCTCATCTCCAGGCTGCAGTATCTGCCCTTGTACCTGCCCTAAGTGTGAAGAGGAGGGACTTAAGAGCTGCTGGGAGCACTCAGTCCATGGCAAGGATTAGACGTCATCCCTGGGGCCGCCTGACCGCCTGGCTCTGCACTTGAAGGCCCGACCCGGGGCCACTCACCGCACCTGACTGAGCACCTGAAGGGCAGCCGGGACCACGTGTCGGAAAGATGATGTTTGGGCTGTGTTGGGTTAAATAATACGTGTCATTAGAATTAACTTCGACCAGGGATCGAACCTGTGCCCCCTGCAGTGAAAGCGTGGAGTCCTAACCGCTGGACCGCCAGGGAAGTCCCTCATATGGCTTTTTAATATAGACTTAAAAAAAAGGATGACTCAGCTGAGCACAGGGCAGGGAGAGTACTCTGATGATACTATAATGGTCATCACACGTCCTTATACATTTGTCCCAACCCGTGGAATGTGCAACCCCAAGAGTGAGCCCGCGTGTGAACCGTGGACCCTGGGTGATGATGATGATTCAGTGTGGGTTCATCAGCTGTGACAGAAGCGCCATCGGGGGGGATGTGGACGGCGGGGCGGCTGCGTGTGTGGAGGTAGAGGATGTATGGGAACTCTGCACACTTTCCACTGAATTTTGCTGTGAACCTGAAACTGATCTAAAAAAATAAAGCGTATGAAATTGATTTCACCTGTTGCTTTTTAATAAGGCAATGAGGAAATTTTAAGTGTGATTTGCTGTGTGTTTCTATTGGATGGGGCGGCTTGTCAGAGCCCTGCAGCCCTGAAGGCATCACGTGAGGGGTGGGGGTGCTCCCGGCCTGTGGGCATTTTGGGGCCGCCCGTGGAGGGCCTGGGCACTGGAGGAGGACTTCAGGCATCTCCAACTTGAACAAGGGCAGTCTGCTCTTATCTGCATTGATTTCTTTATTGGGACTGTGTCTGAGATTAATTCACTGCCCTGAGGGAGTGAGAAAAGAGCTTATCATCCCTGTTCCGTTCTTGAGGAGCCTGGGGTTCCGTGAGGGCAGATTTACAGCCCAGACGGGAGCCCAGATCCCCAGGGAACCCAGGGGCCACTGAATAAGACATGCCACACTGTTTCTCAAAGGTAGAAGCAGGAACGAACGATGAATGGTCTTATTTTTAAAAAAGACTTTATTTTTTAGAGCAGTTTTAGATTTGTTAAAAAATTGAGCCGAAATGACAGCGATTTGCTGTATAGCCCACCCTCAGTGTCCCCCACCATCAACATCCCCTACCAGATGGTGCATTAGTTACAGTTGATGAACTTACGTGGACACATTAGTATCACCCAAAGCCCATATTTCATGTAACGGTTCATGGTTGGCATTGATTCTACGAGTGTAGACAAATGTGTAATGACTTGTATCATCGTTGGAGTATCACACAGAATGGTTTCACTGCCTTAAAAATCCTCTGTGCTCGGATTATTCATCCTTCACACACCCTGTCATTTAAAAAAATTTTTTTTTAATTTGGAATAATTTTAGATTTATAGGAAAGTTGCAAAGATAATACAGAGAGTTCCTGTGTACCCTTCACCCAGCTTCCCCTAAAGTCAGCATCCTTCAAAACCATGAATATTGAGAAAAGGAAAAACATTAACACTGACTGGTACATGACTTAACTAAACTCAAGACTACTTGGATTTCATCAGTTTATCCACATCCACTGAGGTTCCTTTTCTGTTCCTGGGTCCAAGCCAGGATCCTCCATCACGTTTGTCTCCTCAGTCTGCTCTGATCTGTGTGCATTTTCTGTTTTGTTCTTGTTTCCATGTCAGTTTTGTTTGTCTGTGTGCACGTGTGTGCATGAGTGGGGAGGTCTGATGCCCTTCAAAATCATCTTGGAGCAACAAAGCTGCTGCCATTGAGTGGTGTGGTGCCAGGGTGAGCTCGGGGACCTGTTTGCACCTCCTTGCCTAGGCGTGTGTTCCTGTCCCCTTTGTGGTCTCCCTTCCTCTCTGAAATGCTCTTTTCTCAGAGAAAGTCTCTTAGTGCAGGGACCACAAGTGCATTTCCCTGGTGGCTTAGATTTCTTTCCTCAACTGTGGGTGAGTTTATTCTCAGAGTAGAGGTGTTGGTGCACTCAGCATGCGCCCGTGGTGTCTGTGCCATCCAAGCATCCTTAGTGAGTTTGGAGAGGCTGCTGTGCCTGCCTGGCCCTGGGGATACTTGCGTCGACTTGGAGATGTCTGTCTGGGTGTGTTTCACACCATTGCTTTTTAACACCAGGCTGTTTTCACAAGTTTCCTTCTGAATAACTGAGAACATTGATGCTCCGGGGAGTTAAAGCAAAGGGAGGGGATGGCAGCCGTGACTCGGGAGTGCCCGCTCTGTGCTGGGCACCGCGCTGAATGCAGCCCTAGGAACCTCGGATGCCCTTCCCTGGGGCCTCCCCGCCCAGAGCTCACTGAAGGCAGCCCTGACTCTCTGCTCTGAAAAGTGGGAATCGCCCTCAGAATAAATCTAAGCTCCTTACTGCGGCCTCCAGTGTCTCCCCAGTCTCAGCACCCTATCTCCTTGACCTCAGCACCCCATCTTCTTGACCTCAGCATCCCACCTCCTTGACCTCAGTGCCCCCATCTCCTTGACCTCAGCACCCCATCTCCTTGACCTCACACCCCATCTCCATGACCTCACACTCCATCTCCTTGACCTCAGCACCCCATCTCCTTGACCTCAGCACCCCATCTCCTTGACCTCATACCCCATCTCCATGACCTCACACTCTATCTCCTTGACCTCAGCACCCCATCTCCTTGACCTCAGCACTCCCATCTCCTTGACCTCAGCACCCCATCTCCTTGACCTCAGCACCCCCATCTCCTTGACCTCAGCATCCCATCTTCTTGACCTCAGCACCCCATCTCCTTGACCTCAGCACCCCATCTCCTTGACCTCAGCACCCCCATCTCCTTGACCTCACACCCCATCTCCTTAACCTCAGCACCCCATCTCCTTGACCTCGGCACCCCATCTCCTTGACCTCGGCACCCCATCTCCTTGACCTCGGCACCCCATCTCCTTGACCTCGGCACCCCATCTCCTTGACCTCGGCACCCCATCTCCTTGACCTCGGCACCCCATCTCCTTGACCTCGGCACCCCATCTCCTTGACCTCGGCACCCCATCTCCTTGACCTCAGCATCCCATCTCCTTGACCTCACACCCCATCTCCTTGACCTCAGCATCCCATCTCCTTGACCTCACACCCCATCTCCTTGACCTCACATCCCATCTCCTTGACCTCAGCGCCCCATCTCCTTGACCTCAGCATCCCATCTCCTTGACCTCACACCCCATCTCCTTGACCTCACACCCCATCTCCTTGACCTCACACCCCATCTCCTTGACCTCAGCACCCCATCTCCTTGACCTCACACCCCATCTCCTTAACCTCAGCACCCCATCTCCTTGACCTCGGCACCCCATCTCCTTGACCTCGGCACCCCATCTCCTTGACCTCGGCACCCCATCTCCTTGACCTCGGCACCCCATCTCCTTGACCTCGGCACCCCATCTCCTTGACCTCGGCACCCCATCTCCTTGACCTCGGCACCCCATCTCCTTGACCTCGGCACCCCATCTCCTTGACCTCGGCACCCCATCTCCTTGACCTCAGCATCCCATCTCCTTGACCTCACACCCCATCTCCTTGACCTCAGCATCCCATCTCCTTGACCTCACACCCCATCTCCTTGACCTCACATCCCATCTCCTTGACCTCAGCACCCCATCTCCTTGACCTCACACCCCATCTCCTTGACCTCACATCCCATCTCCTTGACCTCACACCCCATCTCCTTGACCTCACATCCCATCTCCTTGACCTCACACCCCATCTCCTTGACCTCACATCCCATCTCCTTGACCTCAGCACCCCATCTCCTTGACCTCACACCCCATCTCCTTGACCTCACATCCCATCTCCTTGACCTCAGCACCCCATCTCCTTGACCTCACACCCCATCTCCTTGACCTCACATCCCATCTCCTTGACCTCAGCGCCCCATCTCCTTGACCTCAGCATCCCATCTCCTTGACCTCACACCCCATCTCCTTGACCTCACACCCCATCTCCTTGACCTCACACCCCATCTCCTTGACCTCACACCCCATCTCCTTGACCTCAGCATCCCATCTCCTTGACCTCACACCCCATCTCCTTGACCTCGGCACCCCATCTCCTTGACCTCGGCATCCCATCTCCTTGACCTCACACCCCATCTCCTTGACCTCAGCGCCCCCATATCCCAGGGCCCCGATGGCACCGGCCTCTGTTCTTGGAGCTCGCCGGCTGCTCCCACCCCAGGGCCCTCCCTGAAGCTCCAGACCTCCGCGTGGTGTTGAGTAGGGGCCTCCTTCAGAGACCCTCCCCAGCTCCATCTACAGTGACGCTAGTGGTCCGCGCTCACGCAACAATGCAGTGTCCGCTCTGCTCCTCCCGGCTTGTCCCATTTCACTCCCCCGGGAACTGCTGTTATCCCCGGTCTCAGATGAGAAACCGTGCTCTGACCCTGGGTGCCTCTCCGTCATGCTTTCCCTGCAGCTGTTTATTCCAAGGCCCAAGTGTCCGTGGGAAGTCATCTCACGGATTTTACAGCTCCGTCTCTGTGTGTGTTTACCTGCCCTTCCGCCCACCTTCCCTGTAACCTCAGCCCTGTGCGCTGGGCCGTGTGCCTGTTGCCAAGGTTCCCATCGGTGAGCTCTGGGTTTGTAGGGCCTGTTGGGGATGGAGGTGACCGTCTGGGAGGCTGCCGTGTGCCAGGTCCGGCCTAGAGGTCAGCAGGTACCTGACCTCTCCTCCTCCCCAGGGACCGTAGGCACTCTGTCCACCAATAGTTATTTCCAGTTCCGTGGAATGGTCCTGGCAGGTGACTGTTGAACGTGGAGGTGTTTTCCAGTGTCCCGAGCAGTGACTCTCTGCCTGTGTGATATGTTCAGGGCCGGGGTGGGGGTGAGTTGGGAGGGGAGGTCCACGCCCTCAGGATGTCCTGCTCCTACTAGAGGGGCCTCGGCCGCCTGTCTCCTCTGGGCTTGAAGCTGGTGGAGCCTGGCCCCTCTGTCCTGCGGGTCTGGGGCAGATGGGGCTGCGGCTCTGGCTCCTGGTCCCGGCCCCGCCTCTCCTCCGGGGGCTCCGGAGGGTGAATTCCCTTCTTCTCGCCGCAGGTCATCGACCCGGCCGGAGGTGGCCGGCATTGAGCCGCTGGGCCTGGGCGAGCAGCAGTGCTCCCGGAAGGCCGTGGTGCAGGCCCGCCTGTCCCAGCCCTCTCGCCTGACCAGCATCGTCTTCGCGGAGGACGTCAGTAAGGCCTCCCGGGGCCCCGCGCGGCCCCTGGTGGGGATGGGGGCCGAGGGGCTGCAAACGCCCCACTGAGACCTTGGGCCACAGGGACGGGAGAGCCCACGGCCACGCTTTCCCTTCTCTTGTTGGGTCTGAGGACGCCCATGGAGCTGGGGGGACGCTGAGCAAGCAACATGAGCCCTGGCCCCCCCCCCGCCCCCCCCCCTGCCAGCACCTTGTCCTGCTTTCCCTCCTGTGGAGGCCGGCTTTCATTTCTAAGTTATTATTTGTTACCAAAATAACTCTTAATGGGCGTTGATTCAAAATGAAGAAAAGTTGTGCAATGTTTCACTTCCCCATGTTTCACTTGCCATATTATGGTCGTAAGATGCTTAGAAAACAGTGAATTTTCTGTCACGCTTTTCCCCCACCTAACATGGTATGAAAAGTTTCCCATTTTATTATAGAATTATTTTTAATGGCCGAATAATATTCTTAACCAGAGGTTGTGCTATAAGCATTCCCTTATATGAGGCATTCAGATTGTTTTCAGATGTTTGTTTCAGTGTTACATAGGAAAATAAATAGTTTTATTCAGGGAACAATTTTGGGTTCTTTCAGGTTATTTCCTGCCAAGGATAGATTCCCAGCTTTACTGGGTCACAGCCTATGAATATTTTGAAGGTTTTTGATAACTGGGGCTGAATGGCTTTCTCACAAAGTTAAGGGTGTACACGTAGTTATATGGTGCCTGGAGAACGGTCAGAATGAGTTTGTGTCACAAGCTGTTATTTTTTACATTAGAGGATTCTCCAGGTAATGCCACTTATGTGTCTTATTGATGGAGCAGGTAAAAAATCCGTGTAGACGTGCACACTCTTTTTTTATACTATAGTGTAGTTGATAGTCTTGTGCAAAAACTGCAGTGTAAACACAGACACACACAAACGCACAGATTCCGGGTGTAATTGCTAATCTCAGGGTAGGGACGGGCATTCAGAACAGCACCGTTCTTTGGGGTGCTAACTCATCATACCAGAACCCTTGTCGTTTAGCTCAGTGGTTACACTCTGAACAAAACTCGGAATTCTAGGAAGAGTGTTTTGCACACAGCTTTAAACGCTGGCGCTCGCGGTGGAAAAGTACAAGATGGGCAATGAAAGTGTCTGGAAGGCCCTTACTTCCTGGACGTCCGTGCTGACTCTCGACCCTCGTGGAGCTCCTGAGGGTCGACTCGGTTCTTCCAGCCCCGTTTTTGGGGGTGGGGGATTGTTGGTTTCCCTTGTCTTTGCCAAAGAATAAGACCACCCAACCTATGAGGCGCTGGAGGTGGGGTGGCGGCCCTCCGGCTGACCCTGTGTTCCCGCCCCTGCAGCCACCGGCCAGGTCCTGCGCTGCGACGCCATCGTGGACCTCATCCACGGCATTCAGATCGTCTCCACCACCCGCGAGCTCTACCTGGAGGACTCCCCGCTGGAGCTTAAGATACAGGCCCTGGACTCGGAAGGTGAGGCCGCTGGCCTGGCGGGCTTTGTTTCTTCCTCTCCTCGTGTGCGGCCCGCTCTCCCCCAGGTGGGGCTGCTCCGGCCAGGGGGGCAACGTGGAAGAGGTCAGGACGACCTCTAAGTGGATGCCGGGCCCGTGGTGGCAGCGAGGCCACGGCCACTTCTCCACAGGGCCTGGAGGCCAGCTCCGTGCCTGTGCACAGCTGGGAGGGGCTGACGGGGTCACTGCTGTGAACAACAGAGGCTCTGAGGTCTGGGGCTGGCTTCCTGATCCAGACTGCAGCCTACGCATGCGCGCTTGTGTGTGTGTGTGGGTGTGGAAGAGAGCGCGTCTATGCCGCCGGCCCCACGTACCATCCTTCACTTCGTAGCAGAACATTGGCTTGTTCTGGGCTGGGATTCTTTGTAGAAGGTCTCTTCTGCTGGTTGGCAGACTGTCTTGGCTGTAGCCTGACCTCTCGGTCAAGGAACGAAGGGAAAATCTGTAGGTTAAGGTTCTTGTTGAAGAAAGTAGGTCAGGCAAAAGGCATCTTCCAGACGAAGGATCTTCTAAAACTTCACGTCCAAGCCAGGACTCCCCTTGTCTTTGAAATCTCCCCTGACCACTCTAGCCCCCCTGCCCCGGCTTCTTAATAACATTGTTACAGATCAGGGTTTCTCAGTCTAGGCAGGATTGACGTTTGGGTGGGTAAGTCTTTGTGGTGGGGACTGTCCAGTACATTTTAGGGTGTTTGCCAGCATCCCTGGCCTCTGTGCACCGGACGCCAGTAGCACCCACTGAGTTGTGACAACCAAGAATCTCTCCAGCCATCGCCAAATTGTCCCTTGGGGACAGAATCAGTGTTTCAAAGCATCTGTCTGAGCCTTCCTTCCGCTCTGTATGCATTCATCGGATAAGCTGCCCAGATTCTCTGAACTCCCCTCTGATCTGTGAAACTGCCATAATGATTCTTACCTGGTCACGAGGACCTGGTGAGTGAGTGTGAAGGGTCAGCCCCGCCTGGTGTGTGGTGGGCGCTCAGTGCGCTGGGCGGCCATGGAGTGTCTTCTGCCTTCTGGGTCTGCCAGGTCCTGGGGTACTGCTGTGGTGGGGCGGGCACACTGGGCCTCTGCCCCTAGCATCTCAGGCCGGGGGGGTCCACGTGTAGATCAGGCCCCACATGCATCCCGGCAGGTGCGGTTTGTAATCACGCTGGGTGCAAAGTGTGAAGGGACCACTGGGTGGGGGAGCAACTCCAGGGGGCTTGGAGGTCAGGGGTCAGAACAGTTTCTTAGAAGGCGGGATGTTTGACTGAGCCTCCAGGGATGTGGGGTCTGCCAGGCGGGGACCCCGTTTCATCCTTGAGACTGAAATTGGAGAGGCCAAGGGACGCAGGATGTAAAGGGGCCTTGTGTCAGGTGTGGTCTTGAGGCAGAGGGCACCAAGGAGGGGTTTGTGCAGCGGGCTGATGGGAGCTCGCCTGCCCGACGCGGTGACGGGGGTCATATGCTGCTTACTGGAGCCAGGCGTCTCTGGGCGCCTCACCTGTCCTCCTGACTCGTTTCACTTCCAGGAGCGGAGACTGAGAGAGAACACACGTGCCCACACAGACACACACAGACCAGGCACACACACATGCTAGTCCTTCGTACGCAGCAGAGCCAGAATCTGAGCTCCGGCCTGGCTGGGTCCCGAGTCCACTCTCAGCCAGGAGTCAGCACGTGTTTTCCCTGATGGGCTGGCTAGGAATTGTTTTAGGCTTTGCCGGCCAGACGGTCTCTGCAGCAACTACTCAGTTGTGTCAGCGTGGCTCTAAAACAGTCACAGACAGTGTGGAATGAATGGGTGTAGCTGTTCTAATAAAACTTTATTCACAAAAACTGGTGGGTGCTAGATCTGGCCCAAGGGCCGTAGTGTGCCAAGCCCTGCTCTTAACCTCTCTGGTCTATTTCCTGTCTTGTCACTTAAAAAAGAAAGTTTTGTTTATTTAAAAAAATTGTTATTTTATATTGGAGTATAGTTGATTTACAATGCTGTGTTAGTTTCAGGTGTACAGCAAAGTGGTTCAGTTATACATGTATCTATTCTTTTTCAAATTCTTGCCCCATATAGGTTATTAGAGAGTATTGAGCAGAATTCCCTGTGCTATACAGTAGGTCCTTGTTGATTATCTACTTTATATATAGTAGTGTGTACATGTCAATCCCAAACTCCCAATCTCTCCCCTCCCCATGACCCAAGTTTTGTTTGTTTTTATCGAGATTTATATACCATGAAATTTACCCATCTAAAGTGTACAGTTCAGTGGTTTATTTTAAAAGTATATTCACAAAGTTGTGCAACCGTCACCACTGTCTAATTTTAGAACATTTTCATCACTACAAAATGAAACCCCACACCCATTAGCAGTCAGTTCTTGCGCTTTCCTCTCTCCGGCCCCTGGCAGCCACTCATCTACTCTCTGTGCATATAGATTTGCCTATTCTGGACATTTGATATGAATGAATCATACAGTAGGTGGTCTTTGGTGTCTGCCGTCTTTCACTGAGCATGTTGTCAGGGTTCACCCATGTTGTAGCCTGTGGCGGTGCTTCGTTCCTTTTCGTGGCTGAGTGATGTCCCAGTGTATGGATGGACCACGTTTGTTTATCCATCCATCAGTTGATGGACAGTTGGGTTGCTGCCGCCTTCGGGCTGTTGTGAGTAGTGCTGCTGTGAACATGGGTTCGAGTCTTTGTGTGGACATAGGCTTTCATTTCCCCTGGGTCTACACCCAGGAGTGGAATTGCTGAGTCAAAGGGCAACTCTACATGTACCTTTCTGAGGGACAGCCGGAGAGTGTTTCCACAGTGGCTGTGCCGTTTCACATCCCCACCAGCGATGCGATGCATGAGTGTTCCGGTTTCTCCAAATCCTCACCAACACTTGTTATTCTCCATCTTTTTTTTTTTTTTTTTTTTTATAGTTTCTTCGTTTTTAAGTCACTTTGGTTTTTCCCCTTGGGCAGCTGGTGGACGTGTCAGGCATGGAAGGTGGCTGCCCGGCCTTCCTGTGTGGGACAGGTGCCCTGTGGCCCTAGGGGATCACGTTTCACACTCCTCCCACTCCTAAGGTTTTGGTGGTGCATGTGGCCACTTCCGGGGGGAACCCCGGCTCACCCAGGCCTGCATACACTGGCCTTTCAGGAAGAGCCCAGATCAAGGCCCACCTTTGTGGTACCAGGTGGTTCACTCCCTGCCTCCCTGTTCACTATGAGGGTGTCCCCACCCAGAAGCACTTGGACTAGTTCCTTAGAAATCCCCTCTTCCTTTGTCCTGAGCCTGTATCCTCCCTACTGGTCAGTCTTCTTTGTAAAGATGAACTTGACCTTCATAACCTTGGAGGGCCCCACAGTCTCAGAAGGGATGTACCTTATCTAGGTTAGTGCCTGTTTGGTTTTTACCCTGCTTGTGGCTCAGCAAACATTGTTAGGTGCCCAGCCCTAAGTGCAGTCTTTTACCCCACGAGGGTGGATGATAATCATACATTAGCCCATTGTACAGACAAGGAAGCTGAGGCCTAGAGAGCTTCAGTGACTCACCCAGGGTCATGTAGCCCGTGGGCGGCAGAGCAGGGGCTGGGACTCTTGTCCACTAGGCCACGCTGCCTGTCTCCAACTGCTGCATTTTTCCTGGGCACCGTGGTCTGCACCAGGGGTTGGAGTCTACTTTATTGGCCTGAGGCCATCTGCAGGGTTCCTGCTTCGAGTTAACGTTTTAAGAGTTCTCTCCCAGCCCGCATGTACCTGGTGCCCGGGTAGTGCTGGGCGGCTCCGGTCCCCCTAATGCCCCGCCTCACCTCCCACTCAGAGCACCTTTCACTCCCACTTCCGGATCCCTGCTTTCCGAAGCGCAGCCCCTCTGGGCATCCCCTCTGATATTTTCTCCTCCAGGGCTCTCCCAAGGTGGAGTTTGTCCCTCCTTGAAATCCCTCAGTGATTCGCAGGCCCTGCCTTGGGGCACGGGGCACTTGTTTCTCTTTGTCAGGCTCCGCACTTGGGCAGAATTGGGATCACTTCATTCTTTGTTTGACACTGGATTTTGGGCCCAGCGGGCATCCAGCAAATGTCTGTTAAGTTGAATTGCTTAATGTTTTCCGGCTGCCCTCCTGGGACCAGGACAGGGGGTGCAGCCTCCAGAGACTGGGCCCTGGGATTTCCTTGTTAATATGAGCACTTGGCACACAGTAGGTCTAATAGCTGCTTTAAAAAATTTTTTTATTTTATATTGGAGTATAGTTGATTAACAATGTTGTGTTAGTTTCAGGAGTACATAATAGCTGCTTTTCAAACAGACAAGGCAAAACTCTAGGCAGAAGCTTCTTGAACCGCCCCTACCTCCAAGCCTGCAAATTCCTGCTGAATGTGTGGGTCTTGGAGCCTGTTCTCCTGGAAGGTGCCCTTGCTCACTGTCTGCTCTGGGAGTTGTAGTCAGGTCATATGCCATCTCCTGTGGTTTTATTTTGTCCCCCAGATGTCAGGGCCAGCTTCACACAGGGCTTCGTGCTCTAAAGGTCCCCAGGCTTGGTTTCATGCTCCACTGTTGCCGTCTTGAAATTTTAATAAATTTATTTTTGTACTCGTGTTTTGTGAGTGGGGTCTGATGGGACTTGGAGCCTCAGTGATTTGAGATCCTGCTTCCCTGCCACCTCCCTGCCTCCTGGGCTGGGTTCCTGGCCACCTGTGCCCTGTCCCCTCGTGTCCTGGGTCCTGCCTGTCCTCTCCCTCCGCATCCTTGTCCTGTGACTACGGCCACCTTCCATCCCCAGCGGGGGCCTGGGATGGGCCCGTGTCCCCAGGGTATGTCGGGGTGGAGCGTGGCAGAGGCCATCCCTGTCCCAGGGCACGTCCGTTCTAGAGGCTGCATTTTGGCCGGAGTGAGCCTCTCACCCACCCTCATCTGGTTTCCTAGCATATCCATGCACAGGCTACAGGGGCTTAGTGTGGGCATCAGCAGGGCGGGAAGGAGAGATGCCTGACTCAGTTTCCACAGAGCCTGCTCAGCTAGGACAGTGTGTTGGTCCAGTGGCTGGCAGGAGGGGACCCCTGTAACTGGCACATCCGTGTGTACCCCAAATTGCAGGGCAGGGCCTCTGGGTACCTCTAAGGGTCTGCACTCACCCTAGAGTATCCCTACCCGCCCAGGGGAGCACCCCCTCAGCCAGCCCCATGCCTGGGGCTTTCTCTGTCTCCTTCCAACTCTCCCAAGTCTGACTTGCCTCCTTCTGGTGCTTTCCCTGCTTTTGGAATGAGGAGCCCCAAGTTTTCATTTGCCTAGAGCCCTGCAAATTAGGCAGCTGGTCCTGCAGGCGCACCTGCCCATGTGGGTGAAACTTCTGGAAGCCCAAGGATGCTTTCTGCTCCAGGAATGATCCCACATTCATCCCTCCCCTCACATCCGAACATGACAGAGATGCAGGGATTCTGAGTCTGAAAAACAGAGCTCCAAGCGTAACCACTGAAATGGATGAACACAGGGTTTCCTGTCGCCATTTTCCAGGTTAAGAGACCCAAGGAGGCCTCCCCCAGCCTCGGTCTCCTCGTCCTCAGAAGGCCGTGGTGAACCGTACTTGGCCCTGAGCTGGCTGGCACCTCCCAGGCACCTCGCTGAGGGCACTTTCTCCTTTCGATCTTCTCAACAGCCCTGAGACCTCAGAGGTGGGGTGTGGCCTGACTCTAAATGCTCTGCCCTTTGCACTGAAGAAAGAGCTTTCCTAGGCCCCAGATGCTCTGTTTTGGGGGCTGGCCAGGCAGGAATGTAGATGATGGAGGTGGAGTGGGTGTGGGCGATAGGGTGTGGTGGGGAGTGGGGCAAACCAGCTGGAGAGGCTGAGCCAGCCTCTCGTCACCAGAGGGAGCAGGGTCCAGGCAGCTGGGTCTTCAGACTTTTGAACGTGGAAGTTGGATATATAGTATACTGCATTTCTTAATTTGAAATGATGGGAGCCAGTTAAAAAATGTAAAATCAACATCACCTGGGGAAAAAACAAACCATAGTTCTAGCAGATCAGGCCTTTGAGCCCCCAGTTTTCATCTCCTGCCCTGTTCCCGGGTGTCTGCGTAGCACCAGGTGTTGCACTTACCCTGAGAAGGTGTTTACGGAGGGTTTCAGACCCACCCTGAGTCCTGCTCCTCCGGGAACGGTCGGCCAGTCACGTGCCAGGCTCCACGTGTTCTGGCGTCTGGTCCAAGGCACGCGGACGGCAGCCAGGGCTTGAGAGCCGAGGCCGGCTGTGCGAGCGTCCACCTCCTCCACCCGGGACTTGGGGTCTCAGCATCTCGGCCGAGGGACAAGGATGGGCACATGAAGCCAGACGGCCTGGGTTCCTTTCCCAGCACAGGGAGGTGGTGAGGGGGAGTGAGTGACAGTCTCAGGAACCACCATCTAAACTATAAAGCACTTACCCACGTGAGGGGTGATGGGTGGGCATAGGCAGGAGGTACAGCGGGAAGGACACGGTTCCCCCCGAGAGGCCGGGGCTCACGCCGGCTCAGCCCTCACGGTCACGTGACCCTGATCCTTTAAGCCTCGTTTCCCCTCCCTCCCTCCCTGCCGGATGGAGGCTGGAGGCTGCAAGCAGTGCCGCCTGCTCTGCAGGGGCTGGTGCATCTCCCCTCCCCCTGGCCCCGGGGGCTTAGCTCGGGTGCGCCCCTCTCCTCCTGCTCCTACAGGAAACACGTTCAGCACCCTGGCCGGGCTGGTCTTTGACTGGATGATCGTGAAGGACACAGAGGCCGACGGGTACTCAGACACCCACAACGCGCTCCGGTAAGAGGCGCCTGCCTTGGAAGGGAGGCGGGAAGGGGGTTGTCGCGCGGCTCCGTGTGGGCTGGGGGCTTCCATCATCATCAACCCCGTCCTCGTCCCCCTCGGCTCACACGGTTGTGCGGGAACCTTGCTGCTTGTGCAGCCCACGGGGGTGTGTTCTGTGGGACATCGTCGAGGAGGCTGGGCTGTCCAGCTGCAGAAGAGAAAGCTTGTCCCAGACGATGGGAGCTGTCCCGGGGTGCAGGCGAGGGGTGGGGTGCGGCCCCACGGGGGGTGAGCTAACGGGGAGACAGTCCCGGCTGGGGTGGCCTTCCTGCAGTGACCTCTTCCAGGCGCAGGAGGCTGCCTTTCCCAGCACGGGGGTGGAGGTGGGCCTGCAGGCGGACTCCTTGTGAGACGGACTCGTTACCCATCTTGACTCAGCCGGTCCCCCCACAGCCGTGTGGCTTCTGTAACACTGTCCACGTGCCTTAGGTTGGTAAGGGACGGAGCTGGAACTTGAACTCAGATCTGTATAGATTCTCACAGTGCAATGTGGTAGCCATGAGCCCTATCCTGGCTGTTTAAATTTAGACTAGGTACAGTGGAAAATTCAGATCCTTGATGCACCGGCCACGTGTCAAGGGCTCGTTAGCTGTGTGGCTGGTGTTGACACATGCTGGACAGGGCAGACGTGGAGCATTTCCATCACAGAAGGTTCTGCTGGCCAGTGCTGGTGCAGACCCAAGGTCTGGGCTAATATCCCCTGCTATGCTGCATTGCCTCATGCTGTATTGTAAAAATGTTAAAGAGTATAGTCCCTTTTGGGGGAGGAAGACTTATTTTTTTAAAAACTTTGCAGCAATTTTTAGCCTACAGAAAAGTTGCAAGTGTAGTACAGAAAGTGGACTCCCCGAACCATCTGAGAGCAAGTGCCACCCTGGTGCCTGTAACCCCCAGTTATTTTAATGTGCATTTACTACCTCTGAGGACGTTTTCCTGCACATCAACAAGACGGTCATCACAGTTAGGGAGTTAACACTGATGCCCGCAGTCACCAGACCTCGTTCCAGTTTTGCCAGTTTATCCCAATTGTATCCTTTGTAGCAGAACGTGCCCCCCAGGGTCACCTGCCGCATGTTGTCCTGTCTCTCCTAGTCTCCGTCCGCGTGGGAGAGTTTCTCGGTCCTTCTCTGACTTTTGGGACGTTGCACTCATGAAGACGGTAGTCCAGTTATTTTACAGACCCTCCCCCATTTCGGGTTTATCTGACTTTCCTCCTGATTAGACCCAGAGTTCTGCATCTTTGCAGGAACATCACAGAGGCGAGGTTCCGTATTCTCCTTGCGTTGTATCGTGATTTTGTTGGTCCATCAATGATTTTGTTCGCTGTCATCACTTGGGTAGGGTGGGGTCTGCCAGGTGCCCTGCTCTGAAGTCACTTTCTTACTCCCTTGCAACTGATAAGTATTTTGTGGGGAGTTACAAGTCTGGCCTTTTGTTTACACCTTCAGAAGTCAGCTCAGGGTTCCAGGACACATCCAGGCTCAGCTCACGGCCATTTCCACGGCAGGCACCCTCATGCCCTGACGCTGTGCAAGCCAGGTTGCCCTCTTGGGTCAGAGCTCTTTGGGGGCTGGGCTGTCAGCCTCTGTCTCTGGTTGAGCTGTGGAATTTCTGGGGTCTCAGTAAGCCGGGAATGTGGGCTGTAGGTCCAAGAGACCTGCATTCCGGTCCTGGCCTTGTGATGTCCTGCCTGTGGCCGTCATCAAAGACTGTGACCACCTGAGCACCAGCTTCCTCCTGCAGCAGATGGAGGTGTCACTGTGCCCACCTCTGAGGGTGGCAGGGTGGGCGAGCACGTTGACGGGGTTGAGAGCCCCTCTCTGGGCCCGGCACATACTAGATGTTCAGGGGATGCTGGTTGCCTGCCCCGCTTCATGCCACCAGGCTTGTTTCCTGCCCTGACGGCCCCCGGAGCTTCCAAGCACCCGGTATGTAAGTCGAATGCTGACCGAAGTCCAAGGTGCTAAGGGGTGCTGGAACCAGAGTGTCTTGGATTTTCATAAAATACAGCGTGTGACACCTTGTAAAACTGGGCAAGGAAACAAATTACTGTGTAGTATAGCGTCTGGCAGATCTTGGGGAGAATGAAAGCGTGTCCAACTGACTGCTCTCATTCGGGTGGAACGGGGGGCTTATCTGTAAATCACAGGCTGCCAGGGAGAGACTCAGGCTGGCCCCGCTTACCAGCCTGTGCTCTGGGGGTCGCACCCCATCCCGAATTCTCCCTTCCTTCTCCCCACAGCCTAACCCCAGGGAAGGTAGGATTCGATGTGATTCCCTATTCCTAACACTTGGGGGCGTGGTCATTGAACCATTTCCCAGATGCAGGAGCTGGCCAAGGAAGGGGGCTGGGACGCGTGGGGAGCCCTGAAGAGCCCTTGGCTGGGCCTGTGGTCCTGGGCCTGCTCTCAGCTTCCGTGAGCCTCACCTTTCACGTCTGTGAGACCAAAACATTTTGACTAAGTGGGCGGTCTTCAAATTTCAGTGCCTGCCTTTTATCATAATCACATTGGGATTTTTATAAAATGCAGATCCCCAGGTTTCGTGCAGACCAAGGGCCGGGCCGGGGCCGAGAATCTGCCTGTTTCACAGGGACGTTGGCAATTCTGATGTAGGACATTTCAGGGACAGGTTTCTAGGCAGCACCGACTAGGTCAGCACCCCTAACATGGGGTCTGGCACCACGCAGAGGAGCTTCGGAGAGTGAGTGTGTGAGGTTCCTGGGTTCCACGCATCAGGTCTGACCGCACGTTCCTTTTCCAGCATCCTGACTTTTTTGGAGTCCACGTACATCCCTCCCTCCTACATCTCAGAGATGGAGAAGGCAGCCAAGCAGGGGGACACCATCTTGGTGTCCGGGATGAAGACAGGGAGTTCCAAGCTGAAGGCACGCATCCAGGAGGCCGTGTACAAGGTGGGCGCACGCGGGCACCTGCGCTCCGGGGTGGGATCTGGACGACTGGTTCCCTCACGTATTTAGTAGCAGAGAGGAGATGCCCTACCGCGAACGGTGTCTGGTGTGAGCCACGGCTTAGGAACAGGTGGCCGGGGCACCAGAGCCGCCACCTCTGCAGTCACAAGGCATCTTCTCGCCTCAATTTCCAGGGAGGTCCGGAAGCAGTGGGGTTGGCATCAACTAGCTTATCTTCAGTGAGCTCCCCTGTCCTGCTGTAGAGACACATCCGAGCATTTGGAAGTCCCAGGGTCCTCCAGCCATTTCACCCTGTGCCCCACCTTGAGCCCTGACACTGGTTGCCTGGTCCCACATGTGTAGGGCTCGGACTCCGGAACCCACCCTCCCCACGTCGTCTGGCCTCACGAGCACCTGCTTCTCCATCAAAGCCGCATTTTGGGAGTGGAGGTGGGGCAGGGGCAGACAGGACAGCGAGAAGTGGGTTTAGCCAAGGCCTGGTTCCTTCCTGGTTCTTGTGGGCTCAGGTCTGCCCTGCCTGGGCCTCCTTTGGAGCTGCAGACCTGGGGTCTTCCTCTTGTTTGCCTGGTTCCTGGAGCCCACGCAGGAAGTTTGCGGTACATCTGCTGATTAATTTCTAAAGTGACAGATGAGAATTCGCTCTCTTCAGCGGTTTAGCCGTAGTTTGGGAATCCTGGAGGGTTTTGGAAACATGAGGCAACCACGTCCGGGGCAGTCCTGCAACGTGCCTGGGATTGCAGTTAGTATTTGGGAAGTGTGTCTCCTTGTGTCCTGGGCCCCATGGGGGCACAGGGCTGGGCTGGGACCGGGCCCCCGCTGAGCTGCAAAGGCGGCCTTGTCCTGCCTGTGGAAAGCACCCACCTCGGAGCCCGGCCCAAGGTGGGTGCTCTGTGTGGTGGTTTTTTCTTTTTAATGTATCAAAGATACTATTTAACTTATTGGGTTTTTTCTGTTGAGGTATAGTTGACATACAACATTATAGTAGTTTCAGGTGTACAACATAATGATTCGATATTTGTATATATTGCAGAATGATCATAATAAGTCTAGTTAACATTTGTCACTATATGTAGTTAAAGAGTATATTTTTTTTGTGATGGCAACTTTTAAGATCTATGCCGTTAGCAACTTTCAAATGTGCAATACAGTTATGTTAATTATAGTCCCCATGCTATACAGGACATCCCAGGGCTTATTTATTTTATAACTGGAAGTGGGTACTTTTTGACCCTCTTCACCCATTTTGCCCACCCCCTTTTTGGCAACCACTAATCTGTTCTCTGCGTCTGTGAGCTTGGGTGTTTTGTTGTGTTTTTTAGATTCCACATGTAAGTGAGACCATATGTTATTTGTCTTTCTCTGTCCCGAAGGGGAGGATCTCAGTCAGCACCTAGATCCAGATCCAGAATGGTTAGAAGCCAGACCCTCAGACAACAGCTTTTTTTTTTTTTCTAATTAATTTTTTTTTTTTAGATTTTAACTTATTATTTATTTATTTATTTTTGGGCCGCGTCGGGTCTTCGTTGCGGCGCACAGGCTTCTCTCGTTGTGGCGTGCGGGTTTTCTCTTCTCTAGTTGTGGTGCGCGGGTTCCAGAGCACATAGGCTCTGTACTTTGGGCACACAGGCTCTCTAGTTGAGGCACACGGGCTTAGTTGCCCCGCGGCATGTGGGATCTTAGTTCCCTGACCAGGGATCGAACCCGCGTCCCCTGCATTGGAAGGCGGATTCTTTAGCACTGGACCACCAGGGAAGTCCCCAGACAACAGCTTTTAAAGGACACACATATGTACAGTCCTCTGGGGTTGCGAGCAGAGCCTCCCTGGCCCCCAGAGCCAGGGGATCTGGGGGTGTCTCCTGGGCGGCAGTCAAAGAATCGGGGCTCCAGACAAGGGTGCAGGCTCCTTTCTGGGAGACGCCATGAGCTGTAGTGAGGCAATGGGGGGGTACAAAGATAATGTCCCCAGCCTACGTTCCCCGAGAGCCCCTCTGTAGACCCTACACGTGACAACCCTGAAGCCTGCCCTCCAGGCCAAAGCCTCTTTCCTGCAGGTAGGCCTCTTCCACCTAATGGCTGGGGGGGGTGTCAGTCAGCTGTGTGTGCAGTGTCGGGGGTCGTAGCCCAAGCACTGTCTCTGACTGACGGTCCTGTGGGGCCCAAGGGCCCCCAGGGCCAGGTGATCCAGGGGCATCCCCTGGGCGGCAGCCGCGAAACCCAGGGCACCAGGTGTAAGAGCTGGGGTCCTAGACACGTATAAGAGCCCCCCTCCTAGAGATGCCAGTGCTCTGGAGTGGGGCAGAGGGAGGGCATGAAGGTATGTCCCCCCAACCCCCAAGGCCTCAGGAAGGGTTTACTGTCAGCCCTTAGATGTGTGTTTAATTAGAAGCCGCCCCTCAGGTGCAGCCGTGATGATTAGCTAATGGGCCTCTTTCCAGAAAGATCGGGTTTCTCTGCTGTGCCCTGGGGCTGGTAGCTGATTAAGAACTCTTTCTCTGTTGGTTCTGGTCCTGTGGGACCCAAGAGCCCACGGCTGGGCACCAGAGACGGGCATGGAGACACGTTCTCTGGCAGCAGCTGCCAGAGTCAGGGCACCAGAGGGGGGTATATACTCCTTTCTGTAAGAAACAGGGGTGCTCAAGTGAGGAGAGGGGCTGTGACGGTGCCCTCGCCGCCCCCGTTCCTGAGAGCCCTCTGTGGGCCCCTCTGCGCAGGCAGATAAGCCTCTTTCTCAGAAAGCCCGGCATGTGTCGGTCTGCTGTCTGTGCAGTGCCCTAGGGTGGTGTCCCGCCAAGAATAGTCTCTCCAATAGTCACGGTCCTGTGGGACGCAGGGGTACGGCCCCCAGCACGGACCTTTGGGGCTTTTGTGGGTGGAGCCCCTGGGCCCCTAGTGGCCTCTGTATCCATAGCCATCACTCCTGGCTCCTCGCTTTTCTTTCCGTTTACTTCTTACTATTTAAAATTGAGCTACAGCCTACATACTGTAAAGCGATGTGCTCGGTATACTTTGGCAATGACCTCTAAATGGCTGCCTGCTGTACCACAGGGCTCCCCTGGGGTTCTGGGGTGTCCAAAGGTGCTGCCTTGTGTTCTCACCCTAACCTCCCTGCGCCCACATGAACAGACTGAAAAGTTCTAAAGACCCTCTCTCTTGCTCACACTGACCCCTACTCCGGGCCCACCTCACCTTTTCTCTCTTCCTCATGCTAAGAACGTCCGCCCCGCGGAGGTCAGGCTGCTGATTTTGGAGAACATCCTTCTGAACCCAGCTTATGACGTCTACCTCATGGTGGGGACATCCATCCGCTACAGGGTGCAGAAGATCAGGCAAGGAAAGATTACAGGTGGGTCACCAGCTCAGCTTGGTGCTCATGGCAACGGCTCCCCTTTTGTATCGTGGTGAAATAGGCCTAACATAAAATTTACCATTTTAACTATTTTTAAGTGTTAATTTTAGTGACGTTGATTACATTCACATTTCGTGCAACCATCACCACCATCCATCGCCAGAATTTTCTCATGTTCCCAAACTGAAACCCTGTGCCCATAAAACACTGACTCCCCATCCCCCTTCCCCAGCCCCTGACAACCACCCTTGTGCTTTCTGTTCCTATGAATCTGACTGTCCTCGGGACCTCATATAAGTGGAATCATGTAGTATTTGTCTTTTTGTGTCTGGCTTATTTCACTGAGCGGAATGTCCTCAAGGTTCATCCATGTGGTAGCAGGTGCCAGAATGTCCTTCCTTTTCATGGCCAAATAACATTCCATTGTCTGTATAGACCACGTTTTAGACACTCAGCCATGGATGGACACTTGGTTTGCTTCCACCTCTTGGCTGTTGTAAATAGTGCTACTATGAACATAGGTGTGTAAATATCTCTTCGAGACCCTGCTTTCCATCTTTTTGGGTTTATAATCCCTTTGTTTTAAGAATGTCCGAAGCCATGAGCTTCACGTTGGACTGGGTTTTGCCAGTGGGTCTGCCACTGACTGCTGGGCAGCCTTGGCAAGACACTGCTCCCTTTTGGGCCTCAGTTTCTCTGTTGGAGCCCTCGAGGCCTTTCTGCCTGTGCTGAGGGCAGAATGAATTAATGGACGTGGATTTTTTCTGGAAATTCTAAAGTGCCGTGTACATGTGATGCATTTTCAGTGGTGAGTGTTCTTTTCTTTTTTTTTTTTTTTTTAATTTTATTTATTTATTTATTTTTGCTGTGTTGGGTCTTCGTTTCTGTGCGAGGGCTTTCTCTAGTTGTGGCAAGCGGGGGCCTCTCTTCATCGCGGTGCGCGGGCCTCTCACCATCGCGGCCTCTCTTGCTGCGGAGCACAGGCTCCAGACGCGCAGGCTCAGTAATTGTGGCTCACGGGCCCAGTTGCTCCGTGGCATGTGGGATCCTCCCAGACCAGGGCTCGAACCCGGGTCCCCTGCATTGGCAGGCAGATTCTCAACCGCTGCGCCACCAGGGAAGCCCAGTGGTGAGTGTTCTTAATGCAGCACCAAGGCTCCTAAGGATTATTATCGTTATCATGTTTTTGTTTAGTTTACACACATTTCTTGGTCAGAGCACAGGTCATCTAGTATCTCGGGTACAAGAGTGTCCCACTCTAGGCCCGAGCGCTTGGACGCGTGTCTGGGCAGGTGCTTCCCCCAGGCTGCTGGCTGCTCTGTCTGTAATACAGGGCATCAGTTAAGAAGCGTGCAGGTGCTTCAGCATCCGAGCAGCCTGGGCTTGGTCCACAGTTGGGTCTGAAAGTCTGAGGGCAGTGGGTCTGGTCAGTCATTACTGCGTGGCAGGGCGCTGCATCCCGGGGGAGGCCTCACAGCCGAGGACAGGCCCCTCCTGCCCCGAGGCCCGGTTCTCTCCCACACGGGGTGCCCTGCTGAAGGGCAGTAGACTGGGGGTCCCAGGCGTCCCCGTGTGCTGGGCGTGCAGCGTCCGGCTCTTTTGCACCTGTCAACATGCAGGCGGGTTGTGTACGAAGCTGGGCTGGGGGTCCTGGCCAGAGCCTGGCGTGCACCGCAGACTTTCGGGAAGCAGAGTCTAAAAGCAAAGGGACGGACCTGGGTGTGGCTTTCTGAGACTCTTAAAGGGGAGATGGCTCAGCGGTGGAGTTCTCAGGACCCTGTCCCTGCGTCCTCAGGCGGAACGCAGTGGAGACAAGTTGAAAGGCCAGAGGGCACCCACAGGGGCCTCTCAGAAATACCCTCTCCACCGGAGCACTGTCTCGAACACATTGTGGCCTGATGGAGACAGCCTGGAACATCTGACCGTCATGAGAGTTTCCTAGGTGTTGTGCTTTTCACATTATGACCCAACAACTCTGTGAGGTGGGTTTCATTAATACCCTGTTTTACGGACGAAGAAACTGAGGCACAGAATGCCGGATAGTCACAAAGCTGTCAGGTCCTTGGCCTTAATCACTCCTGCAGGGTCGAGTGGTCCTGGGCCCCAGAGGAGCACAAGAAGGGCTTTCTGTTCTTCCAGGGCAGGGCGCGTGGCCCCTTTGTGAGGGCAGATGAGGGCGGGGAGCTGTGCCCCCACCAGGGAGGTTAGAGGGGATTTAATAAAGAGGGATTCAGAGCTTACCCTTTGGTGCATGGCCCAGATGGACAGCACATCCCAAGACACCCAGAGAACTTTGGGCTTTGCTCACTGACCTACGGTAGAAGTCAAAGAATGGGGCACATGAAAGATATCCCCAGACAGGAAGTAGTTAAGCTGCCTCTCTTGCATCTGTGTGATAATGAGATGGAAAGCGCCTCCAAAAATAAACACACCTACGTGACTGATGGTATCGGGTGCCACAGGGCTGGAGTGGATACCAGACAGATGCTCTGGGGGCACAGATGGGGGAGGAGCCAGCAAAGGTCCACCGAGAACAAGACGTCCGGGTGGAAGTTCACTGTCCATTTGTTTTGATGGGTTGTGTTGTTTTTTTTGTTTTTTTTTAAATTGAGATACAATTCACATCACTGTCATTTTTAACTGGCTGCTAGACAGGAAAGTCAGGGGGTGACATCATTGCAGGGAACATGAATTTTGGCAAGCCCCTGTCTTGCACGCCATCCCGCAGAAGGTTCAGAGAATTACAGGTGAGAGGGCAGTTACCCCAAATTAGTTCTTCATATTTTCTTTCAGTCTTTCCTCCTTAAAAATGTAATGTTGCTTCTTGCCTTCCATATTTTTATTTCCCGACGTCTGCCTGCCTTCCGTTAAGTAGTGGCTTCCTTTCTCTCGGGCCCGTTTACGGAGTCCCTGCTCTGTACTGCGGGCACTGCTGGGGGGCTGCAGTGGTCAGGGGGCTGCCCGGGTTCCTCCCGCCTGGAGCTCCAGTGATGACCTGCAGACACCCCCGCCAGTGGGGCAGGCGAGGGAAGAGAGGGGCCTGGAGGAGGGGTGTCTGTGAGGCCATGGGCCGCGTTCCCAGCACGGAGAGGGGGCACAGCCTTCTCCCCTCGCTCCTCGGTGCCTGGTGCTGGCGTTGCAGATGCGCCCGGCCCAGTAACCAACCTATTAGACAGAACAAGATGTGGGGAGGACGAGCTGGCTGAGGGAGTCGATGTCTGAAAAGAACTCGGGTGACGGGAATGCTGGAAATTACTGGGATAAATTGTGCTGAGGTTGGAAAAAGGACGGGTGTGGGACAGGGGTTCCTGCGTCCAAGACTCAGCTGGTAAAGGACCCATCGCACCCTGAGCCGTGGCCTCCCAGAGCAAGTGCATGCTGGGCTGCCTGATGGGCTGGGCTCGGAGGCAGGGCAGTGGGCTCCTTGTCATTCTGGGCTCGGACCCACCGCCCCCGGAGCTCCATGGTCCTCCCCAGACCCTGCATGGGGTGGGAGTGGGGGGGTTCTGACAATCAGAAGCACATCTCGGGGGTCAGCCAGGGTCGGGAGGGGTCAGAGACCGGGTCTCCCAGGAGAACGTGGGCCTCCTGGCCATGGAAGGGCAGCCTACAGGATGACCCGTCACCCTCAGCGGGTGATAGCAGGGCTGGATTGGGGCCCCAGGAGCAGCCTTCCTCTGCCTGTGGACAGACGGGGACCTTTCACATCCGCAAAGGCTTCCTTGTTCAGTGCCTCTGAGAAGTAGTGAGGTCCTGCAATACAAGAGGTGTCGAAGGGGTCCGCCAGACGAGCCCTCCTCTTCATCGCCTTCGGGCTCTGTAAATAGGGTTTCATCATGTGGTGCAAGATCCGTCCAGAGTCGGTCTATTTATTTCCTAGAAGGGCCTTTTTCATTTGCAGAATGTTAAACAAGGGAGGACGCTAGCGCTTCCTGAAGCAGCACCGAGCAATGCCGCTCTCTGAGCAGTGGCGTTACCTTATTATTTTATTATGACGTGTATCCTTGATGCACTGCTGCTGTGTTCTGATCACTGGGTACATCGTCTACAAGAGTCTCAGCCCAGCACGGCTGGGCTTCCCCATTAGAGACCAGGAAGTGGGTTGTGTGGACTGGAGGGGCTTCTCAGTTGCAGCAAGAGTCAGAATCCCCTGCAGGGCCTGTGCAAACGCAGAGCGCTGGCTGCCCGCCCGCACCCCTCCTCCCCCATCCCCCGAGTTTGGTTCAGCAGGTCTGGGATGGGGCCAGTTATCTGCAGTTTCCCAGGTGATGCTGATGGTCCGGGGAACACACTTTGAGAACCCTCTGTTCCAGGGCAAATTCTTGGGGACTTATTGGAACACACAACAGATACCCTAGGACAAGAGATGGGCAAGTTGACCCCCCCACCTTTCAGAATTCCTGGGAGTTTTGAAGGATGTTCTAGCTGAAACTCCTCCAGGATCCTTGTCCTGGGCGCCTCCCATGGCAGCCCCTGCCTGGGACCCCGTGGTGAGCAGGGAAGCTGTCTGTGGTCCCTGCATCCTGTCCCTCTCTCATGCAAGAGGGCTGGGACGGGGCCACATACGCAGGCACAGTGAGTGGGTTATTTGGAATCCCCCAGAGGACCCCTAGGTCCAGTGAGCCCCACCCTGGGCCCCTCGCTGCAGAAGCAGAGTTCACTTGCTTCCGTGATGAACAGAAAAGGGTCTGATGTTGGTATCCTGCCAGCAGCTGGCAGTTTGAGTCACAGGCTGTGCTTAATTTAAAAAAAAAAAAAGCTGCTCATGGCATCCACAAAAAAGTCATTGCCTCTGAAAATTCATGGAGAGTGTCAGCTTTGTCCACAGGCATGGAGAATAATATTAAAATTTAAAGCACTGAAAAAAAATTAAGCCAAAAAAAAAAAAAATCAAGCAGCTGTACTGACAGCAGGGTCCAGGGATTGGGGTGGGGGGGGGGAGGTGACACTGACTTTTAACATTTCCTGTCTTTGCTCTCTCTCCCCGCTTTGTTCTTCTTTGTTTCTGGGTGGCCAGAACTCTCAATGCCCTCCGATCAGTACGAGCTACAGCTTCAGAACAACGTCTGGGGCCCCGAGGGAGACCCGGGCCGGCCCGTGGCGGTCTTGGCCCAGGACACATCGTTGGTCACCGCGGTGCAGCTGGGACAGAGCAACCTGGTCCTCGGCCACAGGAGTATCCTTTTCCCGGGCAGCGCGCACGCATCTGCGTGTCCACAGGAGACGTGCTGTTTGGAAGTCAAGTCACTTTTCTCCCTGAAAGCTTGGCGAGGCTAAAAATAGCCCCGTTTTCCCTCAAGGTCTGAGAATCAGAAAGGACCAAAATCGCACCCCAGCTGAGCGGAATTGCTCACCTCTGGGGAGACTTGCTGGAGAGGTTTTGAGGTGAGGGGCGGTGGCCGGAGAGGAGCCCCAGCCCCGCCTCCGGAACCTTCTCTGGTCTCATCTGAGGGGCCTGGCCGAGGCTGTTTCCACACCAGGGTGTGGGTTGTCATGTGTCCCCAACTTGTTCGCATGCCCTGGGTGGTCTCCAGGGTCCTTGCAGAGGGCCCCCTTTTGGAGTGGAGGAAGTGCCCTGTGGCCGCTGATTGTGCAAAAGGCTGTGCTGTGCGTGGCCTCGGGCCGGGACCTTCCCATCCCCTCTTCTCCCCACGTGATGTTGATGATAACGAAGCCACGGGAGCCAAGCCGACACCTGCCAGCTGGTTTATTTGTTCCTTAATTCAGAATCCAGGTATCCGCATGCAGGGTGCTTCCCGGTTACCCAATAGCACCATCTACGTGGTGGAACCTGGGTACCTGGGTGAGTGTGGGCATCCTGGGTCGTTTGTGATTACAGGAGTTAAAAAGTCAAATAAAAGTAACAGCCCCCCAGGAACTGCTTCACTCTGGCCAGCTCTGCCAGCGGGGAGGCCCGGGACATCAGTGCCACCCTGCCCTTCCCGGGGCTGCCCCCCCAGCCCTTCCCCTGTCTGTGCACAGAATAAGCAGAGGGCAGACCAAGGTCGGCTGGTGGCCAGCTCTGCAGGGAGAGAAACAGGTTAGGGTAGGGTGGGGGAGGGCTCTGTCTTCTGGTTTTATACCAGGGCTCTGCCCAGACCTCACCATGGCTATGGACGTTTGGAAGATGCCTTGGCGGAAAAGAGGGGGAGGCTTGAGGCCGAGAGAGGAGGGGAGGAGTCCACAGCCGTGGAGGACCCGCACGGGCACAGCCAGGGCCCAGGAGCTGCTGTAGAGACGCCCGCTGGAAAGATGTCTGGACGCACGTGTTACCTGGGCCTGAGCCGCCTCACCTGTTGGGCGCCCTGAGGTGGTTCGGGTGAGAGAGCTGTTGGCTGATGCCCAGCGGCCCCTGGTCCTCTTGTTGGCTGCTGAGTGAGGCTGCTGTTGGGTGAGACCCACGCTGGCATGTGGTGGCCTCGGGCAGGTGGCCCTGTGTGTCTTGGGAGCTCCATCCGCTCAGAATCCTTGGTACCTTCTGTCTGGCTGGCACGTGCGGGGCACTGGAGTCTGGAGGAGGGAAGTGGGGGCCTTGTGCTTGGTTTTGCAGGGAGAGACCATTGCAAACAGACGGTGACAGGACAGTGGTAAAGAGTTAGTAAACGTGAGTGCAGCAGAAGGGCTTCTGGGAGATGGTACTCGAGGCAGGCCTTTTCTCAGACGCTGCTCTTGTGCGGGTTCGTTATCCTGGCAGAGGCACAGCTCAGGCGATGGCGTGGAGGCGGGAAGCACGTGGTGTTGCAGGGGTCAGCCAGCAGCTGGCGGCATCGAGTGTGGGAACAGAGCTGGAGGCCTGGGAGGGCAGGGCCGGCTCACAGGGAGAGCGCTCACAGTGTAGACCTACTGTGGATTCAGGGTGTAGACTCACTGTGGATTCAGAGTGTGTGCCTACTGTGGATTCAGAGTGTAGACTCACAGTGGATTCAGGGTGTAGGCTGTCTGTGGATTCAGGCTATAGACTCACTATGGATTCAGGGTGTAGACCTACTGTGCACTCAGAGCATAGATCCACTGTGGGTTCAGAGTGCAGACTCACTGTGGATTCAGAGCATAGATCTACTATAGATTCAGAGCACAGACTCACAATGGACTCAGAGTGTAGACCTACTGTGGGTTCAGAGTGCAGACTCACTGTGGATTCAGAGCATAGATCTACTATAGATTCAGAGCACAGACTCACAATGGACTCAGAGTGTAGACCTACTGTGGGTTCAGAGTGCAGACTCACTGTGGATTCAGAGCATAGATCTACTATAGATTCAGAGCACAGACTCACAATGGACTCAGAGTGTAGACCTACTGTGGGTTCAGAGTGCAGACTCACTGTGGATTCAGAGCATAGATCTACTATAGATTCAGAGCACAGACTCACAATGGACTCAGAGTGTAGACCTACTGTGGGTTCAGAGTGCAGACTCACTGTGGATTCAGAGCATAGATCTACTATAGATTCAGAGCACAGACTCACAATGGACTCAGAGTGTAGACCTACTGTGGGTTCAGAGTGCAGACTCACTGTGGATTCAGAGCATAGATCTACTATAGATTCAGAGCACAGACTCACAGTGGACTCAGAGTGTAGACCTACTGTGGGTTCAGGGTGTAGGCTCACTGTGGGTCAGAGCCACCGTGGACAGGGTCAAGTTTGAATGGGCCCTGGAGCAGCTAGTGGGGAATGTTTGGTCCTGGTGCACCTGAGGTCAGCTCAGGTTCTGAGGGCTCAGGCCTGATGTGGGCATTGGATCTCACCGTCACGCACAGCTGGTTCCTCCCCGGAGGAGTGCAGAGGAGCGGCCTTGGGGCCCCGGTGCTGACCAGGCCTGGTGCCATCCTCTCCCTCAGCCACAGGCGCCTGTGGCCTCAGCGCTGAGGCTCTGCGCCTGCCTGTTTCGTAGGGTTCACAGTCTACCCCGGTGGCAGGTGGGTGCTCGAGACCGGCCGCCTGTACGAAATCACCGTCGAAGTGCTTGACAAGTCCGGCAACAAGGTCTACCTGTCGGATGTGAGTCCCCCTTCGGGCCTGATGGAGTTGGGGGGTGGGGTGCATCTCCTGAGCAGCTGCCCAGCGAGCAGCCCCCAAACACAGGGGGCCCTGAGCAGGCAGGCTGAGTTGGGGTGCTTCCTAGCGGTGCTGCTGGGTCCATGGAAGACACTGTCGTGGGACCCCTCGGGCGTCTCAAGAGCCTGTAGGCCTGTGAGTCTGCACCAGGGGCCCCGCTTCCTACAGGGCTGGAGCTGGGAGAGGAGGCCGCGGGCAGCAGGGTCACGAAGGCAGTGCCGCGGAGGTGGCGTCTGCCCGCTGCCCTCCTGCCCCTCCTCATTAGCCCGGGGACCTCACAGCACTGAGAGTCCATCCTTCCCTGCCCTGCAGAGCCTCAGGGCCAGGAATACCTGCAACCTGTCCAGAAGGCCCCTTGACTGAGGCCGAGCTCAGTAGCTTCCTGGCTATGGAAAGAACATCACAAATGGGCAGGTGGAAAGAAGTCTCGGCCGTGTTTGGTCCTTTGTGAGAAATTCCCAGGATCAGGAGAATGTCCGGACCTTCCTTGTGGGGTCTGAGGTTTCAAGGAGGGGGCGAGGTTCCCCTTCAGCCTCTCTGCAGAAGCCACTGCCTTCCTCGTGTTACTAGACAAAGACTCTGTCGATCACCATTTTGGGTGAAATTAGCTCTAAGGGCTTTTGATGTCCTTTTTTGTATTTGGTGGTTTCCTTGCTGGGACCGCAGGGTCTGAGAGCCGACAGTAGCCTTCGGGCTCGCGAGCGCCAGGTCCTCGGGTCACGAGGGGAGGGCAGCCTGGGAGGGGTCAGAGGTCAGAGGACAGAGCACTCCGAGCTCAGATCCAGGGCTTCGTGTAGTTCATCAGCCTGGCCTGGCTGCTGTTTTGGGGCCACACGGTTTCTTTCCTGCGTGCCAACGTCCCTGAGTTGTCCCGGAAGCTCCTCTCACCTTCCTGCCTCACCTTCCAGAACCTCCACATCGAAACCATGCTCCCTGCAGAGTTCTTTGAGGTTCTGGCTTCTTCCCAGAATGGGTCGTACCATCATGTCAGGGCGACAAAGAGGGGCCAGACGGCCATCAAGGCCGCCCTCACCTCCGTGGTGGACCAGGCAAGTTGGCGCCTCCCTTGGCACCCCCCCCCGCCCCCCCGGGACTTCGCAGACGGAAATGTCAAACCAGGCTGGACATGAGCCCGGGGGAGTCGGGGGCCCCAAGAGTGCACTGCTGTCGTGGGCACCACAGTGGGGGGGTCCCTCCTGCTCTGGGCTCACGGTGGTGTCCGGGGGTAGGGGGTTTGACCTTTCCCTGTCCCCTGTCCCTGTGCTGGGCCAGAGCCCCTCTTCCTCTGCCCTTTGCTGGCCCCTGTAAAAGTGAGCCTGCACCTCTGGGACTGGGGCTAGAAACCCTTGCTGGGAGCAGTGTTGGGCCCGTGGGTCCAGCCGTGCACTGACCAGGGCCCACGAGCATCTCTTTGGCTGTTTTGGCTGCTTGGATCCTTCAAAGTTTTAAAATTTCGCCCTGTATTTAAAAGGCCAGTCAGTTTCGGTGGGAGCAGATTTTACTGATTGGAAGCTTGGCGTGGATGTTCTTATCTTCCTACCCCCCACACCAACCTCTCCCGGACCTGGCAGCGGCAGAAATGGCCTGTGAGCCAGGCAGAGATTCCTACCAAAGTGACCACTTCTGTTCTGGGGGTTTTGGGCGAGTTGCTTTCATGCCGCATGACTAGATTTCCCCATCCGTAAGGTGGGGATAACCACATCCGTCCCGTTAGGGGTGCTGTGAGGATGCAGTCAAGCAGCGTTTATTTGAATGACAGTTACAGAGCCACCAAAAGCCGTCTCCATGGAGATGGAGAAGGCCGCAGGGTACCAGGCATCTTCCTTCCCACTCCCCCACAACTGAAAAGTCTACCCTGGGGACCAGTCCCCAGGGAGGGGCGGGGGCCTGCTTGAGTGCTGACCTGGTTGTCATGGTGGCATACGGCACCCTCACCCCCTTGCAGGACGGAGGGGTCCACACGTTGCGGGTGCCTGTGTGGAACCAGCAGGAGGTGGAAATCCACGTCCCCATCACCCTCTATCCAAGCATCTTGACGTTTCCCTGGCAACCAAAGACGGGCGCCTACCAGTACACGATAAAGGTAACCGTGAGACCCCGTCTGGGTGCATTCCTTTGGGTGTTTCCATGGGGTTGGGGCTTTATGTCCATTCTGTTTCTGTTATAATTACCTTCTAGTGGTCAGGAGAGAATTCAAAATCAGAGTCTTTATGCTTTCTGTATTTTCTGAGGTTTCTATCACAGCAGTGTATTTTGGTAATTAGGAAAAAACCTTGAAAAATAGTAAAGAAAGCGTGATAAAAAAAGTTCTGAACACGCATTTAACTTCCACATGTGTTTCTTTTTGTAAAAAATTATGGTTTTCCGGAAGCAGTGTAAAGATCTTTAGAGAAAAATTTGGAATTCGAGGGGAAGGCGTCTCCAACTCTGTCACATATAAGGTGTTCTTGGTCTTTGACGTTCACGTGCCCACCTGGCGTTAGTGGCAGAGCCCGATGCTCGTCGGGGCTAGAGCCCATGTGGCCTGCCCCGTCCCATCAGTCCCTGCTGTCTCACGGCAGTGAGGACAGGTGTCCTGTGTGTGTACTGGGACCGACTGCCTCTTCACTCAGGTGTGTCACCTTCTTGGCCCCTCTAGGGTCCTGGGATGGTGGCCCCTGGTCTGGAAGCCTCTGGGCTGTCCTTGACTTCGCGGCAGATGACTCGGAGCGGGCAGGGGTCTATGTCAGGAGGGGGCAGGGAAGCCGAGTCCTGCACCCGGCTCTGGGGCGTGGGTCTTCCCATTCCAGCCTGAGCTCGGGAGGTGCCCCTGGGTCCTGGGGCCACTGTCATGGGCGTATGTATACGCCTGTGTCAGCCACAAGGTCCCCAGAATATGAGGACCGGAAAGAGACAGGGTGGGGAGGGCGAGGGGCAGAGGCAGTGCAGCCAGACGTTGGCTGATGCCACATGTCACCATGTGGCGGCGCAATGCCGACTGCGTGTGGGAGAGAGAGGGACCAAGGGACGGGCAGGTGGGCTGACCTGATGATATTTCCCTCCCCAGGCCCATGGTGGGAGTGGGAACTTCAGCTGGTCTTCCTCGAGCTCTCTGGTTGCCACGGTCACCGTCAAGGGCGTGATGACCACAGGCAGCGACACCGGACTCAGTGTGATCCAGGCACATGATGTGCAGAACCCGCTACATTTCGGTGAGATGAAGGTGAGACCTTGGGCCAGGACGGCCGCGGGGAGGGGGTCTGCAGCCACCGTCTTAACCAGCCTCAGGCTTAATTCAGAAACACCCTTTCGCCCTCGGTCTTGCGCTCGGCTTTGGTGGTGGTGGTGAGGGCATCGGGTGTCAGGTCCAGCCCTGCCCCTGAGCTCACGGCCAATTCAGGGAGATGGTCGTCCCATCCCACACCAGGCAGGGATGGGACCAGCCGGGTCTCTGGAAGGGAGACCAGAGGACACAGAGACACGAGGTATTCAAAGGAGTCATCCTAGAAGATTTCCCCAACCTGAAAGCTATGAATCTCCAAGTTGGAAGGGCCACTGGGCGCTGGGTTGTAAATTCACAGTGAAGGGAAATTGCCCAACTCCAAGAGACCGGCCCCAGTCCTTTCCTCTGACTCCTGTTCAGGTCCAAGTCGGGAGTCCCTGCACGGGGCCCCTACACGTGGTGTTCGTCCCAAGTGACGTGGGGTCAACTCAGCAAAGGCCAAAGGTGGGAGTGGCCACCTGCAGCCGAGCCTCTGCCAGCCCCACCTGGTGGCCTCCGGACGCCAACTCTTTCCTGACCGCCTGACCCTGATCTCAGCCTGTTTTATTACCACATTTAGGGCTGAAATGAAAGCTCCATATGTAGTGCGTCCATCCCCAACCTTCTCCTACACACACACACCTACCTAAAGATCCATCTAACTCGTGTAAGGAGGGTTGTAACTGAGACCCCTTAACTGCAGCACAATTGTCAAGTATTTAGATAATCTGAGAACAGGTTGCCCCCTCCCTTGCCCCCAAGCTTCTTTATTGCCCCCTCCCTTGCCCCCAAGCTTCTTTATCGCGGTAAATGTGCCCCTCTCACCTGGCTGCTCAGCCCGGAGCCTGAGGACAGTTCCTGAGCGTGTGTAGTGGTCAGAACCTGGCTTCCAGGGCCGCCTGCCTGGTCCAGACACCACCGTGCTCCACCCGGGCAGGCTCTTAACCTCCCGTGCCAGGTTCCTCATCAGGCAGACAGGTTGGTAATAGAACCTTCTTAACAAGGAGGCTGAGAGGATGGGATGAGTTCATTCTGTTCTTGGAACAGGGCCTGGCGTGTGAGAAGTTTTGTGTGGTGTAAGTATTAGTGTTGTTGTTGCTGGTGACGCCTCTGTCACCCTGCACACTCACCTTCTTTATGTCCCTCCATACGCGCTGAGCCGTATGTGCCTCAGGACCTTTGCACGGACCGTCTCGTCTTCCCAGACCTTTGTCTGGCTGCCTCTGACACGGCTCCCAGGTCTGAGCTCCTACAGCACCTTCCCAGGGAGGCCTTCCCTGACGGCTCTGTCCTGAAGGTCTCCCCGCCCCCAGCACACACCATCGTGTCCCCCAAGCTCAGGCTTCTCACCAATGGGTCCTCAGTGCTCATACACAGGGTATCAGGAAGGCTGAGCAGCGGCTGTTCCTCCTCCGAGGAGCCTGCCCACCGTGCACGCCCCTGTCCTCCAGGTGTACGTGATCGAGCCCAGCGGCATGGAGTTCGCCCCGTGCCCCGTGGAGGCCAGCACGGGCCAGAGCCTGGAGCTGCCCCTGAGGATCCACGGCCTCATGCCCAGTGGGGCTGACGAGGTGGTCACGCTGAGCGACTGCTCCCACTTCGACTTGGCGGTGGAGATGGAGAACCAGGGCGTGTTCCAGCCGCTCCCAGGTAAAGCAGCGCTGTGAGCGGCCGCCGGACGGCAGGGTCGGGGCTGACGGCCTGGGTTCTCAGCGTGGGTTGCCCCAGGTTCCTAATTCAGGGGCTGAACCAGCAGCAGGGTCATAGCCTGAGAAATGGCATTCGTCCTGGTCTGGTCTGGATCTTACTGCCACGTGACTGCATGTCACTTGGCTTTCTGAGCCTCAGTTTCCACATCTCTAAAACGGGCATCATCCGAAGTAGGGGCGCATGTCACCATGCCCGTCACAGTGCCCGGAATGTGATAGGTGCTCGGAATACAATGTCAATAGGGGTTCTGACGAGTTACAGAATTATAACACCTTAGTGACTGCACGGTCCATCGTTCCAGGGCCATCGAAGCCAGGCACCCCCTGCAGGGCTGGGCAGTGATATCGGTGGTGACGGTGGCAGCTGTGCTCAGCCTCCGTCTTATGGGGTGTCAACCCTGCCGGGCGTGGCGTGTGCACTTGGCGTGCGTGACCTCACCAGGCGTCACAGCCACCGTGGGAGGAGGGGCTGTGCTTGGGTCACGTGTCGGACGAAGAGACTGAGGCTGCGTCGCGCTGCCCGAGGTCCCATTAGGTCCCCGGGCCACGAGGGATATGGAGCTGGGTGTGTCTGACACTGACCCTGGAGCCTTAGTCCCCTGGGAAACAGGGCCTCCCAGGGGAGTCAACCCAGGCAGTGCCCTCCGATTGCAGATGACGAAAACCAAGGACTGATGGTGAGTACGCTCTGGGCAGGGTTAGAGTGGACGGGGAGCAGCGTTCGCGGGCACGCCGCTGGGGCATGTGTGCACACAGTGGCCTGGCGTGGCGGAACCTGTCGAGTCCGGAATCACGGGGGGCTTGGGGGGGCGTGGACCTCAGGGGCCAGAAGTGGGGGCCATGGCTGGTTTTGGAGCAGAGGAGTGACCACGTGATGCTGGCAGAGTTTAGGAAGCTTGACAGCAGAGGTGTCTGTAGGCTCGCCTGTGGGACCAAGCGGCTTTCCACGCCGCCGCCGTGGTTGTCGGCACTCACGGAGCCGTCTGAGCGTGAAGCTGCTCGGCCGTCACAGAACGTCCCTGGACATCACCGCATTCACATCCTTCCCTGGAGGTGCTGCTGCATCCTCTCTGACTGGCCGGGAGAAACCGGGCTTTATGAACTGTGTCCCCAGTGAGGCCACCATTTAGGGTGGAAGCAAACATCAGTGTGGGAGAGAGAGGCCCACCGATGGCGGGAGAGAGAGGCCGCTGCTTGCACTGCCCCCGACGCGCGTCCTGGAGGGGCGTCCACGGGCTGCAGCCAGGAGGTCCCAGGAATAAAGGATAATGGACAGGGTTTGGGTTCCACAGTCCTGGGTCCCAGCTCTGCATTTGTCAGAATTCCCGGCGTGCTCTGCTCCAGAGCTGTGAGTTTCACCTGTGTAAATTTGACCTTAAGAGAAAAAGAACCCTAAAGAAATGCTGACCTGCAGATAGTTATGTGTGTGCGACAGCGTTTAGGATGAAGTGTACTGATGCCTGCGGCTCCCTTTTTTGTTTTTTCTTTAAGATTTTTTTGATGTGGACCATTTTTTCAAGTCTTTATTCAATTTGTTACAATACTGCTTCTGTTTTATGTTTTGGTTTTTTGGCCATGAGACACGTGGGATCTTAGCTCCCCGACCAAGGATCGAACCCACACCCCCTGCATTGGAAGGCGAAGTCTTAACCACTGGACAGCCAGGGAAGTCCCACGGCTCACTTTTCGAGGCATAAAAAAGTGGGATGGACTGATGGATGGGAAGTGGTGGATAGACATGCAGCAGAGGAAACAGAAACAAATGTTAGCTGCAGAATCTAGGGGACAGGCTTGCGGAGCTTCACAGCATGATTTCTTTCTAAATGTTTGGAAAGAAAACTACACAATTCCACCAGAATGGCTTTCCTTAAACAGGTGGAAAATACCAAGTATTGGCAGGGATGTAGTGCAGCTGTGAGCAGCAGTGTGACTCGACACAGCCATTTTGGGGAGGCTAGTTGGCAGAAGTGACGAAAGCTGAACATAGGTGCTAAGGACCGGAGATGAAATCCTGCGCTCCTTGGGACACACCCGACAGAAATGCTGAAATACGTACCCCAAAGAAACGCCACACGTGCTCAGAGCAGCACAATGCATTCCTCACGGCTCCACGTGGCCCCAGGAGCGGCGCCAGGCTCCCGGCTCCGCGTCCTCTTGCTCTGCATTTAAATGCGGTCTGCCCTTCCTCAGCCGTCCAAAAGGGGTCACATTGGGCTCACTTTGCTGTGACGCTTCTTGCCCGGCAGCCTGAAACATAGATGCTTTCTGATAAAGTTCGAGAATCTCCCAGCCACCCGCTGCCGGTTCTGGCTGCCAGAGGGCGAGGCTGGGGTCCCAGCGTCAGGGTGCCCAGGAGGGTCCCGCCCCGGGGGCGTGTGGTTTTCTCTGAGGCTCCAGTGTGGCAGCTGGCGCTGTGGGTGGAGGGGAGGCCCCGGGCCCCACCACAGGGCTGGGCTGGAGGTGTTGGTCCTCGCCTCCAGGCTGGCTGGGGAACTGGGGGGCTCTCTGGCCTCTGCCCTGACTCCTGGCCCTCCTCAGGCCGCCCACTTTCTCCCCGTACAGCCGCGTGGGGACGCGAGGCTCCTCTGCCCGTGAACTCATGCTGGGGCCCAAGTCTGCAGCTGTCGTGTCCATCTCATCCTCAGAGAGGAGGTATCCTGGCTCAGGTCCCAGGCTCGATCCCCTCCTGGTGGCCACGCTGCAGGGCGGAGACCAGCTGCCCATGTGCCCCGGGCCTCCGTCTGTCCTGCGGCCGTGGTCCTGTAAATGGTCCAACAGGTCTCCTCCGGTCAGTCACCTCGGATAACTTTATGATGTTGGATGATTTAAAACCTTCATGCTGTGGACTTCATGGAAAAGTGCCTGGAGGCTGGAGGAGCTCTGCAGATTTTCCTTAACGACCCTGATGGCCATCTGGGCCAATGTCACCTTGGCAAAGCTACCTTGCCAGTGGTCCTGAGGAGCCTGGAATAGTCCATATGAGCCTCCTTGTCAGCAGGGAGGCCTCAGTGAGGCCCTGCACCATGGTGACCTGCTAACTACACTAACTGACGATATTAACCAACAACACTAACTATACTTACTGTGCTAATAAATACCAACTACACTAACTATACCAACAATTCTAACGATACCAGCTGCACTAAAAATACAAAAAAAAAATTCAGATAAAATGAGAAAAAGAACAAAGAAAATAAAGAAAAATAAAAGAGTAGAGAAAAAAGAACAAATAAACAAAATGGGGGTAAAAAGGAAACAAGCCAACTGTGGGTCCAAGGCCATCAGGTCACCAAAGGCAGCTTCCTGGGCTATAAAGACCCAAAACCTGGGCCCAGCAGGGACTTCTATAGGTTTTCTGTGAATACATCACAGTGGCACCTTATGAGATCAGAGCAAGAAATGGACCAGTCACAGATGGGGATAAACTACAGTGGTTTTCTCACTGATTGGTCTCAAGACCCCTTTACTCTTAAAATAAAAGGACGTAAAGAGCTTTTTGTTTATGTGGGTTTTTAGAGATTGATATATACTTTATTCGAAATTAAAACTGTAGGATAATTCAGTGCCTTTTCATTTCTAGTTTGAAAATGTGTAATAATTTTGGCTTTTAAAGACCTTATAATATCAACGCTTGAAATGTTGAATTCCTTTTCCTTAAACTCTGGTCTCAAAATAATACTACAACTCAACTGACATCATGACACTATAGGAAAATGTTCTGTTGCATAAGACACGGTAAGATAAGTATCTTTATTATTTTTGTTATTATGTCGAATACATAGTATTTGAAAACCTGGGATGTTGAGGGGTGATTCCAGAACTTCCCCTTGTGAAGCTCACAATCCAACTAACCCACACAGAGGAAACAATTAGAATAGCATTTAAATGGGAATTCATTTACTATCAATTCTAAGAACTATCGGCTCCAGGAAGTAATGCATAGGAAGGAACTGCATGGAAGAGGAGTAGAGACCTGGCCTGGGTATGAAGGTACATTGTTAACATCTATAGAGCTGAGAGGAAGTTAGTTTTCATCTGATTTTCTCCAGTAAGATCAGGAGATTTCTCATCAGAAACCTTGGAGGCCAGACGGTGTGGACTTGATGTATTCAAAGTGTTGAAGGAAAAAAGCTGTCAACCAAGAATCCTATATCTGGCAAAACTGTCCTTCAGAACTGAGGGAGAAATTTAGACTTTACCAGATCAACCAAAGCTGAGCAACCTCTACCACCAGACCTGGCTGCAACGAGGGGCATCCTTCAGGTTGAAATGAAGGACAAAGCCCCGTGAAGAAATTAAGTAAATACACAGATGATTAGAAAAGCTGGTGCTATTGTAACTTCAGTTGGTAGCTCCACTGTTTGTTTTCTACTTGATTTAAGAGACTACTGTTTTGGTTTTTTTTTAATATTTATTTGAGAATTGATCATGCCTTTATTTATTTATTTATTTTTGCTGTGTTGGGTCTCCGTTTCTGTGCAAGGGCTTTCTCTAGTTGCGGCAAGCGGGGACTACTCTTCATCGCAGTGCATGGGCCTCTCACTATCGCGGCCTCTCTTGTTGCGGAGCACAAGCTCCAGATGTGCAGGCTCAGTAGTTGTGGCTCATGAGCCCAGTTGCTCCGCGGCATGTGGGATCTTCCCAGACCAGGGCTCGAACCCGTGTCCCCTGCATTGGCAGGCAGATTCTCAACCACTGTGCCACCAGGGAAGCCCCAAGACTAATGTATTTTTTAAAAACCCAGTTAGTCTGTTTTTGGACACACGATGCATAAAGGTGTAATTCTGTGACATCAGTAACTGAAAGGGGGTGGGGTCAGAGCTGTACAGGAGCAGAGTTTTTATATGTTATTGAAGTTAAACTGGTGTAAATTGGCATTACACATTATAACTTTAGGATGTTAAATGTAATCCTATGGTAACCAGAAAGAGAATAGCCGTAGAATATACACAATAGGAAATGAGAAGGGCAGTAAAATGATTCACTACAAAAAATCAGCTAAGAGCAAAAGAAGATGGCCATGCAGGAAATGAGGGACAAAAGAGCCAAAAGGCATATAGAAAACAAACAGCAAAATAAAAGAAATGTCTTTAGTAATTATTTTAACTGTAAATGGATGAAATTCTCCAAACAAAAGGCAGATTGGCAGAATGGATAAAAATGTATGATCCCGCCATGCTATCTATAAGAGACTCATTTTAGTTCCAAAGACACAAGAAAGTTGGGACTTCCCTGCTGGTGCAGGGGTTAAGAATCCGCCTGCCAATGCAGGGGACATGGGTTCCAGCCCTGCTCCGGGAAGATCCCACATGCCGCGGAGCAACTAAGCCCATGCACCACAACTACTGAGCCTGCGCTCTACAGCCCGCGAGCCACAACTACTGAAGCCCACGCGCCTAGAGCCTGTGCTCCTCAACAAGAGAAGCCACCACAATGAGAAGCCCACGCACCACAACGAAGAGTAGCCCCGCTCGCCACAACTAGAGAAAGCCCGCACACAGCAACGAAGACCCAATGCAGCCAAAAAAAATAAATAAATTTAAAAAAAGACACAAAAAAGTTGAACATGAAAGGATTGAAAAAGACAGTCCATGCCATGCAAACAGTAACCATAAGAGAGCAGGGTGGTTATACTAACATCAGACAAATAGACTTTAAATCAGAAACTGTTACAAGAGACAAAGAAAACACTGTATATTCAGTACAGCTAGAAGATAAAACTGTAAACATTTTCGCCCCTAATGACAGATCATCAAGATATATGAAGTGGGGCTTCCCTGGTGGCGCAGTGGTTGAGAGTCTGCCTGCCAATTCAGGGGACACGGGTTCGAGCCCTGGTCTGGGAGGATCCCACATGCCGCGGAGCAAATGGGCCCGTGAGCCACAATTACTGAGCCTGCGCGTCTGGAGCCTGTGCTCCGCAACAAGAGAGGCCGCAATGGTGAGAGGCCCATGCACCGCGATGAGGAGTGGTCCCCACTTGCCGCAACTGGAGAAAGCCCTCGCACAGAAACGAAGACTCAACACAGTCATAAATAAATAAATAAATAAATAAAAGAACGTGAATTTCTAAAAAGATATATGAAGTAAAAATTGGCATAACTGAGGGAGAAATAGTCGGTTCTAAATAAGAGTTGGAGCCTTCAATACCCCACTCTCAGGGATGGGTAGAACAACCAGACAGAAGATGAGCAAGGAAGTAGAGGACTTGAACAGCACAATGAACCAACCAGATCTAAGACACATGCGACCCTACCCACCAACACAACACACAAGTGCACGTGGGGCCTTCTCCAGGACAGACCACGTGTTAGAGTACAATTTATGTCTTAGTAGATTTTAAAAGATAGATGTCATACAAGGTATCTTCTCCAACCACAATGGGAGGACGTTAGAAATCAGTAACAGAGGAAAAGTGGAAAATTCACAAATTTGTGGAAATTACATAACATACTCATAAAGAACAATTTTGTCAAATCACAAGGGGAATTAGAAATTACTTGGAGATGAAGGAAAACGAAACAGGACGTACCGAACTTAGGGACACAGCAAAACAGTGCTAAGAGGATAATTTATAGCTATAAATGCTTACACTGAAAAACAAGATCTCAAATCAATAACCTCACTTTGTGCAACTTAGAAAACTAAAAAAAGAAGAACAAGTTAAACCCAAAGCTAGCAGAAGGAAGCTGACAATAAAGATTAGAGCAGAGATAAAATAGAGAATAGGAAAGCAATAGAGAAAATCAACAAAACCCAAAGTTGGTGCTTTGGAAAGATTAGCAAGGTTGGCAGACTGTTAGCTAGACTGACTAAGAAAAAAAGAAGAGACAAACTATTAAAATAGAAGTGAACGTGGAGACACTATCACTGACTGTGGAGAAATAAAAAGGATTATGAACAATTGTACCCTAACGAATTGGATAACCTGGATAACACGACAAATTCCTAGAAATACAAAACCTGCCTAGACCGAGTTACAAAGAAATAGAAAATCTGGATAGACTCATTACTAGCAAGGTGACTGGATCAGTAATCAAAAGCTTCCTGACAAAGAAAATCCTTGGACCTGATGGCTTCACAGGTGAATTAAAGAACTAACACTTATCCTTCTTCTAAAACATTAGAGGGAACACATCCTAACTCATTCTGTGAAGCTAGCATTATCCTGATACCAAAGCCAGACAAAGATACTACAAGAAAAGTACAGACCAATATCCCTTATGCACATGGATGGACAAATCCTCAACAAAATACTAGCAAACTGCATTCAGCAGCATATTAAAAGGATTAAACACCATGACCAGGTGGGATTTATTCCTGGAATGCATTGTTTCAGTAGTCTAAAACTGATGTGATACACCACGTTAACAGAATGTAGGAAGAAAACCACATGATTATCTCAATTGATGCAGAAAAATCAGTTGACAAATCTCAAAGCATTTTTATGGTAAAATCAGCCTACAAACTGGGAATAGAAGGAAACTACATGAACATAATAAAAACCGTATAAGAAAAACCCACAGCTAACATCATGCTCCATGGTGAATGGCTGAAAGCTTTTACCCTAAGATCAGGAACAAGACAAGGTTGCCTGCTATCACCACTTCAACATAATACTGGACGTCCTAGCCAGAGCTATTAAGCAAGAAAAGGAAATGAAAGACCCAAAATTGGAAAGGAAGATGCAAACTTATCTGTTTGCAAATAACATGATCTTATATGTGAAAACCCTAAAGATTCCACCAAAAAACTCTTAGGTGTAAAGTGAATTCAGAAAAATAACATTCATATGGAATCTCAAAGGATTCGGAATAGCAAAAACAATGCTGAAAAAAGAACAAACTTGGAGATCTCATTCTTCCCATTTTCAGGACTTAATACAAGTTACAGTAATCAAAACAGAGTGGCATTTGCACAGACTTACAGACCGATGGAATAGAATAGAGAGCCCAGAAAATACTCTGTGTGATACTGTAATGATGGATATATGTCCTTACACATTTGTGAAAACCCATAGTGTGCACAAAACCAAGAGGGAGCCCTAATGTGAACTGTGGACTTCCAGTGATTGTGGTGTGTCAGTGTAGGAGCATCAGTTATAACAAGTGTACCACTTTGGGAGAGGATGTTGATAATGGGGGAGGCTATGTATATATGAGGGTAGGGAGTACATAGGACATCTCTGTGCCTTTCTCTTAATTTTTCTGTGAACCTAAAACTGCTCTAAAAAAGTCTTAAAAATAAAAGGCAACCTATGGAAGGGAGAAAATATTTGCAAATCATATGTCTGATATGGGGTTCATATCTAGAATTTATGGGACTTCCCTGGTGGCGCAGTGGTTAACAATCCGCCTGCCAATGCAGGGGACATGGGTTTGATCCCTGGTCCGGGAAGATCCCACATACCGCGGAGCAACTAAGCCCGTGTGCCACAACTACTGAGCCCGTGTGCCACAACTACTGAAGCCCAGGTGTCTAGAGCCCGTGCTCTGCAACAAGAGAAGCCACCACAAGGAGAAGCCCGTGCACCACAACGAAGAGTAGCCCCCACTCGCTGCAACTAGAGAAAGCCTGTGCGCAGCAGCAAAGACCCAACGCAGCCAAAAATAAATAAATAAATAAATAAATTTATAGAATATATAAAGAACTCCTACAAGTTGACAATAATAAAACAAATAACCTATTGAAAAAAATGGATGAAGGACTTGAATAGACATTGCTCTAAAGATGATATACAAATGGCCAACCAGTATATGAAGAGATCATCTCTAATCATGATATAAGTTCAGCATCTCTAATCATGATATAAATTCAAATTAAGACCACAGTGAGATACCACCTAAACCCCTTTAGGATGGCTCCTACCAAAAAGAAAGAAAAAAAACAAGTGTTGGTGAGGATGTGGAGATATTAAAACCCTTGTGCTCTGTTGGTGGAAATGTAATATGGTGCAGCCACTGTGGAAAACAGTATGGAGGGTCATGAAAAAACTAAACATGGGGGACTTCCCTGGTGGTCCAGTGGTAAAGAATCCGCCTTCCAACGCAGGTGATGCAAGATCGATCCCTGGTCGGGGAACTAAGATCCTACATGCCCTGGGGCAACTAAGCCCACGTGCTGCAACTACTGAGGTCGCGGGCCTCAATGAGAGAGCCCGCATGCCGCAAACTACAGAGCCCATGTGCCCTGGAGCCCGGTGCCACAACTAGAGAGAGAAAACCCACGTGCCACAACTAGAGAGAGAAGCCCACACGCCACAACTAGAGAGAAGCTTGCATGCCGCAATGAAAAATCCTGCACGCCTCAGCGAAGATCCCGTGTGCGAAAACTAAGACCCGATGCAACCAAAAAAATAAAGAAAAAAACAGTAAACCACCATATGATCCAGCAATCCCATTTCTGGGCATATACCCAAAATAATTACAAGCAGAATCTTGATGAAATATTTCTATGTCCATGTTTATAGCAGCATTAATTCATATAGACAGACAGTAGAACGGTGGTTGCCAGGAGCTGGAGGGGGTGAGGGTTGGGAAGTTATATTTAAGGGGTTCAGAGTTTCAGTTTTGCAAGATGAAGAGCGGTCTAGAGATGGGTGGTGGTGCTGGTTCACAATAGTGTGAATGTACCTAATGCCACTGAACTGGAAACATTGTTACCATGGTAAAAGTTTATGTTAATGTGTATTTTACCAGAATTTTTTTAAATTAATGAAAGATGGGAAATATTTACCAAGGATTGGGAGAGATGTTTCACAGCCGCTAGAGGCAGCGTAAGTCCATCAGCCATTTTTGGAAAGATAATTGACGATAATGAGGGAAGCTGAGCGCACACGCCCATTATCTGCGCTCCCACTCCTCGGGGTGCACCCCTCCGAAGAGGTGACTACGTCCCCAAAGAAACACGCACACACGCGCACAGCAGCGTGACGCATCGCAGCCCCGCGTGGTCCCTGCAGCGTGGAGAAACCGCTGTCCGTCCACACAGCAGCATAACGCACACATGTGAATGGAAGATCTACAGCGTGCGAAACGTAAGGTGGAATCTCAGCGCCAGTGTTGAGTTGAAGAGGGCAGGTACCAAGGCGGTTCCCTTCGTATGGAGTCCAGAGCCAGCAGAATTCAGCTGTGCTCTTAGAAGTCAGCGAACAGTGGTTTTCCTCTGGGGAGGGGCTCCTGACCAGAAGGGTCCGCAGGAGGTTCCAGGGGTAGTGTGCAGGTCATACCGTTTCTTGTTCCTGGTCCTGGAAACAGGGCGTGTTCAGCTTGTGGGGGGAAAATTGTGAGTTGTGTGCTTACAATGTGTCATGTGCTTTTTGGTATGGGAATTATACTTTAAAATGGTAAGTTAAAAAGATTCGTTTCAAGCCCAGAGTGGAAGAGGGCGGTCAGCCTGTCCTGTCTTTCCCGGCAGAGGCAAGGTCTCAGTGACCTCGTGGTTCTCTTCTTGCAGGGAGGCTGCGGCCGGGGCCTGAGCACTGCAGCGGTGTCACGGTGAGGGCAGAGGCCCAGGGCTATACCGCGCTCCTCGTGAGCTACAAGCACGGCCACATCCACCTGAGCGCCCGCATCACCATTGCCGCCTACCTGCCCCTCAAGGTGAGCCCCAGGTCCTGCCCTCCCCTCCTTCCCTGATGCAAATTATCCATCTGCCCTGGTGAATGTGTGTTAAAACATTGTTCAGAATAGCTTTGGGGACAGCTACAGAGGTGATTGTCAAGCTGAAATCAGGAGTATGTAGCAGGAGCAGGGCCTCCCTGATGGCAGACAGTGAGTGCCGACATCCCTGTGGATGAAATGATTCCCACAGGGATCGGGACAGAGGGGCTTCTGGTCCAGTACAGAGTCACCCTGCAGGGTCTCCACAGAACCCTGGGGTGGGGACAATGGCCCTGGCACGTGGTGCAGATTCTGGGGCCTCGGGGCCCTGGGTCAGGTCTGGACGTGCCACTCACCTGATGCCAGGTAACCATCAGCGTCTGGGTCCCCCGTGCGTATCCGTGCAGAAGGCATTTAGCGTGTTCCTACTCAGACCATGCTGCCTTTGTTTGACACCAACTCCCGAGTTTAATCCAGGTCCAACACCAACTCTGTGACTTTGGCTGATGTAATTTCCCTGGGCCTCAGTTTCCCTGCCTGGAAACAGGGCTAATACAGCACCTGCCTCCCAGGGTTGTGGTGAGGATGAGCTGAGCTAACGAACCAAGTGGGCTGAGAACCGTCCCTAGGAGGTATTGAGCGCTCAATAAGGGTTAGCTGTTACTGTGTGAACAAGGGAGACCTGACCCTTCCTCCAGGGCGAGGCCAGGCAGCCTCACTCGGGAGGCCCGGGGAGTGTGGGTCTTCCCCTCCTGTGGGGCGGGCCTCCCAGGCTGGGCCAGTCAGCACTTGCATTTCCAGGGCACCAGTCCCAGCCTCTAGGATGGCTCTGGTCCCCTTGCTTTGGGATGCATTTTCTTCTCCCCGTCAGCCATTAGAAGCAAGCTCAGTGACATAAGAATTCTTCATCGCTGCACCCCTAGCCCTGGGCATACTGCCTGATACAGAGCAGACAACAACCAAGGGTTGTTTTGGATTTTTTATTGAGATATAATTGACATATAACATTGTGTTAGTTTCCTTAGTACAACGTAGTAATTCAATATTTGTATCTATTGTGAAATGATCAGCACAATAAGTCTAGTTAACAGCCATCACCACACATTGTTACAAATTTTTTGTGCGTGTGATGAGAACTTTTAAGATCTACCCTCTTAGCAGCTTTCAAACATGCAGCACAGTGTTACTAGCTATAGTCGCCATGCTGTACCTCACATCCCCAGGACTTACTTATTTTGTAATTGGAAGTTTGTACTTTTTGACCACTTTCACCCGTTTTGCCCCCAATTCCTGCCTCTGGCAACCACCAGTCTGTTCTCTGTTCCTATGAGCTTGTGGTTTTTGTTTTTTTGTTTCTAGATTGCATTTATAAGTGAGATCATAAGGTATTTGTCTTTCTCTGTCTTGGTTTATTTCACTTAGTGTGAGACCCTCAGGGTCCATCCATGTTGTTGCAAATGGCAGAATTTCCTTCTTTTTATGGGTGAATAATATTTCATTATATCTATATCTGTATATCTACATATATATATGTCACATATTCTTTTTTTTTTTTTAATTTTTAATTTATTATTTATTTATTATTTTTATTTTTGGCTGTGTTGGGTCTTCGTTTCTGTGCGAGGGCTTTCTCCAGTTGCGGCGAGTGGGGGCCACTCTTCATCGCGGTGCGCGGGCCTCTCACTATCGCGGGCTCTCTTGTTGCGGAGCAGAGGCTCCAGACGCTCAGGCTCAGTAGTTGTGGCTCACGGGCCCAGTTGCTCCGCAGCATGTGGGATCTTCCCAGACAAGGGCTCGAACCCGTGTCCCCTGCATTGGCAGGGAGATTCTCAACCACTGCGCCACCAGGGAAGCCCTGTCACATTCTTTATTCATTCATCCATTGATGGGCATTTAAGGTTGTTTCCATATCTTGGCTATTGTAAATCACGTTGCTATGAACATGGGGTACAGATTTCCTTTAAAGTAAGTGTTTTTCTTTCCTTTGGATGAATGCCCATAAGTATTTATGGGAATTGTTGGGTCATGTGGTAGTTCTGTTTTTAATTTTTTGAGAAGAGTTGTTTCATTTAGAAGGAATGAGTGGGGAAATGTGTCCAGGGTTACCTAGCTAGGGCTGAATCCAAGGTCTCCTGATCCCCCAAACCAAAATATATATGAATACCTACTCATAGGTGCCGGTTCCTGCTCTAAACCTTAGGGGTACAACAGTGCAAAAAACCACACAGAAATCCTTTTCCTCATGAACTGACGTTGTAGCAGAGACAGAGGTAGAGACAGACAGTAAATAAACTAATAAGTAATGTATTTTGTATATGCATGCCATGGAAAAAGTAAAGGGTTGAAAGGGTGATAGGGAGGGTAGAGGAAGGAAAGATGGCAGCATAAAATTGAAAGGTCAAGATCCTCTCACTGATCAGGACCCTGGAGGTGAGAGGGCTCAGGGAGCAGGGCTGAGAGAAAACTAAAATCCCTAAGATGGCAGCGGTCATCCTGGGGAGGCCCTGCCACAGCCAGCCGTGTGACGGAGCCTGGGTAGGAGGTTCTTCAGGACCCCTCCTGGGTGCTTGTCCAGATGACCACATGGTCTGATTATCTGGGTGTTTGGTGGAGCATCAGGGGTCAACCCCCGAGCTCACTGTCCCAAGCTGGGATGTAAGGATGAAGATAAGGTGGACATGTCCCCAATAAAGGTGGCTTCCTGACTGGAGAAATTATAGGGAAAAGAACAGGATATGTGTCTCTTCTCTCATCTTTCTTGTGCCTTGATATCTATTAAGATTAGGTGTATTTGCAAGTAACAAAACCCAAAATAACAGTGGCTTAATGAATACAGAGTTTATTCCTCTTTCACATGAGAGGTTTCACACAGGTCTAGTGTGACAGCTCTGTAGTCATCAGGGACCCAGGTTTCTGTCTTTCTACTTCATCATCCTAATATGTGGATTTCATCCTCAAAGTTGCCTCATGCTCTAAAGTGGCTGCTGGAGCTGCAGCTATCACATCTGCATTCCATATAGCCAGAAGAGGAAAGAGCTCATCTCTCAGCCGAGTTAGTTTCCTGTAGTAACCTTGTCAGAAGTTTAAAAGAGCAGCTTCCACCTGCACTTCATTGGCCGGAACTTAATCTGCCGGCCACAGCTAGCTGTAAGAGACTGGGGAATCCTTTCAGCTGGGCAATTTACCACCCTAATAAAATGGAAGTTCTTTCTCTGAGGAAGAGGGAAGTGTGGAAACTGGAAAGGCAGCTAAGAGTTCTTGTCCAGCCTGTGCTTGCCAGTTCACTCTGCAGGCAGTCCCTGGTGCTTTGTTAGTACAAGGCTCAGGGTGGGGAGACAGATCTAGGGGAATAGCTCACCCTCTGTGCCCTGGGAGGAGGCCCATCTGTGAGGAATGCAGACGTGCAGACAAACACAGTGAGCGTAGTAGAGGTAACGAAGAGTCCCCTGGGCACAGGTCACCTATGAACGCAGAAGCAGAAGGAGAGCGTGAAGGCAGGAAGCTCGGCTGGTGGGGCACCGGAAGGAGTGTGTGTATCTCGGGGTGGGGCATGAGACTGTGGGGCTCCCTGGGTCAGGTCGAGCGAGGGTTTAGATGCGTTAGGAGCTGGATGTTCTCATGCAGCCGTGGGCAGCGGGTGAGGTCAGGGAAGGACAGTCACACCCATGAGACCCCTGCTGCTGGCGGGGAGGGTGAGTGGCCGTGTCTTGGAAGCACATTGTAAGGAGACCCCCCACTGGCAGAAGAAAGACCCTCCCCAGATCTTCCAGGTGCCACTCGCCAGCCCCCCACCCCACCCCCTGGCCCGACTTACCTATAACCTCTTCTGTCTAATTGGCCCGCAGACAGAGGGGGGCTGTCTTGCTGGTTCCCTAACTCCCTTCACGGCCAACACCCCACTTCCTCTTCAGCCTGGTTGGCTGCAGCAGTTTGGGGTACACTGTCACCCCACCTGCGGGTTACCCTTTGGGGGCCTGGAGTGCCGGGTTCTGGGGTCCCCGCCTGGCTCCTTCATCCCGGTGATGTCAGCGTGGGCTGTGCACTCTGGAGCCTCATGGGTCAGCCAGGTGCCGGGGCGGCGGGGGAGACTGTCACCTCCAACTGCCCCTCCCCTCCCCTCTCCTTTTCTCTGGATCCTGGACTGAGGCAGGTAAGTCCATCTCCTGGAAACGCAGACTGCTGGTGCTAAGGGCCTCTTGATGACCAGACGCCCTCCTGTTTTGCAAACCAGGAAATTGAGTCCCTGAGAGAGAAGGTCTCGACTGCGATGCGGGGCCCCTCCTCTCCTGCTTGGCCTGTTCTGGTATCTGCGTGTTGACACCCCCGGTACGATTTACCAGTGTCCTTCATTAGCCATGCTGATTATTAACTATCTCCCTGGCACAGGGTTCGGTGACACTTTTATGCCTGGATGGGAAGAGAATTACACAGCAAGGTGATAATTGATCATTCTCCAGCTTTAATTATAGGACATGGGGTAATTTTGCACATTCTTTCCTATTGGGCTGGTCAGGAAAAAATCCTGCTGCAAGGTTTACAGTGACCTGCTTTGTCCACAGCAGAGCTGTTCTGGTTGTGGTGATGAGGCGGATGAGAGCAGGGCATCTGGAGTCGGAACAGACTCGGGCCCACCAGCTGGGTGAACTTGGACGAGTTGCTTCCACTTGCTGGGCTTCACTCTTTCCATCTGCAAAATGGGGGTGACAGTTGACAGTAGTGGGGGCCATTTACTGAGCATATGCTACACGTGTGTTCAGGGCTCCCATTCATGCCCCCTTGAATCTGCGATAACCCATGAGGCAGGGTTCTCATTGTACCCATTTTATAGGAAGGGAGACTGAGCCTTATAGACATTAACCTGCTTAAGGTCACACAGCTGAGTGACAGCTTCATTCTAGCTGTGGGGACAGAGAAGCAAATGCACTTAAGAACACACAGGAAGTGATGGCAGGTGGTGAGAAGGGCGGTCCAGCTGGGAAGGGAGGTAACAGGTGACAGGAGGTCCTGCCTTGGACAGGGGATCCAAGAAGGCCTCCCTGAGGAGGAGGTTTGCGCAGAGGCCTGAGTGAAGCACGGAAGCAGGCCGTGCAGCTGTCTTGAGGAGGGAGGGGTGGTCCAGGGAGGAAGGGCCAAAGGCCCTCATCACGTGCAGGAAAAGAGCCCTGTTGATGGTTTCTTTGGTAGGCATGTAGCAAGGTAGAGTCTGTGGGGGGCTCCTTGGAATTGTGTGTGTGTACACACCTGTGCACACGTGTTCAGGGAGGGATGCCTGGAGAGCTAACTGACAGCAAATTCAGAATATTATTCATATTGCAAAAAAAAAAATTCAAAAGGACAGAATTCTCACTGACAAGTGATGCCCTTTCTTTACTAAGGGTTTAGCACCCAACCAAGGGGACCTGAGCCCCACAGGCCTTGGCAGATCATCACCTTGCCCCGACCCGCCTCTATCCTCAAGGGTATGTGACATCTTAAGGCTGTCACGCAGTGACATTCCCTCTCCATACGGAGGTGCAGCCGGCTGGGGCACTGCTCCAGGTCCAGGACTGCGGTGACAGCTGAGAGGTTATCAGTCTGTACCTGCGAGGGCTTCAGGCTGTTGGCAGTTGGGGGAAGCAGCCCCCATGGGAAAGAGCTGAGCGGAGCATCAGGGGTCTGATGAGCAGGTCAGCAGAGATGACCACAGCAGCGGGCTGGCAAACACAGTGGGCCAAAATGGAGGGAACAGGGGAGGCTGGCACTGGCTGGGTGGGGGAGGCTTTGGCTCAGCCCAGGCTTATGACATCCCCACAGGGTCTTCGCTGCAGAGGGTCTGAGATGGGTCGCTGTACCCTGATCTGCACGAACACTCACAGGGCTTTAAGGGGTCCAGGTGAGTAGGGCTTGGGGGAGCCGGGCCTGGAGGTAACAGTCAAGTATTCTGTGTGTTCTGGGCATTAAGCTGTCAAGGACTCACTTGATGTGGTTCCTGGTAACCTCCACGTGCCTAGGACACTGGCCATTCTGAACGAGAAGTCACTCTGCCTTTGTGGACTCTGGTCTAATGCAGGCACAGCTTCTGTGTGTGCCCGTCTGTGCCCACTGCAGACATTGCTAATCAATCCTGGCTGCCTTTATTGCCAAGCGCTGATTCAGCCTCAGGAGCACAGATCCCCACCCCCATAGCCATTAGCAGCCAATCAGAGTTGGACCTTGGGGCTAACAGGTGTTTGCAACTCTTGGCCTAAAAGATATTGGGAATCACAAGAGGTTAAGGTCAATTAGTCCAAGAAGAGGGGATTGATGCAGGTTTGGTCTTCTCAGCATTGAGATGATCATCCTGTCACAGGTAGAATCATTTGTTTCCATTTCTTCTCAGTTTTAGGGTTTGCTTTTTTTAACCTTATTTTTTGTCTAAGTTGTTTATGTGGTTCCCAAGTTAAACCTGTATTCAAAGTACACCCAGAAGCCTCACTTCCATCCCTTCCCTGCCTCTTGTCAAAAACTATTTTGATTAGTTTCCATTTTACAGTTTCAGTGTCTCTTTTTGCAAAAGTCAGCAAGAATGGTTATATGTTCTTATGCCCTGCCCGTTCCTGTCTTACTCAAAGGTAGTATGCTAGATATCCTGTTCTGCACCTTGCTTCTTTGCTTGGAAAATAAAGAAAATAACCTGCAAATCTCTCCACATCCACACGGGAAGATCTTTGTTTGACATTCCATCGTATGGATAGACCACAGTTTACCTAACTAGGCCCCTGCTGATGGGTCTTTGTGCTGTTTCCAAGCTTTTACTCTTAAAGATAATACTGTAAAGCGTAGCTCTGTGCGTATATTTTATATATTCATGGAGGCATATCTTCGGAGTCCATTCCTAGAAGGAATGTTGCTTGGACAAGAGATAAATATGACTGTCATTTTAGTAGATATTGCCAAATTTCCCTCTGTTGGGGTTGTGCCATTTTCCTGTCTCCCCAGCGGGATAGAACACGTTTCTCAATAATACTGTTCTTGAAAATTGCTGAGAGAATAGATCTTAAAAGTTCTCATCACAAGAAAAAAAAATTGTAACTTTGTGTGGTGACAGATGTTAACTAGACTTATTGTGGTGATCATTTTGCAATATATACCAATATCAAAACACTATGTTGTACTAATGAAACTAATATAATGTTATATGTCAATTATATCTCAAAAAACAAGTTAATTAATTTTATAAAAGAGTGCGTGTTTCCCTACAGACTCACCAGCAGTGTGTGTGCTTAGACTTTTGGATCTTTGCTAATCAAATGGCAGAGAAATAGTATCACAGTGTAGTTGTAATTTACTCTTTTAAAAATATTTCAGTTTGTCTGTACGGTCTTTCATTTCTCACGTGGTTGAGATCACGCTGCAGATACGAGAGGAAACAGACACGCCTTTCCTTTAATGAGCCTATAGGCCAGTTGGGGAGACAGACGCCCAAACAGATCATTTCCTGGCAGGACATCGAGCACCAAGTAAAGCAAGGACCAGAGAGTGAGCCCCCCACCCAGCCCTAGCAGGCTCGCCTCTCCCAGGGAGACGTTGACCCTTCCCCTCTTTTCTCCCACAGGCTGTGGACCCCTCCTCTGTCGCCTTGGTGACCCTTGGCTCCTCAAAGGAGATGCTCTTCGAGGGGGGTCCCAGACCCTGGGTCCTGGAACCTTCCAAGTTCTTCCGCAACGTCACCTCTGAGGACATGGACAGCGTCAGTCTGTCTCTCTTTGGGCCCCCTGCCGCACGGAATCACCAGCAACACTGGATCCTCGTGACCTGCCAGGTCTTGGGAGAGCAGGTGAGAGGGCGGCCACCCCCCAGACCCACCTTGCCCAGAGCGAGGGATGGAAAGTCACGTCCCCCGAGTACCCCGCTGTGCCTCGCAGCATTATTTTATCTAACTCCTCGAGGCAACCCTGAGAGACAGCTGTGGCTGTTGTACCCATTTCACAGACAGGCAGACTGAGGATCAGAGTGGTGGGGTGGTTGAGTGAGCACCATCTGGGTCTAGCGGGGTGCGGCAGTTGGGACCCCGCTACACGCTGGCCCGTCCTGCCTCTCTTTCCACACCCGGGGCGATCTCCTCTTGCCCCAGGGCGTCAGCACTCCCCACTGTCAAGTCCGGGTGGGATGAGATCGGGCTCGCAAAGTCGGAGGCCTCCAGGGTCAGGCAGGTATCAGTATTATAGATGAGTGAGACTGCAGACCCAGGGTGGGCAGATCTTTTCGGTGTTTCAGGATGAGCCGAGAATCCCAATATTTTTTTCTGTGAAACCTTTTTTTTAGATTGAAATAATAGTTGATTTATAATATTATATTAACTTCAGGTGTATGAAGTGTCTTGATTTTTTTTTTTAATGCTGAAAACCAAAAAAATTAACCTGGTTGGACTGAGCACAATGCACCTGTGATCCCTGCAGGGCCGGCATCGGCTGGATAGAGCAGGAGCTCGCCCCTCCGTTCCCCTGTGCCTGGCAGTCCCAGGCTCAGGGCTGCACACTTGTCTGATTATAGTAGGGGTGTAACCCTCCATTCCCAGGGTGCCAGGAAACAGAAAGTAAGGGGTGAGGAGGCCAGCATGAATCAAGAAAGATAGGAGAGAGCCCATTTCTTGGCGGAAGTGAAGAACACCTTTCTGTGTTTATTTACTAGTACAAAGCATGTCAGTTGATGTTAAAACAAACACACACACGCACACACACACACACACACACACACACACACACACACACACACACACACACACGGCCCCCAGGCACCCTCATGAAGCCGGCCACACCGAGACTGGCTTGGTGTGAGTGGAAAAGATGCACAGTGAGAGGCCCACTTCCACCGGCTTCATTGGTTTTTTTTTTTTTACAAAATCAATTGAAGAATAAGAAAAATAAACACATCATAATAAATACCACAACAAGAATAAACTTAGTCAAAAATGAACGTAGAGAAGCTTCTTATTCCTGGCTTGGCTCAGTCATCTGTGTCCCCCTCGGACGGTAGGGGTTGGACCCTCAACAAGGTCACCCCGAGGGCCCCCTACCCTGGTGCTCTGGGGTCGCTTCCTGGGGTGTTGGGGGTCAGCGAGGACACTGCCCTCTGTCCTGCCTCGTGGTCAGGAAGGCTGAGGGGCTTCTGGACCGGACTGTTCTGGCCAGTGAAAGTGAGTGTCACTGAGGGGCCGGGGGCCGCTCCCTCAGGACCGGCCGTGAGCCGTGTGGCTTGTAAAACGCGGGCCGGGCTTGATTTCTGAGGTCCCAGCTCTGAGAGCAAACATAAATGTCCGCGTCTTTTCTTGCACCTTTAATTTCCGTCTTTGCAGCCTCCAACTGAGCTTCTCTAAGAGCCGGAAGGAGGGCGGGGCTGTGGCTCCAGCACCTGCTCTCCGGCCCCGCCCTCCGTACCCCGTAGCTGGTCCCTCCCCAAGGGGCTCAGTCCATCAGACACACTCTCCAGCGCCTGCCCCTCGTTGTGGTGGGTGTCTGCAAGTCACTATGGATTCCCCATTCAAAACCCACAAGCTTGTCAGTTTGCTAGTCAGCCTTGGGGTCTTCCTAGGGTCCCGGGAGAAGCTGCACGGTGTCCCCCCCGACCCACCTCCTCCTCGGGCCCAGGAGCAGGCAGTGGTTCCGTTCTGTCAGTAGAGGGCGCCGGGGCCCCTGTCGGAAGGTCTCTTGCATGTTGAGGGAACCCTCTCCTGGGCGTGTGTCGCTGGACCATTGTAACCCGCTTGGGATGCGGGCGTCACCACCACCCCCGTTCTGCAGAGGAGCTCCCTGAGCCCCGGGGGCTCCCAGTGGAGCAGGGGCTCAGACGTGGGGTGTCTGACAGCTGCTTCTGCTCCGCCAGCTCATCGCCCTCACGGTGGGGAACAGGCCCAGCCTCACGAACCCCTTCCCGGCGCTGGAGCCCGCCTTGGTGAAGTTCGTGTGTGCGCCGCCCTCCAGGCTCACCCTGACGCCCGTCTACGCCAGCCCCCGGCTGGACCTGTCCTGCCCGCTGCTGCAGCAGAACAAGCAGGTGGTGAGTGGCCTTCTGGGGAGGCGGCGTGGGTGGGCCAGGCGACGCCCGGTGCTGCCCCCTCAGCCCTACTACACTCGCCTTGTCCGCTGGGCACTGGTCTGCGTGTGACACGTGGGGCCCGGGACCTGGAGGGGTGGGGCATCCCCTGCGTCACAGCTGCTGGTGGCAGCGCCCGGACTCTGCCGCCTCTCTGCGCGGGCACTTGGCCGTCTGTACAGATCTCGTCGCTTTCCTCTGTGGCTCGAGGCTGTTAAGGTGGGGTTCTTGTCTCAAGGCAGGGGTTGCAGGGGGAGTGACTGGCCGTAGCCTTCTCCAGGCTGCGGGGGATGGCGCTGTGTTTCCAAGGTCACTGCGGGCAGAGGGAAGAAAGTCGCTGGGGTCCCTGACAGCAGGGATGTGAGGTGACAGCAGTCCAGCCTCCACCCCTGAGACCCTCGAGACCAGACGGCTGGACGTGGAGGATTTGGAAGCCCCCTGGTCAGGGTCAGGCATGCACACGCCCTGCTGGCCGGCTGCGGCCCTTCTCGGAAGGGAGCCAGGCTTCATTCTTCTCATCCCTCAGCATACGTTTGCTGGATCTCACCCCCTGTGCCGGGCACACGTCAGGTTCTGGAACGCAGAGTACCCAGGGCAGGCGAGGCTCGGGCCTCGGAGCCGACAGGAGGCCCACAGCAGACGTGGTGGATGGGAGGGTGGGAAGCCCTGTGGAGACAGGGGACCTCAGACTATAGGGAAAGGCCCCTGTGAGGAGGGCACACGGGCTCACGCCCGTGCTCGGGGTGCCAGCCAAGAGGGGCCAAGCTCAGGGTGCCCCAGGCAGGTGGAACAGCAAGTGCAAAGGCCCCGGGGCCAGCCCGGGGTCTCTGCATCCCTGCTGCCCACACAGTGATCAGAACCGCCGTGTGTGCCTTGTTCCTCGTCCCTGAGGGCTGGACCCGCAGGCAGAACCTACGTCTGTCCAGCTCCAAGTCCGGTGCCTCCTCGGCAGCCCTGCAGATGCTTCTCTCCCAGCCCCAGCCTGCAGTCAGCCCCGGGGCGTGTCCAGCTGCCTGCCTGGAGCAGCGAGATGGGGAGTCGGCTCCCGCTGCTGTTTGGTCAAGATGCGTCCCTCTGAAGCTCTAGGGCAGGCGCCAGACTCCAGGGCCTGGGACTTGGGAACAAGCCCACCATCTGGCCCGTGCCTCTGGGCCTCCTGTCCTTGCGAGCTCAGTGCAGCTTTTTCTCCCGCTGCTCTGGCGATCGTGGGGGGCTTCACTGACCCCTCAGCTCTGAGGCACGTGAGCCCCTCCGCTGGTCCCGTGAGGACTGGGGCCTGGACGGCACTGGTTAAAGTGAGGAGTCTTTGTGTGCGGCTCAGGGCCCTCTCCCCTGCCCCGTGGGCCTGCAGGGAGCGTCCTCCTGCGGGCGGAGACCCGGGCTCAGAGCCCAGGGCCCCTCCGCAGGCTCGTTGCCATGGTGCCGCATCCTCCCCATCCCAGGCCTGGGTGTGCATGTCACGGAGCGGCTGACCGTCTTCCCTAAGGCGAAAATCTGTGTGTGTTCAGGAAAAGACTTTGGGGGCTGTTGAGAGGAATGCCCTGAAAGTTTTACATTTTAAGTCACTTTTATGTACTCAGCAAATTATCCCTTGTGGAAAGAAAGACATCATATATGTCTGGATTCTTGGAAGACCCGGCTTGCTGGGTCCACTGTGTGTGCGCCGGGGAGCCGGATTCAGGCACGGCCTGAATCCCACCCGCTGTGCAGCTGCCTCCTTTGAGTGATGACGGTGACATCCAGAGTTACTGCGGGGGATAAACGGGACTGGACATAGGGAGTCAGAGTGGGACCTGCAGGCCCTGAGACCGCCCGTCACCGTCCCCCCGCAATCAGTGCTCGGACGCTGGGACAGTCCCATGGTCTGGCATGCTGTCCCCTGGCTGGAATTGTTTCCCTCCTGAACCCGCAGCTCTTTATTCACACGTTACCTTCTCAGGGGGGCCTTCCTCAGCCTTAGACCTTATCTGAAGGTCCCCACTCAGCATTTCCTACTCGGTTCTCTTTTCCCGCTCCCCGCCCCCAAGCACCTAACATCAACTAATGCTGTAGGATTTACGCACAGGCAGACCTCGGAGACAGCGTGGGTTCGGTTCCAGACCCTGCAGTACAGTGCGAATATTGCAGTAAAACAAGTCTCAGGAACTTTTTGGTTTCCCAGGGCATATAAAAGCTACATTTATATTATCCTATAGTCTATTAAGTGTGCCATAGTGTTATGGCTAAAGAAACAATGTACAGACCTTAATTAAAAAGGCCTTTATGGCTAAAAAATGCTAACCGTCCTCTGAGCCTTCAGTGAGTTGTGGCAGTAACTTCAAAGGTCCCTGATCACAGACACCCTAACAAGTACATATAATAATGATGAAAAGGTCTGAACTATTGCGAGAATTACCAGAACGTGACCCAGAGACGTGAAGTGAACAAATGCTGTTGGGAAAATGGCACTGACAGAATCGCTCGACACAGGATTGCCACGAACCTTCGGGTTGTGAAAACGAGGGATCTGCGAAGCGCAGTATCTCCGAGCTGCGCCTGTACTCATTCTCATCTCTGTGAGTGTCTCTCTCTCAGGGCCCAGCTCGTGGTGGGAGCTCAGCGAATGGTGGATGGATGAGTGATCCAGGGACCCCTCCCCAGCGCCCCCGCCCCCTGCCCTTATTCTGCAGGCTCACGGGCCTGGTGCTGAGGACAGGGCCGGGGGGGACGGTCAGGCCTGAACAGTGGGTGCCCCTCCAAAGCCCCCTCAGCTCCAGCCTGTTCAACCCCAGGCTGGCCAAACCTTCTCAGTTTCAAAGGAAACAGCAGTCAGACCCATGTGCCTCTTTCCTGTCAACCCCAGGCTGGCCAAACCTTCCCAGTTTCAAAGGAAACAGCAGTCAGACCCATGTGCCTCTTTCCTGTACTTAAACACTGGCCACTTGCTGAAGGAGCCGAGTCTGGCCGTCTGTCGGCTGTGACCTCGGGGTCAGCCCAGGGTTGTCTCTTGGCTGAAAGATGTCGGTCAGGCAGTGAGCGCGGCTCTGAATTGGTTCTCGTGTGTCGTAGATCTTTGCTCAAACACAGAATTGCCTTGTGATCCATCCGTCCTGGGATTCCAGAGCCGCAAGCCAGTCAGGCATGGCCCCTGAGATTTATGGTCTCACCAGGGGACCCCGAGGAAGATATATCCCTGACACACACCCCGGTGCAAATCAGTTTCACTTTATACGTCTCCAAAGCCAGAGGCTGCCCAGGACGTGTTTGCAGAGTCGGTCACTGCCGAGGCCAGGCACTATAACGGGGCTGACCTGTCGGAGTGACAAAGTGGGACTGCACTCCGGCCTGACCCCAGTCCTCTGAGCTGGGCATCCGCCGTGCAGCTCACTGCCAGAAGGTGACAGGCTGGGGCTTGAACGGAGCTGCCGCCTGACGCGTGTGCTGGGGAGAGGCTGCACGGCGTCTGGCGAGGCCTATGGACTTTAAAATCAGACCAGAGGGGGCTTCCCTGGTGGTGCAGTGGTTGGGAATCCGCCTGCCAAGGCAGGGGACACGGGTTCGAGCCCTGGTCTGGGAGGATCCCACATGCCACGGAGCAGCTGGGCCCGTGAGCCACAGCTACTGAGCCTGCGCGTCTGGAGCCTGTGCTCCGCAGTAAGAGGGGCCGTGATGGTGAGGGGCCCGCGCACCGCGATGAAGAGTGGCCCCCGCTCGCCGCAACTAGAGAAAGCCCTGGCACAGAAACGAAGACCCAACACAGCCAAAAATAAATAAATAAATAAATAAATTAATTAATTAAAAAAAAAAAATCAGACCAGAGAGTTCCACGCCTAAACCTGTGTGACCTTGGGCAAGCAACTTAACATCTGTGAGCCTCAGCCTTCCCATTTGGGGCTGATGCTCTTGCCATTGGCAGGACCAGTGAACCTGCGAGCATGAGTGATGCTTTGTTCACGTCCCCCCCCACCCCGCCCCGCCCTGGGGAGGAGGAGGAAGGGAAGAACGTTAGTTTTCCACCCCGGGTAGGAGGAAGGGAAGAACGTTAGTTTTCCACCCCGGGTCGCATCTGGGGGACAGAGTGGGGCCTCTAGAATACGCACCTTGTTCTCCCCGCCCACAGTCACAGCTCCCGACTCGCGTCCACAATGGTTGTAAACTCCTTTGCATCCCCAGGTGATCGTGCTGACCTGCATTTAGAATTTGGGACCTGCTTTGGTCCAGAGTTCTCCGGGGGCGAGGGAGGTGGGAGTTTGCTGACTGCACCAGGCGGGCCAGGTGGGCTCGGCGGCAGTACCGAGACCCCTGCACAGTAAGGGCTCACTTCTCGCTCACGCAGTGTGTGCCTCGCAGGGGGCTGGGGGCCCCGCTTCGTCGTTATCTTCCTTCCAAGACCTGGGCGGTGGAGCGTGGGCAAGTTGAACGTGGGCAGAGAAGGAGAGCTGGCAGATCAGGTTCTGACCATTCAAGCTTCTGCCCCTGGAACTGTCACGAGTCACGTGTCACATTTCACTGGCCGAAGCAAGTGATGCCCTCACTCCTGACTGCAAGGGCCAGAGAAGCCCAGTGCTTCCTCCTGGACCCGTGCCTGGTGAAGTGTGGATACTGCTGAGCTCAGGCTCCTGCCTGGGTGACACGTTCGTGACACGAGCCAGGCCCCTTAAAATGCTCTCACGCGACCCTTGTTTAAAACAGAGAGCCCTGGAAAGAGGATCTCGTGCAATTCCCACTTCACGTGGAGAAACTCCAGAAAGTGGGTGGCTTGCCTGGGCGGAGGCGCGTTTGAGTCCAGGCTGTGGGACCCGGGCGTCCATTCGGGCCGGGAGGGCGGGGTGAGCCAAGGTCTGGGGGAAGGAGGCCGATCCCCCACGGGCTCTGAGGAGCCGAGCTGCTCAGGTGCGCGGCCGGAGCAGCAGGAGGTGGGCTTTTGGAGTGGCATCCTAAGGGCCTGCCACTCAGCCGCCGAGGACCTCCGTGCCTTCCCTTCCCCGGGGCCCGTCCTCACCCCAGTGGGTGGATGGCAGCCCCCATCACCGGGGTCAAGGCCAGGTGAGGTCTCGGCTCTGAAAGCTTTGCCATCCCAGTGGCTCTGGGACGTTTTGGGGTGTAATTCGCTGGCCACGAGGGGGGGGCGTCCTGGAGGGGCTGAGGTGGGCGTGGGGTGGGGGGAGGTGGCAGGATTTGGAGAGGGGAGGGCTGAGTGGGGGAGGGCAGCCTGGCTCGGGTGGGGCGGCCGAGGGCGGGGTCCCCCAGCCTCGGCACTGCTGACATCTGGGGCCAGGTCCTCCCTTCTTGGGGGGCTGCCCAGTGCACCCCGGGGTGTTCGGCAGCACCCCAACCCCTACGCACTAGATGCCAGTTGCGCCCCCTGCAGTGTGACAACCAAAAATGCTTCCAGACCCCGCCAAGGCCCCCGTTGAGGACCACGGACTGGAGCAGGAGGCCAGGTTGCATAGGGCTGGGGGGCACCTTGCTGGCTGGCAGCAGTGACCATCCGTTCGCGACCTGCCCCCCACTGGCTCACCGGGACCCCTACGAGCTTACGAGGCAGCCGGCAGGTCCGCTGCACCGTGTGGTCAGGGGCGGCCCCGCCCAGTCCGGGGCGCAGCCATGGCGGGTAACCTCGGCTTCCTACAGGTCCCGGTCTCCAGCCATCGCAACCCCCTGCTGGACCTGGCCGCCTACGACCAGCAGGGCCGCAGGTTCGACAATTTCAGCTCGCTGACCGTCCAGTGGGAGTCCACCAGGCCGTCACTGGCCAGCGTCGAGCTGGACCCGCCCTTGCAGCTGGTGTCCCGGGACGATGGGAGCGGCCAAAAGAAGTTGCATGGTGAGCCGGGTGGTGAGCGGTGGCCCCAGACAGACGAGCCGCGTGCCGAGAGGGGCCGGCAGCTGTGGGTGGAGGGCTGGGACCCCCCTCTGTCCAGGACTGAAGCTCAGGGAGCTTCAGGACTCTCCTTTAATCCTCGCACGTCTGTGACGTAGGAACGGCCTCTCTGTGTGGGAGCTGGGGAAACAGCTCAGGGCACACGGCGGCTGAGTCTCAAACCCCAGGTTGTACACAGACCAGCATGGCGCCGAGACCCTGTGACGCTGCCATCACAGACCCCTCGACGGCCGGGAGCTGAGCCGTCTCCTCCAGCTCCTCTGAGCTACCCCGGGAACCTTGCTCAGGGCCCGTTAACTCTTACGGTGCACACAGTGTAAACAAAGCCCATCACCTATTTTTAGGGCTGTGGGAGATTTAAAGCTACTAATTAGACAGAGGGAAGGAGGGGTGCCTTACAGATACAGCAACGGGGCCCAAACCTGACGCCGGTTTCTCTCCTGCGCTCAGGTTTGCAGGCCATTTCAGTTCACCAGGCCTCGGGCACCACGGCCATCTCTGCCACAGCCACTGGCTACCAGCAGTCCCACCTGGACATGGCCAGAGTGAAGCAGCCGGTACTGACCAGGGCCCTGGGGGGGGGCGGGGAGCCCTCCTGCTTCTCCTGTGCTGTGCCCGGCGTCCCAGCGTCCTGAGCCCCTCGCTGGGCTGCACCGCGGTCACCACCCCCCTCCCTGATCAGGGGTGCCTCATCACGGGGCTCCCTGCCTCAGTCTTCCCTGCTGCACACGCTGCACGCAGGCAACGGGGGGGTCCAGCTGAAAGGCAGAGGGGCCTCGCCACGTGCCGTCTCTGGCACACGCCTCGGGGGCCCTCAGGCCTTCCCTGCCGCGGCCCAACTTACAGCCCCAGCTGAGTGTGCCCAGCTGGTTCAGCCCCGTCCCCTGAGCCCGCAGCTCCCACTGCCTGCGACGCCATCCCGCTTTCCTGGGGTGCGTGTGAGTCGTCCACCCCGGGAGCCTGGCAGGTGGGATGGGGCGCCCACCTGGCCAGGACTCCGGGAGGCCTCGCAGGGCTGTGGTCTCAAAGCGCGATGGGTGTTACTGGGCTCGTGTCCCCGACATAACGAGGTCCCGGAGGGGAGGGGGCGCCAGCCCCTGGGGCCGCTCGTCCTGCTCTTCCGGGGGAGGCCGTGGGCTGGCCTGAGATGGCCCCCAGCCCCCCGGCTCTGACAGGGCTGGCGTTGCCCCTTCAGCACCATCCCCTCGTGCCCGTGTCGGCCTCCGTTGAACTCATGCTGGTGGAGGACGTGAGGGTCAGTCCGGAAGAGGTGGCCATCTACAGCCACCCGGGCGTGCAGGTACAGCCCCTCCCCCGCTCCACTGCCTGGGCGTGACCCCTGGGGGACCCCAGGCCTCTGACGCCAGCCCGGCCCCTGCTCACAGGCGGAGCTGCACATCCGAGAAGGTTCTGGCTACTTCTTCCTCAACACCAGCAGCGCAGATGTGGTCAGCGTGGCCTATCAGGAAGCCCGGGGCATTGCCACGGTGAGTGTGGGCCCTGCCCCCGCCTTCCTCTTCGTTTTAGTGAACGGACTGTTGCAGAAGCTGGCACTTAATCTCGGCTGGTGCGTTGAGCAGAGTCTTCAGATTCTCTGATTCACTGTTTGTGAAACTCACGAGCTACCTTTGTGGTTTGTATTCCATCTCCACAAACTACCCACACTGTAGTTACCTAACGGTTTCCTTTCACTTCAGATGAAAATAGTATTTCATAAGTGCCACTATAAGAACCATAAGGAAATTGCCGTAAAAGACATAGCAGCCTTTTCTGCCTCTCCGTGTTCCTTTCCTGACCCTCCCCCTAGCTGTGCCCGTGGTGTGGAAGAATCGAGCATTCTGCTCTTTTCAGTGCTTTTATTCTAAGGTTTTTTTTTCTCCGTGTTGCTATGTAGGCTGGCTGATTATTTTCTCACAGTCATTTGTACTCAGCCATTCTCTCCTTGTAGAGCATTTAGGTTGTTTAATTTTTTTTATTTTTAAAGAATCGCCCTATAATTATGACAAAGAGTAAAGGCAAACAGACACCAACGTCCTAAATGTCTGCATATTGGCACAGTGAGTTATTATGCTGTCGTTAAAACTGAACTTTCTTTAAAAGGAAACTCTGACCGCTGAGTGTGTCAAACCACTGCTGTGAGTCGCAATTGCAGGCAGCCAAGAACCGAGAGACAGTGACACCCATGCAGTGTCCTGAAATTGCAGCTCTGCTGTGGCCTTAGAGTTGCTCAGAGCCTAAGACCTGCTTTCCCCTGGTGAAGGCTGGTTGCCAGGTGTTGGAGGAGTTTTCCAGTCATCCCAGCACCGAGCGAGACTTTGTCCCGGACTCGAGAGAGGCTGGGGCACTCCGTGCTTGACGCATGGTGGGGGTTCCTGTGGTGCAGCCAGGGAAGCCAGGGGAGAGCCATTCTGCCATCCTGCCGCCCGCGCTTGCTTTCAGCACTGCCCGTCCGTGCGGGGGAGCCCTCACCACTGGTGAGAGCACAAAACGCACATTCCAGGGATTTAGCCTTCACAGAGACCTGGTCCCACAGTTTCCTTTCAGAAATACAGCCCAGCTGCCTTGCCCATGGTTGTGCAGTAAATGTGTGTTCTAGCCGGGAATCAGGAGTATGTCACCTCACTCTCTGCAGGGTTTCCAGCCATAACTCCGCACTGGTCCCTTTCTCTGAGTTTTTTTTTGCATCTGTTGACTGCCTTGATACAGTGGCCACAACACGAGTTGTCTCTGAAGTGGGACAGGTGTAGAGTAAGTGAAGCAAATGAGCAGGGTGTGAGGAACATACTGGGAAGAGCTGGGCTAACCGGCACCAGATGCTTAACTTCGGCGTCGGAGGTAATAGGGCGTGGTGGGGACTGCGGTAAACTAGACGGCAGAGACTGTGGCTAAGGGACAGCTGCCCCACACCCTCGCCAACTTTTATTATTATTTTTTTTTTTTAATTTTTATTTATTTATTTATTTATTTATTTATGGCTGTGTTGGGTCTTCGCTTCTGTGCGAGGGCTTTCTCCAGCTGCGGCAAGCGGGGGCCACTCTTCATCGCGGTGCGCGGGCCTCTCACTATCGCGGCCTCTCTTGTTGCGGAGCACAGGCTCCAGACGCGCAGGCTCAGCAATTGTGGCTCACGGGCCCAGTTGCTCCGCGGCATGTGGGATCCTCCCAGACCAGGGCTCGAACCCGTGTCCCCTGCATTGGCAGGCAGATTCTCAACCACTGCGCCACCGGGGAAGCCCCTTATTATTTTTAATATCAGTTTTATTGAGGTATCTTTCACATACCATACAATTCACCCATTTAATGTCACAATTCAGTGGTTTTTAGTGTATTCATAGATACATGCAACCATCACCACAGTTAGTTTTAGGTTTTTTATCGCCTCAAAAAACCCCCAAATACCTTAGTAATCACCTCCCTATTCCTACACACACACACACAGGAAAGGGTATTGGATTTTGTCAAATGCTTTTCCTGTGTCTCTTAAAATAATCTTTTTTTTGTTTGTTTTTTATTCTGTTGATATGATGTGTTACATTAATTGGCTTTCAGATATTAAACCAACCTTGCATTCTGGGATAAACGCTACTTGCTCATGATATATAATTCTTTTTACGTGTAACTGGTTAAAGTTTGCTGGTATTTTGTTGAGTTTATGTTCATATTCCTGAGATATTTTGGTTTGTGATTTTCTTTTTTTGTGATGTCTTTGTCTGGTTTGGGTATCAGGGTGATATCACCCTCATAGAAAGACTTAGAAATGCTCCCTCTTCTAATTTTTGGAAGAGTCTGGGTAGAATTGGTAACAGTAACTCTTGAATGTTTGGTAGAATTAACCAGTGAAGCCATCTGGTCACGGGCTTTCCTCATGGTAGTTTTTGATATGAATTCAAACTCTTCACTTCTTACATGTCTATCCAGATTGTTTATTTCTTTTTGAGTCAGTTTTGGTAGCATGTGTCTTTCTAGGATGATCTAGTTTTCTTTTTATTTTGTTTTCCTGACATTTTCTTACCTTCCTCCAGTGGGCGACTTTGGTCTTTAGCTGTCTTGTTGGAAGGATGCTTTCTCACAGTGCAGCCCCTCGGTGAAGAGCGAGGAAGCATGTCATAACATTCCTGTTTTTCTCAGGGGCAGAATTACAGATGTTGGGACCTCTTGGGTTTATCGCCATAGATCAGAGCAAGAAAAAGCCATCTCTCGGCACCTGTGGACAAATGTGTGTCGTTAGAGGGAGCTTGGGGGCAGCTGGATGCCTGAGATGGTAGGAAGCTCTCCCCCAGGCACTTATATTCCCTCTATAAAAGAAAGAATAATTCCCTGGCCGTTCCTCTTCCATGTAAGTAAGTGTTCACTGTCAAATCCTTAACATTAAAGGGAAAACCTCAAATTGTAAATGATTCCAACTGCTTGAAATATGCCTTTTTTTGCTTTATCTCTGGAGATTAAAAATAACTCCCCTGTTATATAAAAGGGAAATTTCAAGTTCAGAAAAATGTGTGCAGTGCCAACAAAACTTGGGCACCTTTTTACTCACATTTACCTTGCACCACACATTTTGAGTAACCCCTGAGGGCAGCCCTGTGGCCAGAGAGAGACCCTTCTTCCAAGAACAAGAGGTTCTGAGAGTCTGTGATGGACCAGGCTGCCACTTCAGGTAGTGAGCTCCCCATCTCTGGAGGCATTCAAACAGAGGCTGGCATGCTTGTCTGACTCAAGATGGGATTCCAGCATCAGAGTCAGCTTTCCTTAAACCTACGAACCCCTGCTCAGTCTAGCAATGTCCTACAATGCGCAGTCCCTGTCAGCAGCAGACTCTAGGCTTCTCCCGGCCAAGACAAGCCTGACATCCCCAGTTTACAGATGGTCCCAAAGAGCTATAGCAGTTCTCTCTCCAGGTTGTAGGACTGGCCTTCGCCCTCATGTGTCATCCTCCGTGGCTCTTGTTGAGTGGGGCTAAGTGCCCCACTGCAGACACGACCCCAGGACGTGTCTGGCGCCGAGTTCAGGACGTGCCAGCTGTGCCTGACGTTCAGTGCCCGATCCACCAGGGTCGCGTTTGCCCAGAAGGTATCCTGGAGGCGCCTTGGCCGCCAGGGTCTCTGCTTCCCCCCACCTCAGGCCCGTGCAGAGACCACTGCGGCTCCAGGTGGAATCGGGTTCTGGTTCCCTTTGCCTCTTCTGTAAAGCGCGGGAGGGATTTTTCACGGAGTGTTGACAGCCGATGACAGCTCCTCGCAGCTTTTCGGAGGGCTGTTTCTGAAGGACGTTTACACATTTCTATGGCATTTTCCAGCTGCTAATTAGCAGCATTCTCATTTCCCTTAATCACAGAGACAAGGAAGCCCACAACATTTCTTCAATTAGCTCAGAGAGAATTGTTTCTTTCTTTCCTATTGATACCCATTCGGAGGCAAGAATGGCTGGTGGGTGTGTGTCGGCTTCCAAGCGTCTCTGGAAGGGAGTCTGGCGCTCACGCACCGGGGCTGGGGTGGGGTGATTATGCAGGCTCCCACAGACCCAAACCCTCTGCAATGCACCTCTCTTTCCTTCTTGGCTAGTTTACACATGGGAGTGTTTACCTGATTTAAACTCAGGGTTTCTTTTCTTCTCACCAGTTCTTTACATTTCAAAATAAGCCCTCCACGCAGAAGCTGTGTGATTATAAGAGCGGCGACTGGGAAGCAACCTAGCGTGTGCTGAGCCCTCACGCCTTTCATTAACGCAAAACCCCCTGCAAAGGTGGGTGCCCATCACGTGCCAGGCCTGCTCCAGGCTCCAGGGATTCAGCGGGGAGCAGTCAGACAGGGCCTCTCTGGGTCCTGGGATGTGGGGCTGGTCACGGTGATGTTGTACCTCTGAGGAGGTGCATCAGAAGGGGGTCCTTCCTTGGGTTGGGGCAGGTGGTAAGTGGTAGCCGTGGGGCGTGAACTCGGGTGTGTCCCGCCTGCGGTGTGTTCGCCTGCGGGAAGCCTCCGGGCTGGCTGGGGCCCTTGGATGAAGTTTCTCATCTCAGTGTGACCCTGGTCATCCCCCACCAGCCTCAAGGGCGTCCATGTCTGCCGGGGGCATGGATCCCCACCCTCTCGCATGGCACGGCCTGGCCACCACGAGACATCGACGGGCACGCGTGGGAAATGGAAGCGGATGGTGCCAGCGATGTTCGGGAATATCCTCAGGGTCCGTGCTCTTCTGTAGATGCCACCTGTCAGGGAACAAGCGTGAAGTGTGATGGGCCCTGGGAAGCGAGGGGCCGTGATGACGCGGCGGCCCCTCGGGGCCTGGCGGGCGCAGGTGGACGGCGCGAGCAGAGCGGCCCCTGGCTCCACACATGGCATCTTAATGCACAATAACGCGTTCCGATCTCCAAAGAGTTGACAGGACTTCTCCTGGGCTCTCAGTGGGCACCTTTACCCCTTGGGAACGAGAATTCATGCTGGGCGTGGGTTTACCCACCTCCCCTCCTGCACATGTGTCCCCCACACGTCCGTCAGGAAGCAAGTGGGTCTGGAGCCTGGAGAAGGGGGTGGTGACACATACATGGGGGGGACAGGATCCCTCCCCCGCCACCCCCACCCCTGTGCCATCTGCTGGCCGGTACGTCCCCTCGCTTCCCCCAGTGGTTTGTCTCTGGAGTGACGGGTGGGCACGCCCTTAAAGCGCTGTTCATTGCCCAGTGGGCTGGCAGGAGCTGATGTGCGGACGGGCCACGCGGCCCTTTGGTGGGTGGCAGCCTGACGCCGTCTTCCGCCTGGACATCCAGCTGCTGGGAAATCAAGTGGAAAAGGAATCGATTTCCCCACCGTCATTTATGTCTTTGTTTAAAATGCGCAAAGTGGCTCTTTCGAAGGAGAGAAAAAGAAGAGAAAACGCCTCTGTGCACCCCCCGCGCTGGTCTGGCCCCGTCGGTACAGCGAGCGCGTCATTTCTCTGCGTCATGAAGGACGTGCCGCTCCTGACAGCGGCAACTTTTGCAGGAGGATCAGATTAGAGCTCTTGCTTCTCCCTGTGATTTTTAAATGGGTTCTCTCTGGGGGATGTGCAATAAGCCAAGTGAATCGTCCTCTGCAAAACTGGAGCCCTGTGGCCTCCAGCCCCCAGTCCTCGGCGTATTTGATACCAGGCTGGCGTGGCCCTGGGTCAAACTACACAGCCGTTGTTCGGAGTACCAGCGTGATTTCCACTCTGGAATCTTTATTAAGCGACTTGGGTCCTTGTGTGAAGTACCCTGGGCGCCCTTCGTCTGTGGACGTGCCTGTGAGCCCAGAGCTGCTGGCAGGGTTCTCAAGCTGCCAGCCCCTGCCGCCTCCCCTGCCCGACGGTTCCTTTCTGGCTGCTGGTGGCATCCAGCTCTGGGAAGTGGCTGAGTGTGGGAGAAGAAGCCCTAAACTGGGGGCTCGGGCACCGTGTTCCCTCCCCGGTGCCGCCCCTTGAAGGCTGGGTTCCCACGCTGGGTGGGCCTGTCTCCCCATGTGTTCACTGAAGGATGTGGACCAGAATCAGCACTTCCCAAATAGATGACGGTACCTGGGGTTTGCAGACCCCTTTTTCCAAAAATTCCCAAGCCTCGACAAAGCCAGGACTGAAGCTGAGCTGGTGGAAGTGCGGGTCTCCTTACGTTAACCGGTGACTTGGAGCTGTGACCCTGGATCTCAGTGTGGTCGACACGCTGGGCGGGGGCCGAGTCTCGGCCAGGTGTGAGGCTCGGTCCTGAGGCTGCATTGGGGGAGAGGACAGCCTGGGGGGAGGACGCACAGGCAGGTCTGCATCGATTTGGAGTGAAGAGTGGTACAGCTGCAGCAGGAGAAGAGAGCAGAGGGGCGGAGGTCCCACCTTCCGGATCAGGGGAGACTTTACCGAGAAGGGACACTTGAATGGGACTGAGGGTGGGTGGGAGCCAGCAGGTGGACACAGGGGGAGGACAAGCCCCCAGATCTCAAAGGTGGACTGTGCAGCCCTGAGGCGGGTAGACAGGCGCCGGCTGGCTGGAGTGTGATGGCCATGGGGGAGGGTGTTTTGTGGTGAAACGAGAGCCCTGGGCAGGGGCCAGATCGTGCCAGGTTCTTATAGGATGTGTTAAGGATGTGGGCTCACTCTGGGCAGCCTTTGAACGCTTCTAACCTGGGTGCAATGGGATAGTATTTGGTTGTCTCCTGACATTTTTCCCCCACAGGTTCTTGATATTGAAACGGTAGCTTTGCCAACACTGAGCAGTTCACTGTACCCACCGCCCATCTCCCACCCCCAGTGAATATAAGACCACAAATCTCAGGCAGCAAAGCCAGGGCCAGGTAGAGATGGGAGGCAGCTGTGAGGCCCACCCACTAGCTCCTTGACATGCCTCCACCTGCCCAGCCCCCAAGACCGCTCAGTTGAGATGCACGCCTAAGCAACATGACAAATTACTGCGAGTCCATCCCCAACATGAGAGAGTGGTGATGATGCGGTTTGTCTGGGGAGAGACTCTTCTGAAGGTGGGATCCCTGGAAGGAGGTAGAGAGAGAAGAAGACTTAAAGGGGGCCTTTGGCAGTGAAAGCGTGGAAAACAGGAGCTTAGATGAATTCCTGCACTTCGAACATTTTATGAGGGCTCTACTGCAAACACAGCAGGGGCAGAGGTGAATGTGGGGATGGGCAAGATTCAGAGAGCTCGCACTGAAGACTTGGTGGCCTCCTCGGCCTGTTCCCAGGTTCTGAGAGTCTGTGGGTTCAGATTAGGATTTCTCAGTGAGAGCTTCATTTGGAAAGCAGTGGTCTCACACTCTACCAGCCCCTGACTTGCAGTTTCACAGGAGACCCCATGGGATGCTCTTCTCTTATGGGAGCTGCAGGGGCAGGTGGCCTGGACAGGAGATATGGAATCCTGGGTGTGAGTCCTCACTCCGCCAAGCTCTGACCACCCCCACCTTGAAGCAGCTTCCATTTTCTTCTCTGTAAACTGTGCAAAGTTGAAATAAAGGCTCTCTGAAATCTATCCTGGCACTAACATTTTACATCCCAAGCCCCTCCCCTGGCTGGCAGAGGGTGCTCATGATGAGGGGTGGGCAGGGCAACATTAGGGTTTTCCAAGCCCTGGTCCGCGGTCTCTGGGAGACAGTGTCCCACGGGCGATAGGCTGCTGCCGTGAGCAGCTGTGTAACCACACCCACCTCCGACCTTGCAGGTACGCCCTTTGCTCCCGGGCACCTCAACCATCATGATCCACGACTTGTGCTTAGCCTTCCCGGCCCCGGCCAAGGCTGACGTTTATGTCTCGGACATTCAGGAGCTGTACATCCGCGTGGTGGACAAGGTCAGTGTCAACTTCCCGATATGGCTCCCTCCCTGCGGAAGCCAGGAGAACGATGGGGGTTCAGGGGGTGTGTTTTCCTCGTGTCCACCTGCAGCTCGCAGTGCTGTTTCACCCAGCATTCTGGGCTCAGTGCAGAGCGGCCTCCAAGGGTATCCGTCTTCATCTCAGTTGACACCTGTAAAACCTGGCTGTAAATCCCGCTGGAAGTTGTTCCCACGTTAGCTCCAGCTTGGGAATTCCTGTCCTCTGACTGGTGCAAGTTACTAACCAGCCCGGTACATGCATTGCTGAATGTGAATTTTCTCCCCAGTATGTACGTTTTGGATTCTCAGAAATTTCAGTGGCAAATGAATAAGATGTATTAATGCCAAGTCCTTTTGCAAAATGAATACGTAATAGATCTAGGCTTTTCTTTAACGTAAAGAGGGATTTTATGTTACTCTAAATACCTGAAGTAGCTGCAGTGAGGCTTAAAGAGGGATGCTGTCAGAGTCCTGTCTTCCTGGGGAGAGAGAATAGTTGGTAGTTAAAGGGGGACATTCAAGCAACTTGGACTCCTTAAAAGTCAGTATTCTCTTAGCCTCAGGTAGTCCTCCTCTGATCTCATTTCCTCTGGTGATTTGCTTCCAGACTTGAGTTCTTTCACTAAGCATTTCTGACTCACGTTTCCCAAAGTTTTCACTATGTGTATTATGTGCCAGGTATGAACTCTTGGGTCAGTGAGCGCTTATTAAACCCCCACTGTTTGCCTGTTGCTATTCTAAGCTATGGATTATCTCTCTAACTAGATTGTCAGTTCGTTCTTTTTATTGGAGTATAGTTGATTTACAATGTTGTGTTAGTTTCTGGTGTACAGCAAAGTGATTCAGTTATACATATATATATTCTTTTTCAGATTCTTTTCCATTATAGGTGATTATAAGATACTGAATATAGCCCCTGTGCTATACAGTAAATCCAGTTGTTTATCTACTTTATACATAGTAGTGTGTATCTGTTAATCCCATACTTCTAATTTATCCCCCCCCCCCAAGATTGTTAGTTCTCTCAGAGTGGGATGTGTCATTTATTCATCGAAGTATCCCCGAGGCCTCTTGAATGCAGAAAGCACGCAATCGATTTTCGTTTGTTGATGGGCTGGTAATCTGAAGGTCAGCTTGGGTCTGTGGGTTTGAGGTTGTTGATGCTTTTGCAGAGATCCGTAGGGTACCCCAGGTGGTGGCATTGGTCATTCGGAGGCCACCCCTGAGTCTCTGTCCCCCTTGATGTAGGTGGAGATTGGGAAGACGGTCAAGGCATATGTTCGCGTGCTGGACTTCCACAAGAAGCCTTTCCTGGCCAAGTACTTGGCCTTCATGGACCTGAAGCTCCGGGCAGCCTCCCAGATCGTCACGCTGGCGTGAGTCCTTGCAGGATCAGGGGTCAGAGGAGGGCATCTCAGGGCATTGCCGACAGGTCTGTCAGGGGGAGAAGTCCCAGCCCCTCCCTCTGTTCCAGGGCCCTCGACGAGGCCCCAGACGACTACACTGCCGTGTTCCGCGTCCACGGCGTGGCCATTGGCCAGACCAGTCTCACCGCAACCGTGACCGATAAGGCCGGACAGAGAATCAACTCAGCCCCACAGCAGATTGAGGTAAAGCTGTTCCTCTTCATGCTTCATGGCCTCGACCCAGCCCCTGTCGCATGTTGGGGCTTTTTTGTGATAGGCTGGGCGTTTTAGGGGCAGCCCAGGAAGCCACGTGGAGGGGCCGTATTAATCTGCCCTACTGTGTCCTCTGATGAAAAGAGGGCCTTCACTGCTCCTGGGGACCTGGGGCCACAGGAGGGAGGGGGCTGGGTGACTTCACTCTCTCCGGGACGGAGGGGGCGTGGCGTGGCTCAGGGGAGGGGAGCGACTGCCGCACAGCAAGGGGGTGGCTGGGGAGGAGTGCGGACGGGTCTGCGCGCGTGTGCAGAGGTGCCCATTGACAGTCGGGGCCTTAGAGGCGGTGCGCTCCTCGAGGGAACTCTGGGAGCAGCAGTTCCGGGTGAGGGAGCTCCAGGGCCCCGGCACCGTCTCAGCTGTGACGGGAACCCCACAGCCGCCGGGGCCAGGAAGTCGTGTCCAGGTTTCTTCTTCGGCAGCGCTACACTGGTCCTGCCCCCTCCTCCACCGTCTCGGCCACATAGGGCCGGTGGGCTTGGTGTCGGCAGATGCGATCGGTGCTTCTAGATGGCAGTGCACCTTTCTTCTCCTGCTCGGAAGAAAGTCCTGTCTGCCTATAAATGGCACAGCCCTACGGAGACCACTCCTCACGCCCAAGGCAGCCGCGGGCCGACTGGCACACCTTAGGGCAGAGCAGGGGTTGTAGGGGTACAGGAGGAGGACATGGGGGCTTTGCCCTGCTGCAGAGACGGGGGCACCCTCGTCCCTGCCCCTCGAGTCCCGCTTTCCTCCTCTGGAAAATGTTGAGGCCATCGTAGTAGAGAGCTATTCTAAGGCAGTTAGTCAGTAGAAATCTGGAGACATTTAGTGGAAGAGGCAACCTTCCAAGGAGGAGTTGGGGAAATCTCGAAAGCAGTGGGTTGGAAGCTTGGACATGTGTCAGATCTCATGGGGACTTGTTGAAACACATCGCAGGACCCCACCTCTGACTGGCAGGTCCGGGGCAGGCCGGGGAGCGGGCATTTCTACAGTTCCCAGGTGGCTTCCACAGGAGCAGGTCACGGCCCTGAGAACCGCAGATCCTCGGGCCCAGGGGTGGGATGAGGTCTCGTGGGGACTGCTCGGGCTCCCCCAGGGTTGGCCGGGACCCCAGGCGCTCGCCGGCGCCCCCTTCAGAGGAGTGATGTCTGTGCACCGTGCTTCTCTGGAATTGAATGTGATTGTGTCCGGCTACAGGAGCTTGGAACACAACGGGCCCCTTTCTCCCTTGTGTCTCCACACCCAGGTCTTTCCCCCGTTTAGGTTGATACCCAGGAAGGTGACGCTGATTATCGGGGCCACGATGCAGGTAGGAACCAAAGGCCACGCCCCCGCCCCACCCCCACCCGCGGCCAGAGCGGGCTCTGGCCAGCCCGTGTCCCCTGCCTGGGGCTTCAGAACGGGCTGTGGAGAGTGCTGGGGTGTTGGCACCCTTGCCCCCGAGGGTGAGGCGTGGGCCGGCCGGGGGACGGGCTGACGGGCGCTGCTCTCCTCCCTCCAGATCACCTCCGAGGGCGGCCCCCAGCCTCAGTCCAACATCCTCTTCTCCATCAGCAACGAGAGCGTGGCGCTGGTGGGCGGCGCCGGGCTGGTGCGAGGCCTCGCCGTGGGCCACGGCGCCGTGTCGGGGGTCGTGCAGGCCGTGGATGCCGAGAGCGGCAGGCTCGTCGTCGCGTCGCAGGTGAGGGCGTGGGCTGCACCGCGGCGGGCACCTTCCGAAGCCGCCCTGGACACAGCCTCTGGGGTGAGGCTCACCGCTCCCCAGGCAGCTGGCGGGGTTGGTGACCCGGGCTGGGAGGAAGCCCTGCCTGCTGGGCTGGGGCTCTTGCCAAGGGCCACCCTCTCCCAGGGTCTTGCTTCTGCCCCCTGAGCCCAAGCCCCTGCCTGTCACCTACCCCCACCAGGGCCAGCCCTGCACTCGCACCCCCGAGGTTGCCCTCCTCCCGACCGAGGCTCCCCGGCTGCTCCTTAAGGGGCAGGGTCCCCAAGCCCCACGCCCTGGGGACATTCCAGTGCAGGCTGACAGTAGCCGTTGTGACAGCACACTCTGCTTTACGTGCCTCCCCGAGTCCTCTCCGGACCCTCTGCTCTGACCGTGTGCAGGTGATGGGCCCGAGGGACGGGCTCGCGACCCACGGCCGCCACACGGCCGCTCTAGGACCGGACCTCGTATCGCCAGCATCAGAGCCCTCCCGCCTTCAGGTCTTCTTTTCCAGCTGGGCTTGGAGATGTTCTCCTAGCAGAGTTGGGCTGCTCTAGGCTCTGACACACTTGCTGGGTTATGGTGTATGTTTTTGGAGGCATGTGCTGACTTGGCTGCTGTGCACGAGGGTAACTGGACACCAGTAGTGTCTCAGACCTGGATTTATATTTCCAGGAGAGAAAGAAAGCCTGAGTCATCCGCCAGTATCTTTGCTCAGCTAGAAGTAAAGTCATCTCTCCCGCCTCCCTGCTGGAGTGGGGGACATTTCCTGACCAATTTCCTGGGTCAGCAGAGATGCTGGAGGCCGACTCAGGGGAAGCCTCCCCCAAGAGGGTCCCCCTGCCCCATATCGGTGGCACTGACTCCAAGCAGGTGAAAGCAGGTGTCTCTAAGTCTGATCGCTTCTGTCTTCCCCAGGGGCAGGCACTTCCATGGGCCTCTGGGAAGGACAGGGCAGAGCATGCCCCCCCTCCTGAGAAGAGCTCAGGGTGCTTGGATTCTGCCCCGTGCCCTTGGCCTGCTGTGACTTGCGGGAGCATCGGCTTGGTGGTCAGGCCATGCTGGAACCCCGGCTCGAAGAGGGCGTTTTGTCCTGGGTGGTGTGACTGGGGACGGGAACTGGGCCCCTGACGGTGGTCCAGGAGCACTGCCGAGTTAGGAGCACCTGAACACACAGCTCTGGGCGCTGGGACCCCCTGGAGCAGGTGGGGCTGACTTTGACCCGACACTGAGTGCATCGATTTACTCCTTTCCCAGCAGTTCCACTCTCTCTCCAAGTATCCCGCTTACGCCGCAAAGTCCTTTTGAATCACTGGGTGGATACTCCAAGTTTACCTATCTGTTTTATAAAGACAAGAAAGCACTGGGCATGTGAGAGTAAAATTAAGGACCAAGGAGGCCCTGCTTTGTTCCTCTCTAAAGAAAGGGTTGCGGCCTCAGGAACGGGCTTGTTTTTCTCCTCCTGGGGGCCCGCGTGGCTGACACAGCAACCGGCTGGAGATTGGTCCGGAGGACACAAGGCCATGCAGTCCCTCCTGGCCACCCTCCTCTCTAGGCGGACCTCACTGGGCCACCTCTCTGCGTCTCCCATCGGGCAGGCTGGGAGGGGCCGGGGGAAGGCCGCGGTGCCCCTTGGTAGATGGAAAGGCTGCACCGCCAGCGCCATCTGAAAGGCGTCTCCTTGAGCCCAGGCAGGCGGGGGCCCAGCCTGAGGCCCTGAGGTCCGCGTGTCCCAGAAGGGTATGCGACTCTGGTCGGAAGCTCACGGTTCCATCTGTGCAATTCAGGTCACCCTAAGAATCAGCTCCCAAAGCCGAGGAATAGTCCAGGACTAGCAAGAGAAGACAGCGGTGAGAAGGATGAAGAGAAGGAAGGGAAGGGATGCTAGTTGGGCACCTACTATGTGCCAGGAGTTAGCCCAGGTCACAAGGCACAGGAGATGGGCTCGCCTGAGTGTCTGTAAAAAGGGCTTAGGGGTTTTAGTAGCCTGGGTTCAGCACGTGTCAGCAGCCCTACAAAGAAGCCAGTAGAGTTAGTCTTTGGCCAAATTAACAGGAGTATAGAATTCAGAATGAAGGAGGATATAAAGTCTATTCTAATCACACTCTCCCTGGCTCCTGCATTTGTCCCGGTACTCTGCTCAGAGACAGACAGGCTGGATTTGGGGTTGGGAGGTCTGGAGACCTGTCCTGTGAGGGCTGCCTGGCCTAGAGAGGAACAGTCCCTGGTCAGTGTCCCCGAGCCTCTGCAGTGCTGACCTGGAGCACCTGGATCGGACAGGTCTGTAGGCTCAGAGGACCAGGCTGGCACCCCCAGGGGCAGGGAAGAGGCAGCGGCCGGGTCCACGTGGGGCGAGCCACCCACCAAGCCAGGCCTCCTAGGGAAGAGGAACATCATGGGTGCCTTCTGGCCGCGTGACTCTGAGCTGGCCTTGGCAGGAGCCTCCTTCCTTGGGGAGGGGTGTCCCTTCCCGAAACCCCCGTCAGTAGCGCATAGCCCCTGCCCACAGTCAGCCTGAGCCCCGAGCCCCTTTCCTAGGATCTCGTGGAGGTGGAGGTCTTGCTGCTCCAGGCTGTGAGGATCCGCGCCCCCATCACTCGGATGAGGACGGGGACCCAGGTGAGGCGGGAACCTCTCCGGGCCCTCCTGGCTGAGCTCTCGGGGCAGCCTCTTGGCAGGGGTCAGGCCCTGAGATCTGCTTCAGGATGAGCTTGGGGCTGCTGGCCGGACGCTCTTCCCTCTGCTGGGACAGTTCTCCATGCCCTTCACCTGCTGGACCCTGTTTACCCGGGGGTCCAGCTTCACTCCCCTGCCTTTCCTGCTGCCGCCCAAAGCCTCCCTGCCATCCTCCCCAACGGCGCCATCTCCTCTTAACGCACGGCGCTTACGCCTGTCGCCCCGTGTGGGTGCCGTCAGCAGGTGATGCCTGTGTCTCCACCAGTCTGTCGCCTTCCCGCACCTAGAATAGCACCTGGCACCTCGCAGGAGCCAGTGTTTGGACGGTGCGTACCTTTCTCGGTGCTTTCTGTGTATTAGTCCACATGGTGCACAGAACAGCCCCGAGAGGTAGCTCCGGGGTCACGTCCGTGTCACAGAAGAGGAGGTGCGCATGTGGCAGGCTTCGGGCGTCTGCACAGCTAGTACGCGGCGGGACGGGGCGCCGACCCCAGCCTGGCTCAGGTCCGTCCCTGCCTTTCGCTGCATGCATCACCTCCACGTGCTTCTTCTGGTCGGCACGTGGTCAATTCAGGTTGTAGGAGACTGAGTCCACCCCTCGTGAGCAGGGACCCCCGCTAGACTGAGAAAGAGGGGAGCAGGGGAAGCTCTGCGGCGGGGGCTGGGGGCGCTGCAAGTGTCCCAGAGCTCGAGGCGGTCATTTAGGAATGGGGTCTCCCGGCCGAGCTGTGACAGCCCGCGGCTCAAGAAGGACGGGAGGGGCGGGGCTGGCGCTGTGTTCTGCTTGGTCCTTTGCTGTTTCCTCAGGCCTCCCGGGACCTGTGCTGCGCCTGCCGCTGGTTAGGGAGGAATTGGGTGCGGCTCCCGTTGCCCCGTGGGGACGGGGAAGCACCCGGCAATGGGCGGCAGCTCAGGCAGTGCCCCGGAGCGTCCGGGGGGTGGGGCTCCGGCCGCTGGACCCCGGCGGTCACGGGCCTGGCTTCTCCCCACAGATGCCTGTCTACGTCACTGGGATCACCAACAACCAGAACCCTTTCTCCTTCGGCAATGCCGTGCCGGGCCTGACCTTCCACTGGTCTGTCACCAAGCGAGACATCCTGGACGTCCGGGGGCGGCACCACGAGGTACCCACCCTCCCGGCGTCCCCCGACTCCATACCAGACGGTGTTGGGGTGGGAGGGTTCTCACCATGTGTCTGCGCTTCACGCCCTCTCGCGGCTCCCCGACTCCTCCCAAGGCTGCGGCCACACTGTCCCTCCCCGGTGTCCCTCCTGGCCTCTCAGTCTTGCTCGTGTCCAGGAACCCGGCCGCCCAGCTCCCCCCTCACGGTTCCCAGGACAGTCCTCAGCCTTTTCATTTTAAGCACATTCTTGCCGACCAGCCGCGCTGCACAGGGGCTTAGTGACCCGCTAGCGGAAGGCAGCAAAAACGACAGCCTGGTGGGGACATCACAGAAGTTCCAGAACGTCTCGGGGTCCTGGTCGGGGTCCCCAGTCTGTAGCTTCTGACCCCCTTTCCGAGATGACGCCTGGCAGCCCTGGGGTTTTCTCCAGGTTTATCCCAGGACCCCACCCCTCTCCCCTTAGGCCTCCCTAGGGGGTCCACGGCCCCTCCCTAAGTCTCAGCGGGAGAGAACGTGCTGCCCCCGTTTGTATGAGCTGGAGCCCATGCGTGAGGAGGGGGGACGCGCCCGGGGTCGCCCAGCCAGTGGGCTATGGGCCGGGTGCCGGCCCTGGTGACTACAGGCTGCCACCCCGGGTGGGCCTTGGTCACCCAGGACCCGAGTGGGGTTGGTGCTGGGGGTTTCTTCTTGTCTTATCCGTGGACAGGGGGGGAGGGGGCCGGGCATGGGATGCGGGTCTCCTGGAGGCTGCCTGAAGCTCATCTAGTGCAGGACGAGGGCCTCTCCCCGACCCTTTGGGACCAGAGTCCTGTCCCCAGCCTGTTCCCATGGTACTGGGACGTGTGACTTTTTCACAGATAGCCCACGACGGGGGCTCTGGGGGGGAACACCCCAAGTCCAACATCTTCTTGGTGCTTCGCCTGACCCCCCGCACAGTCAAGGCTCTGAGAAGTCCTGTGTGAGAATGCGGGTTGGCCTAGCCTCTTCCACAGGCCCCTGTGAACAACGTGAATCGCAGCACTCGTGCTGGGGTGGCCACGGGCTGCAGCCCCCAGTTAGCAGGCCCTGACGGGGCGGGAAGGCAGCAGGGTGAGAGCAGGCAGGCAGTGCAGGGAGTCTGGGGCTCCTGTCCGGCTCTGCCCTTTGGGGACACTTTTGACATCTGTCACAGGCATCGCTCCGGCTGCCGTCGCAGTACAACTTTGCCATGAACGTGCACGGCCGGGTGAAGGGCCGCACCGGGCTGAGGGTGGTGGTCAAGGCTCTGGACCCCACAGCCGGGCAGCTGCTGGGCCTCGCCAAAGAGCTCTCTGATGAGATCCAAATCCAGGTAAAGGACAGGTGGGCAGAAGCCACCGTTAGCGGGAGAGCAAAGGCCAACCCAGCAGCCCTGCTCCTCCCAGGGGCCATGTGGGCACATGTCAGGGGGCTGGGGCTGGGGGTATGAGGTACTGTGGGAGCCCGAGATGGGGTGACCCAGGGCTTCACAGAGGGGGGGACGTTTCAGGATGGGGGGGCCTGGTATGTGCACAGGGCTGAAGGTCTGAAGTAGCTTGATGTGCTCCCAGAATAGCAGATAATTCAGAGCTCAGAGTCTGGGGTGCCTTCTGGGGGGAAAAGCCTGGAAAATTGTCTGAGCCGGGCATTCATTTAGTTGTCTGTATATTTCACAAACACGAGGTGTGCTTAGCAGAAGCAGACACACTCCCCCCACTTCCCAGGCCGGCTCCCACAAAGCCTGCGGGGCAGGAGCTGCAGGCATGGCTGCCCTAGATGAGCCCGCAGCCCCGGGGGTGAAGTGCCCCTGCGGGTCCCAGGGAGCAGGCGGCAGAGGGTCCTGAAAGGCCTCGAGGGATGTGCCCTGGAAGTCAGAGGGTGCGACCCATCGTTCACTGATGGAAACAGAGCCTCAGGACGGGAGGCGGCCTGTTCAGAGCCCCTCGAGGGGGCACCCAGCAGGACTCGGACCAGGCAGGACCAGAGCCCAGCCACCCCTGTCCAGCCCAGGGCTCGACCCACGTCTCTCTCTACCACCCCTGCCCCCTCTGGGCCCCTCTGTAAAAACAACGAAGAGCATTTTTAGCTTCAGGGACCCCATCCTGCTAATCTGGGACTCAGTAATGTCTGGGTTCCCCTAAATTGCAAAGAAAAACTGATAGCAGCCCCTAAGTATCATGAGAAAAGAAATGGGTTCAAGCTCCCTCTTCAGGAAGGAGCAAACCATTTCTAAACCAGGCACATACCTCACTAGGGGCAAAGAAGCAGATTTCAAAGAGAGAAACGCCTGTCTGCCAACCCCTTTCACCCCTGCCTGCACATGCACACACAGGCACACACACATACACACAAACACAGACACATACACAAACACACAGACACAGACATGCACACATACACACACACACATAGACACACACGCACAGACAAATACACACATAGAAACACACAAATACTTGCTCTTCCTAGCTGAAAACAAAACGAAGCAAGTTCTGACACCTATCCTGAAATTAAAGACAGGGCTTTGCAGCTGCCAAATTCCGTGACCTCAGTCAGGTCATCTAACATCTCTGCGCCTCGGTGTCCCTGGCTGACAGCAGATGGGTTTTGAGTACATCGGAAACTTAGAGACGCTGGATCCAGCCCACAGAGGTGTTTCATTTGGCTCATTCAGTGCTTTGAAACAATTTTTATTTGTTGCCCACATTTAAAAATAGGAGGATTTTGTCTAAAAGCCCAGTATGAATACATGGCATGATGCCACACGGCAAAACCAGCAAGAGATAAGGGCCAGCCTCCCATTGATAGAGAGGTGCCCCCCAGTATCACAGGCCCCCCCAGCCCCTGTCGTCTCCCTGGCACCGAGGCTGTTCCCCGTGGTGCTGGCAATGGTGCTTTTCTGCCGGTCACATAACAGGAGAGGAAGGTCCCCCTTGTACCTTCATCTCCATCTCAAGAGGGACCACAGAGGTCCATGCCTAAGAAAAGTGGGAGGGGATCTGTCTGTCCGTGTATTTCCTGCGAGATACGGAATCAGTGAGGCAGCTTCACTCTGGATGCCGCCTGCCTGGCGGGAGTGCTCACGTGACTCCAGAACCCGGTCTAGCTCCCAAGGCCGTGCCCCGTGCCCTGTTAGGAAGCACTGCCACTCCATGGTGTCGCACGCATCCCCCAGCCCTGTGAGACAAGCGTGGCAAGGATGATTACTTCTAGACCCTTTGTACAGATGAGGAAGTCGAGGTTGAGTGTACGGTCAGGACATGGCGGTGCTCGGAGGGAGGGGAGTCAGGCCAGTCTCCTCTTGGAAAAGCATCCGTCAGTTCAGATGATTTTAGACACAGGCCCTTAGGAGCGTCCAGCTGGTCTGATCGGATCAGAAGCCAGCGGGGAGCCAAAGCTGTGCTTGGCATCTAGGCTCGGATGCCCTGAGGGTCCCTGGAGATAGGTGCCTGAAGGGTGCTGGGCGCGTCAGGCTGCGTGCCGAGAGGGGTCTGGAGCCCCCGGGAAGGGCTGCCTCCGTGGCAGGATTAGAGTCCATCCGACATCATCGGGTTTATCGGCTGCTGGCCTGAGGTCACCAGGCGCCCCGTGCCAGTTCTGTGCGGATCCTGCCGGAGCCTGGCAGGAGAGAGGGTGAGAGGCGGGGCTGAGCGGGTGCATCTGGGAGGGGCACCTAAGGAGCAGCGTGTGTCTCTGAGGCGAATTTAGAGCTTTCTCCAGGCTCAGCCCTGGCAGCATGACCGAGCAGGACCCTGGGCCCTGTCACTCTGCCGCCTCCCACACACATATGTCCCGAGAGCTCGGGGGCGGCCCGTGCTTCCGTGAAGCAGCCCCAGGGGCTTCACCAGCGCACCTGCTCCTCCTCATCGTGCCTTCGGCCTCTTGAAGCTCAGCCCTCGCCACCGCATCACCAGCTGCGTAACAGGTGCTGGCACCGGGCTCTCTCACCCCTGGGAGACAAGCAGACCCTGGACGTGGTTCCAGGGATCACAGGAAACAAAACTCACCCTCTCTTCCAGGTGTTTGAAAAGCTGCGGCTGCTGAACCCCGAAATAGAAGCAGAACACGTGTTAATGTCACCCAACTCATTTGTCAAGCTCCAGACAAACAGGTACGTCACTCAACGCGGCTTCGTCCAGGTTGCGAAGCTGTGCTCAACATCCAACGGCTCGTTTGCCAAAGTCGTCAGGAGCCGTGGGTGCCTCGGGCGAGCTGCACCTCCCTCCTGGTGTCGCGCTGGAAGCGGGTGCCACCTCTGCCCTCCTCCCCGTCACCGGGGACGTCCCCTGCCCGTCTGCAGCATCTCCCCGTGGGTCCCTCTTCTCCCTGTGGCCCAGAACCTCTCATGCTTTCTGCGGACATCCACTGCTTCAAAGGGGGAAAAGTGCCAGCTTGGAGGTGTTCAATTTCTCAAATGCCCCTGTGTCTTCAAGACTTGCTGTTCGGTGTAGTCTAGGAGCTGGGGCGTCACCTGGGGGCTCGTGAAAATGTGGATCTCGGCCCCTGCTGGGTGGTGGGGACATGCATGAACGCAGAGAAGCGGGGTTTTGAAGCCTGCCTGCAAACCTGCCTCCTGCCCAGCATTCTAAGACGATGCTTTGGGTAGTGATGCCTTGTGTGTGAACTGCGGGTGCAAAGTTGGGCATTGTAAGGACCACTGGAGAAACACACACACGTGGGGGACACGCAGGCAAAAGTGTCACCTCCCGGCTCCGTGCAGGGCTCTAGGTCAGAGGTGGGTGACAGCCGTGCCCTTGAGGAGTCCAGTGGGAAAGAGGGCAGTGTAGAGAGAAGGGCTGTAATGAAACGAGGTACAATGTTGAAGCCACAGCCCAAAGGAAGGCCTTCCATGCGAGGATTCAGGGAGGCACACCCCCAGTGGAGATGCTGGAGCTGGGACTTAAAGGATGCATAGGAGGTTAAGAGGCTGGGGTTGACGAGGGGGGAGAAATTTGAGGCGGAAGCAATGACATATGCTTAAAGTCATCTGCAGAGGGTTTGTGGGGCAGCGGCACAGAGAGAGGGTGAGAGGGGGCCAGGCCTGGGAGGCTTTTCCTTCCTTTCTTTCCTTATAACATCAATGAATATGTAAAAGAGCATAAAATACTGCATAATTTGTCTCCTCCTCAGTGCATATTATCAGTAGTTTTCCAAACCACAGTCTTAGCAAGTGGCCCGTTTTTATCCAGTTACTGGCCCTTGGAAATAGGACAGGGCAGGGCCATAACTCCCATTTCACAGTTGAGGAAGCCGAGGCCGAGAGAGGGGACACACGTGCCTAAAGATGCACAGTTGTTAGCGGGCTGTTGGGTCTGCCTTTGGGCTCCATCCAGCTCAAAGCCCCATCCTCTTCCCGCTGCACCAGGCTGCCTTATTTCAGCAAACTGAAGACAGTTTACCATGGAAGGGTCTTTGACAGCAAGTATCTGTGCTGCTGATGGGACCCTCAGCTCCCGCATCCTTCCCTCCCACTGACCGGCTCGTGGAAGGTGCCGCTCTCCTTGGAACCCTTGGTTTTCCAAATTAGGTTTCCTGTTGGCAACTGATGAGCTGCAGCAGGCTGTGCACGGGGGCCTGGTGCACGGCGGGGCTGAGATTGGGCCTCTTCTCCCGGGAGCAGTGGGTCTCCCAAACCCCGGGCCCCTTGCTGTGACACTCCTGCTGTCTGTGAACACTGGTCTGGTTTGTTTTCCGAAGGGATGGCGCCGCCTCTCTGAGCTATCGTGTCCTGGACGGACCTGAGAAGGTTCCCATCGTGCACGTTGATGAGAAAGGCTTCCTGGTGTCGGGGTCCATAATCGGGACATCCACGGTTGAAGTGACTGCCCAAGAGGCTTTTGGGGCCAACCAGACCATCATCGTGGCTGTCAAGGTAGGATCACGTCCGCCTCCTTTTTGGAGTAATAAAATCAGCAGTACTGTTTTCCCCTCGCAGGTGTATAAGTGAATATACTCACCTTCCAGCCAAGAAATTGTCTGGAAGAGTTTATTAAAGGTCCTAGGTGAGAAGCTGCAGCATCTTCTGGGTGTCGGAGCCGAAGATCCTTGGAGATGATTGATGGCAGTGACCTCGTCTCATAGATGGGGAAACTGAGGCCCAGAGAGGTCCATGGTTTTCTGGGACTGGCACTCAGGTGTCCTGACCAGTCAGCATTGAATGTGTGTGCTGGCTCTTGACCCAGAAGCCATTACGTTACAGACGGCACCTCGTAGGATGAGGTGACCCGCCTTACAGGCAAGGAGACCAAGACTCAGAGTGTCACACGGTAATTGAGAGTCAGGCTCTGGGTTTTAGCCCACGTCGGCCTGGCCCGGGTTGGTGTCCTCCAGTCCCAGCCAGCACTCCCGTGTCCCCTTGCCATTCTGTGCTCCTCAGAGACGGGACTTTCTCCTTGGGCGTCCCTGGGTCGGGTCCTGGGGTTTATCCTGAGCAGAGTTTTCTTTGCACAACTGATCCTCAGTGACAGAGAAAACACACAACCACTGTAATATTTAGATTTTGCTTGGGTCGTGGGCCTATTTCCTTATTAACATCTTTTAGTTTCAAGATGGGTGTCTAACAGGGAACCCTCCACCCTAGTTTTCGAGTAAGTGAAAGTGACTGACCACCCATCCTGTGTCAACAAATAGCGTTGAGCACCAGCTGTGTGCCGGTCACTGCACCGCTGACCTTCGTCAAAGAAATTGGGTGTTTTGGGGGCTGGCTTTTTGGCCAGGATGGATTTTACCTGGAGTCAGAGAACCAAGTCTGCTCTCTAAAGAGCTTGCGTTCTAGGGCTCCCAAAACCCATCATCCCCTCCTTTTCCCGTCCCCCCTTTAACTGGGGCACCTGCTCCTGGCAGCTCTGTAGCGTACGGAGGCCCCCAGGCAACGCTGCCTCTGCAGTCCGAGCGGGCATTGTTTCCACTTTAAATGCCTGGAGAGCCAGGTCCTCCAAAGAAGCTGAGCGGTCAAAGCCCAGAGGATATTTTTGCAACATGAATAATAATCTAATTTTTCACAGTAATGGCTTTTGACTCTTGTGGGTTGGGTTTCCTGAGAGCGAGGCCGGCCGCCGTGCAGGGAGGGGGCCAATGTCGCGGGCTGGGCCACTCTTTCCATGACCCCAAGTCGGTCCAGCCCCCATGCCTCCTGAGATGGGGACTGGCCAGGGGCAGGCGTCCGTCCTCGGGAGGGGGCTCTTCAGGGAGGTGTTCCTGGCACAGTTGTCACTGCACCTGCTCCCTGTCCCTAGGTGTCCCCTGTTTCCTACCTGAGGATCTCCATGAGCCCCGCCCTGCACACCCAGAACAAGGAGGCTCTGGCGGCCCTGCCCCTGGGAGTGACCGTGACTTTCACCGTCCACTTCCACGACAATTCCGGAGACGTCTTCCATGCTCACAACTCTGTCCTCAACTTTGCAACTAACAGGTAGAGGGTGGGCCCCCCTCGTTCCCCACATGAAGTCACGTCTCGATCAGACCCAGATCTGATTCACGCAGGTGACTGATGACCACGCGGAGAGGCCAGCGCCACTGAGAGGAGAGTTTGTCACTCACCGTTCCCAAGAGCAGGGTGTGCGCCTTGCTCGCAGGGCCACGGGGGAAGCACCAGGCTCAGCCAGGCATCAGGAGCAAGGGGAGGCGTGGCCGAGAGTCTTTATTACCAGAAGGCACGAAATCATTCAGCAGAGGTGTCCCCGGTGGGCAGGAAGCAAAACCCAGACGTTGGGGTTTATGGTTGGAAGGTTTGTAATAAGATTTTGTGCAGCCGTGAAGGCTGGGCTGCAGGGGAGATGCATACAGCCCTGGCCGCTGGCCTGGCCCTGTGGTCAGTGGATGCAGAGCGTCAGTTATACCCGTTACAAAAGCTGGTCAGAGAAGTCACACACCTTCCAACGCTCAGGCCCTTCTGCGTGCCGTCTCGCTGACTCCTCGCCGTCACCCATTTGTAGAGGCCCAGAGAGGTCAAGCCACTTGTCCAGGGCCACACAGCCAGGAAGTGGGGTTTGAATACCAGGTCCCATTGGGCTCCAAGGGCAGTTCTTTTTGGCTGACGCTTCTGAAATACAAATGCAGCCTCCGGCCTAATGTGAGGAGAGAGGGGGTGGTCTCCAGGAAAGAGAGCTGTGGCCTCAGGCTAGACCTGACCACATGTCTGAGTCCACTGGAGCAGCGGTTCTCAAAGTGTGGTCCCCAGACCAGCATCATTACCACCGCCTGGGACACTTAGAAATGCACATTCTCAGGGCCCAACAATCTGGGCTGTAACAGTGCCTTCAGGTGATTCTAAAGGTTAGGAACCACTGTCCTGGGGGACGCAGACCAAGCTAAGAGCAGGAGAGGGGAGCCTCAGACCTAGGAGGAAGGAGTAGCGCTCCAGAGGGTCCTCTTTGGGCGCAGAAGTTCATGTCCTGGTGTTGGTGACCATTGCAGCTTGGGCTTCCCATGGGCCCTGGAGCAGATGTGTCCCCTGTGGCTGAACACCCCAGGGCCGGGCCCTGGGAGAGTGGGGTTTGGAGTTGGGCCCTGTTCAAGCCGGGCTCGGCCCTTTATGGGGCCCGTGAGCTTGGGCGGGTCACCCTTCCAGGCCGCTGTGTCCACACTGTCACGTGGAGAACGTGGCCTAGTCCCCGGGGCCACCAACTGAGGCTGTGGTCGCCAGGGCCTCTGGCATGCCATGGCGCTCTGTGCACGCAGCAGGGCATCTGCCGGTCTGGGGCGCAGGCTGCCCTGGAGGGAACGGAGCCCCATGTCCAGCTCCCCTGCTCCCCTGCAGAAGTCACACGGGCCTCTCTCCAAGAGAGCGGTCAGGGCTTGGGGGTGTGGGGAGGGAGGCAACGGAGCAGAGACCCTGACCCTCCCCCTGCCCAGCCCAGCCGTCCCTCCGGCCCCGCGGGGGCTGCCGTCACTGAGTGCCCCCCGTGTGCCCTTGTGCCGGGTGCTGGCCTAAGCCCTCTCCAGCTGCTGACCGGGTTTGCTGCTCACGTCAAGCCTGTGACGTGGGTACATTGTCAGCCCCACTTGGCAGATGAGGAAGCGGGCAGGGGCGATGTCACTGGTCCCAGTAACATGGCAGAAGGCAGCCTGTGCCTCCCAAAGTGTCCTGGTTCCCTGCTGGGAAGGGATGGGAGCACGGGGTACATCACTTTCCTCTGGGGGGATGGTGACGCTGGCCATCCTGTCTGGGCTGTGGGTCCCCCCGCCCCCCCCGGGTGGTGGGTGAATCCGGTCGGTGTGGCCTGCGGGTCCCTCACCCGGGTGACATCAGGGCGCAGTGGGCAGGTGCGGGGGCCCTTCGCTGGCTCCTCCCTCAGAGCTGGGGCCTCTCCCGAGACTGAGAGCCACGTCTCCCGTGCCCAGGGACGAGTTTGTGCAGATCGGGAAGGGCGCCACCAACAACACCTGCGTGGTCCGCGCGGTCAGCGTGGGCCTGACACTGCTCAGAGCGTGGGATGCGGCGCACGGCGGCCTCTCTGACTTCGTCCCGCTGCCTGTCCTGCAGGCCATCTCCCCCGAGCTGTCCGGAGCAGTGGTGGTGGGGGACGTCCTCTGTCTGGCCACGGTTCTGGTCAGCCTGGAAGGTACGAGAGATTCTGGCCGAGGGAACCATCTCTGTGGTTGGGAGGTGGGACGGGGCTCTCAGCCCGCTGTGACAGGTGTGCACGTGGAGCTTGGTGATGTTCTAGAGCGGGCATCGGAAAACTGCTGCCCCGGCCAGAGCCTCCTGCCGTCTCTTTCTGCAACAGGCTGTTACTGGTGCTCGGCCACACCCCTCCATCTCCGTGTCATCAGTGGCCGTTTTCACGCTGCATCTGCTGGGCCGAGCGGTGGCATCAGAGACCCTCGGGCCCACACGGCCCCAAAGATTTACAATCTGGCGCTCTACAGAGAAGCTTGCCCACCCTGCCCTAAGGGTTTTCCACCCTTGTGGAAACCGTCTACCCCCATAGCCACGAGCCACGGGACCCTGGAAACGTGGCTGGTGCGGCTGAGGAACTGACTGTTCGGTGTTTTGTTTGGTTGTGGTTTTGGCCGCGCCGCACGGCACATGGGATCATAGTTGCCCTGGTCCCGCGCCCCCTGCTCTGGAAGTGCGGTGTCTTAACTGCTGGACCACCAGGGAAGTCCCTGACTGTTCGGTGTTGATGAGCTTCTTGGCGGGGCTGCTGCATTGGCAGGTGCCTCTAGGAGGGAACCTCAGCCAAGGAAGCCGCTAGGCGGTGGGGCGACTGTCCACGCCACCCGTGCATCCACGAGCCTCACGTGCAATCATTTACCTAATTTTTTTCCTAATTGGCTCCCTTGTTTTAAACCTAATTAAACTCATTGTAAAAGGAAGTTACACGCTGCCTTTAAAGAAAAGCACATATTATTTGCCACAAATAGAATGTGGTTGTTGAATCCTTTCATTGCGTTTATCGTGTGATGAGGTTGGCTCTTCCCTGAGGACCGCTGTCTAGTGACAGCTCAGTGTCTGCCACCCGCCCTGTTTGTTCAAAGGCGAGTGCTGAGCAGGGTGGGCGGGCGGGGGCGGTGCAGTGGAGAGGCATGCAGTGGGCCGGCCCTGGGGGGCCAGCGCCCGGGTCATCCCAGGGCGGGAAATGACCAAGAGATTCCCGGCAGGGAGGCATTGTGGTCGCAGACAGGAGCCGAGCGGTGGGCAGTGGAGCGTGGGGCCGGGGGCGGGGAGGACACTGCCCAGGTGACCCAGGTGAGACGGGGCGGCTGGAGCGTCAGTCATGGGACAGAGGGGTCACATGCAGCTTCCCCTCCTAGGCGTCCCCGGGACCTGGAGCTCATCAGCCCGCAGCGTCCTCCATGTCGACCCCAAGACGGGCGTGGCCGTGGCCCGGGAAGCGGGATCTGTGACCGTCTACTACGAGCTCGCCGGGCACCTGAAGACCTACAAGGAGGTGGGGCTTTGGGGCCCACGTGGCCGAGCCTCTCGGGGTGGAACCCTCAGATTCCGTACTGACTGATTCCCGTTTGTTTAAGAAGGAAGCTCCAGCACCTCAGGAGGCAGGCGGATGGGGAGTCGTGAGCCTGGTGGGGGCAGGTTCCCCCTCCCAGGCCGCCGGCTCCCTTGTTCACAGTGGTGGGAGGACGGAGGCGGTCTCCTGGGGGTGATCCCCACGCCCACGCCCTTCAGCTGAGCCCTGGGGGCAGGATTGTCTACGTGGGCGTCCCCCGGGAGTCGCGGCCATAGGTGGTCCCGCTTAGCGATTTGGCGTCACCGGCAAAGTTAAACTCCCCCAGCAAGTCACCTTTTGAGTCTTTCTGGAGGTGAACAGAACCGCTCTCTCTTCTGTTTATCTCCAGCCGAGAATGAATCAATGAGCAGAGTCTGGCTGCGTTCCACGTGTCTCATTTTTAGAGCAGCGTGTGCCCTGTGGAATCCAGCAGTTTAACCTAATAGCGGGTGTGTTTAGTGCTGTGACCCTGCGGTGCGGGCGAGCCCAGTGCAGATAGAGGCACCTTGAGACAAATAAAGCAGTGCCCCCCCCGCCCCAAGAAGCCCCAGAGGGTGGTCGGGCAGGGCTGGGGGAGCTGGCAGAGGAGGGCACCGCACGGGAAAGGTGGGCAGGGTTCGAGAGCCAGCCCTGGGGCTGGAACCTGGGGTGTGTGGGAGCAGAGGCTAGCTTTGCGATCAGATCACGACAGTGGTTAAGCTCTGGGGCCAGGCTGCCTGGGTTCAAATCCCAGCTGGGCCACTGAGAGGCTGTGTGACCTTGGGTAAGTTACTTGACCTCTCTGTGCCTGTTTTCTTACTGGTAAAATGGGGCTAACATTGTTGTGTGGATTAAATGAATCATTAATGTGTGTGAAGCCCTTAGAATGGTACTCGGCACAGAGCATGTGCTCCGTGGGTATGAGCTGCTGCTGCTGCTGTTAGGGGTAAAGATGTTGAAACTGACGCCAGACACAGGGATTCATCAGAGATTTTTTTAAGGCAAAGAGTGATATAGATCAGAAGTATGTTTGGAAAGATTGCCTGGTGGCTGGCTGAGTCTAAGAGCCTGAGGGAGGGGGCATAGCTGCAGGGCGGCAGCTGGGAGACAGAGGATGGGCCCTCACTGGCACCCCTGGGGAGACCGAAACTAAGGGTGGGTTTGGAGAGACTCAGGAGGGAGGGTCATCAGAGCTTGGTGACCGTTTGGAAACGGGGCTTGGGAGAGGGAGGCCTTAGGGATGAGTCTCCAGGTCTGGCTGGGGCGATGAGGGGGAGGATGGCCCTTAGCAGAGAGGGGAGCACAGAAGAGGTGCCAGTGTGGGGGGAGGATGATGGGGAGTTTGAGGTGGTTGTAGCTCCTCCAGGTGGGGCTGGTGGTGACGCAGCTGGGCCGGTGTGTCTGGAGCTGCAGGGCCCAAAGCTGGAGACTGCGGAGGGTGGGGGAGGGTGGGGTGCCTGCAGCACAGACATGGGTCTGAAGCCCTGGGGGTGGCGGGAACACGCAGGGCCTACCGGAGCAGGAGGGAGCGGGGTCAAGCCTGGGGCCCTCTGCCAGGTGTGGAGGAGGACGGGGCAGGAGACTGCAGAGCAGAAGTCAGGAGCAGAGAAGACAGGGGCGCAGGTGACTGCGGTCAGTCTGGAGGGTGATGGGCCAGCCCTCCAGCTCAGCGTCGGCCACGGCTGCGGGGTCTGCGGGAGCTTGGGGAGGAGTGAGACCCTGTCCCTGCTCTCGAGGGGCTCACGTGCTGGTGGAAGCAGGCCCGTGGGGGGCAGGAAGTGCTCGGCGCCTGCCCAGAGCCGGAGTCGGCCTTCCACCGGGAGGCGGTGGCCCGGAGCTGGGCCTGCAGGGCGGAGTGTTGGCCCTGCAGGAGGGTGGAAGGGGTACCCGGCCTAGGAAGGCTCATCCTGCCTCAGGAGGGTGCTCAGTGGTTAGATGGGAGGGGTGAGCCGGGAGGTAACTTGGGGAGATGAGCCTCGGCCGCCACCACCGGGCCGTGTGGGTCTGCCTTTTGGTCAGGCTGATTTATTCTGAATAAATGGCAGTGAAGTAAAGTGGATCCTTCTCTCTTTGCTGAAAGATTTAGTAACCCAGTTGATGTACAGAGACGCAATCATAACTGTCAGGGGAACCAAAGGCTGCAGCCCACCTCGACTGCTGCTTGCATTCAGGCCTGGTGTCGCCCTGCCCCGCTGCTGGGGCAGCCGGCTCCGGGGAAAGTCAGGCCAGCCTGGGGTCTAGTCCAGCTCTGCCCCGTCCGAGCAGGTCACGTAGCCCCGGGGCCTCAGTCCTGTCCCCTGTACCGCGGGAAGGGCAGTACCTGCGTCCCAGGCGGTGAGCCTGCACGGTCAGCGCTCAAGGGCCTGCCTCGGCTTCCCCCCCAGATAGTGGTCAGCGTCCCACAGAGGATCGTGGCCCGGTACACCCGCCCCATCCAGACCGGCTTCCAGGAGGTTGCGGCCTCCAAAGTGATGGTCACCGTGGGAGACCGGAGCGCTAACCTGAGAGGTAAGGAGTGAGGGGTCGGGTGTCCCGCGTGGGCCCTGCCAGGCTAGGGGCCTCGGGCCCTTCTGATGGGCTTTTGCTGCTCTTCCTACTCAAACTCACTGACTCCGAGGAGGGCATTTAGCCCCCGCTGGCCCGCCCCTTCCAGCTGTTTAGAAATTCGAGTCCTCCACAGGCAGAAGCAGTGAAGGGATCTTCCTGAAAGCCCAGTGCCGCGAAACTGCCTGTTTCTGGGCTGGAGATGCAACGTCAGCCCGAGGGCACCCAAGTAGAGAAAGCCACCATTCATCCCAGAAAATGTGGCTTAGCAGGCCTCGCCGCTGATTTTGATTTTCATAATTACCTCTCCCAAGTCACGCGTAGAATGTTCGACCTCATCCCCTGCCCGCGACAGCCCTGGGCAGCAGCTGCCGGAAATAAATGCATCAATACAGGCTGTTTTTTAAAAACCACTTAACTGGTAGAATTCAATACCGCTGTCGTCGTTCTGATGCACCTCTGCTGCCTCGTGGTCACCTCTCTCCCTGCTCCAGTGCAAGTGGACAGCACGGTGCCGTTGCCCGAACGATGCTCAGGGTATTAGTGGGGAACTAGTGCCCTCCTGATGTCCAGGGATAAATTGCCCGTTTTCCCCGCTGACAGGAGCAGACGACATGCACCAGCGGGCTTGACCCGCTGCTGTGCCCCTGGACGCGGGCTCTGAAAAAATGCTGAAATTGCCCATACTTCAGGATGCCCCCCGTTCCCGCATAATGAGTAATTTGTCCTCAGCTTTTATAAGCTGCGGCATCATCAGGAGCAATGTGGGCACAGGTCCGGTTCTCGGGCCGGCCGGCCGGCCTCCACGTGGCCTGCTCGCATGTCCTCGTGCTGGGGCTGTGCAGGTGGGGGCCTCGGGGGCCTGGGTGCGCGGCCTTCTCACCCCCTCCCGCCCCCAGGTGAGTGCTCCCCCGGCCAGGTGGAGAGCATCGCAGCCCTGCACCCAGAATCCCTCCTCGACTGCCAGCTACAGTTCAAGCAAGACATCTTCGACTTCCCAGCCCGTGAGGTTTTCACCGTAGAACCGGAGTTTGACGCTGCCCTGGGTGAGTCTGCGGGGCTTGGAAGTGCACACTGACCTGCATGGCGGGTTTGCCTGCGGTTCATTTGGCTCACGATGGCCGTCTGTCCAGGGGGCGGTATCTGTCAGGAGCCCAGCCTGGGGACCGATGCCGTCACCCCGGCCTGTGGTTCCCTGCGGCCGCCGGCAGGGGTTGGCATTCCCAGCTGCTCTCAGCAGCCACCTGCACCTGGCGGAAAGGACTCGGTTCAGAGCTGGGAACCTGGTTCCAGGCCTTTCCTGCTCTTCTAGGCTCAGAGCCTGCAGGCGAGGAGGCTGCTTCCCTCGTGAAATGGGAAGGGCGGTGCCCTGCTCTGCTGGCACGACGGGGCTCTGAGAGGGATGGAAGGGCCTTTATTCAACCGGCAGTCGAGGGCATGGGCGTCTCTGGAGTGTAACCGCTCCACAGAACTGGTAACCAGAGCCGTGGAACTGGCAGCCGGCGCCACGGGCTAGAGCGGCGTGCTGGCCGAGTGGAGTGACCTGAGTGGTAGGATGAGTAGGAGTCCTGCAGGGAGCAGGATTAGCATCAGGGCCTAGGTGGAGCGGAGACGAGGTGGAATAACGGCCCTTGTCTCCACAGGCCGGTACCTCTGCTCGGTGACAATGCTCAGGCTTACAGACAAGCAGCTGAGGCACCTGAGCCTGAAGAGGACAGCACTGCTGGTCACCCCCTCCCTACCAGTCAGCCACTTCTCCGGAGAGCAGGTCGGGGCCGAGGTGCCCTTCAGCCCAGGGCTTTACACCGACCAGGCTGAAATCCTTTTGAGCAACCACTACACCAGCTCCGAGGTCAAGGTCTTTGGTGCCATGGAAGTTCTGGAGAACCTGGAGGTGAGTGGTGACCAGGCAGGAGCCAAGGCCTCAGAGGGGACCAAGAGGCAGGGAGGACCAGCTGGGGTGTGGAAATCCTGGACCACCTCCCTTTCAAATTAAAATTTTTAAGGGAATTCCCTGGTGGTCCAGTGGTTAGGACTCCACACTTTCACTGCTGAGGGCACTCTTTCAGTCCCTGGTCAGGGAACTGAGATCCTGCAAGCTGCATGGCGCAAAATTAAAAAACTAAAAAATTTTAAAAATTAAGTCCCTTTACCCTTTTCCCCGTAGCACTGCTGCTGTCTGTCGGCCCGTATAATCGTGTGAATGGTCGTGATCGCTCCCGGTCTTCCCCAGCTGGAAGTGACGTATGGGGGGAGGCGCTGAGTGCAGGGCCCGCCTGACACATGGCATCCGCTCAGCGAACGTGTCACGTGTCCATGAATGAATTCAGGGCAGGAGGGCACGCTGACGAGGGGCAGGAAGAAAAGCTCTAACCTCTAACCTATCGCTGATCCACTAATGCCGCACACCTGGGGACGATGGCGTCCCCATCTCTGGTCCTGGGTTTCCCCGTCCGTTGAGTGGCGGTGCAGGACACCGGTCCTGCGGCCCGGCAGGCTGGGAGGAGGTCGGGGTGATGTGCCAAGGGCTCGCTGGTGTCTCCGCCGGCTCCTTCTCTGGTCTCGCTGCGGCAAATGTAGCTGCATGTCCTCACGGTGACACAGGGATGAAGTCACTATTGGTGGTGGTGCACCTGCTGGGCCCCAGGCTGCGCTGCTGGCCACGGGCCATGGACAGAGCTCCTGGCTGCTCCCTTGGGAAGCTGGAGTTTGGTGATTGCTCACGCAGTGCAGCATTTTTTTTAAGGAGCTCTTGATTAGAATTCTGTGATATTGATTTGTCCTTCCCCTGAAAATGCCCCAGCATAGACAGTGTGCTCCCCTGAGTTTGCGGATTGCACGCCTGTCAGTTAGAAGTGCCCAGGCCTCCTCACCTGCCTGGGAAGCGGGAACTGTCAGGGTCCCCGCCATCGGCCCGCGGGCCCAGGAGGGCAGCTCGCGTGTGTCAGGCAGACGTGGGCTGTGCCCCTCAGCCCTGACGTCTCTCCCAGGTGAAGTCAGGGTCCTCGGCCGTGCTGGCCTTCGCGAAGGAGAAGTCTCTGGGGCTGCCCAGCTTCGTCACCTACACAGTCGGCATCTCGGACCCCACGGCCGGCAGCCAGGGGCCTCTGTCCACCACCCTGACCTTCTCCAGCCCCACCACTAACCAGGCCATCACCATCCCCGTCACCGTGGCCTTCGTGATGGATCGCCGGGGACCTGGTGCTCGTGAGTTACGGGACGGGACACCCGCTGGGAGGGACCTGCCAGAAGGGACGGGCGGAGTGGTCCAGCTGGGAGTGGAACCGGGAGTCTGAAGGCTGCAGGAGCAGAAATGCAGAATGTGTCTCTCACCCGGGGCCCCTCACCCTCTGAGCACGCACACGACGTGAGGGGCTCCGCGGACGGTTTGGTAACTCTCTTTCCTTGGACCACAGACGGCGCCGGCCTCTTCCAGCACATCCTGGACTCCTACCAGGTCATGTTCTTCACGCTGTTTGCCCTGCTGGCCGGGACCGCAGTCACGATCATAGGTGAGGCGGGCGTGCCGTGTCCCCACCCCCCGATTGCTCCCCCGTCCCCACCCCCACTCTAACCACCCGTGCGTCTTGCAGCCTACCACGCGGTCTGCACACCCCGGGAGCCCGCCACGCCACCGGCCCTCTCGCCGCGAGCCAGCCCTCGGCACAGCCCACACTGTGAGTGGCCACCCTGTGGAGGGGGCGGAGGGGGAGGATCCCCAGGTCTCAGAAGGCCTGGCCCTGGGCATGAGCTGCAGCTGGGGTGTGAGGCCCAGAGGGCAGGCCTGGGAGCTGGTGGGGGAACGGGAGCCGGCGGATGCTGGTCCCAGAGGGGCTGGTGCCAGGGAGCCCTGTCTCTGCGGGTGTGCGTGGGGGGCCGGCGTCCCACCCGCTGGGGCTACCGCGAAGGGCTCTCAGCCGGGGCTGGACGGGCTGACTCAGAGATGAGGGTTCTGGGAAGTCCCGGCGAGGTGCTTCTCAGATGGAGAAGCATTGCTGGACTCATTGCTGTTAATGGTCCCCCTGCCTCTGGTGGTCCTGAAGCCCTGGTGACCCTGCAAACCCCAGGGGCTCCTCTCTCTGTGGGTGGTGTCCCCTGAGGCTGTGCAGTGCCCAACCTGCACAGCTGTACATGGCAGCCCTGGGTCTCCGGATTCCCATTCAAGGGTTCTCTCCCCTCCACAAGGAATCCTTGAGGGGGTGTCTACTGCCCTATGGGGGCATGGCCTGGCTTCAAGGGCTCTGTGAGTTTTTTGAAAGAGGATACAACTGTGTATATAGACTGGTGTTCCTGGGGTAACAAGATCCTACATGCATCCTGGACCCCTAGAATCACAGCCTTCTCTCAGGCCTGCGACGCCCAGGGGAAGCCGTGGACTGCTCGGCAGCTCGCTTCCCCACGTCGACTCCGATTCATCATCCAGCTGTCCTTGCAGTGGGCGCTCGCCTTGCTAACTGCGTCCCGCAGCACACGCCTCCCTGGTTTGTTGGAGCCACGCCGGGGGCTTCGCGTTGCCTCCTGAGCACTCCAGACCTTTCGCACACGTTGGAGTCTGTTTGTGCAGCTTTCTCTGCCCAGATGGACAGGCCCGCTCCCCGTGTGCCCCGTGGACGGGACGCGGCCGTGGGATCCGGGGACCTGGCAGGCCGTGCGCGCCGGGAGGTCAGGGTCACGGTCCAGGCCGCTGCGTGCGCAGCTCAGCGGGCCCCTGTGGGCCTCGTGCGCTGGCCCGGGAGCCGGGGGCGTAGCTAGGCAGCAGCCCCTCGGAGCCCTTGTCTGGCATAGGCCCTGCGGGGTGTGAGGAACGTAGAGGTCTCCCTTTGGCTCCTTGCTCACCGGGGCTCTCTTCCCGCCCTAGATGTTCCTGCCTCATCGCCAACGCCTTTCAACGCGCTGCTTCCTGCTCGCAGAGCCAGCCCTCCCTCGGGGCTGTGGAGCCGGGTGTACCCCTCCCACTAGTCAGCAGGGCCAGGACCCCCGTGCCTCCACCACCCCGGGGCCGGGCCTGCTGGGTCCAGCCTGGAGCAAGCCCGGCCGCCGCCACCCCTCTTCCTGTAACTGTAGTTTAGGCCACGCTCACGAGCTTGTTCTTATAAGTAGGAGTTTAAGTTTGTTGTCTGGGGGTTTTTGTTGTTGTTGTCTTGTTCTACTGGGAGTCTTGCAAAGGCAAAGACCTTGGCTCATTCCTCAACCTGGTTGTCTGGGGTTTCGGGACGACATACACTTTGGCTTTTAGTTTCTTGGTCTCTAAAATCGCTCCCTTCTCAGGACCTGGAGCCGGTGGGCGTCTGTGGAGAAGGGGTCTGTAGATGCTGTGACAGCAGTGGTCTCAGGGAAAGGACTTTTTATTGGATTTTTTACTTGTGTGGGTTCTTCTCTCCATGGAAACTGGACTTTTCCCCTCGTTGGGCTGCTGCTGGGATATGATCGCAGCGAACAGACACGAGTGACCGGGGCCGCCCCGTCCCTGCACAAGGAGCCTCAGGACCGGGGCCAGGGCGCCCGGCTCAGCCTCGGGGGCGCCTGAGACGCCGGGGAGCTGGGAGCTGGGCCTCCTGCCCCCCTCGGGCCACTGTGAGTGGATGGCCGTCCTCTGTGGTGGTTTGTTTCCCGAGCGGTGTACTTGGCCTCGGCCCCGGGGGGTCCGGCTCATCCTCTCCGTCCTGGCTTCGCTATCAGCACAGGGACTTCGGAATCAGAGCTGGGAAATGTCCTTGGCCTGGAGACAGGGACTTTCCTTGTGTTCCACTGTTCCACCCACGCACAGACCCGTGTTCTCTGTCCCTCCCTCTGTACAAATCACCTCGCGGATCTGAGCCTCTGCCGCCCCTCGGGACGGCCTCCCTCCAGGCAGCTCCCAGGACGGGCCGGGGAGGGGGCGACTCGGAAAACGCCCGCCTTCCCAGCCCTCATCCACACAGCAGCTGAGACCTCCAGGACGCGGCCCCTCCTGAGGCCGGGGTGCCGTGCCGCCCCCAAGAAGGCCCAGAGCCCGGCAGGCGTGGACCCCGAGCTGCACACGTGAATCCACCTCAGCCCTTTGGGACTGGGCCACGCGATTTATTTTTTTAAAGCTGGAGACAGGAAGAATTGTGCCTTGCATATTACTTGAGCTCAAACTGGCAACTTGGATGTAAATAGGCGCATTTCTACTTGGTTTATTTAATAAAGCTCTATATAATTTCTTAAGATGAGCGTGATTGTTGCCGGAATTACAGGCGTCCTGTCCAGAAGTGACCCAGGCCTGGTGACATTGCTTGCCGCTGTGTGTATTTGGGGAGCAGGTCTGTCCTGCCAGCCTCTCTTCTCTGGCTGGACAGCCCAGCCTCCCTCCCACCCCTGAGGGACCGGCAGGCAACCAGGGCAGGTGGCCGTGGTGTCTGCCCACAGCTGCCTGCTCAAGGCCCCCAGACAGGCCTTCCCTGTCGGAGGACGTGGCAGCCCTGCCCACACATCCCTGGGGTCACCTAGACGGCCTCTCGGCTCCCCTCCCTCTCCAGCCATCCCCTTCTCTCTGCAGCTCTGGCTCCACCACCCCACCCCCGAGACCATGTCCCCGGGTCACCAGCGCTCTGCCCGGCCTCTACAGCCGGACACCAGCCCCATTAGTTAACTGGCCCTGCCTTGCTGGCAGCCCCTCCTCTGTGGCCCCCGGCCCCCAACCCTGTGCCCCTCAGGGTTGGCCCTCCCAGCCCCAGGCTCTGCCTGCGGCCTTCACGGGGCACTCGTGCAGGGTCATCCTGAGTGCCCCATGGGGCAGGGCCTGGCATCACGTGTCACAGGGGTGGGAACGGAGGCTTAGAGACAGGTAGCCACCCAAGGTCGCAGGCCACCCAGAGGTGCTGCTGGTGGAGACCAGCTGTCCCCGACGTCACTTGCCGGCCTCCTCGGAGTCTGAGCCCCTGACTGGGAGCTGGGCAAAGAGGAGCCAGAATTTCAATGCTAATTTTGCATTTCCCAGCCCTTTGTGCTGCTGGAAGCCAACATGTGGCTACCTTTGGGGGCCAGAACAGAGCGGGTGTGGCCCAGGCAGCTGGTGAAACGGTGCCCTGAAGGGAGGGGTGCCCAGTTTACCTCCCGTCCCATCATCGCCAGCTCAGCGGACCCGGTGGGGTTCTGCCTGGCAAGGACGGTCGGGCCACCAGAGTCGCTGGGCCGTCATCGTGACCAGCCTGCACCCCAACCCGGGAAGGCCTCCCCTGACGCCCAGGCACACGGGCAAGAGCTCTGGGCTGTCTTCTCCCCAGACGTCACCGGCATCTTAAAGCATGTGCTGCTAGAAACAAGCAGACCCGGCCAGAGGCGAGGGCGTTCACAAAACCCAGGGACGTGCTTCAGCTTTCTGTTCCCAAACTAACCAAGCAACTTTCACTCTCTAAAGGGTGCCAAAAAATGCTTTTAGCACCATTTAGCGCTAAAATTATAGTATTGCATATAGATTTTTTTTTTCCTCTAGAATTCCTAAGTTTGGCCAAAAAAAACTCTGTGTCTCTCTCTCTGTCTCCCCCTGTTTTTCTGTGTGTGTGTTGGTGGGGGGGGGCATACTGGAAATGTTACATCTCGAGGTCTGAAATACCAGCTACGAGACAGCCCAGAACCTGGGCATCCAGGTGGGTGGGAAAGGCATGGGGTTTAGAGATGAGGTGGCCAGGGGTGCAGGCCCACCGTCTGGGGCTAGCACGGAAGCGTGTTCCCTCCCTGCGCTGCAGCGTTCCCCCGTCTGCCCCTGGCCTGCCTGCCACCCCGAGTGGCTCCGGGGGAAGAGGCGGCAGGTGGGCTGCGTGCTCATCCCCGCCCTCAGCCTCCCAGTGCCTCCCCCAGAGGCTGGTTGCATTCCCCCCATGGAGGGGGCGCCATGGTCACGTGACTTGCTTTGGCCAACGGAAAGTGGGTGGAAGTGACCGCACGTCAGTTCAGAGCCTGGGCTTAAAGAGGCCTCACCAGTCTCTGCTCACCCTCCTTGTGCTTCTGCCGTTGACAGAATAACAAGGAAACCCAGGTAGCTGCTGGCCCCAGGAGGAGGAGAGACATCTAAGAGGGACCTGAGACAAATCTGCCCATTCCAGACCAACTGACCTGCAGACTTGTGACCTTGAGAGTAAACGATGATAGTTACGAACCACTGACTTTGGGGACAGTTTGTTAGGCAGTGTTGTTGCAGCAGTAGGTGACTGATACAAAGCGTGGCATGGATTCCCTTCTGGCTGAGCCCGTCAGGGCAGGTTTCTGCCACTTGTCACAGAGTCTGATTGACATGGCTGCAGCCTCGTGGCCCCTTCCCTTCAGTCTGTTCTCTCCTGGGCCCTGCCCGGGGCTGCCCCTTCGGCCCATCCCGCTGGACAGGGCTTTCCGGTGGCCCTGGCAGAGGCTGGAAGGACACCTGGCGCTCAGAGCCTGGCACCTCAGAGGCCCCGGTTTCCTCCCTCTTGGGAGGGGCCCAGTCAACCTCACCCTCGGGCTGCTGCTCTCATCCTGTTGTCACCCCAGTGGGCTGGGTGAGACACGTCCTGCTCATGGTGACAGCCAGGAGCGAGAGAGCAGGAGGGAACACACAGCCCCCCAGGGGCTGGGCTGGGACGGGCGTGCTAGCCTGTGCTCTCCAGTCCCTTGAACAAAACAAGTCACGAGTCTGAATCTAGAATCAAGGCTCAGGAATATTCTGTCTTGGCTGGGAGGAGCTGCAAAGCCACAGTTGTGAACGGAGGGGTCAAGAGTCAAGGTCATTAAATAAATTTATTTAAAAAAAGAGTCAAGGTCATTAACACAAAGCAATCATGGGTTGTCTTTTTTCTTATTGTTCAACTCCCTCATCATACATCATACAGACGGGAAAACTGAGGCCCAGAGACAGGAAGGGACTAGCAGGGGCCACCCCTGAGTAGCACACCAGGCCCCGGCCCTGAAGGTCAAGGTCGTACCCCCCCCACCGCCCCCGCCTCCCCAGAGCAGTGACACAGGTCATGGGGACGCATTAGTCAATGGCGTGGGCCTTTCACCCTATGATTAATTCTCAAGGATCCTGTCTAGATCCACAATTTCAACATCACATAAAGTGAGCAGTCTCAGTTAAAGAGAGAGAAAGGAAGAAAACAATGCCCGGGACCGTGGGTCTGGTGATTGTCTATTATTTTGTTAAGTTTTATGTTGTGTGTAATTAGCACATAAACTTCCGTGGAAGATTTCATTAGCAGACTCATCAGGTGACCACTTTCATGTGGGGAGTATTTACTGAAGGCAAATAAAGACAATTTATAAGAACCAGGAAAGTGGAATCCCATTTTCCCATCGCTCCACAGCTGCAAGGTATAATGGCTCCAGGGCAGTGGCAGCTCCCTCTCTGGGTCCTTCTCCACAGAGGGCTGCATCAGGAGGCCAAGGGCAGCAGCCCAGAGCCTGGTGGACAAGGCCCAGGCACCGGGTAGATCTCCTGCCTCTGCCACTATCCAGCCAGGGGACCTTGACCTTGAGTACTTCCTGTCGCCTCTCTGAGCCTCAGTTTCCCCGTCTGCAGAGTGGTAATTATCACACTACCTCCTCCGTAGGTGTGCCGTGTGGACTGAATGAGCTCCTGTATTAAAACCCCCAGCATGGTGGTGAGCAAACATTTGGTGCTCAGTAAATATGATCTTTTCTGCCTTCTTCTCCCTGGTGACTGGCGACAGTTGTCCTCACTCTCTTGGGGGCCATGACACATTCCCCAGGAGTCCCTGTCACTGCTCACCCGGCCAACTGAAGCAAGTCAACAATCAGGTCCAGGCTCACAAACGTGGGTGATGGCTCAGGCAGGCGTCCCCCGAATGCGAGGGGCTGGGGGTGGACGCTGGCGACCTGAGTGCATGGCCTCACCCACTGAGCTCCAGCTGCCAGGTGGGAACAAAGCCCAGTGAGGCCCATTCTTCTAGTTTTCTAGAGACTCCAGAAATCCTTTGGGGGGCAGTAAAACCTTCCACCTTATAAATAATGGTAATAAAATTAAAGTTTAAAAAATATTAAAAAAAAAAAAAAAAACTTGTGTGGGCCGAAGGAACCTGCCCTCAGGCCACCAGTTTTCAATCTCTGAATTTCTTCATAACTGGTAAAATTCTGGCTCGTGTGTTTCCTCAGTCCCTTCCTATGACCCTGGCAGACATTACTAATCACTCCTAGCACTCTCCTGCTCAAGCAGGACTCTGCCTCAGATTCCCTACAATCCAGCATCCGGGCAGCCACAGCCAGTCAGCTGGTGTTGACAGAGGAGAGGAGTCCCATCGTCCTCCCTAATCTACTCCAAGCCCCTCATTTTAGAGGCAGGAAAGGACTAGCTTTAGCTCACCTACAACCAAAGATGTGAATGTATCATCTTTTCTCTGGCAACCGGACGCAGAGGGAGTGGCTAAAAGATGCTGTGTATGTTAGAATATCTTTTTTTTTCCTTCAGAAGTATAGATTTGGGACTGAAGCATCTTAAAATGAAGAAAAAGTAGGCAAATGTTGCAGCCCCAGCTACCTGCCCCTACTGCCCACAGGGTCCAGGCGTCCAGGGTGAGGAGATTGATGGGCAAAGGTAGGAAGCTTAAGTGTGTAACTGTAATCAGTTTGTTAAGTTTTCAGGAACCACTGAAATGACATTCACCATCCATGTGGGGAGGGGAATGGGCGCTCATGGTCTAAATCAAAGGAAGATGATCAAGGGCTGTTTCTTGGGCACCCCAGTCGGAGACAGATTCGTGTCGGCTGTCAAGTCGGTAATTTTGTTCCCTACGCCAGGAAGGTTGAGATGCTGTTACCACCTCCAGGGGCTGTTGGCAGCCTTTATCAACGCCCTGCTTCCCAAGGAGCTGGCAGGGCGGAAGGCAGAGTGATGAGTCATATGGGGCTTCTCTGTGGAGGGGCAGAGAGACAGACAAGGCTCAGAGCACCTTCTACAGGTGGGGAAAGGGACCTTGGTGTGTTGGAGGGTTGGAGGAGGCTCCCGGGAGGAGGCGAGTCAGAACCAGGGCGGGAACAGTGGGCGTCTAGGAAGAGGGGCCAGTTTGAGCCTAAGGTCAGACACTTCTAGCCTCCTGTGGGGAGGAACAGATAGTGGCCTGGATTCCAGTCCTCACCCATTTGGGATAGAGTTATGGCATGTTGTTCTGGGTATAAAAAGCTCTTGGCTCCCAAGCTAGGGGATGTGGGGAAATATTGATTTGGGGTGACCGGGGTCAGTATATTCAAACCAGGCTTCCTGTCCTCCACCACCCCCCACCCCCGCCTCCGGTCCTGTAACATTCCCCAGGGGCACACGTGACTGGGTTGAGATGTTCTGAGTTCAGGACACCCAGAGAGGAGAAGTCAGCAAAGTTAATTCTTCCCAATCTAACTGGACTTTCTTTTAGGTTTCTCCCTTTTCGAACTACATTAAAACCCATTTTCAGTAAAATTTCACATAATTTCAGAGTCGGAGTGGGTTATTTAATTTGATAATTAAAACCTATTTTGTCAAGTCCTGTCATAAAATATTCTAATTATGGTTAATCCTCATTGTATTTCATCCTGTAAATTGTTTCATATGTTCTACTTCCTACTGATAAAAGTATACAACAGATGTCAACTTAGAAAGGGTGGTGGGGGATAGAGTTTTTCCCTAATACTATGAGGGAGCACACGAAAAGCTGTGAAACTTCCCCTGTAGGCAATGGGAAGCCATGGAGGGTGCCAGAGCAGGAGTGTGCCATGGCCAGAGACTGGCTCAGAGGGTCACTCCAGTGGTAGGTGTCTGTGTGAGTGGAAGCCCTTCAGGGCAGCCGATAGGATGACTGCTCCGTCCAAGGCGAGCTGACAGGCTCTCTTTGGGGAAAACACATGCACTCACCTCACCTCTGCCCCTTGGTCCTTTAACCAGGCTCCCCCCGGCTTCTGCTTCCGGCCCAGACTCTCCAGCCAGTCCCCTCCCCTCTCTGGGCCTCAGCTTCCCCTCGGTTCTGATCAGGTGCCCCAGCTCCAAAAGGCTGCGGGTCCAGGAGGGGAGCAGACCCAACACCCGGCCCCGCCTCCCCGCCCGCTGGATCCACAGCCTCAGGGAGCACAGCTTCCGCCCCCGGGGGCTGCCCTGCTCTTGGCAGGAGAGAGACTAAACCTCAGAGGCCACAGCTGAGTGGGGCTGGGCGGCCTGATTTAAGCAGCGCGCCGCTGCGAGGCTCTGAAGGGCAGGACACTCAGGCCCGCTTTCCTGACTGATTCGGAACATCTGAGCCTCATTGGGTCCGCTGGGGCCTTGGGGATGCTCCCGTCAGCCCCTGCGCCGGTCTGCCCTTCTGTTTGTCTCTTCTCCCTTCTCCCCCTGCCTGGCTCCCCACCTCAGGGCAGAAGTCTCACCTCTTCTGCGATTTCTCTTCTTCCTCTTCGCCCCCTGCACCCCTCCCCCCTCCCACTCCTCCTTTCACTCCCCCCTCCCCCTCCGACTCCCTCTCGTTATCCTCCTCGCCCCCCCTCCTTCTCCCTACAACACCCTACAGCCGCGCTACTCAAACTCTGGTCCTCCTCGGATCAACAGTGTGGGCGCCACCCGGGAGCCTGTTAGAAATGCAGACTCTCAGACTCCGCCCCAGACCTGCTGGATCAGGACCTGCATTTCAGCAAGACCCCCAGGTGACTTGTGTGCACTTTTCTAATTACAGAGTAATCGGAGTTAATTGAAGTAGAAAATATAGACGAGAAAAGAAACATCACCTGTAGCCCCTCTGCTGATTGCCAACTCCGTTTTCAATTTGCTGTTCTTTCTTCCCAAGATTTTTTTCTTAATTTTTATTTTATATTGGAGTATAGTTGATTTACAATGTTGTATAAGTTTCAGGTGTACAGCAAAGTGATTCAGTTATACATATCTATTCTTTTTCAGATTCTTTTCCCATACAGGTTATTGCAGAATGTTGAGTAGAGTTCCCTGTGCTATACAGTAGGTCCTTGTTGGTATTCTATTTTATATATAGTAGTGTGTGTATGTTAATCCCAACCTCCTAATTTATCCCTCCCTCCCCATACTTCCCCTTTGGTAACCACAAGTTTGCTTTCTAACCCTGTGAGTCTGTTTTTGTTTTGTAAATAAGTTCATTTGTCTCATTTTTTTTAGATTCCACAGAAGTGATATCATATGATATCTGTCTTTCTCAATCTGACTTACTTCACTTAGTATGATAATTTCTAGATCCACCCATGTTGCTACAAATGGCATTATGTGCTTTTCTCTGGGTGGGTTGTAAGAGTTGTTGAGCGAAAATCCCAACCGGGATTTAATTTCTGGAAGCCCCTCCCTGAACCAGCCGCCCTGACTGTGGCCGTCTCTGTCCCAGTGGAGTCCACTCCAGTCGGCCTGGCACAGCCAGGGATGGGGACCAAAGTCCTGCTGAGGACAGAAATGACAAAAGCAGTTGAGGTTCCCTGCTGATGGGAGGGATGGTCCTCGCAATCCTGAACTTCACTCACCCTCTAAACCCAGGCTGCACTGGCCGCAGGGCCCCGGGAGGCTTCTGACCCCTCCCTGCACTCCCGGACCTCATGTCCCATGTGGAGACAGCCCAGGCTTAGACCAGGGCCAGAGCGACAGCAGTCCTGAGGGAGCTCGGAGGAGGCCCAGCCAAGTGTAGGGGAGGGGATGGTCAGGGAGGGCTGCCTGGAAGAGGGGACACTTGCTCAGGCATCTTGGTGGAATAGTAACAGCTTTTTCTGGTGGACAAGAGAAAGAGGGAAGGGTTCCCAAGAAGAGGGAACAGCACTTGCAAAGATGACCAGGGAGAGGACAAGGAGTTTGTGTGTGTGTGTGTGTGTGTGTGTGTTTGCTGGGCGGGCAGTGGCGGTAGCAGGGAGGTGTGTAGCAGAGGTCAGGAGAATGTTGAGGTTATGTGTCTGGGGCAGGGTTTCTGGAGGTCTGTTGTAAACACTTAAGCAAGTGAAGTTAAGGGCTGGACCAGGCCACTGTTTTCTATGTGCAGGCTCTGGAGCCAGGAGGCATGGGTTCAAATTCTGACTCTGCTTCTCATGTGCTGTGTGACCGTGAGTTAGTTGATGAACCTCTCTGTGCCTCAATTTCCTTACCTGGGAAATGGAGGCAATGATGGTGCTTCCATCATTTGGGCTGATGTGAGATTAAATGACTTAATTAATGGAAAGTACTGGGAAGAGTTCTTGGCATATAAAGGGCCAGCCAGAGACCAAGGATGGGTGGTCCACTGCTCCCATCCTCAACTTCCTCAGTTGCACTGTGGGCAGTGTGAAACCTCTCCTGCAGGGGCATTTGTAAATATTCAGCAACATCCAACAGACATGCATGTGCCTGGCCTTCTGCCTGGCAGGCTCGGCTTCTCTCATGGAGTTGGCACTGTAGTGGGGGACACGGAAAAAGTATAAATAGATAACCCGGTTGCAGAGATAGTGCTAAGTGCCATGAGAAGCAAGATGGTAGGAGAGAGGATGATGGCATGGTGGAGGGGACCCTGAATCAGTTTGGTGGTCAGGGAAGACGTTTCTGCAGTGATATTTGAGTTGAGATCTCAGAGCCAAGGAATCAGCAAAGATGGGGCAGTAGGAGCATGCCAGGCCAAAGGAACAGCGTGTGCAAAGGCCCTGAGGTGGGAGTGCTTTGGATCTGACTGTGGAACAGCACAGGGGCAATGTGGCTGGAGAAGGGTGGCCAGGTTTTAGCAAATAAAAATAATAGGGCACCCAGTTAAATGTCTGCAATTAGAATTTCAGGTAAACAGCAGAGGATTTTTTAGTATAAGTATGTCCCAAATGATGCATGGGACATACTTATACTAAAAAAAATCATTTGTTGTTTATTTGAAATTCCAATTTAACTGGGAACCTCTATTTTACCTGGCAATCCTAGGCTGGAGCGGGGAAGTTGGGGGAGATGAGTCAGCAAGCAGGCGGGGGCTTGGCCGGCCTGGGGAGGCGGCTGGATTTCGTTCTCAGGGTCATGGTTAACAGGGCCGTGGCCTCCAGCTTCCATCCTGCTCCAGGTGCTAAATGGGTGGGCGTTTTAGCTTAATGGGGGAAGTGTCTGTCAGGGACCCCGGAACAAGCGGTTCAAGCCACCCACGTCATGGAGAATTCTCCAAAAGATGACTCATCCCAAGTAACAGACAAGAGAGCTGGGCTGCATCGCGCTCCCGGGAGGTGAAAACCTCCCTCACAGGAATGACAGGGAGGGGAGGTGGTCGAGGTAGCAGGGAGTGATGTTAAAATGAGAACAATCATGTTCTCCTAATCGGAGATGCAGCCAGTGCCCCACGAATCTGTAATGGGCTTCCTTGCAGACTTCTGGAAGGGGGAGGCCAGGGTCAGCTGTGTAAATATTCATTCATCCCCCAGGGGGATGCGGGCCTGCCCGCTCCCTGCAGAGGCCCGGTGGGAGGTCTGGGTGCTTATCCTGCCCTGCGGCTAACTGGGTGAATTGTGACATCAGGCCTGCCCTGCTCCCTCCGAGCCTCGGGGGGACGGATGGAGAATTAAGTTCAGGACAGGATCCCAGAGGGAGAATCAGGGCCCCTCACTTGGCCTCTGCTGGCCCCACAGACTCAGTGCTTGCTGAAAGAATGAATGAATGAATGAATGAACGAATGAGGGCTCTTTGGCAACCCCCTCCTTTTCCTGGCAGGGCTATTTTAAGCCTCCTGCTAGGCCCTGTGTGGGCACATCCACACCGTGTCACAGCAGACAGATTAAAAAGCACCCACATGCCTCATTAAATAGAATTTATATATAACTATATGGCGCTGAGTCAAGATGCAATTGACTAGTTGACTGATGTTCTGTTCTGTGGACATTTAATTAAACATTTATTCATTTTGACGTGTCAGTGTGTCTTTTTCCTCCCTCCTCTACCCCATCTCAAACACATTCCTGGGCCCCTGACAGGCTCCTGGCTGCCAAAGCTCTGCCCCAGCAGCTAAAGGGGCGGCCTTGTCTCAGGGCCTCAGGCGCCCCGTCTGTAAAAGGGGAAGGTTGGATGAGGTGACCCCCACTGGGCATGCTCCTCCCACGAGGAGGACTGTTAGAGCCCCCCACCCCCGTTCCTACAGAGACCGCGGAGTGATAATAGCTGCAGTCCCTCAGAGGGACGTTGAATTCCACGGCCTCCAACATCAGCAGATGTTCTTATCCCCATTTTACAGATGAAAAGGCAGAGGCTGGGACGTTAGGACAACGCTGTGGGGACAAAGTCCCCAGGGCTGTTTGAGGAGATGTGGGCCAAAGAGCATTAAACATCATGAGGTGACAGGGCAGAGAGGTCCATTTCCCTTCAATCCTGATTATAGGAAGGAGAAGCACTTGGCCACCTGCTCATGGGTCTTCAACGCCCCTCTAGCACTTGCTAATCGAGAAGGAACAGGCCCCACACTCACAGTGTAGAATGGCAACAATTTCTAGCTAGAACTTCATGTTTTTTTCCATTCTGTTTTACTTTATGGATGACCTTATAATTATGGCAAGTGATACAAAGTTTCATTTCAGGCTAAATATATTTGATAAGAAAACTTAAACTAAAATTTTTTTTTAAGATAATCGCAAAGACAAGAGCTTAAATTTCTTTATGCAAATCAGTACTTTTTTTTTTTTAATTTATTTATTTTTGGCTGTGTTGGGTCTTCGTTTCTGTGCGAGGGCTTTCTCTAGTTGCAGCAAGCGGGGGCCACTCTTCATCGCGGTGCGTGGGCCTCTCACCATCGTGGCCTCTCTTGTTGCGGAGCACAGGCTCCAGACGCACAGGCTCAGTAGTTGTGGCTCACGGGCCCAGTTGCTCCGCGGCATGTGGGATCCTCCCAGACCAGGGCTCGAACCTGTGTCCCCTGCATTAGCAGGCAGATTCTCAGCCACTGTGCCACCGGGGAAGCCCCTAAAAATATTTTTGTTCAACAAAGTAAAGAAAAAATCAAATACATGTTTAGCGTGTACTCAGTAAGGGCAAAATTCATGAAGGCAGCATTTTTAGTTGATTCACAGTGTTATGTTAATTTCTGCTGTACAGCAAAGTGATTCAGTTATACATATACATATTCTTTTTCATATTCTTTTCCACAGGATATAGTTGAATATAGTTCCCTGTGCTACACAGTAGGACCCTGTTGTTTATCCATTCTATATATAATAGTTTGCATCTGCTAATCCCAAACTCCCAATCCTTCCCTCCCCTCCCCACCTTGGCAACCGTAAGTTTGTTCTTTATGTCTGTGAGTCTGTTTCTGTTTCTTAGATATGTTCATTTGTGTTGTATTTTAGATTCCATATGTAAGTGATATCATATAGTATTTGTCTTTCTCTTTCTGACTTACTTTGCTTAGTATGATAATCTCTAGGTCCATCTGTGTTGCTGCAGATGGCATTATTTCATTCTTTTTGATGGCTGAGTAATATTCCATTGTATATATGTACCAAATCTTCTTTATCCACTCATCTGTTGCTGGACACTTAGGTTGTTTCCATGTCTTGGCTATTGTGAATAGTGCTGCTATGAAATAGGGGTGCATGTATATTTTTGAATTATAGTTTTGTCTGGATATATGCCCAGGTGTGGGATTGCTAGATCATATGGCAACTCTATTTTTAGTTTTTTGAAGAACCATCATACTGTTTTCCATAGTGGCTGCACCAATTTACATTCCCACAAACAGTGTAAGAGGGTTCCCTTTTCTCCACACCCTCTCCAGCATTTATCATTTGTAGACTTTTTAATGATGGCCATCATGAAGGCAGCATTTGAATGACCAAACTTGGGGTTCCATTGGGGTGGACTGCAATTAACATGCTGTGCATCCTCAGACAAATCAGTCCCCCTCTCTGGGCCTTCCCATTTGTAATAAGGATTGCTAACCTAGACAAGCTCCAGTGCTAAGGATCTAACTCTGAAGATTCCTTATTCTGATAGTCTTCTGCTTCTTTCAAGGGCAGGTCAACGTCTTCCCTATAGGTCCAGCAGACAGTGGACCAAAGGCACTTAGAACAGGCCTGAATCCTGATGTTATGTTCTGTGCACATAGGCTCCAGGAGCCTGGCACTGCAGATGAGAGATGTGGTGAGTGCTTCAGTTCTGTGGTGGGTTGTGTGCAGCTGCTCTGAGAGTCACTGAAAGCAGCAATGTTGTAGGACAAGTTTAGGACCAGTTACCTGCTCCTAAAACGTGGGACAATTGAGGAATGAGGACCTTCCTGATTTGCAGAAACAAGGTGATTGATAAGGTGACTGCAATCACCAACCAGCCTTAGCTAGCGTGACCACAAAGTGCTCCTCAGCCATCCAGAGAGAGAAGGGCCTGATGGCCAGCTCTGAGGATTAGCAGTGTGGAGCATCAGGACAGGTGAGGTGGGTGGGAGGTGGCCAGCAGGGACTCCAACCCCCAGGGAGCTCTTGAGATTCCTTAACTCTCCTAAACACATACCTCTCGGCATTATGAGAATCCTGTCTGAGTCTCTGCCTTTTGATAGGAGAGTGGAAGACATTAACTTTTATTGTACTGTTGATCTGTTTAGACTTACTTGGCCATCTTATTTTAATTTTAATTCATCATGATTTCATTGTGTTTCATTTTTAAATTGATCAAATTATCTTTATTCCATTTCCCCCCCTCTACTGCTTTGAAAACTATACCTTCTATCTCTGTTTTTCTAGTGACTGATTTTATATTTTTAACACACATAGTTCATTTTCTAATAATGTTTATTGTTTAACAGTGTCTATGTTCCAACTTGGTCTTTGTGAATGCTGATAAATCCCTGAGGCAGGGATCAGGGAGTCGGGGAAAGGTAGGATGAGGTCATGTACACCTACCCCGTGCCAGGCACTTTCTCCATGTTTCCATATATGACCTTAATTTATCCTTAGAGCAGCCTGGAAAGGAGGATTAGTCTTTCCATTTACAGAAAAGTTAAGTGAAGCTCAAGAGCTAAAGATGGTGGTCCAGGGCTTATTAGCAACTTGGTGGCCAAGCAGGATTTCTAAGTCCTGGCTCTTTCCACCTTTTTTTGTCTGTCTTTCTGAACTTGCCACCACTTGTCTGCACTTCCTCAACAAAGATCTGGGTGAGCTGGAGCGTGAAGACAGAGGTAGAGGTGAGCATGTGCAGGGGGAGGGGAGAGCCCCCCATTGTCATCTGGCCCCTGCTTCCTACCATTGAGGGTTCAGGATGTCTGGGAGCCCCACAGAGCCCTGGGTGGGCACCTTCCTGCCCACAGGCTCTGGGGAGGACAGCTGTGCTGATTCTGGGGGTGGGGGGCTGCCCCACTCAGTCACTCATTCCTCAGATGCTTCCTGAGCTCTTCTTGGTGGCAGTTCATGGGAGTGGAGGTTCAGGGATCAATCAGAATCCGGGCGGGGTGAGAGGGAGACGTGCAAAGAGAATAGGATACCTGGAGATTATTTGTTCCCTTTCAATGCACTTATTATTATGGCTCTATTTTGAAAAGGTGATACATCCATGAAAAGGAAAACAATATCTGAACTTTATAAAAGGCTATAGAGTCAGTCTTCTTTCCACCCCTAGGATATTGTTATTATATAAAAGGTAAAACATACATGAGGAAGTATAAAAAATCCAGAGGCACCCACCTTTAGCATTATCTGGAGCACATCCTTCTGGAAATAGTCTGTACAAATTCAAGTGCACAATTCTGCATGTTCCTTCATATTTTCACACCGCTAGGAGCAGCCCACAGCTTCTGTTCTGTGCCTGACTTTCATCACTTCCTTTTTCCTGAAGATCACCCTTGTCGGTCCATAGAGGCCAACCTCTGCTAAGGCTGCAGATTTTCCACAGGATGAATTTTCCACGATTCCTTTGAGCCAGTGAGTGGGTTTATTGTGGAATAAATTCCTAAGCTTGGAATTGTCGGATCAAAGGGTGTGTGCATGTGAGACAGTTCAATTCCCCCCTTGTCTTCTGAGGAGCATGTGCCATTGTCACCCCAGCTGTGACTGAGAGTTAGTGCTTGTTTTTCCACAGCCCCACCAAACTGAAGACCATCTTTTAAACATAGCAGGAAGAAGAGCCTCGGGAGCTAAAAGGAGCCCCCACATGGGCTGAGGGAGTCAGGGAGGGCTCCTGGAGGGAGGTGCCACTTGGATTGGGTTTTGAAGGATGCATAGGAGTTTGTCAGTCTGGGGAATGTGGGGAAGGAGTGTCTGGAAGAAGGAACAGCGTGTACAAAAGTGCAGAGGTGTGGGAGCATGTGGTGTGTCCAAGGCAAGAAAGTACAGAGAAGGGTGGAGTGGAGAGGCGGGGACCCAGATGCCCAGGATGAGGGGCCATGCAGCTGTGCCTTCACCCCTTTCTCCTCTGCACCCTCTCTGATAGGGTATGAAAGCAGCCTTCACTTCAGGGTGAGGCTTTGTGGAATAATCATGGGAAGTGGGGCAGGGTGGGGAGGAGCCACACACAGAGCCTGGAATTCAAGGTCACGGTTACTCCTTCAACAAGACCACAGGGATCTTGACTTCTCTGGGCTAGGCCTTTGGCTGGAGGTTACAGACAGGAGCACTGAAGTGAGAGGCAGGCAAGGCTTCCCCGGCAGTTACGTGGAGGCCCCAGCCAGTCAGGAGCTCCTGGGTGGGCTGCATGCTTAGCCTGAAGAAGCTGGTTACCCAACTCCTCGCCTCCTGCCCACTTCAGATGAGCCCCAGTGGAGACATGGGAAGAATGGTCAGACTCCTTAATTGAAGCCATTCTAGCAGATATGGTGTGTGTATTTTCTTCCTTTGAATAGCTTCAGTGAGATATAATTAACATACTACACAATTCTCCCTTTAAAAGTGTACGATTCAATGATTTTCAGTACATTCACAGTGTTTTACAATCAGTTTCAGAACATTTTCATTACCCCATAAAGAAATCTTCACCTACCTACTACTCACCCACCCCTGGCCCTAGGCTACCACTAATCTACTTTCTGTCTCTATAGATTTGCCTATTCTGGCCATTTCATGTAAATGGAATCCTACAATATGTGGTCTTTTGTGACTGATTTATTCCGCTTAGCATGTTTTCAAGTTTCATCCATGTTGTGGCAGGTGGCAGCATTTTATTCTTTTTTATTACCAAAAAATATTCATTGCGTGCATAGACCACATTGTATCTATCCATTGATCAATTGATGGACATTGGGTTGTTTCCTCTTTTTAGCTCTTATAAATAATGCTGTTACGACATTTGTGTACAAGTTTTTGTGAGGCTGTATGTTTTCAATTCTCTTGTCTATATACCTAGGGGTGGAATTTCTGGGTCATATGGTATAAATGCTTAAATGTTTGAGGTACTGCCAGACTATTTTCCAAAGCAGCTGCACCACTTTAGATTCCCACCAGCAGTGTATGAGCGTCCCATTTCTCTACATCCTCGCCAACACTTATTATTTTCTGTATTTTAAATTTTAGCTAACCTAGTGGGTGTAAAGTGGTATATCATTTTGGTTTTGATTTGTATTTCCCTGATCACTAATGGTGTCAAGCATCTTTTCATGTACTTATTATATTTTTGAGAAATGTCTATTCACATCCTTTGCCCATTTTACACTGGGTTGTCATTTTAAATTATTGAGTTGTAAAAGTTCTTTATGTATTCTAGAAACAAGGATCTCATCAAATGTATGATTCAGAAAAATTTTCTCCTGTTCTGAGGGTTGTCATTTCAGTTTCTTGATTGATGTCCTTTGAAGCACAAAAATTTTTCATTTCACCGATGTCCAGTTTATCTCGTTTTTCTTTTGTTCCTTATGGTTTTGGTTTCATGTGTAAATCATTGTGATTTTGATTTGCATTTCCCTAATGACTAATGATGTTGAGCATCTTTTTGTGTGCTTATTTGCCATTTATATATCTTCTTTGGTAAAATGTCTGTTCAAATCTTTTGCCCATTTTTAATTGGGTTGTTTGTCTTGTTATTATTAAGTCATAAGAGTTCTTTATATAGTCTATACACAAGTTCTTTGTTGAGTGTACATATTGCAAATATTTGCTCCCATACTGTGGCTTGTCTTTTCTTTTTCTTAACAGTGACATTTGAAGAGCAAGGTTTTTTGTTATTGTTGTGATGAAGTCCAGTTTATTGATGTTTTTTTTCTTTCAGAGTTCATGCTTTTGGTGTCATACTTAAGAAATCTTTGCCAAACTCAAGGCCATTAAGATTTTCTCCTGTGGTTTTTTTCCCTAGAAGTTTTATATATTTAGCTCTCACATTTAGGTATACACTGTATTCCAAGTTAATTTTTGTAGATGCCGACAGGTATGAGTTTTCATTCTTTCACATTGTGCCAGCAACATTTGTTGAAAGACTATCCTTTCCCCCATTAGGCGGCCTTGGCATCTTTGTTAAAATCAATTGACCACATACATGTGGGTCTATTTCTGCACTCTCTTCTAGTGACCTTTTTGTGTAGCTTTACACCAGGACCACTTGCTTTGATTACTCCTGCTTTATAATAAGTCTTGAAATCATGTAGTGTGAGCCCTCCAACTTTGTTCTTCTTTCTGGTAATTTGAGCGGGGCAGCTTTTGTTAGATGGGACTTCCCTGCATTAAATACCAGGCCCCTGCCCATTGAATACCACGCTGTTCCCAGTCATTGTGATGATCAAAAATGCCCCCCACCATATTTCCAAAAGTCCTGACTGGATGCAGTACCCCCCACCCCCACCAAGATAATCTCTTCTTCAAAGGAACAAGAATCAGATTAGCATCAGCAGCACTAGATGATAGAGGAAAATGGTGCAAACCCGTCCAGGTTCTGAGGAAATTGATTTTTAACCTAGAATTCTATACCCAGCAAAACTGTCCATTGAGTGTAAGGGCAAAATAAATCATTTCAGACACACAAGCCCTCAAAGACCTTCCCCCGGGCCGTCTCTGGGAGAATTGCTAGAGGATGTACACAGCAAACTAGGAAATGAATCCAAGAAAGAGAATACATAAAATCCAAGAGAGCATGGACCCATTCCAGAAGAGTAATGCCAGGAAATCGCCGATAACAGCTGCATAGCAGGCCAAGGAAGCGCCAGGCCAAATTACAACAGTGAGTCAGAGAGCTCTCAGAGGAAGGTTTTTAAAGAGAAAAATGAATGTTCTTCAACAAATGGTAATATTAAAAAGATAGATGGTCTACTGAGCAGCTGAATGTGGATAATAATAGTAAAAATTAATAGATGATCATAATATGCCTCCCCTTCCCCTCTCTCCTCCTCGAAATTTTTGTTACCTTTATTTTCTTTAGAGTACATAGTTACATCTTTTTTCCTGCAGTGCAATGTAAACTCCTTGGCCTTGTATTCATGTAATGATAATATTGGAAAAGCCTATTACTGGTTTTTCAAGTTTAAAATCTCTCTCCATACAAAGCACGGAGATTTGCACTAGAGTTGTTAGACAGCATATAAATCCCATAAATCATCACAAGGTCCAAGTAGTGGGTGACACAGTCGGGAGAGGAGGGGAAAGGAGGTTTGGTGCAGGAAGCTTGCTGGCGGAGCTCTCAGGACCAGCACCAGCGCGGGCGTGAAGGAGCACTGCTGGGCAGGGGTAGGGCTGGCCTGGGTCTGATCCCGCAGAGGCCTCAGAGGGCCCTATCAGGGGCTCTGGAGCTGGAATGACCCTGCATGGTTGCCCAAGTTTGGACAAGGCACCAAGCTCTTGTACCCCTGCATGGACCAGTCACTGCCTGGCCTCAGGGAAGTGGGGACATAACCTTGGGTGAGGCAGATTCCATGGGCACAGGGCAATTTCCCAAGAGGGACGTGGCTGTGAGCCGTTAGATGCCAACATGTCTGGCTGGTGGGGAATGAGAGCCTCGTCCTGAAATGGGGGTCCGGTTGGCCACCACAGTGTCCATTGCACAGTTCTCCTTTGTTGTACCCTGCGGGAATTAAGATGAGAGGCAGTGTCTAAACTGGACAGGCTGCATGTGTTTTCACTGCTTCGTTTTGCAGGTGTGTTAAAGCACCCTGGATTATCCCTCCTTGTCCACTTCTGCCACCTTGTCCATCAATGCTCTTATGTCATGGGCTTAACGTGGGGAGACTGTAAGGGACATCTGGGTGGCTGAGAGTCCAGAGTCTAGTCTTTCATTTGGGGGGAGGGGCGGTCAATCAGCTCACTGCATCTGGGGGCTTGGGGGAGAGGCAGCGTGGAGATGGAAATGTGAGGTCAGTTTCAACCCGGAACTGCTGGAAGCGGGTAGCAGGTTGAGGGCGGGGGACAGGCAAATGGGGTTGGGGTGGAGGGAGGGGGAAGCTGCTCCTCCCCCCAGTCGTCTTCTCCCCCAACAATCTTCACTCACATGCCCCAGGATTTAGATCTGAATTTCCTTCATTCCCAAACTGGCAGAGACCCCATGTGTGACTCCACGGTCAGGTCTCCCAAATAAGTCAAGAGAAGCCGAGGCCATATCCCTTTTGGGAAGGCTCCTGGTATCTTTATAAAATGAGGAAATATTAAAACAGGATTGCAAAGATTTTGGTATATTTTCAATGTATAAACTGAAATGATAAACACAGTTTACACACACAAGCAGGATGTAATATAATTGTGCCCTTCACAAGATAATTACAGGATTTATAAAAATAATATTACTTTCTAGAACATCACAAGTAGCCTAGTAAAAGTGCTTGGTGAATTTGAGGACCTCTAAATAGCCCCACTGCCATTCTCTCCCTCTCCATAGGCCATGCCCAGGGGCCACCCAAGGAGGCCTTAGGGCCCTGGAGGGTCCAGGGTCTCTTCATGCAGGGCTCATCCTCTCCTGGAGATAAAGGGGTATCAACAAACATGGGGATAGGATACTAAGTTTTATCAAAGCCAGTGTGATGCCAGCCTTAACAAAGAGACACTGTACCATCAAAATGTACATTATTACAAAGTTTAGAAACTTATGAGATGTAGCTAAAGCTTTACCCAGAGGTAAATGTATAGCCTTAAATGCATTTGCTTTAAAACATGGAAATAACCGAACTCTTCAGGAAGATAGAAAAACAATAAGTTTAGCCCTAAGGAAATTTAGACTATGAAAATGATAAAGGTTTTAAAAAGTCAAGAAATAGAAAATACTATTGCTGGGGAACCTGAGGCTCAGGGGCAAAATAAACTGCTTAAAGTCTCCGTGCCATTTTTGAGGTGGGTCTTTGGCCTACAGGCCCATCACACCACACCCTGGGTGTGAGTGGAAGGTGCCTGCCTGGGCCTTGGTGGCTGGTCCACATTCACATCGTGGAGGCCTCAGTGCCACCAACCGCCTAGAACAGTCTAGGAAAGGAACAGTCTAGGAAACTTGTCTTGCTTGTGCAACAAAATGAACCGCGCGTTTTATCAGACTTAGAAAAAAATGTCAAAGTGCTTAGGAGTTCCTTATTTTCCTATTCACAGCTCAGTCGTCGGCTGACAGTACGTAGTAGGAAGGTCTGTTTTGCCGAATTCCTACTTTGTGAAATTTGTACATCAGAGCGGCCCAGGCGGCTGTGCGGAGGCGCGAGTCGCACCACGGCGGCAGGAGCGGGCGCGGGGCGCGGGGCGCGGGGCCGGTAGGCGGCGCCCTCCCTCCGCCGCCGCCCGCTCCTCCCGCCCGCTCCTCCCGCGCCGGCCGCCTGGTTCCGGCTCCCGCTCCCCTAGCGCCGCAGCCGGCACTTTACAAACTCCTCGCCCGCCGGCGGCGGCCGCAGCTCCACGCACTGTCCGGCCCGGCGCGTCCGCGGGGCCGCGGGCGGCGCGGAGGCGCCGGGGGCGGGCGCGGGCGGAGGCGGGAGCAGGGCGCCAAGGCGGGGCCGACGCGGCCCCGCGCGCCGCGCCCCCCGGGCCGAGCCCCGCGCCGCGCCGCGCTGAGCCGCCGTCACCGCCGCGCAGCCATGGCCGCGCCGCCGCCGCCCCGCCGCCCGCGCGCCTGAGGCGGGGACCATGGCGAGCGCCGCCGAGCCCCCCGGCCAGGCGGCCGAGTACCTGCAGGAGCTGACCCGGATCGTCGCGGCGCAGCAGGAGCTGCTGGCGCGGCGGCGGCGGCGCATCGAGGAGCTGGAGCGCCAAGTGGCGCGGCTGAGCCGCGAGAACGCCGGCCTGCTGGAGCGGCACCGGCGGCACCTGGCCGCGTGCGCCCGCCGCCTCGACCCCGGGCCCGGCCCGCAGCCGCTTGGCGCCATCCCGGAGCTCGGAGGCCGCCGCGACAAGTAAGTGGGGACCGGGGGCGGCGAGCGTGTTGGGGCTGCGCGAACTTCTTGGGGGGCCCCGCTCCCCTCGGGGCCGGGCGTGGAGGGTGTCGGCCGAGGGGGGCCGGGGTATCTCCGGCGGGGTCGCGGCCCGACCTGGGGCTCGGGCTCGGCGGGACCGAGCTCCCAGGGAAAGGGGCTCCGGGGCGCTGCCCGGCGCTCCCGCCCGCCCGGCTCTCCGCGGCCGGCGGGCTCGGGACTCGGGCTCCAGCGACCCAGGAGCTCGGGAGCTTGAATGCGGGGTCGGCCTCGCCACAGGGGGCCGTCCGGGCGCAGCTGCGGGGCTCTGGGTGGCGGGACCAGAACTCCTGACTCGGAGACTCTAGACCCGGAGGGCAGGGGGCGCGTCAGGCGCAGATCCCGCCCTCGAGCGGGCCTGGGTCACTTGCGGGTCGCACCCCTCCGGAAGGGACTCTGTGCTGCCTCCAGCCCGGGACGCGCCGAGCCCTCCTCCCTCTGGACGCCTCCGTCTCTTCCTTCGCCGCTCCGGGTTAATACCCCGCCCGCCTCGCCCCGGGATTACCCGGGGTTATGTCGGAGCGAGGATTAAGCGGGGGACGGGATGGGGCGGGACTGCCCGGCCGCGCTGGACACAGCGTCCTGGCCGCGCGTTTGCCTCCCGTAGGGTCCGAAGTCGCGTGCGCGGCCCGGCTCCGCAGAAGTCCCGGCGCCCATCTCGGCGAGGCGGAGTGGAGAGAGAGAGAGAGAGGGAGAGTGTGTGTGTGAGTGTGTGTGTGTGTGTTGGGGGGATGGAGTGGTGAGGAGAAACCGTGTGTGTGTGCCTGAGTGTGTGTGTGAGTGTGTGTGGGGGGGATGGAGTGGTGAGGAAAAACCGTGTTTGTGTGTGTGTGTCTGAGTGTGTGTGTGAGTGTGTGTGTGTGAGTGTGTGTGTTGCGGGGGTGGAGTGGTGAGGAGAAACCGTGTGTGTGTGTTCGTGTGAGTGTGGGGGGGGATGGAGTGGTGAGGAAAAACCGTGTTTGTGTGAGTGTGTGTGTGCCTGAGTGTGTGTGTGTGTGTGTGGGGGGGGGATGGAGTGGTGAGGAAAAACCGTGTTTGTGTGTGTGTGTGTGCCTGAGTGTGTGTGTGAGTGTGTGTGAGTGTGTGTGTTGCGGGGGTGGAGTGGTGAGGAGAAACCGTGTGTGTGTGCCTGAGTGTGTGTGTGAGTGTGTGTGTGGGGGGATGGAGTGGTGAGGAAAAACCGTGTTTGTGTGAGTGTGTGTGTACCTGTGTGTGTGAGTGTGTGTGTGAGTGTGTGTGTTGCGGGGGTGGAGTGGTGAGGAGAAACCGTGTGTGTGTGTGTGTGTGTGTGTTGGGGGGATGGAGTGGTGAGGAGAAACCGTGTGTGTGTGCCTGAGTGTGTGTGTGAGTGTGTGTGTTGCGGGGGTGGAGTGGTGAGGAGAAACCGTGTGTGTGTGTGTGTGTGTGTGTGTGTGTGTGTGTTGGGAGGGTAGACTGGTGGTGGTCCGCAGCTTCAGGACAGGTTTCGGGGAGGCTGGGGGTGGGCAGAAGTGATGGGGGAGGAGTTAACCCTGACTCCAAAATCCTGCGGGGGAGGGGCTCCTGATTCCCAGGACTCCAGGTGTGGTTATCTGGTCCTCTGGTCACCGGAGACCCCGTGTCCCCGCTGCCCCAGGCCGGGCTGTGCAGGCTGTGTGTGCAGGGCTGCCGCCCTGCTTCCTGCATGGTTCTGGGCGGTGCTCCTGGGCTCTGGGGGGCCCTGGAAGAGGAGCGTAGGGTGGGGTCAGGGCGTGGGTGAGCCTGGTGGCCCCGTGGTGGCAGGCCAGTGGCACACTTCAGCACTCTGTTTATGCTGGAAGGGAGGCGGGAGGCATGGAATCGCTCCTAGCTGGCAGCACTGAGAGAAAGAACAGACCCCCACTGCCTCTGTAGCTCTGCCCCCGGCTCTCTGGTGTCTCCAAGACCCCCTTTGTCACTCGGTCTCTTCTGCGGTCACCTGGTGCTAGTTGCAGGGCCTGAGTGAGCCCTCACCCCCCAGGCAAGGACTTAAGGAAGAGCCAGGGGCCCAGTGAAGTCGTCAGTCGCTCGGGGAGGCAGCGCACCGGGGCTGGGACACGCGCCCCCCTTTCCTAGGGAACGGGGGCACACGCTGTCGCCAGGTGCCTCACAGCACCGTCCTGGGGGTGGATTCCTTCTTTCCCTTCAGAGTCGCCTCTGGTGACCAGGTAGGGGTGGGAAGATGCCGAGAGGTCTGCGTGGGGACTCCCCAGTGCTGGTCTGGGTGGCAGCCTTGGAGGGAGCTCGGGGTGCTGAGGCAGGACTTGTGTCGTGAGTCCCCAGCTCTGTCAGCCTGGCTTCGGAGCCTATGATGGTATCCCTTTCCAGAGAAACGGTGGCAACACGGGCCTTGGCCCACGTTCTAGGTGGAGGGGAGCTTCTCAAACTTGAACGTGCACACAGGTGCCTGGGGATCGTGCTGAAACGCGGATTCTGATCAGTGGGTCTGGGGCGGGCTGGAGGGCCTGTGTTTCTAACAAGCTCCTGGAAGTGGGGTTGCTGCGGCTTTGGGGCCACATGCGAGGAGTGAGGAGTGGGGCTGGGAGGCGCCAGTGTATTGAACAGAACTGGGGGTCCCCTCAAGACAGCACTCCAGGCCCACTTTCCCCCGTCTGCGTCTTTGCCCAGTCTTTGGGCGGGGAGGGTGCTGGAGCCACCCGTCTTCCACAGGCCCCCTGCATGGGGCTGGTGGCTCACATCCGTGGGTTTCCAGCCCCTGCAGTGTGAGGGGAGTGAGCTGGATTTGGGGGGCCCCTGCCCATCCATGGAGAAAATGATTTATGCCTAAGGAGCATGGGGTAACCAACCCCCTGAGAGCAACCAGCCTTTATTAAGCACCTACTGTATGCGGAACCATTAGTGATGTGCTGGAGACCCAAAAGGGAGAGTGGGGAAGCCAGGCAGGGAATACACAACCCCGCACGGGGAAGGGGACGTGGGCAGGTGGACGGGCCCCAGGGCCGGCTCTGCACTGGCCCCGGGGGCTGTGGGACAAGTCACCTCTCTTAGCCTCGGGGCGTCTAATGCACGGAAATGGGGATGAGCATAGCTGTCTCCCATGCTCTTTCTGAGGATTAAGTGAAGATAAAGGGCGTGGAGGAAACGGTACACAGTAGGTGCTTAATGCACATTCTTGCCTTGTCAGGCAGGTTCTCATTTTGGGGCGGGGGCCAACTGAGCACAGGTAGGAGGTGAGTGCACTTCCTGAGAAGCTGGGTGAGACCTCTGGGGGCCCAGCGTCCACGCAGAGGATGTGGAGTTGGGGGCGTGACAGCCTGGGGGAGACGGCCCAGAAGCTGGGCTGGGGCAGGGGTTGGCCCCCTGCAGTCGAGACTAGAACCTCTGTGTGTGGGCGTCCCAAGGTGACAGACAGTTGGAGCCGGAGCTGGCACCATTGGGATTACTTCCTGCTGGGGGACTCTGCTCCACTTTCCCCAGTGCTGGTGCGCCCACCATCTCCCAGGCCCCCCCGCCTGCAGACAGGGGCCCCTGTGGGTGAGGGTTTGGCGAGCATGCAGGACGGCCAGGCCTGGCTTCCCCTTTCCTAAACAGCCTCCTGCTGCTCCAGCTTGAGTCAGGAGCCCCTGGCCCCCTGGCCACTGGGCAGGGTGCCCCTGCATGCCCAGCGGGTACAGTGTCCTGCTGGGGGATGTACAGATAGATGCCATGGGACAGGCTCGCATTGGGACTGCAGCAGTCTCTGTACCACCTCCTCCAGGCAGTCCTCAGGAGGGTTCCTGGGCGTGGGGGAAACCCTTAAGCCCAGAGACCTTTAAACCCTTTCTCAGGAAGTCCTCTTTCGACCACAGCTGAAGGATGTCATCATGAGTTTCTCAGCTCTGGGGAAAACAGAGTTATAACAAGGAAAGAAATAGGATGCCTTTGGTTACGCTGGGTATTTAACTATTTTTTTTCTGACATCAGAATTCACATCCAGTGTTTAGTTAGCTACATTCTAATGATGTTTCTAGAACTGCCCCCTCCCATCCCTCTAGAGATTCGGGCACACAATAGGTGCTCAGTAGATATTGTTGAGTGGATGAAGGCACAGGGGATTGATTAGGATCCCTGTGTTTTCCATTAGAAAGTCAGCTTGGGCTTTAGCAGATACAGCTGGTACCAGTGAGCACCTAGAGCCAGATGCACAAGAGGCAGGTGCGTGCGTTCCGGCTCCATCCATGAGGGCGCCCTGTGTGCCCGGCACTGCTCCAGGTCTTTGCATTTACCAGCTCATTTCGTGGTCCCAGCCCTCCCACGAGGCAGGAACGGTTGCCTCTCCCATTTTACGGATGTGGAGACTGAATGTCAGAGAGGTCCTACGACCGGCTCCGGCCCTCTCACCTGGCCAGTGGTGGAGCCGGGACTGGGGCTCGGGTGTCTGGTCCCAGGCCCCCTGCTCTCACCCGTCTCCCACCTGCCCTTCGTGCTGCCCTGTGATCAGACCTCCCGGGACCCTGCGGGACTCCCAGCCTCCAGTGCTGGAGGAAGCCCAGCACGAGTGGTCCCTGTCCTGCCTCGTGGGCCCTTGTCACCGAGGCCGGGTCCTCGGCATCACCTGAGGTTGCCGTGCGGGGGGGACCAGGATGGAAAGAGGCGCTCCCTCTCAGTCTCTGCTCCTCCAGGGTTCCCCGGCAGAAGTAAACATCGGCCCGAAGAGGTTGGAGAGGCCTGTGGAGCTGCCTCCCTCGTGCTCTCGTCCCCTCCAGCCCTTGAGTGCTGTCACATCACTGGAGAGGACGTTTTTCTGAAGCTCCGAGCTGGTGACTCACTCTGGGGGAGGTTTCCAGTGGCATTCAGTCTCTGTTGACTTTCCAAACAAGCGCTCCTCTGGTCTGTGCTGACATTAACCATGACGGGGGTGCATCAGCTGGCGGGGAAGCTCGAGGGTGGCCAGCGATGTGGGTGTGGCCGGAGTAGGGACACGAGCTGCTGTACAGGGGCGGGTCCTGGCCAGGAGCCTCTGAAATTGCGTTCATCTTCAGAGCAGCTGCGGAGCCCCAGGCCCGGGCCACGGGGTCTGAGGTCCCGGCCGCTTCTGTTCCATTTCCTCTTCCCCTCGGAGCAGAGAGCGGGGGCCAAGAGAGGCTGAGCGGGCTTTTCTGATCTGCGCGTCGGAGGGGGTGGCAGAGGGAGATACTGCGTTCACGTTCTCATTCAATGATTCTCTTGTTCTCCCAGTTGAGGTAGAGCCGAGTGCTGGGGAGGACGTCCCCCGGCTGGCAACAGGCTGCAACGTGTTGGCGGGGCCTGGTCCCTGTTGGACGAAATGTGTTCAAGTCCAAGGGGGCGGGGCGAGCCGTTCTTTCTCCAGCAGATGGTAGAGTCCGCAGAAGGACAAGGAGATGCTTCTCTGAAGCTCTCTCCCAGCCGTCTGACAACCTAGGCAAATGATTCTTCTACAACCTGGAGGATAAATCGTGAGATGCGTCTTTATCTAGCTCAGGTTGAGAGAGATGGGGCAGCGCGGTGTGTGAAGTGGAGACCTGCTCTGGTTTTCGCCTCCGCTGTCCGGGTTTGGGCCTCCGCGCCTGCAGAGACCTCAGGGCTGTGCCCTGTGAGCATCTGGACTCTGGGATGAAGAGGCCCGGGTTTGGGAGTTTGGGGGCATCAGCATTTTTGGTCATCTGGGTGGCTGTTTGTCATCTGTTTTGTCGATGACATTATTTTGACAGCTGATCTCATTTTTTTGTTCTTTGCTTTCTGTTTCTGTAAGAAAGAGCCACACTTTGCCCAACTTGGGGAAGGCACTGTTCTGAGCTTGTCAGGGTGTCATCCGTGTAATTGCCGCAGAGCAGCAGAAAAAACAAACCGGCCGGCCGGGCGTTGGGCAGGAACTGGGAGGAGGGGCATGAACTGACCTCACTGAAATGGAGCCGCAGCTACAGACGAGGCCGTGAGGCAGCCCGGGGCCGTGCCCGTGGCCCGGAAGTTCAGTGGGCCTCCAATTTACCACCCCCTACCCCATGTAGATGCAGGCCAGGCTGCAGTGGAGATTGCCCCGACTGCGAACCAAGCTTCACAGAGTGACGGCCTGACTAGGAATCCCGAGGCAGCGAGGCCTTTGGCGTCTGAATCCTGCCCCTCCAGGGGCCTGACCTGTTGGCGGGAGATGCCAGACCAGTTATTACAAATGCTAAGCGCTTATCTTTTATTGAGTAGGGAGCTGCAGCCTGGAGTTTTTCAAATGCCTCCCCCCGCCTCGTGGGGACCCTCCGTGATGACACCTGAGCAGCTAAGCCCTGCTTGGTCTGCAGGACCCCGTCAGCCTCAGCCCCCTCCCAGCAGGAGGACCGTCCAAGTGAGGCAGGCTTTGCCCCGGCTGCCCAGAGGCCAGTCCCCGTGTAAGATGGGGAGGTGGCCCTGTTCCAGGAGATCCAGGTGGAGGGATTGCGGGGCGCCTGGCCCGTCACTGCAGGACGCGGTGAACACTGGCTCGGGGGAGGAATAGGGTATTGAGAGCGCCCTTAAGGATTGTTTTTCCCTAGCATTTTCTTATGAACATTTTCAAACCTACGGAAAAGTTGAAAGAACCGTACCAGGCAGAACACCCCCCAGATGCTATAGTGAAGGTTTTGCAGCATTTCTTTATTACGTGCCTGGCCATCCGGGAGGGTGTTTGGAACCGCACACGTGGGAGCACCAAGGCGGGGAGGGGGGCGCATGGCATGTTTCAGGCAGGGAGGTGCTGTCGGTGGTTTTGCCAGGCCTGGGAGCGGGGATGGTGGGCCACACGAGGCCCAGACGGGCATGGACAGCCCAGGGCGCTTGCTCAGAACCCAGACTTCAGCCTTGTGGGGTTGGGGGGGTGAGGTGGTGAACAAGCCTGGCTCACCCCCAACCAAGCTGTTCTCTGTTTGAGCCTCGATGTGAAATGCTCAGCTTTCCTTGGAGGAGGCAAGGTTCACAAAGGAACAGGACAGAAATCCTGTGTTCTGGGCACTTAGACTTAGAACGCTTCAATTATAATTAAACCACGGAAATAACCAAGCCGTTCCTGGTGCCGCGTGCCCACCACCTTCTCCTTGGGATCTCTGCTGATGCCCCAACCCTATGACACGTGTGTGCTGCTGCCATCCCATTTTGCACATGTGAACACTGAGGCTCAGAGAGGGTAAGCAGTTGCCCGCGGTTACCCAGCGACAGAGGCAGATTTGCACCCAGGTCTGTCTGCTTCCAGAGCCCGTGCAGTTTGCCACCGCACTGTGGCTCCACAGCTATTCGCTGCGTGGTGTCCGTGTTTGGAGAGACGTTTGGGGCCGTTTCAGGATGTGTGCGGTCAGCTCACCCAGGCTTTTGGTTCCAGGAACCAAAACTGCCCCCAGCACCACTGCCTACCCAGGGACAGCCCTGGTTTTTCCCTTTGTATGTTGGGTTTGGCCTCTCCCTCGCTGTGGTCACCTCGGGGAAGTTATTTTACCACAAGGAGCCTGAGTCACCTTTTGGCAAAAATGATGGCGGTGGTCCCCGCCAGTGGGGTGGTGGTGGGCAGGAGGTGACACGTGTAGGGGAGGGACTCCTAAGCTGTCAGGCACCAGCCAGCCTGGGCAGTTCACTTTGAATTGGCCCATTTCCCCACCCCAAACACGTGTGCATTTGCTGGCCTGCTGGTGAGGCAACCCCAGGCCTTTCTGTGCATGGTAGCCCCTCAGGACACACTGGGCGCTTGGTTGAATGGGAGGATTGGTGTTTGTGCCCCTCTCCCGGCTCTGCCCCCCCATCTTGTTGGTTTCAATGGCCTGTTTTCTCAGCACGTAGAGTGTCAGACATTGTGGAGCCTCAAGGCCCCTGGGCCTGGCCCTTGCCTCTGAGCCGCAGGGAATAGGGCTCACTGCAGCCAGAAGACGGGGCTTCCACGGGGGGTGTCCTGGGTGGCAGATCTGGTGGGGCTGTCAAGGTAGGTCGTGCCTGTGAAGTGTCAGCGGGGCAAGGCTGGCATGAGGTGCCCATGAAACCCCACTGTCCTCCCGGATGGCCTCAGTGCTTGAGTGACAAGTCCTCAGCCCTTGTCCAGTGGTACCAGGGCAGCCTCCAGGGACCCTTACAGGGGTGAGCACATGTGTGGATGAGATTTGGGGACAGACTGAGGGGGTCCCTGACAGCCTGAAGTTGAACATCAACGGGCGGGTGGCCCGTGTGGTCAGCCAGGGGTAAGACCCCGCCTGGGGCCCTGGTCTGGAGGCCCAGCTCTTCCTGCTTCCCTTGGCACATGGAAGAACCCTTTTGGGGCTCTGGTGTCAGTGTCTCTAGTGGGGACAGTGGCGACTGGGTCTCCCTTTGGTATTACATGAGAGGGGAGTGTGCCTGGCGTGGTCCATTCACAGCGAGGAGACTGGCATGTCTGCAGCAGAGTGACCGAGGGGACAGCAAAGGAGAGGAGGGAGAGGGGACCCACAGGTGGGGCTGGGCAGGGCCAGCAGGCTGGGGAGGCCCCGAGGGACATTGGGAGGAGACAGGAGTCCCTGGAGGGTGCTGCCCAGGGGAGGCACTTAGGTGTGGGCGGGGCACCTGGCTCTGGGGGGAGGCGGGGACCAGCGAGCAGGGGCTGCAGGAGACGCTGCAGGACTTGGGGTGCTGGGGGCGAGCAGGAGCACGTGGGTTTTGGATGGAAGGAATGAGCCCCATCCTGTCTTACCCCCAACAACTGCCTGTCCAGATAGGAGGGGGAGATCATTGCTTAAGCAGAAGGAAAGGATCCAGATGTTGGCCTTTGTCTTCTGCAGTGTTTCTTGGACTGGTGAGTGAGTCGGGGGTGGCTTGGGGTTATAGACAGCTCCTGGTCGGGGTACCCATGTAGTATGTGGACAGAGCAATAGTCAGGACATGCACTTGGGGTCAGGCCACTCCCTCTGCCATGTCCTGGCTGTGCCTCACCTATAAAATGGGGTTCTAAAGCATCACCTTCCTCCTAGAGGGGTTGTGAGGATGGAATCCTTAATATGTGTACATGCAGAGTACTCCTCATTCTTGCTAACTTTAATCACTGTTGTTCCCTCTTTCTAAGTCGAGAAGAAATTTGATGTTAGAGAAAAGTCATGGGATTTAGAATCAGATGACTTGGGTTTTGGCATTTGTTGTTCTGTTATCCATCCACCTTCTGCACATCTAACGTAGCTGATTTTGAATCCAACCCTTTGTAAGATGTGCCATCACAATCCTTTTAGCCCCCAGTTACAGCCTCTTCACATGTATTAAAGTTGTGGGGACTTAATGCTATTAAAATAGAACGAGGGCTCCCTACAGCAAAGCAGAGGCTTCTGGAATGTCCCCCACCCCAACCCTGGCAGCCCATTGCCTACACACAGCTCTGTCGAGACTTCTTAGAGGCTTTACTATCACCCAGCTCAGCAGTCCTCAAACTTCCAGGTGTGTAAAAATCCTCCACCTGAAAGGGATGTCGGGGGTCACCCTGACCACCCCATTCAGTTCCCACCCAGAGGCTGACCTGCATCCTCCCCGGCACCTGTTGTGAGCCAGGTAAGGAGGTAAGGAGGGGGAAGTCATGGTTTGGGCAGTGATGAGCCAGGCACATCCCCATGAGAGCTGTCATCTAGACATTTTAGGGGACCCTTTAAATTCCAGTCCATTGTTTCCAGAGAACATGCTTTGTGTGGTATGTTCCTTTTTAATGTATTGAGCCTCACTGTAAGGTCTAAGATATGGTCTGTCCTGGAGCATGTTGCATGCACTTGAGAAGGATGTGTATTCTGCTGTTGTTGGGTGGAGTGTTCTGTACGTGTCTGTTCGATCTAGTTGGTTTACAGTGTTGTTCATATCTTCTGTTGCCTTGTTGATCTTCTGCCTTGTTGTTCTACCATTATTGAAAGTGGGGTATTGATATCTCCAACTGTTATTGTTGAATTGTCTATTTCTCCATTTATTTCTGTCAGTTTTTGCTTTGTGTATTTTGGGGTTCCGTTGTTTGGTACATATATGTTTACAATTATTATTTCTTCTTGATGGATTGACCCTTTTATTGTAATAAGGTATCCTTCCTTGTCTTTAGTAGCTTTTTGTCATAAAGTCTACTTCGTTTGGTAGTAGTATAGCCACTCTAGTTCTCTTTTGGTTACTGTTTGCATGGAATATCTTTTTCCATCCTTTTATTTTCAACCTATTTGTGTCTTAAATCTAAAGTGAGTCTCTTGTAGACACCGTATGGTTGGATTACATGTTTTTTTAAAATCCATTTTGCTAATCTCTACCTTTTGATTAGTGTTTAACCTACATACATTTAATATAATTGTTGATAAGGTAGGATTTACACCTGCAACTTTATTATTTTCTTTTTCCTATTTTTTTAAAATAAATTTATTCTTACTTATTTATTTTTGGCTGCGTTGGGTCTTCATTGCTGCGCGCGGGTTTTCTCTAGTTGTGGTGAGTGGGGGCTACTCTTTGTTGCGGTGCGCGGGCTTCCCACTGCAGTGGCTTCTCTTGTTGTGGAACACAGGCTCTAGGCGCATGGGCTTCAGTAGTTGTGGTGCATGGGCTTCTTTAGTTGTGCCGCACGGGCTTAGTTGCTCCGCGGCATGTGGGATATTCCCTGACCAGGGCTCGAACCTGTGTCCCCTGCACTGGCAGGCGGATTCTTAACCACTGCACCACCAGGGAAGTCCCAACTTTATTGTTTTCTGTATGTTTTATGTCTTTTTTTCCTCCTCTACTTCTCCCTTACTACCTTCCTTTGTGATAGATATTTAGTGCACCGTTTTCATTCTCTTGTTTCTTTTAGCACCTAGGGGACCTTTTAGAGTAAAATAAAACCTGTTGGAGAGGCAGACCATCCCGTGTATCTCTCCTCACCGAGAGAGAATGAAGACAGGGGCGGGCACTGGACAGGGGAACGTTGGCAGTGAGCCCAGAAGTGACGGGCCTGGGAGAGAAAGCTGCCAAACTGGGAGATGGGTACGTGGGTGTGGACCTAGACAAACTGGGTGAGCTCTGAGGAACCAGCCCAGAAGCTCCCCTGGGGACAGGGAGAATGAATTATTTGTCTCTGCTGTTTTTGTAGGGGGCCCTGCCTCAGGGTCGGTTTTAATGAATATGTGTTGCATGAATGAATGAGTGAGTGAATGAATGAATGTTCTAGTTATCTGTGGCCGAGTAACAAATTGTTCTAAAATCTAGAGGCGTAAAACAAGCCCCCTGTTATTATAGCTCAGATTCTGTAGGGCAGGGGTTGGCAGAGCTTGGCTGGTTGGGTCTTCTGTTCCCTGTGTTATTAGTGGAAGTTACTCAGTGGTATTCACATAGTGGATGGACTAGTCTGGAGGGTCCAAAACACCTTAACTCATGTATCAGGGAACTTGTGGAGACACCTGGAAGGCTGGCCCTGTGGACCAGAGTGCCTGCACATGGCATCTCAAGCACGGGGGCTCAGGGATCCCAGAACCAGTGTTCCAAGGCCTGGTGGGAGATGTGAGGCTTCTCGTGGCTTGACCTTGGGAGTACCACAAGGTCACTTCTGCCACATGCTGTTGATCAAGGAGATCCGAAGGCCAGGTTCAAGGGGAGGGGCTTGGACTGCACCCTCAGTGGGAGGAGGGGCAAGGATTTGCAGCCATCTTCACGCCCCACCTTCGGGGTGCCCAGGCCTTGTGCTGTCACTTCCACCTCTTAAGGCTGCTGAAGGGTTGCCCCTCTCTCTGCTTGGCGGGTGACAGCCTGTCCTGCCGCTGGTGGGTCTCCCTCTGCGGTGCTGTGTGTCTGAAGGGCGCTGTCCTGCCGCAGGCCACCAGGAGCTGGGCTGGGAGTGCTTCCCAGGCCCCGCCTGACCAGATCCACACCCCACTGCTCAGGTAGCCAGCCTGCCCACTCCGTCTGCAGCCCCCTCACTCTGAGCTGTATTTTTAACTCCTGCCATATGGCGAAGCAGCCAAAACATCCAGGGAAGGGAACGGGGGTCTGGAGGAAATCATCACCGCTAATGCGTCTTTGATAACTGCAGTAATTAAGAGCGCGGCGCCCTCATTCCCGCCCCCTCCCCCGGCATCGTGGGTGCTCGGAGCAGCGTCACTCCTGCGTGGGGGGCAGCCGTCCCGAGGGGTTGGGGGATCCCACAGACTCGCTCCTGCCTGCGGGGGCGGGGCCGTCACATGGCCAGTGGCTCGTGCACAGTTGGGGGGATGGGGGGTGGAGTGCGCGGAGCCCCTGCCTGCCAGAGATGCGTGTCCCTTCTCCTTTCTCTCTGTTTCTCCCCTTCCCGGGGCATCTTGGCACAGACGCGGCGTTTCCCTGGAGGCTCCTTCTTGCTCAGAAACCTGCCCTGGGTGGGGCGGCCGGTGGCACTGTGCAGTTTTCACACTCCGTGCCTTTGGTCATGCTGGTCGCTCTGCCTTAGACACCCCTCCCACACCTCCATTCCTGCCTCTAGAAACCCCATGTGTCCAGTAGGGACCGGCTCCCATCTTGGAACTTTTTGTGGTTTTGAGCCTTTTCTTTATATCTGCGCTGTAACCCTGGGCGCCCTGGGGCCTCCCGTCTGACTGACTTTGATTGTGCCCTGCTGGGGTGCTTGCCTCTAGGCTCCATCCGGCAGGCAGCGCCAGACCCCGCTTCCGTTAGGATGCAAACTGCTTGTATTAAAGACGAGATGTGTAAGATCAGTCCGCCGTTGTCACGTGCGCAAGTCCAGGGTCTGCAAAATGGAGTGTGTGCACCCCTGGGGGCAAAGGACACCATCCTTTGAGGTGCAGGGAAAAATGTGGGGACTTCTGTTCCCATTGATGCTTAAATTCATCCTTCACTGTCTTTTCTTGGATTCTTTTGCAACACGAATGACATTAGTGCAGTTGTGCCTGCACGTGATTAATAAATACATACAGATACGGTTATCGCGCGGATGTGCGCCCACACTCTCTTCGGGCAGGGAAGACTCATCAAAAGTCTAGTGGCTGGTGTCTTCAACTGCAGCTGGGTTTTCACTGCTTTTCTTCTTGAGGCAGTTACTTTCCTGGTACGAGGGTCTCCGCTGTGAGATGGGCTGAAGTAGGCGTTTATTGAGCACCTGCTGTGTGCTAGCTGTGTGGCCCCACTTTACAGACGAGGAAAGTGAGGCTCAGAGTGGTGCTATGCCTTGCTGGGCGTTGCACAGCTAGTAAGTGGCAGGGCCGGACATGACCGGGCCTGAGTGACTCCCAAACCTGTGTTCTTTACGTTCTGCTCTGTGTCTGTGGTCCTGAGACATGGCTGGCTGTGCTCTGGGGCTCTGCCCATGGCTGGGCCGTGGTGGTGATGGGAGCTGGCCTCCTCCATGTTTCCGTGGCCTCTGGCGGGGGTGGTCCTGCTAGCAGTGGTCTGGACAAGGCATGCAAAGGCCCCTTCCCCATGGGTGGGACTCAGTAAGCCCCTTCTCTCTCGTCCCCCAGAAACCTGAAAGCCCCAGGCCAGGAGGAGAGGCACCCATGGGGCATGGGCTTCTTATTAAGAAACCTGCTGACTCTGGTCCCCGAGGGTGAGGGCGGCTTGTTGCGGGGCGGGCGGGGGGAGCTGATTCATCACCAGCTTCCCAGATTTTCATTCACCAGATGCCAGAAGTCCTGTCCCCCTCAGCGGGAGGAGACCAGGGGGTGGGAAAGGCGGCTTCTATTTTGTCCGCATATCAGCCGCCTCCTCTGCGTGGGCTGTTTTAGTTGCAGAGGTGGGTCTTTTCTCTCTCCACTGAACTTCACTCCAGGTCCCATTCAGCAAGCGTTTACGAGCCTCCTTATGTGGGGACGTGTGTGGGGTTGGGAGGGTAGGGGCGCAGGGAAGCAGATGCCCCTCGGCCTCCCCCCCGTGCAGGGGGCGAGGGCGGTTGTCGGGGCGGGGGGTGACAGCGAGCCCCGGGTGAGTGCACACCCCCTCTCGCGCTGCCCTCGGGGGGCTCCACATCCTGGTTCTGCCATGTCCCTCTAGGGAGGGGTTGGCTTTTGATGTCTCTCAAGGTGACATCTTCAGCCAGAGCTCACAGTTTTTCTCCCTGAAAGGCTCTCCTTTGCTTTCATTTGATTGAAGCAGACCACGCCCTCCCCCGCCTGCAAGCTGGTGGGGGCCTCTCTGTGCACCCAGTTGGGGCGCCCTGAGCCCCTGGTTTAATGAGAAAGACCCCGGCCGGGGTCTGGGCCTCCAGGGCCTGCGGGCTTAGCCCAGTCCGGCCATACCACAGGCAGAGCTTGGCTTTCTGTCTGTGAAAGGCCAGCTTTGGTGTAGTCAGACCTGCACGGTGTACTGGGGCACTTTCCACAGTTGAGACACCTCCGGGGCAGGTGTTTCTCAGGCTGCTCCATCCCACGGGGAGGTCAAGGGCTGTGGACCTCTCATGCCCCAACTTGCCAAGTGCAGTTTGATTAATAAAAATTGCTGAGCTGGGAGCACCCGGGTCTGAGTTTGGGTTCTGGCCCCATCCTAGCAGGCAGGGCAGGTTTCCTCATCTGCAAGTGGGCATAAGAATGGAGACAGAGCCCTCCTCATGGGACAGAGCCGGTCAGCACAGCACGGGTGAGGAGGAGGAGAGTTCACTCTGCAGGAGTTCTCAGTCATAATTACTTAGCAGGTTAAGGGGTCTTGGAGGTGGAAAGGGAGTCATCCCTGGCCTAGATGGGGAGGATATATGATCCAAATAGCTGCCTCACAATATCTACTTTCTCTTTTTCTTTAGCATTAAAGCGTTTTAGCATTTAGCGTTTTTGGTGTGTTTTTGTGTTTTAATCTGGCCTCGATGCCAACCAGAATAAAGACTGCCTTCCCCAGCCTCCCTGCTTGTTAGATATGGCCATGTGACTGCTCTGGCCAATAAGAGGTAAGCAGAAGTGTGGTGTGCAGCTTCCAGGAAGTGTCTTTAAAAGGAAGAGGTGGGTCCTTTGCCTGTTGCTCCTCCTTCCTGTTGGCTGGAATGAGAATGTGATGGCTGGGGCTCAGGCAGCCATTTTGGATTGTGAGGACAATGGCTGCACTGTAGGGATGGCAGGGCAGTGAGCTGGAAGAAGCCTGGGCCCCTGACAACCTGGGGGGAACTGCCCAATACAGCCTGGACTACCCACCTCTAGACTCTTACATGAGAGAATAAAACTGTGTGCTTAAGTCCATGTTAATGTACAGCTGACCCTTGCACAATGTGGGGGTTAGGGATGCCGACCCTCCACGCAGTTGAAAATCTGTGTCTCAGTTAAGTCAGCCCTCCATATTTGCAGTTGTACATCCATGGATTCAACCAACCGTGGATCGTGTAGTACTGTAGTATTTACTATAGGAAAAAATCTGCCTATAAGTCGACTTGCGCAGTTCTCACTTGTGTTGTTCAAAGGCCAACTGTATTTACTTTTGATCCCTCTTAGTCAATCCTAAAGTTACAAAGAGTGTGGTTTTATGGCTGTGATTTGAAGATGTTTGACCACATCTCTGGGAGCCCAAGGCCTCAGCGTTGGAGCCAGTGGAGGTGGAGGTGGGTCCCCTTAGGACCCTAGTGTTGGGATAGTTGCTGACTTTAATCACTCAGCAGATGAGGGCCAGTTACTTCACACAGTGTGAGATACAGAGCTGGAGAGATGGCCAAGTCCCCTGGACCCTGACCCTCAGGGGATGGTGGGTGTCTGATGACAGACAGGGCACTGCCTGGGGTGGTGGGAGAAGAGGCAGAGACAGAGGGGGCGACAGAGAGACAGACTGAGAGACTGCAGGCAGCTACGTGTATCTGACCTTCTTCTGTCCCCTGTGTTGAATTAGCCGTAGATTCGTCATTTATCCATAGGTAACTAGCACTTGCCAAGCCTCGTAAGTGCCAGCCTGCGGCTGGGGGATCCTGGAGCAGAGCGGCCACGGTCAGCGCCCCCCAGGGGGACGCAGTTCTGTTGGGAGGGAGATAGGGAAGAGAAGGGTGTGCTGTGTACCCGTCGGAAAATGTCTCTGCCACGTGTTTTGAAGGTGCTGTATCCGCAGGTTGATTTTGAGACTAATGAGATTCATCATAGGGATCGGGTGAGAGCAAGACTGTGCCCCAGGCTGGGGTCACAGACCAGGGGGCGTGTTCTTACAGTTTGCTTCCAGCTCTGCCCCTCCCCCCACACCCCAGGTGTGCCCCCCCCCCCCCCCGCCCTGTCTCTTGGTTCCTTGAGTCCCTACACAGCAAACCAGGGGAGGGGCCTGCTGATGATTCTGCTTTGGTTTAAAAACCAGTTTGAGTTTAGAAAGAGAAACTGTGACAGGCAACAAGATGGGGGTGGAGCACAGGGCCTGAGCTTGAGGCCTGGAGAGCCGAGGAGGATGTGGCCCTGCTGCAGGGTCTGCGGGGCGGCCGCTCCCTGAAGGTGAGTTTGGAGCCAGGCTTGCTGGGTCCCCTTAGCCGTCAGGCCCGCGATGCTGGCTCAGCAGCCGAGACCGGGAGCTTTGAGCTATTTATATCCACTCCAGCAAATCTTCTGATCTCAAGGATCCTGTTCAAAGGCTGTGTTGTGCTGGCCTCTTGCACGCTGGCCTCCCTGGCCGGCAGTTCAGGGACGAGGACCGAGTGCAGGGAAGGGCTGGGCAGCAGGGCCTCTTCGTCCATCCCTGGCTCCGAGGCTGAGAGCTCGGCCCCGGGCCCTGTGCCCCTGCTCTCGGCAGTTGTTTCTCTGTCCTTAGGGTGAGGAGGAGGCTGGCAGGAAACAGGTATTACTTGAGCACCTACTGTGTACGGAAGAACTTTTTTTTTTTCCAAAGGAGGTTTGTTTATCTTATTTTTAAAAATTGTGGTAAATGTACATAACATAAAATGTACCATTTTAACCATTTTTAAGTGTACAATTCAGTGGCAGTAAGTACATTCACACTCTTGTGAAACCATCACCCTCATCTCCAGAACCTTTTCTTCTTCCCAAACTGAAACTCTGTGCTGTTAACCACTAACTCCCATCCCCTTCCCCCAGCCCCTGGCACCTACCATTCTACTTTCTGTCTCTACGAATCTGACTCCTTTAGGGCCCTCATATAAGTGGGATCATACAGTATACGTCGTTTGTGACTGGCCTATTTCACTGAGCCTAATGTCCTCAAGGTTCATTCATGTTGCAGCAGGTGTCAGAATTTCCTTTGTTTTTAAGGCTGAATGATATTCCAGTGTATGGATGGGCCACACTTTGTCTACCCATCCATCCGTTGGGGACACTGGGGTTGCTTCCTCCTCTTGGCTACTGTGAATAATGCTGTCGTGAACATGGGTGTGCAAATGTCTCTTTGAGACCCTCCTTCCCATCCTTTTGGGTGTGTCCCCAGAAGCGGCAGTGCTTCAGTGGATTGTATACTGATGTGCCAGAGGCTTTAGACACAGGAACTCAGCCTCCACATGACCGGCCAAGGTAGGTGTTGGTGTCTGTGTTGTGCAGAGGAGTCGGGGGAAGAGCGGGCTGGTTGCAGGGCAGCCGCACGACCCCCTCACCGCCGTGTGCCGGCTCTGAGCCCGAGAGGCATGTGGCCGGCCTCCTCCCTTCCTCTCGGGGGCCCCTAGATGCCAGCGCCCCCCGCCAAGCCCTTTCCTCCGCCCTGCTCTCCTTCTCAGCGCACCCCTGCGCAGCGCGTCCTGGGCGTTTGCTCGTCACCTGCTGCCCCCAGCGCGTGGGCTGCACGAGGGCCGGTTCCTTCTTTCGGCTCCCTCTTGAAGCCCCCGTGGCCGGCACACAGTGGGCCCTCGGGAAGTACTCATGAGTGACCGATGGCGTGTGGCTGGACGTTCTCTCCCTTCCCTGCTGGTTCTGGGCAGCCTGACCTCACCTGCACCACCCCGGGCCCGGCCTGCCCCCCGCAGAGGGTGTCCCATCTCTGCATGTGGGGTGGGTGCCCTCGGCCGCCTGGCCCTGCGCCCAGGCTGACAGTGATGAACGGCCCTCCGCCGCTCCGGTTATTAACTCTGCTTCTGAGGGCTCTCGTAGCTCCAGACTCGGGGCTGCTGTTTGGGTTGGGAGCTTCTTGGGGTCAGTGACCCCGCTGCAGGGTGCAGGTGTCCCCCCCACCCCGCACGGTGCACAGCGCACAACCTCCCTCTCCTGTTCTGGCCTCCGCGCAGGGCTGGGGAGGTGAGTTCATCACACCTGGGCTGGCCTGGTGCATTTGTCACCGCTACCAGCCAAGGCCTCTCTCCGGCTCTGCCCGTTCATTTCCCCGGCCCCGAGTCCCTCCTGGTCCTCCCCTAGTATCATGGCCACCTTCCTCTGCCTTTCGGGGCCCCTGTCTCTCTGTGTCCTTCCTCGGTGTGCACAGCACACAGGGTTCCTGTGGACACATCCCTTTGCCACCAGCCACTGCCATGGGGGTGCAGCTGGCCTTCTCCGGAGAGATGCCTTGGCTGATGGGGTCCTCACCCGGGGAGCCCCCCAGACCTCACACCCCCATCTGGGCTCCAGTGACCCACGATGGGGCCACAAAAGCTGTTGGTCCCGCCCCAAGGCAGGACACCTCTGGTGCATCCACTATCCAGACCCCGTGGATCAGGCCGTGCAGACCCCCGTGAGCCCCTGCTCTCCCCCGGCTTCGCAGGTTCCCCTGAGAGCAGCCCTCTGCTGCCGGAAACCGGCCCTGAGGCACTTCAGTGTCCTTTCTTGTGCACCCAGCTGGTCGCTTCTCCCTGATCAGAACCCTCTGGGGCTGGGGAGTGGGCGTCCACTGCACCCCACCACCCACTCCTGCGGGACGGACACCCAGGCTGCCTCTGCTGCAGGGGACGCTTGGTGCGCGGCATCCTCCTGCGTGGCACCCAGGGACCCACGTGAGCATTTCCCTCGGGTGGACGCACGCCCAGGAGTGGAGCCACTGCTCACAGGGCGCAGCTACCCCAGCAGCGAGGGATTGTTCTCTGGAAGGCAGCACCAGCTCCGTGCTTGCAATGGGGCCGAGTCTGCGCGCCCACGCCCGCGGGGGGCATTGTCACCTCCTCTTGGTGCTCCTCCTGCCCCTCCTGGCTTTACAGCTCTTTGGAGGTTCCTGGTCTCCCCTGCTGCCTGCTGGTCAGTGACTGAGCTCAGATGTCACCTCCTCTGGGAAGCCTTCCTGGTGCTTCCTCCGGCCCCTCTGCAGGCCCAGCTGGTTTCACTGCCGTGACAGTGTGGCGATGCCGCGGGGACTTGGGCTCTGCCTCCTGTCTTAGGTGGGCATTCGGGGGCTGGGGACCCTGTGGGGTCATCTGTGTGCTCCCGATGTGTCTGTACACTGGATGGAGGAGGGCTCCAACCCACAGCCTCCCCTCTGTGGGGGAGACACCCTGCCTCCTTCTCCTTGCCTTCCCTGTTCCTTGGGGCCACATGTGCTTAGAGGGAAGGGTCTCTTTTGTCCCCACTGAGCTGGGGGTGGGGTCTCTCCTTCCATTTCTCTGCCGGGACGTCCAGAGGAGACCCTGGGAGATGCCGGGGACCAGGAGGCCTGTTCCCGACTCCTCTCAGCGCCTCGGTTTCCTCATCTGTGATGGGGGGGTGGTGAATGACCCCACCCTGCCGGCGTGGGGGGAGGTTGTAGTGGTTGCCAAGTGTCAGGAGGGCCTGTTGCCCACCCCCCACCCCCGAGCTCTGGAAGGCCTGCTGCCACCTGCCGTTGTAAGGGCCTCCCGTGAGTGGGTGGGCTGGAGTGGGCTTCCTGGACTGGCTTCGTGGCGCAGAGCACGGGCTGTTCCCCGCAGCCAGACCCGCCGGCTTCCAGGACCAACTGTGACCTTGAGCGCTTTTGTTAGCCACTCTGTGCCTCAGTTTCCTCATCAGTGAAATACGTTTAATATTTGGACCGCGGAAGATTGTTGAGGGCGAGGCCCTGGCCTGTAGGTTGTGGTCCGTATACTCTGGCTACTGTGATGATGATTGCTATTATCTATCATTGTCTGCTTATGCGATTGATGGGCCAGGGCACTTGGGGTTCAGGTCTGGGTGCTCATCGCCCTTGACACCCAGCACACGGAGGGGCTGGCCTGCTCCAGACCCGATCTTACAGCCACAGGAAGAGACCCTCGTTCCCGGCACCTGAGTTTACAGCGGGGAGTGCAAAGCGGCTTCGTGCTGGCATAGGAGCTGCCGATTTCCCCAGATAGAAAATGCAATGATTTACAAAACTTGCCTAAGAAAAAATGGGACGGATACTTTACAAATCCACAAAGCCCCAGAGTAGGGCTCTTGTATGCTGGCTCCCAGCTGACCCGCCCAGATGAAGCAGCCAAGGTCACACCCGACAAGGCTTGGAGCCTGGAGCACCGGGGATCGTGAAGGGAACAGAGCCGCCTGCCCCAGGAGCCCGGGGACAGACACACATCCACCGGTTACTGCAGTGCAGGTGGTCACGGCGGGAGGGGAGCGGAGGGCAGTGGGGGACATAACCCCATCAGTGACCCCCCACAGCGATGCACCAGGAGCTCTGGAGCTGGGATGGCCCTGCAGAGATGTCCCTAATAGAGGCCGGGGGGCGGCCTTTGTCCCTCTGCATGGGCCAGACGTTGGATGTGGTTGCCCCTGGGGGAGGGAGCCATGTCCTTGGCCAGAGGTGGCTCCCCGAAAGGGACTCAGCTGAGAGCCGTCGGCAGCCAGCAGCCCTGGCAGGAGTGGCACAAGGGCCTCATCCCAAAGGGGGGACCTTGGCGGCCACCACAGTGTCCACTGTAGCTGGTTGGGCTGATCTTTCCATATGCAAATCAGACTGCATCCCTTCTGCTGTGAAAACCCCTCCTCCCTCCTTTGCTCTCCTTACCCTCTGAGTTGCAAATTGGGCTCCCAAGACCACACCCAGCCAAGAGAGATATAAATTTAAAACCTGAATCAGTTGGCAACATTTACAGATCAGGAGATTTCACATAAAGCCTGAGATTTCCGGCTTCTCTTGCTACTAAGCAGTGCCCCCTCCCCTGCACGGGAGGAGGTCTGGCTGCAGGGGCAGGCCTGCCTCCGCGCAGGGTGGAGGCGCCGTCCCCATGGGCTTCCCCTGCCCAGGGTCCTGGCGGGGCCCTGCGGCTCGGCCCTGTGGGCTGCAGGTGGATGTGAAGCTCTTTATTCCTCACTTATTCATCCAGGCTGTGTTTGGGGTTCCCACTGGGTGTCAGGTTCTGTGCTGTCCCCCAGGCTCCCCTGTCCTGGGGAGCTTACGTTCTAGTGGGGGGACAGGCACTCAGGAGAGAAGCAGGTCCGTGGGGATTGGACTGCCCAGCAGGGCTGGGAGGTGGGGAGTGATGGGCTGCATTTCTAGGCAGGTGGGTCAGGGCGGCCTCCGGTGGGTGACCTTGAGCGGAGAGCAGTGGAAGTGAGGGGTGAGAGGCCAGCCCCCGGGGACCAGGATGGGCCCCCGAGGCTCCTTGTATCCACCACGCACTTCTTGCCTCCATGGGCTTGCTCGGCCCAGAGGACCCACCTCCCCTCAGCCTTGAGCCACCTCCTCCAGGAGGCCTCCCCGGCTAGGCCTTGTTCCCCGGGTCTCTGGGCAGTGTGGTTGTCTGTTTCCATGTCCATGTCACCCACCTGGAGGACCTTGGGGTCAAGGTCAGGGTTAGCCTCTGGGCCATCTTGGTCTCCGTGTCCTCAGCTCTGGCTCAGTGCCTGGCACAGAATAGGTACATGAGCTGGACGTCAGGGGACGGGCCGTTGTGGGTCAGGTAGATGAAGGCAGATTCAGGCGCCTGCGAGGGACACTAGTTCTCAGACCACCTGGGACGCTGGGACTTGCGCCAGGCTTGGTAATGATGGCGCCAGGCTTGGTAATGATGCCCCCAGGAACTAGGGCTTTCTGCCACCTTTACTACGAGCACCTGTTCTGGCCAAAAATGGTCACTGAGTGAAAAATCTGAGAGAGAAAGCCTTGCCTCTTACTGGGTGGAAATCAGTGACACTGCTGTGAGGACAGATGCCCATCGGTGATTAATAACAGTTTTACTCACCAACCTGTATTGATCTGGGTTTCTGCATCACCGTACAGGCTCCCTCCGTGGGCTCGCCCCAAAATGTCAGCCTGGGATAAGGCAGCCCCATACCTTTCTGTTGGCTTCCAGGTCGCAGAAAATGTCAGGCCAGAGAACACAGTGAACAAGCATCATACAGATTAAGGCTCCTGGCTTGAGGACTGCACCTCTCCTGCCCTTCTCCCTCCACCCCCGCCCCTCTCCTCCTCTTGCTCCCACTGCCAGGGTCCTCCAGGGCTGGGGAGCCAAGGCGGCTCCCTGAGATCCAGCGCCTGGGCTCGTCTCTGGCAGGGGCAACTTTTGCTGGAACGCTGTGTGTTCTCCCTGCCAGCGTGACTGTTCTAATTAGTCATTTTGAAAGCAGATCTGCTTAATTGCAAGCGGTACTAAATATTGGTACATAAATAAAGTCATTAATAACTGCATATGCAGAAAATCCTCCCACTGAGCACCGCAACAGCTGGGCCCCTTTGACTGTCCCTCGGGCAGCCCCAGCTCGACGGTGGTGTCCCGCCAGCCCCCTCCCGGCATCGATCAGTGATCAGAGTGGGGGCAGGTGGGGGAGAGGGACGGAGGCTTCCCACAGGAGAGGAAGAGCGGCGGCGGGCCGGGGACCCTAAGGACCCGGGGAGGTGGTTCCAAAGCTCTGAGTTTTGAACGGCAACAGTGTAACGGGTCTCCCGCCATCCAGTTAACATACGCGTCCGGAACAGTCACGGCTTAAACACAGCGTTAATCGTCATCCAGACCCCGGGGGGTGGCAGTGCTTCCCTGATTCCCGTCCGTAGAATGCAGATGATAACATCTGTCCAGCACGTTGGGGGCTTTTTATTTCTTAGGATGTTCAGCAGTGTTTACTGAGTGCCGACTATGTGCTGAGTCCTGTCGTAGTGGAAGCGTCATGTGCCGGTGCCTGCATGGCTGAGGGTAGTGGAGGTGAAGCAGAGGGGTTGGTGGGGACTCGGGAGGCGGGGGTTGGGATTTTGCTCTGCTTGCTGTGGAATAAGGTCCAAGCCGTCGTTTTAGAAGACCTCTCTGGCCGTGGTAGGAAACTGTAAGGAAGGAAGGCACGGGCTGCAGCGGTGGCCCAGCAGAGGGATGGTAGGCTTGGGCGAGGGAGGTGGGTGGAGGTGGTCAGAAGCCCAGATTTGGGGGCCGCTGTGAGCCAAGCCCAAGACTCACAGATGGGCAGGGGGTGATGTTTAGAACCACAGAAGAACCCCTAGGCTTCTGGCAGTGGCTAGCGGTGAGCGGGGTGCGGGAGCGGGTGCAGTTCCAGGGCGGGTGGTGAGAAGCATCTCACGTTTCCCCTCTTGGCTCTGCTTCTCACTGGCTACCATCCCCTGACTCTGTCAGCTTCTCCAGGTTCTACATTTTTTAATCATTTTTTTTAAATAGACTACTTTTAAATAATATTTTGGATTTGCAAGAAAACTCAGCCTTCAGTACAGAGAACTCCCATATACCCCTTCCAGTTTCCCCTCTTATTAACATCTTGAATTAGTGGGGCGCGGTCCTCACAATCGATGAGCCAATGCTGCATTATTAGTGGCCGAAGTCCAGTTCAGTGAGGCTTTACGCTTGGCGGTATGCGTTCTGTGGGTTTGGACAAATGTGTGATGACACGGACCCACCGTAACGGTATCATACAGAGCAGTTTCACTGCCCTAAATATGCCCTGGGCTCCGCCTGTTTATCTCTTCCCCTCCTCCAACCCTTGTCTGCCACTGATCTTTTTACTATCTTCATAGTTTTGCCTTTTCCAGAGCGTCACAGAGTTGGAGTCATACAGTATATAGCCTTTTCGGATTGGCTTTTTTCACTTCGTTTCCTCCATGGCTTTTCATGGCTTGGTAGCTCCTTCCTTTGCAGTGTTGGATACTATCGCGTTGTACGGATGGACCGCAGTTGATGTATCCATCCATTTACTGAAGGACGTCTTGGTTAGCGTCCCCATTTTACAGAACAGAGAACTGGGCTAAGAGAGGTTATGGAACTTGCCTATGAACACACAGCAGGTTGGCAGAGTGCCAGGGCAGGAGCAGGTCCTGGGTTGAGGAGCAGAGAAGGAGTAGGGGCCACTTCCTTGGGGTGGGGTGGGGATCCTGGGCCCCGGAAGCTCTTTACTCCGGTGATGCCTTCGCAGTGGGCGCCTGTCCCCCCGGCTTCCTGTCACTGCTGTGCTCTTGGCTTCTCTCCACTGCATTTGCCACCTGACCTGCCTGACTGCGTGTCCCCTTGGGTTTTGTTCCTGGTCCACGCTCTGGCTCCCCAGCATGGCTCAGCCCCCCAAGGGGCAGGGTTTCTGCCTCCCCAGGGCCTGGCACGGAGGCAGTGCTGTTTGCTGAGTGAACTGTCCCCAAGGCTGCGTTGGGGTTGATGAGAACAGAGCCTTTGCCCAAGGAGCAGTGGGATGGCGCCAGGTTCAGAGCCTGCCAGGCTCCCCACCTGGGCCACAGACGCGTCACTCTACCCCCTCGGCTTCAGTTCGTGCCCCCCCAGTGGGGATAAGGATGGGACCAGTGTCCCGGTTATGATGGGGACTGGCGTATGGTGCGCTCAACATTATGAAGTAATTATAATCAGGTAATATCTACAATGTAATTAAATAACATAATTTGTAGATTTTTTTTTTTACCATGGTAAAGTCTACATAACATTAAGTATACCATTTTTACCATTTCTCAGTGGCATTAAGTACATTAACTTCTTGTGGAACGATCACATCCATCTCCAGAACTTTTACATCTTCTCTAACAGAAGCACATTATAATATGTTGTGTTATAAGATAATAGTAACTATTAATTATTTCTTTTCCTGAGACAACTTCAGCTAAGGGTCCACCTGTTTATTGACAGAGTTTCTCGACCTTGGGCCCCTTGACGTCTTGCGCCAGGTAATCAACTCCTTGTCCGGGATCCACCTGCTGCGTCATAGGATGTTTAGCAGCCGCTCTGACCTCAACCCGCTAGGTGCCAGTAGCACGCCCTCCTCAGTCTTGACAATGAAAACTGTCTCCAGACAGGCACAAAGTTGCAGCTGTGTAGGATGGCAAGTCTAGAGATCTCAGGTACAGGGATGACGGTCCTACTTGGTAGGACTGGATTGAACACAGGACATATGCCGAGGGGGTAGATTTCAGGCTCTCATCACACATGAAATGTAGCTGTGAGGAGATGGTGAGTTAGCTTGACTGTAGGAATCATTTCATTCTGTATGTACATCAAATCATCGTGTCATGCACCTTAAATATGTGCAATTTTGTTTAAAAGTATATAAATAAATGAAAAAATGTCTCTGGGCATTACTCATGCCCCTGGGGTTGGGTTGGAAATTGCCTCTGATTGGACACCAGTGGCCTAAGAGTTTGAAGCTAGTTGGAAAACCAGGCTCCCCATTTTGGGGAGCAACTCCATCATTACAACCCTGTGAAGCCTTTCCAGCCACCAAGAAGAGCCCCTTCTTACTGTTTGGGTCCCCGAGCCACCTGTCCTTCGTACAGACTTTCTCCCTCGTACAGACTTTCTCCCGTGTGAGTTGAGGCTCTCGGCCTGGAGGAAACCCCGGGCGGAGGCGGAAGTTGGGGTGATGGAGCTGTTGGAATCCAGGCGCCAGTTCCGCATTTCACGTACAGGCCTGTCCACGGCTGTGCCCCGTTGTCCCAGGATCAGGGACCGGCCCCGTCCTCGGGGCCCAGGCTGCGGTGACCTCTCCCTCCCTTGGACCCGACACCTGTGTCTCCCTCCCACCCGCCTGCTCTCTGGTGAAACCCAGCAGGTTTGGAAAGGTTATAACCCGCTCCTGGTTCCTTCCTCCGTGCCGGAAAATTTGTCTTTAATTAAAACGGATGCAGCTCCTAGAGCTGCTGGACGTGGAGGTTCAGCCCAGCCCTTCTGGATGTTTCTCCACGCGTGCAGGGTCATCGAGGGCAGAGCCAGGCGAGGGCTGCATGGATGTGGCTTGTTCCATGTGGACCTTGGTCAGGATGTTGAAATCGTGTTGAGACTCGGGTTCAGACCCACGAGGCCTGCGTCCGGGCCTAGCTGCAGGCGGTTAATGTGCTCAGAACCACTCCGGGCTCTCAGAGCAGGGAGGATGGGTGGCAGGCGGTGGGCAGGAATCCAAAGCGGCCCAGGGCACTGCTGGGAGTGCCCCATATGCTCGGCCCTCCAAGTTCAGCCTCCAGCACCCTTTGCTGGGCGTCTACCAGCCCCCACCCCAGGGTGCAGGCGTGGGGCCATGCAGGCTGAGTGCACGGATACACGATGGCCACCGCGCAGGCAGTGATCTCCCCGGAAACGAGGCTCCTGATGCTTCAAAAATAGAGTTGCTTAAGAGTATCGCCCGGCGTGCACATACGTCTTGCATTTTAGAAATCAAACACTGACTGTTCCTTATCTAATATTTTGATGGATGTAATTTTCATGAAAATGGAGTTGAACTTCATTTTCTCTAAGGCAGTACCGAAGTGCATTTTATAATAAAGCATCACTGAGCCTCCATTTGACTTTGGTGCGAGCTCTTCCGACCCCCTCCTTGGTGTCACTGCACCACCCAGTAACCGACATGCCAGCTGAGTTGGCCGGAGTTGCATCTTAAACGCTGTCTGGGGGTGAGGGGTTATTTCCAGGGAGGAATCATTTGCCCAGGGGGTGTCATACCCTTTCTCTGGGCGCCTTGCACTTTCTCTGGAGTCTGACATTCTGGGTGCGAATCTGGGCTCTGCCACTCACGATGTCAGCTTCCGTACCCTTTGGCAAGTTACCAGACCTCTCTGTGCCTCAGTGTCCACATCTGTGTAATGGGGATAATAGTGGTACCGACCCCATAGGGCTGTTTGGGGCTTACATGGGTTAATGTTTGCAAAGCGCTTAAAATAGCATCTGATCTCTAGTGAGCTGGGGTTTGTGTTTGCTGCCGCTGCCGTGCTTGTTAAGCTGCGAGCTACCTGAGGTCAGAAATCCCCCATTTTGGGGGCTTTGTGATCTCAGCACTCACCCCCGAGGGATTCTTTTGTTGAACCTGCTGCCCGGTCTCTAATTCTGGCACGAGGTCCAGGAGCTGCTGCTCAGCCCTCTAAGCAGGCGAGGATGCCTGGCTTGGGCCCTTAATTCAGGAATCTTTTGCAGTCCTTATCAGGGCCTTTGTCTTCCTCACCCAGGCTCCAGGTCTTTCACTCTTTCAGATGCTGGTGTGTAAACACTGTGGTTTCCGTCCTCTGGTTCCTGCCCGTGACAGTCAGCTTCTCGAGGTTTTCCCCTGCATTTTTCAGGCTGGGAATCGCAGCAACATTTAAAGTATTCCTGCGTGCTTGGGTTCTTTCAGCCGACACCGTTCATTCATTCAAGAAATATTTATCGAGCACCTACTGCTTATGCCAGGCATCATTCCAGGAGCTGAGCAGTTACGACAGCGCACGAAACAAGAAAATCCCTGTCCTAGTGGGCTTACACTGCAGTGGGGAGAAACAGATAGTAATTGAGATAAATTTGGACAATATTTAGTGTGTTAGACAGGAAATGTGGCGAGGAGAAAAAGAAAGCAGGGGCAGGGAGAACTGGGGTGGGTGAGACGTTGTTGGAATTTTAGACCTAAAGGAAGTGAGGGAGTGAGCAAAGTGCTTGTCTGGGAAGAGCGAGCCAGGCAGAGGGCACAGCCGGTGCAAAGGCCCTGAGGCAGGCATGCACCTGGCACGTTGGGGGAATGGCAAGGAGGCCCGCGTGGCTGAGGGTGAGCGAGGGGGACTCTGGCTTTTACCCCAGGGAGGGGCGGGCCATGGACGTTTCTGAGCAGAGGAAGGACATGATCTGGATCTGGACCACCCTGGATGCTGCATGGGGAAGAGCCCGAGGGGCTGAGGGTGGAGGCCATTGCGACAATCCAGGCAAGCAGTGATGGTGGCTGGTGTGGGCGGCATCCCCTCTGTGGTTGGTCCAAACCAGAGGACCTGGCTTGTCTTCTTTGAGTCCACAGACCATTTGAGGCTGTTTGCGGTGTCCCCGAAGGCTTGTGACCAGCCCTAGAAAGGCCAAGAAGGAAATGTCCTCCAGTAGCTTGTTTGTGGCAATGTGGAGCCAGGCTGTACAACATTAACCACAGCAGCAGCAGACAGGATACTTAGTCCGCAGCAAAATAAAGTCTCAGAACTCAGATGTGCGGGAGGTGACAGTGCAGGAGGGGACCTCCCCGGACAGGTGGAGAAACTCAGTAAATGTAAGCCATCCTTGTTACAGGGTGGAAAAGAGTTCTGAGGAAGCAGGACACCATGTATGGTTTGTAGCCGTCAGGAAAGGTCCCCTGGAAGAGGGGACGGTGAGGATGGGTCTTGAAGGGTGGGGGGCCCCCAGCAGAGAGGGGGGGTGGCCATTCCATGGGGGATCTAGGAGCTGGTATATATATGTGTGTATATATATATATATATATACATACATATATATATATATATATACACATACATACACACACACATTCTTTTTAAAAAATTCTTTTCCATTATGGTTTATCACAGGCTATTGACTATAGTTCCCTGTGCTGTACAGTAGGACCTTGTTGTTTATCCATTCTATCTATAGTAGCTTAGGTCCGCTAACCCCACACTCCCACTCCACCCCTCCCCCAGCCCCTCCCCCTTGGCAACCACCAGTCTGTTCTCTATGTGTGTGAGTCTGTTTCTGTTTCATAGATAGGTTCAATTGTGTCATATTTTAGATTCCACAGATAAGTGATATCATATGGTGTTTGTCTTTCTCTGTCTGACTTCACTTAGTATGATAGTCTCTAGTGGCCCAGGAGCAGGTTTTGAGGGGTGGACATGTGAGCCCGATTAGAAACCAGAGGGGCTCAGACTGCCTGGGGTCTGGGCACAGGGGGAGTGAGGGTGGGAGGTGGGGAGAGGAGGCTGGAAGGCCAGAATACACGCAGCCTTGAACGCCCGTGGGGACGCGCCTTTGCTCAGCAGGCGGTGATCTGGTGAGAACCACCTTTAGGAAGCTCGGGGGGGGAAGCCCAGGTCCTCCTGCATCGGTGCAGAGTCTGAATTTCCAACGGCTGCAAAGACGCAGTAGGAAACTTGGAAAGAGCCCCGGTTTCTAAGTCCAAAGCATCCCCTGCCTGCGCTTTTGAAAGGCAGCTGGAGGTGGGGATACCCCAGTCCTGGTGACTCCGGGGGTGGCTGGTGGTTCCTGATCCAGGGCGTTGGGACATCGGAGCCTGCACTGTCACAAGCTGGGCCTTGACCGCAGGAAGGACGCAGGGGAGGATGGCCAAGCAGACGGCCCAGGCTCGTGGACAGAAGACCGCAGGGTCAGTGGGAGCCCTGGGCCCAGGGAGGAGCCCCTGTGGCCGCGTTTCCTGGGGCCTGGGAGGCAGTCCCTCCTCTGTGGGAGGTCAGGAACGAGCCTGGGGTGGCCCTGGGGTGGCTGGGAGCCCAGAAGAAGGCCCCGGAGCCCCGCCTCCCAGCCTGGAAGTCTGCCCTGAGATCTGCGTGGGGCCCACTTATCAAATTTCTACTTGGCACAGAACCGAGAAGGCTGCTGATGTGATGGAATCAAGGCTGTCAGTGGCTGTGACACTCCTGACTGCGGGTGAAAGCTCGCGGCGTGAAAATTATGAGGGAGACGTATCTGGCCCAGCTTTGGGTGAAAGGAGAGGCGTGAGCAGAGTGCTTGTTGACAGGGTGAGGGCAGAGGGGAGGGGGCGCCGTGTCGGGCCAGGCGGCCTGAGAGCCCGCGGGGCTTCGGGGCCGCGGGAACCCAGGCGTCCATCCCAGGCCCCGCCTGTGCCTCGGGCTGTCCCTGGACAGAAGCTGGGGGCTTGACCTGGGGGGTCCAGAGGCGGGGCTTGGGCAGTGGAGGAAGTGAGGGGGACAGGCTCTCAGGGGTCGTGTTACCTGGGGGAGCGCAATGGGGCCCCAGAACATCCTGGGGTGTCTGGGAGGTATGCGGCAAAGCCAGCCAGGCAGGTGCACGTCTGTCGGTGCATTTGAGTGGCCCTCGGAGGTCAAGGCGGCCGTGGCTGAGGTTGCGGCGTCCTCTGCCACCCTCAGGAGCAGGGTCTGCGGAAGCAGCAGGTAGGCCGAGTTCTGCCCACAGGCAGCCATCTGCCGTGGTGCCGCCGGCTCTGAAGCGTTCCTGGAGAGAATGGTCAGGGTCCGGGGGCAGGACTCAAGGAGCAGCCCCGGTCAGGAGGTCAGCGAGACTCCACCCCCCGCAGACGGCACCGGCCCTGCAGCCCCACGAGGACGGGGCCTCCTAGCCGTTCATACCTGTCCACGTAGGGGAGGGCGGTCTGCGGGATCCTGGCGGGAGCGCCACCTCCGGCCCGGTGGGAGCCCCCTCCCGCGTCAGTCATGCTCGTTGGCAAGCTGCTCGGCTCACCTGGGAGAGCCTGTCCTGACCTTGCTCGCTCGCCAGGCCTTTGCACCTGGCTGCAGACTGGGGCGTGGGGGGCACACAGCAGCCGGGCTGCCCCGCTGGCAGCGGGTGGGCCTGTTGAGGGCACTGCCTGGCCCCAGGCCTGAGTCGCGCAGGGCACGGTGTCAGGCTGAGAGGATTTTCAACTGGACTTGGGTCTGTAGCAGGAGGCTTCTGAAAACCGCCAGCGCGGCCTTTGCCACATCCGTATTTCCTTTGCACTACTATTTTTCTTTCTTTTTTCTTTTTTTTAAAGTTTTTTTTTTTTTGATGTGGACCATTTAGCTCCCCGACCAGGGAATGAACCTACACCCCTGCACTTGAAGACAAAGTCTTAACCACTAGACTGCCAGGGAAGTCCCTGTTTTTCTTATTTTTTGTCTTGCAGGGAAGTCCCTATTTTTCTTATTTTTTGTCTTGTAGGGAAGTCCCTATTTTTCTTATTTTTTGTCTTGTAGGGACGTCCCTATTTTTCTTATTTTTTGTCTTGTAGGGAAGTCCCTATTCTTTTTTTTTGTCTTGTTATTTTTCATTGTAATAAGATACACGTAATGGAAAATGGACCATCTTAACCATTTTGAAGTGTCCAGTGGCCTTAAGAACATTCACACTGTTGAGCAGCCACCCCCCCCATCCATCTCCAGAACTGTTCCATCTTCCCAAACTGAAGCTCTGTCCCCGTTAACCATGAGCGCCCCCCATACCCCTCCCGCAGCCCCCGGCACCCAGCATCCTGCTTTCTGTCTCTATGGACTTGACTGCCGGTCATTGCTGCTGGGTCAACCCAGGCCGGCCAGCCCCCCGCCCAACTGCCCACTGACCGCAGACACAAGATCTGCGGAGCCCAGGCCAGGACCCAGGTACCCTCTAGACTTGTCACAGATGATCATCGGTGGCTGCTTTGAGCCACTAAATTGGGGCCATTTGTTTTGTGGCGTCATCATAGCAATAGGTGCTCCCCAAGACTGTGGACTCCCCACTGGACGCTAAGGATTCCTCAGTGGGTGTGGAACTGGGGTTCCCAGTTGGCAGTGTCACAGGAGCCCCCCACCACGCACACTGCCACCCCCAGAGCCCCGCGGTACCTTTCCCAGTGCGGTGTTGTCTTGGAGATGTTTGCGTGGTGGTCTCGATAGCTGGGAGGTCTGGAGGGGAAGGAAGTCTTCCTCCAAAGCCCTCTGTTCTCTCTCGACAGCCCTTGGCCACGGATTTATCACAAGCCTGGGACCAGAAGCGGGCATCAGTATTAGGTGTGCCTGGGTCACACGCTCGAGGGCGTAAAGGCTTGCTGTCCACTCTCTGGGGTTACATTATTCTGATACAGTGGACCTCCCCATTCATGGAGTCAGCACAGATTTATTTCGCACTCCTGTATGCCAAGCCCAGGGCCCGCTGTGTGAATGATGGGTGAATTACACTGACTGATAATCACTGGGCTGTTGGTGTGTAACTGTTGCAGTTCAGCTGTTTCTGCACTTGCGTAGAGGAGCTATCTCTAGGTGTTAAAAAAATAGATGGCGTTGTATTTAATTATCAGTTGCTTTTTTCTATCAGCTGTTTATTTATTTTTTATTTTTTTTTTAAATATTCTTTTTTTTTTTAAATTTATTTATTTATTTTTGGTTGGGTTGGGTCTTCGTTGCTGCACACAGGCTTTCTCTAGCTGTGGAGAGCAGGGGCTACTCTTTGTTGCGGTGCGCGGGCCTCTCATTGCTGTGGCTTCTCTTGTTGCGGAGCACAGGCCCTAGGCACGCAGGCTTCAGCAGTTGCAGCACGCAGTCTCAGTAGTTGTGGCTCACGAGCTTAGTTGCTCCGTGGCATGTGGGATCTTCCCGGACCAGGGCTCGAACCCGGGTCCCCTGCATTGGCAGGCGGATTCTTAACCACTGCGCCACCAGGGAAGCCCCAGCTGTTTATTTAGAAAGCAGCAGCGAGGCGTGGAGGGAGACCGGCTGGGGATTGGTCTTCAGCTCTGGTCACAAGCGGGGCCGCCCCCTCCCTGGCTCACTGCTGTGTCCCCAGCACCTGGAATAGCGCCTGGCACAGAGCAGGTGCTGCACAGGTACGTGTGGAGAAATTAAAGGGTGTACCTGCCGTTTGATTTTCCTAATCACCGTGCGGCCTCATCTATAGATGAGGGAGCCTGGCCCAGAAGCATGCAGGGGCTCCCAGGGCCGCCCAGCGAGGAAGCGGAAGAGGCAGAGTGGAAACCCGCTGTTCTGAGCTACTTCCCTCTCTGCTAAACTACCTCCCCAGGAACGGAGAGCTGCAAATCCACATGCTTCTACGAGGGAGGCCATCGGGGGACAAGGGACACCCATATCATGATGTATCCATCAGAGGAAAGCAGAGACGCTCTGGGCGGGGGGACAGGGTGAGGTCTCCCTGAGATGGCCCCCGCCTCGGGACAGGGCATCTAGGGGAGCGTGGTAGAGCATCCCTCCGGCATCAGGAAGCGGCTCCGCGGGCGGAAGCATCGGGCTGGTAGTAAGTGTGGAGCAGCCGCTGGCTACCCTGGGGTCTCCAGACCAGGCCCTCGGCCGGGGACCAGCAGAACCGCCCTCCCCGAAGCCCCCGGGACGCTCGAGGTCCGGCCAGCACGGGTAGGAGGGCAGCAGGGGCTGCGTCCAGCAGAGGCCAGAAGCCGCAGGTGCAGAGAGCCAGCCTGGGAGGGGAAGGCTGCGGCCTTGCCCTTGCCACTGTGTCGCAGCCCCAGCCCAGGCGCCGCGTGGAGTCGGCACCTTCACAGGTCTGCATCTGTGCGTGCGTGCGTGCGTGCGTGCGTGTGTTGGGGGTGTCACGGGCAGAGGGAGCAGGTGTTCTTCCCTCGAGAAGGCAGAGGGCAGTGCTTGAAGGTGGGGTGAGGGCCTTTGTAAGGTAGCAAGCCTCCCGCTGCTGGAGAATGTGCAGGCAGATGCAGAGTGGCTGAGAAGCGGAGGCTTGGAGGGGGTCCACCTGGGTCTCAGGAGACCTCGCTTGACTGCAGCTCTCTTCCGCTTTCTCCACCAGGCTCCTCTCAGGAGGCCACGGGCTGTGGTCATTCAGAGCCTGGGTCTGGAGCCAGACGGCCTGGGTGCTGTGTTTCCTCATCTGACAAATGGGGGTGAACGTGGGACCCACCTCTTGGGGCCGATGTGTGGCTGGAGTGAATTAATACGCACGAGGCACCAGCTTTCTTCTTTTTGGAAAACTCTCCAGACTTCCCGGGTGATGTGAGTGGGGAGGGCAGGTTTGGGGCGCCTTTAGGACCACCTGGAACCATAGTTTCCCCATGAGTGAAAGCAGGGCAGAGACCTGGGCCCCACTCCTGGCAGGAGGCCCAGCCCCTGGAAATGTCAGCTAAGGAGACAGGGTAGCTGGTTTCATCTGGAAAACTCTGGCAGATGGGGGTCGTCAGGCTCTTCAGTCCCGCATGACCAGGTTATGAGGGACGCGGCCCTGGGGCTGGGGTGCCTGAGACATCCAGACCGGGATCTGGGCTCTGATTTGCTGAGCTGCCCATCTAAGGGCCGTGTCTCCCGCTCACTCTCTGCCTGGGAGCTGGCAGAGTGGTCTCGCCTTGAACTTCTCAACTTATCAGGCTGAGGGGAGTGGTGGTTAGCAGACGTCAGCTGTGCCAGCAAGGCCACTGTCACGGCCACCCTCAGTGGGTCCTTGGGGGAGGAAACAAAGGCATCAAGCAGCTGTGTCTCTTGCGGAGGATCCCCCATCTAGAAGCGGCGGGGCCCTTCTCTCCTGCCTCTGCCTGCTTCTCAGATGAGCCCGAGGGGCAGTGTGAGAGCAGGCTTGAAAGACCTGCCTCCCCAGAGGGTCCCCGCTATGCACTCGCCAACCCCCCAAGTCTGTTACTGCCTCGTACCTTCAAATGACAAGCGGTCTGTAAAGCCATAGTGGCAGGGACTTAACATGTTTCTCAGATGCAAGAATAATCTGCTTGGCCATTTGTCACCAGCACCAGGGGCTCGTTCCTCAGCTGCCCAGGTGGCCGAGGGGCCTGGATCCATGTCAATGTGCAGAGAGGGCAGCAGGCTTGGAGCCTTAGGACAGGTGGGTGACCTCAGCAACAGCAGACAGCATTTCCCTCCCCTCTCAAAAGGGAATGCCCTCCTCTTGCTGTCACGTTTTCACGTCCCCATCTGGTTCAGTGGCCAGCCCCCCAGCCCCCCCCAGCCCTCATCACCCTACCACCAGCACCCCGTGGCCAGCTCGGATTATTGGGGGACACTGGAGAGAGAGGCCCAGCAATGGGGGGCATCTACCCAGAGAGGGTCCTCCTGGGCCGTCTCATCGGGGATTTTGCTGTGGTATGGGGTGCACAGATCCCACCTGTGAGCAGGGATGTTTCCGGATGGATCTAGGCTCTCCCCTCCTCTGAGCCGACGGAGGAGGGTGCCTGCAGGTCCTTACGTGGCTGGCACCCGCAGACCGTCAGCTGGGAGGGTACGGTCACCCCCTCTGACCCCAGCATTGCGGGAGATCCGGGCCCCAGTGCCTCCCTGGAGAGCCAGGTGCAGGGGAGGTGTCAATGGAGCCCCCAGCCGGGTGAGGGAGGGGCCGTGCAGGCCAGTCCTACTTCTGATGGGGGCCCCCCTCTGAGCCCTTCTCCGGGTCTTCGGCGCCACGGAGGAGGCCGATGGATCTTCTCCCTCAAAGCCAGTCGGATGCACAGACACACACAGGGCTGGCGCGCTTCATCGGACCCCTGGAGCCTCGCCCCAGGCCTGTGGGATCGGAGCCCCTGCTCCCCACGTGGACCCCCCCCCCCACTTCCATCTTGCCCCAGTGCCGCGGCAGCAATCCACATCTTGGTGCCGGCTGCCAGCAAACTCACACCACGTTTCAAAATGAACCCCGTGAGCAACGGTCGCAGGAAAGCGAGGGGGATGTATTAGCTTTCATGGTGAGAAGCCACAAGGAGCGGAATGATAGGATACGTTTCTCATTAGTTGTAGATGCTGGAAAAGAATTAAGGAACGCTCATATTTTCTGTCTTTCATCAAGCACAATGAGAGCTGCGAGGTGCAGGGCATTGGACGGCTGTGATTTGGGCATCAGGCTCCCACGGGGCAGTGTCACTCCAGCCCGCCGTCGCTGCACACGTCACCTGCCTGGGAGTTTTTTTCTTTTTTTTTTTTTTTTAATCCCAGCCAGACCAGCCCCCAGAAGGGATGATTTGGGGGTACCCCAGTAACCCCTCTCGTCCAGATGCAAGGATGTATTCATGTTGGCAGCAACAGGACAAGATAACAAGGAGGGGAAATAAGTTTAGAGAAAGTTCCTGTGCCTCCAGCACGGGGGATCGAGATGGGCTCCTGGGGAAGGGAAGGCCCATGGGAGTCGTCTTGGAGACACGTCACAGCCCACCTAGGTGTGGGCAGGGCGGGTCTGCAGTGCATGAGACCTGGGGTTGTGACCACCTGGTCGAGGCAGAGGACAGGGACCGCTCTGCTGGCACAGGGCCGGGGCGCCCACCCCCAACCCGGGAGCCCTGCAGCACCAGGACGGTCCAGAGGGTGGAGGGGACGCCTGCCCCGGGGGAGGGACGTGTAGGAAGTGCCCCGGAGCTGGGAAGATGTGGGCAGAGCAGGCCTGGGGAGGCCCATGGGGGCTTGGAGGTGGTTCTGGGAGAGCGAGTCGGGGTCTTCGGGGGGCCTGGGAAAGGGGTCCAGCAGGGGGACAGCACGAGTAGGGGTACAGAGTCTGGTGGTGCCTGGCATGTGGAGGGACAGTACTGCACGTGTGTGTGTGTGTGTGTTTGGTGGGGTTGCACAGGATGGAGGGGGCACAGAGGGCAGGAAGGGACCTGCTGGAGAAGGTGGGTTCCGTCCCAAAGGGGAGCCATGGGCCGTGGTGCCTTGTTCTGTCCTCCTGGTAGTGGGCGTGTCCCGGAGATGCCTCCCCTGGGGAGAGACACGCCAGCCCGCATGTAGGAAGACCACACGTGAACATGCACACACACACACAGGCACACAGACGCACAGGCACACAGATGCAATCTATGCCAAAGTTTTAAAGCATAAAATTAGACACACCCAGTATTCAAGAGCTTAGAGGAAGCTTGTATTTTTTAAAAATTCCGTTCAGATCCCAGAAGTCACATTGAGAGCATCTGTTTCACGTTGTCGGCGATAATCACAGCAGACACTTAAATAGCACCCCTTGCGGTGCCCGCCCCCGTGCGGAACACTGCACGTTTACCTCATTTCACCCTCCCGGCCACCTGGCATGGGTTGCTAGTACTAGAATTACCCAGGTCTAATGACATTAGGATTATCTTTGCATAACAATTTATGGTTTATAAAAACATTCATAATCATTATTGCATTTGATAGTGAAAGCCAAGAAGGCATTATAATCCCCACTTCACAGGGAACAATAACGTGTGTATACATACAGAGAGAGAGGGAGAGAAAGAGAGAGAGGGAGAGAAGAGGGAGTGCTTACTATATGCCAGCTACTGTTCTGTGTATTTTACACATATTAACTCAAACTTCAAATCAACGCCGTAAGTACTATTCCTATTCTCATCTGACATGTGAAGAAAGTGAGGCAGAGAGAGGTTGGGTCACTTGCCCGAGGTCACCCAGCTAGGAAGTGGTAGATCCAGGCAGAGTCATCCAGACTGAGCTGAGCTGGCCCGGGTGAGGCTCTCAGAGAAGCTAACTTTCTAGTTGAGAGCTGAGCCGTGCAGAAGAGAAGTCAGGGATGGATCTGGGACAAGCATTCCAGCAAAGGCGGAACAGCGTGTGCGAAGGCCCTGGGGCAGGATCAAACTTGGTGAGTTTGAGGGGAGAATGAACGAATGAATAAATGAGTGTGAGTCCCACTTGGTGAGGTCCTCCTTGGCGAAGCCCCTGCTGACCTCTCAGCTGTCTCCCCTGTGTCTCCTGCACTGGCCTGTGGTCTAGGCATGTGACGGTCAGCCCTGGGCAGTCGGGACAGCTCAGGCTTGCTTCCCCCACTGCTCTTTCATCTCTTGCTCTGCTGTTTAAATTGTCACCCAGGAGGCTGTGAACAGCTTGAGGGCTGGGGTGGGCGCTGCCACCTCAGTGTCCCTTTGATGGCTGTGGCTAACCTATTGTGCACTCAGGACACATTGAAGGGCTGAACGGTCTGTGTCTATGATTTTGGTAATGCTAGTGAGAGTTAACATTTAAGTAGCAATCAGTTTGTGCCAACTGCTGTTATCATAATGTATCTACATCAAAGGGCATACAGTCCTGATATAATGCTGTGATGCTCAGGTCCTGGCAAGCTGAAACAATACTCTAGCCTTAAAAATTGGCACGTGACTAAGGGCTGTTTAGGGCAAGGGGGGTTTTGAACGCAGGCAACCCAGAATTTGACACCACTCTGTGCAATTCTCTGTATGTGTGCACCAGTGGTGCCAACGAACATCACATCATTATTTATTCTATAATCTGTACCCGTGCCTACCAGGTGCCGGGCACCAGGCTGGACTTCAGTGGTTAAAAGAAAAACACAGACAGACATTCTTAGGGAGTTCTCAGACTGAAAAGAAATTGTCCTCAGCACCACAGGGAGGAAATGTGCGAGGGGCTGCGTTTAGCCTGAGCGGCCTGGGAGAGCTTGCTGAGGAAGTCATATTTACGCTGAAGTCTGAGGAAAGACAGGGAAGGAGACTGGCAGGGACTGAGTGGAGGGAACGGCTCTGGGCAGGGAGAACAGCATGCACAAAGGCCCTGAGGTGAGCATACGTTTTCTTGTTTGGAAAACTAAGAGGCCAGTGAGTCTGGAGCCTGGAGGGCAGGGGTGACAGGGACGACCTGGAAAGGGAGGGACCAGCAGGGACAGATCATGTGGCACATTGCAGGCCATGCAAAGGGGTTTGGTAATGTTTTAAAACCAGATCAATTTTTTTTTTAAAGATGTTAAGGCCTTTGCAAGTCACAGTAAGATTTTGGCTTTGCAAAGTTCCAGGGTCTACTTCCATATAAAGTCAGTGAAAGTCATTGCTGTAATGCTTCATGTCTCCCTCTCACCAAGCCTTTCACGCACACCGCCCTACATTCTGACCACCTGCACCTAGGTCGTCATTGCCACCTGCGTCCGGTTGACCAAGGGAGGCTTTGCAAGGACTTGGCTCGGCCAGGGTCACGCAGCTGGTCTCAGGGTTTGGGCAGGTGTGGTCTCCCAGAGCCTGGAGCGAAGTGCCTGTGGAGGGGGGAGGCCGGCTGGTGGGCCCGGCCTTGGAGGAGCCTCGCTCGGTCCCAGCCCAGCACGGTCGTCTGCAGAGCCTTCCTTCTCTCTGCTCCGTCGTTCCCTGTCTGCTAAATGGGGATCTTGAGTGAAGTTGAAGCTTCTGGGAAGTTCTTACAACAGGGTGTTCCTGTGAGCCGTGTGAAGAAAACGGCAACTCTGCGCTTCTTAGCAAGTGTCATCAAAACATCACCTCGTTCCCACGTGACGGGCTCTGGGACTCTCAGGAGGGCTGGGAGCAGAAAAGACTGACTTCTCAGTTCATTTATTAGCGGGAGCCAGGCTGCCTGGGGCTCGTGGGTGAATAAATCACAGCTCCTGCCGCCCGAGTCCCCGAGAGTGAGGGGAGTGGGGGGATGTGCGGGCTCTTGCTGCAGGGCCGGGTGAGGGGTGGGCAGCGCAGGAGGCCGGGAGAGTCAGGGTGGAAGGCATGTCCTGGCCTCACCCCACTTGGGAGGCTGCTGGGCCTGGGGCTGGGCTCCAGATTTGGGGGGGCGGATAGCCCAGAATCTGACCCCTCCCCATCCCCGCCTGGGCCACGCCCCCGCCAGCCTCCTAAGTGGTCTCCCGGCTCCGCCCTCAGCCACAGCGTCCGACGAGACCCAAGTCGGCCCTCGAGCCTCTCTGCTCAGCGCCCCATGGCTCCCGCGTCACCCAGGGTGCGTGGGCGCAGGCCCTGCACATCTGTCCTCGTCACCCCTCCGCTCTCCTGTCTTACTGCACGTCCTCTGCTCCCTCTCCCGTCCCCCACTAGAGCGTGAGCTGCGAGGGGGCAAGAATCTTCGTTTTGCCCCCTGACGTCTCCCCATGCCTAGAATGATTCCTGGTACACAGTAGGTGCTCAGCAATTATTTGCTGAATGAATGAACAGTGATCTGAGTATGATTGTTATCGTTTTGCACATGAGTAAATTGAGGCACAGAGAGATTCAGTAACTAATCCGGGGTCACACAGGTACTAGATGGCAGATTTGGGATTCAAACCCAGGCAGACTGGCTTCAGAATCTACGTTCTTAATTTCTAAGTTATTTTGCCTGTCTGATTAAGAAATGATGAATTAATGAATCACACAGCCTTTCTAGATTCTTCTTGTATCCTATGCACTAGATCATCAAACTTTTTCTTGCTTTTGAGTCTCTGTCCTGCCTCCATTCCTTTGCACATGCTGTTTCCTCTGATTAGAATGTCCATTCATGTAGGGAACTCCTATTCGTTCTTCAGAACCCAAGCTAAGTTGTTCCCTCACCAGGCAGAGGCAATTTCTCTCTCATCCTTGCTTTCCTTGCCCTGTGGATATACCTTCATCAGAGCCCTGAGAAGCCACTGATTTATGTGTCCTTCTGAATCCCCATTTTGAGACTCTTGATGGCAGGAACCTTGTTTTGTTTTCTTTGTCTCTCCCAGCCTGTGTCTCACACATGTTTTGTAACATGTGAATGAATGAATGAATATTTGTTGAACGTGTGACTGGAAGTGTTTCTGGCGCTTACAGCCTGCCTAGTAAATATATGCATATTGAATCCTATTTGATGAACTTTCGTTTTTACACTGCCCATATGTTCCAAAGAGAGAAAAGTGGGCCCAAATCATAACAAAATCTAATAAAATCCTATCTAGTGGTAACTCTTCATGTCATGCATTTAGAGGGAAATGCTTCTGGTAAAATACTGTTCTGTCTTTGGTGTATTAAACACAGACATTGAATGTAATTCAATGTAAAGTTACATTAAATCCCCAGGATCAAAAGGTACTGTGGGGACCATAAAATGAATTGGTCAGTAGGGAAGTCTACTTGGTTAGGGGATAAAAGGGACATTCATGTCCCATGGGGTAATGCCAATCCTAGTGGTCATAAACGCATTAACGTCTATGTAATGGTGTTAACCAAGAGTCATAGGTGTGGATTACGGGAACCCTTTCTTTCGCATGAGAATTTGATCTTTGCTTAACTTTCTAGCTGTTTTCCTGGGAACCGGGTAACTGTCACCTCTGTTGCTAGGCAGCATTGCTTAAGGTAAAGCATCTCTTGGTTGGTAATTGCATCTGGACGGGTTGGGGCCCTACATACCTGGTGGGCCGCCAGGCTTGGGCTTCGGGAGCCCGGTGGCTCGTGGGCTGGCCGTGTCCTTTGGGAGCCTGGACGCTTTGCCGGTGGGGCTGTGAGCGGAGGTGCTGGTCCCCATGGGGCATGAAGGTTTCAAACTAGGGCAGCTCCCACACCTGCCGGGTGTGTATCTCGCCTCCTTGCGCCTGACTGGCCCCCTAGAGGTGGAGGTGCCAGGTGGCTGCAGAGAGGACGAGCCCTGCCAGGAAGCTGTGCCTCCGTCCCGGGTCCTTTTCCGTGGACGGTGACCTAAGACAACTGTGTGATTCTGAGCGCTGGTTGAACCCTAAACCACACTCTGGCGGGCATTGCAGAAGTGGATATGATATTTGCCTAACACAATAGTGAAGAGTAAGTAAATGGTGCCGATTCCAACACTTGGGAAAAATGGAAAAGCGGCTGGGTGAAGTCAGGAGGCTGAAGCCCCCTGCGTGTGCAGCGCCCCGTCCCGCATCTCTCCCGGGAGCGCAGGCATCCTGGCTGCGCTGGGCCTGGGCCCTAGACCTGCCGAAGACCCGTGATTTCTCAGGCCCTTTCGCTGCTCCTCCCGGCCCTGGTACCTGGGTGTGGCGACCATCTTTCTTCCTCCTGACCTGGAGGGCCGGGGCAGGGCCGGTCTCCTCCCTCCCTCTGGTCAGACCAGCTGTAGTGGGGACTTCCATCCTGGGTGGAGAGTTAGGGATGCTAGTTCTTAGGGCCCCCGTCACCCCCTCTTGCTCTGTGCCGCCCCGGATGGCACCCCTTCCTGCCTTCCCCCAGTTACGCCTCCCGACAGTCTCAGGAGGCTTCTTATTGTCTTCATTTCTGAGATAAAGAACTAGAGGTTCAGAGAGGTTAAGTAACTTGCTCAAGGTCGCCCAGTGGCTCTGTGGCCCGGTGAGGACTCAGCCCCACCATCCCGCCCCAGAGCCCAGCTCTGAACCCCACATGGCGCTGGCCTCCCTCTTCCTCCCAAAGCTAATTAATGTCCTGTGATTCTAAATCAGCGTCACCTCGGTAGGTGGCTCGGGGCAGTGAATTTCTAGGGCACAAGATGTCCTTCTCCCTTCCCTCCTTCTGCCTGAGTCTGTCAGTTCAGAAAATGCTGAAATGGGCCAGGTGTGGAGTCTGGAATGGGGCCCAAAAATTAACAAGCTTTTCTTTTCCCTCTAATGCCTTTGTTTTGACTTCCGCAGACGGCCACCGTCTCCCTGGTGTCCCAAGCGTATCTCTCTCGTAGGTAGAAGCTTGGATTCCGGATCTGGTGTGACAGGCAGGGAAGGGCCGGACCCGCCCGCCTCTCCCGTCCATTCCCAGCTTCCTCCTCGCATGGCAGGTCTGCCGGCCCCGAGGAATTCGGCCACCAGGAGCCCCTCTACACAGGAGGGTTCTGCTTAGTGTGTGGTAAAGCTTTGTCACTCACCAGGGGAGGAGGAGGCTGGCCCAGGGGGTGGGGACCCCCCCTTTCCGGCAGAGGGGGATGGGCAGAGGCTGGGCAGCCACTTGCCTACAATCTGGAGGGTTTGCATCTCAGCGGGAGATCTTGAGCCTTTTAGGGGTTCTTCTAAACCTGAGCGTGATTTCCTCCTGCGTCTGCAGCTCCAGCTCGGAAGAGGCCAATTATGCCGTGAAGCATTCATTTTTTCCTTAAGAGATTACATTCTGGGTGATTATTTACAAAGCATGGCCAGGCAGGCGGACCAGCTCCTGATGTGCACATTTACGGGGAAGCCCTCCCCCACCCCCTACCCAGTTCCTTTTTTTTATTTTCAATCCATCGAGATTGATGCTTTGGTAAAATACAAAATCCTGCTTTGGATGTCAGGGCACCGTCAGATGGCCGCAAAAGTTTCTGAATGTTGACTCAGTTTCTGTACTTACCGTGCTGTGGGCCTGTGACGTGGGGACTGGCCAGTCCCTGGGCTACCCTCTCGGAGCACAGCTTCCTCAGCAAGTCTGATGAAAGCCTGCAGAGTTTGGAGCAGCTGCACTGACGTTGTCTGGTCCCTGAGCTCACAGGGGTGTTAACAGTTCTCAGGAGTCCTGTGGGAAAGAAACATGCCCACTGGTTCCCAAACCTGTTTGACCTTGGAATGTTTTTCATCGCCTGCCACAGAGCTCATACCCCAGAGTTTGCTTCTAGAAACTCTTTTCCAGTGGGCGAGGACGTGGAGAAATTGGAGCCCTCCAATTTCTGCACTGCTGGTGGGATTGCAAAATGGTGCAGCCATTATGGAAAACAGCATGGCGGTTCCTCAAAAAATTAAACATAGAATTACCATATGAGCCAACGATTCCACTTCTGGGCATGTACCCAAAATAACTGAAAGCAGGCACTCAAACAGATATTTGTACATCCATGTTCATAGCAGCACTATTCACAAGAGTCAAAAGGTGGAAGCAACCCAAGTGTCCAGTAACAGATGAATCGATAAAGAAAGTGTGGTCTATCAATGGAATATTACTCAGCCTTAAAAAGGAAGGGCATTCTGACACCTGCTGCAACATGGGTGGACCTTGAGGACGTTATGCTCAGTGAAATAAGCCAGACACAAAGAGGCAAGTACTACATGATTCCACTTATATGAGGCCCCTAGAGCAGTCAGATCCATAGAGACAGGAAGTAGGTGGTGGGTGCCCGGGGCTGGGGGATGGGAAGCTCGTGGTTAACGGGCACAGGGTTTCAGTTTGGGAAGATGAAGGGGTCTGGAGGTGAGGGTGTGATGGTTGCCCAGCAATGTGGATGTACTTAACGCCACTGAGCTGTGCACTGCAAAACGGTGAATTTCGTGTTAGGCGTCTTTTATCGCAATAAAAAGAAAGTCCCCTTGGGGATGCGGGGCTGTGGGCTGGGCCGGTCGCTGCTTCTCCCTCCTGCTCCTCTGCTCTGGGGGCTCCTGTCTCTGGGCGGGTCTCGGCTCATCTCTGGAACACGCTGAGCTGCCGCATCCGGCAGCTGCCTGGCCCTGGGGTCCTTTGTGAACCTCGTCATCGTGGGCGCCAGGCCTCGTCTCCCGGATCACGAATTGCAGGCGGAACGTCCTTTCTGCGGCAGATGCTGGTGCAGGAGCCCCTTGGATTCAGTCCCTGAGCCGCGTGCGGCCCCGACTGCAGCTGCCTCTGTGCTCGGGAGGGCCACCGTGCGTCTGGTCCCCGAGCACCTGTTCCCGGAGGCCCCGGGAGCTTGCGCCGTGTGAGCTCGTGAGGTCCCGGACCCAGCGTCGCGTGGGGAATGGGGCACAAGGCGGCCGGTGGGCTGCAAGGCTGGGACCCCCGGCTGTGCTGCTCACACGGAGGGGGCCCCCCCACCTGCCTCACAGAGATGCTGTAGGTGGGGGTGAGGGTGCTCTGCCCCTCCTCTGCCTTTTCTCTGGCTCCTCCTGCAGCGTCTTGGGCCTGTCATCCTTCTCACTGAGCCAGAGGGGCCTGCAGAGGCCGATGGGCCAGGGAGCAGGCAAGCCTGGGCCCCGTGCCCACCCCGGGGCCATGGCCAGGCAGGCGTGACCCTCTGGGCACCGCCCCCAGGTGATCCCACCTTGGCCAGGTTGGCAAGGCCTGGCCTCTGCCCCCGGGACCTGGCACAGCGCTCAGGGGTAGAAACGCCCCCTCTATCCCCCCCGTCTTCGCTGGTCTCTGCTGGAGGCCTTCCCATGGCCTCAGAGCCAGACACTGTGGGCCCCTACTGGCCCCCTGCTCCCTGGCCTCCCGCGGACTCCTCGCCGCCCCCCGCATCTTCTCTTCCCCACGGGGTAAGTGGCTTGTGACGCCAGTTTAAGAAACAAGCCTTCCCAAGTTGGCAGCTAATTATAGCAACGGGAGTTTGGCAGCCAAAGCCCATCCACACGGATCTGGATGAAGGGACGTGTGAGGGGCGCGTGGCCGGACGTCCGCAAGGCTCATTTAGCCACACGTCCCAGGATGTGGGCGTCTAGGTGGGCCGTGCCCTTCACACTTGGGGAGAAGGTTCTGTGAGGTTGAAATGCGCCTTCAGACAAGTCAGGTGCTGCTTTTCGGGGAACTGCTCCGAGACAATTAAAAAAACCAGAGAAGTAAGTCAGCCCTTGCTTTCAGGCTAGCCCTCACTTTGCATAAAATAGGCTTGATTATTAATTAGTCGCTCGATTCAGTGAGTAATTATTAGGATGTCTTCTTCCCTGGGCACCCAGTGTTGGTGAGAGGTGCTAGGCGATGTTTTCCAGGTTTGAAATCTGGGGCTCTCAAAAGATGTGGCCCCGAAATGGAGCCACATCTGTCCCTGCGGACAGGCCACACTGGCCCAAGCCCCACCCGGCTGGCTTCTCTCTCCACAGACATGTTCACGTCCCGAAGTCACGTTCCCCGACTGCCTTGGGCGGCATCAGCATTATTGAAATAAGCTGTGAGCACCTCGGGGGCCTTGCTGAAATGAGCGATGATCTGCAGATGAAGACTCGCCATCTCCCTCCTCGTTAGAGGTGCCCCGCTGCCCCGTGGCCACGGGGCCGGCGAGGACCATCCCCTGGGCTGGGCGGGCCTGCGGAGGTGGCCAGGCCTTGGGCGAGCGTTGGTGCCACTGCACAGCAGAAAGCGCGCGGGCTTGGCAGGGTCCGCTCGTTGTTGAATTATTTAACATCTTAACGAGTCCATTTTCCACGTCTGTCCTCCGCTGGTTCCCCCAGGATCTGCTGGGGGTGGGCAGTTGGTGAGACTGTAATGATTATTAATGAGGCAGCGTTCGGCTTGGTGTGTCTGCTTCATGTTCCTTCCCACCGGGGTGAGGCCACATGGGGCCACCTCCCCGGTGGCCATGGGGCCATCCCAGCTTGCGGCCACCGGGGCCCTGGAGGTGTTTCCAGCTTGGGGAGGAGTCCCTGGGGGTGACATCACAGAGAGCGGCTTCTGGGAGGGACTCCTGCACCTGCACAACATAGGCGCCACGACCGCTCGCTTGGTGGTCCGGCTCTGCTGCCTTCGGCTTCCTCTTGCTGGTGAACTTGGGAGCAGGCGTTGGGGGGCTGGCGTGGAAGGGGAGCCTTGGGGGGCTCGTGTCGGCGTTTGGGGGTGACGTGGTGTGTCGTGGTTTACAAGGCCCCTCCTGCTGCTGAAGGAATTGTAGACGGCCCGAGGGGGGCTGCCAGACCGGTTGGGTGGCTGGTGCAGTGGTCCAGGGAGAGGTGCTGCTGGCCTGGACCGGGGCGGCGTGGTGGCCTTGGGGCAGAGCGGGTGATCTTAGGTGCACGTCGGAGGGGGTTGTCGGGGGACCTCTGGTAATGGCACGTCGTGGGTTGGGGAGAAGGAGGTGTTGTCGGTGATTTGGGAGGGCTTCAGCAAGTGTAGAAGTCACCGGGGGTGGGATGGGAGTGGAGGTGGTGGGGGGAGTCCTCCGGTCTCCAGTCTCCCTCCCTTGCACACGTGCTGCCGGACGAGTCGTGCTAGAGCCCAGTCTGATCAGGCCACCCTCGCTCAAGAACATTCAGTGGCTCCCACTGTCCGCAGGACCCAAGCACAGCCTGGAGGATGGCATTCCGGGGCCTCCCCACACAGCCCTCCCTGCTGCCCCCGTCCCTCAGGAGCACACGGAACACTGGAGCCTCTTCTCCCAGCTTCTGTTCCTGTTGTCTTTTTAAAACGTTTCCCCTTCCACCATCCCTGGAGGTTAAACGTCTTGTTTGTAAATCAGCCCAGAAGCTGCCTTGTCCACCGAGATTTCCTTCACCTCCTGACAAGAGGCCCTGTGCTCAGAACTCAGCCCCTTTCTCACTGTGTGAGTAGTCTTCAGGTGGGTCATTTTAGCCTGTCTTTTCTCTCTTACCAGCTAGTTCATTCATCCATGCATCTGTGTGTCATTCATTCTACAATGAATGAACACCTGCTGTATACTCAGCGCTGAGCCCAGCCCTGGGGTGACTAATGGGAATAAGAAATGGCCCAACGTTCAAGGACCTAGAAGTCGGAACAGATCCAGACTGCCCTTCCGCCACCGCCCCCCGGCCCGGAATGTCTGCTCGGGGCCTTGCACGCCTCCGAGTGTCATGGGTGCACGTGGAAGGAATTGACCAGCCGGCGCCAGGGATTCTGCGGGAGCTTCCCACCACGGCTTCTGGGAGGTTCCGAGCCTCCGCACTTGGGGATCCTGGAAGCCGGAGTTTCAGAGTTGGCAGGACGGGGCCTCAGAAGCGGCAGGTGCACCTTCCGTTTGGGTGGTGGGCGAGCAGTTGTACCGCTGCTTCTAGAGGCCTCGACCACCGCCCCCCACCCATCCCGGCTTGAGAAGGTGCTCTGTTCCAGCTCTTTCCTGCCCCTGCTTCCCTGAGGGAGACCCGCTCAGCATAGCCTGGAGCCAGGTTGTCGTGTTTGCATGGTGTTTATTTTGGGGGGTTCTTGTTCTTTTCGGCCAAGTGATAGTATTTTTGCATTTAAAGTGTGAATATGAGTAAATATGAATTTTCTTTTCAAATATAATGTATTTAAGTTTAAAAAGTGAGCCGACATAAAGGAAGATACTAAGGAGATAATAGTGATCAAGCACAAGCTTGGGGAAAGGGGTTGGAATGAGGCAAACTGGGGCAGTTTGGAGCTGGTTGGGTCCAAGGCTGCTTGCACAGCTGTGGAGTGCCTCCCCTACTCGGCTGTCTTTCCGGAGAGCGGGGTTCCTCTCGCTGGTTTCTGGGTGGAAATGCTCTGGGAAGCAGTGTGAACACACAGACAGCATGGTGCGTGGTGCACGGTGGAATACAACGCAGCCCTTAGGAAGGAATGAACTACAGCTACATCCTGTGTCACAGGTGAACCTTGAAAACGTGGCGTGCAGTGAAAGAAGGCAGACAGAAAAGACCACTTATTGTACGATTCCATCATGTGAAAGTCCAGAACAGGCTAATCCGTAGAGATGGAAGTAGATTCGTGGTTGCCGGGGGGCTGGTGAGGGGAAAGGGGTGCAGTGTGTGTAACTAGGCGTGAGGGGTCTTACTGGCGGAAGAAAATGTTTTAAAACTGTTTAATGCACCACTCAGGAAAGTTACTAAAAATCATTGAATTGGGGGCAAAACAAGAAGCTCTAAGGACAAAATGAAAATCCTCTTTAGTTGTCCACAATGCGGGCTTCCCTCCGTCCCCACACTGAGCTCGTATAGTCTGTGCACTAGGTTCATTTCACCTACTGAATGGTATGCTTTGTCCTACGTCGTTAACTGTTCTAGGTCAGGGGAACCCGAAGTTGCAGGAGGAAAGGTCAGTAACTTCGGGGAGGGGCAGGAGCGAACGGAGTTAAACGTGTCTGTGGAGTGTGCTGCTGGACCCGTGTCCTGATTCTCCAAGATTCACCCATCCACCTGGACCCGTCTGCTCACTGCCCTCCACCGAGCTCTGTGCCGGGGGGGATGCCCTCCATCACCGGCTCCTGTTGGCTCACCCGTGGGAGGCCCAGACCCGGGATCGGTGGGCAGGGTGGAGTAAGGCTGGGTGTCCATTGCTCCGGCCCCCTCCCTGCTGGGCCGGGGGGGCCGTGCCCCGGTCCCTCCCTCCACGGCTCCTGCTGAGGGGCTCTCTCTGGCGAACCTTTCAGGGTCCATACACGCTCCCTCCCCTGTTCCTGAGGATGAGGGGTGAGCAGCTCCCCGCCTTTGCCAGCCCTGGGAGCTTCAGCATCTCCGGCTGGCTGCCCTCACGCTGCCCGCACCTCTGCAGCAGCCCCTTCCTGAAGCTCACCCCCACCGCCCCTTCTGAGTCTTCTTTTCCCTGCCAGGTGGGGAGCCCTAAACGTACTTGACCTCGTGCGTCTCACGGAGGTCACATGGGCGAGTGGTGTGTGGGACTCACGTTTGATGAAGATGGTTCTACAGCAGCATTTTTCTTTTTTTCTTTGTTTCTTTTTGGCTGCGTTGGGTCTTCATTGCTGTGCGCGGGCTTTCTCTAGTTGTGAGTGGGGACTACTCTTTGTTGTGGTGCGCGGGCTTCTCATTGCGGTGGCTTCTCTTGTTGCGGAGCACGGGCTCTAGGCGCGCGGGCTTCAGTAGTTGTGGCTCACGGGTTCTAGAGTACAGGTTCAGTAGTTGTGGCACACGGGCTCAGTAGTTGTGGCTCGCGGGCTCTAGAGCGCAGGCTCAGTAGTTGTGGCGCACAGGCTTAGTTGCTCCGCGGCATGTGGGATCTTCCCGGACCAGGGCTCGAACCCGTGTCCCCTGCATTGGCAGGTGAATTCTTAACCTCTGTGCCACCAGGGAAGTCCCTATAGCAGCCTTTTTAGTGGCTTCGGAATTTCCCGTAATCGCATCACATGTATGATACTGTTATATATTTGATCTGCTGTGGAGCAGTTGGTCACCGCCAGTGTGTTTTGCATCTTTGTGTGAGGATTCTGTGCTTTGGGTCAGTTCCTAGAATGTTCGAGGGAAGGCCCACTTCAGCCTGGTTCCGGGGGATGCCGGACAGGACCCTTGAAGGCAGTCCAGCTCCAAGGGTGTGGCTCCACCTGTTCCAGGCACAGCCCCCGGCCCCAGTTTCGGGGACATTCATGAATCGTGAAGAAAACAGGCTCCGGGAGCTGAAAGCAGCACGTTGGTTTGGGGGACCCGTTATTCTGGAGCCTTGAGGACGTTTGTTCTGTGAGCTCTGCCAGCAGGCCCTGCCCCAGTGCCCAGGCTGGAAATCACAAGATGTTTCTGAGAAACCCAGTGAGCCCCTGGCAGAAGTGGGTTCCACCCCCGCTTGGCCTCTCCCCAGCAGTGAAGCAGTGATATTGGCCGTCAAGGGCCCACTGAGCCCCACGGAGTCGTGGAGTCAGTTGAAACGATGTGATGGGCTGGGTGAGCGCGTTGCCCACGGTACTGGGGACGAGATGCAGAGGCTGCCTCTCACCTTCTCCGAGCTCCGTCCACACCTCCGCGTGTCTGTGCCGAGGACATTATGTAATATCTCGGCTTTTTATCATCCGTGTAGCTTTGCCGCCCTGCCCTGGCCGCAGAGGGGCATTTATTAATGTCCTCACACGTACAGATGGCCCTGCCTGCTACTGAGGACTTGGAAGCCGTTCAGGCTTAGAATATTTTAAAAATAAAAATCGTGCCATCATCATCCGTTGCTTTTCCGAGGGAGCCTGAGGGTGATCGTCACGATTATCGTGATGCTGATCTGTTGTCCCTGGCTTGGGTGGTGGGGTGGGTGGCGGCCGTTCCCGAGATGGCCCAGGAGTCCGGCGCCTGCCGTGTCTTTTCCATCCTCTTGTCCTCAGTCCCAGTCTGGGGACTTGGTCACACCAGGCATGTTCACAGGGCAGCGGTCACTTGAGTTACAGCCTGGTAATGACTAAATGTGCTGATTGGATTTGATCAGGTTTAATCTGATCTTTTATGGCTGAAAAACTTGACTCGGAGTGAAGGACATGGAAGTTTAAAGGAGCCCCGGGTGCAATCTTTCCTGCGGGTTCATACTGATCAAGAATTGGGGTGACACAGACCCTACAATTCGCTGGAATCATAAGGAACCCAGGAGAGACAAAACAATACTGAAAAAGAGGCGGACTAGGATTTCCACTTCCCAATTTCAAAACTTACTACAAAGCAACAGTCATCTCGACTCTATGGTATTGGCACAAGGATGAACATGGAGAGCAACGGAACAGAGTTGAGATTCCAGAAATAAACTCATACGTCTGTGGTCAGCTATTTCCACAGGGTGCCAAGATCATTCCGAGGGGAAAGGCCAGTCTTTTCAGCAAATGATGCTGGACCAACTGGACATCCACATACAAAAGACTGGATTTGGATTCTTCCTTCACATCAGAAGCAAAAACTACCTCAAAATGGATCACAGGGCTAACTGTAAGAGTTAAAAATAATGAAACTCTTACAAGAAACTATAGGCGTAGGTCTTTGTGACCTTGGATTTGGCAAAGGATTCTTAGATATGACACCAAAAGCCTGGGCAGCTAAAGGAAAAAATAGATAGGTTAAATTGAACTCCATCAAAATTAAAAACTTCCGTGCGTCAAGGAACACTATCAAGAAAATGAAAAGTCATCACACGAAATGGAAGAAAGTATTTGCTGATCTCATAAGGGACTTGTATGTAGAATATGTAAAGAACTCTTACAATCCAATAATCAAAAGAGAAGCAACCCAACTGAAACGTGAGCAGAGCAACAACCAAAAAACCAGACAGCCCATTAAAGAAATGGGCAAAGGACTTGAACAGACATTTCTCCAAACAGGGTATACAAACGACCAATGAGCACATGAGAAGATGTTTGACATCATTAAACATCAGGAAATGCAAATAAAAACCACGATGAAATGCCACTTCACACCCACTAGGATGGCTGTAATCCAAAAGACAGACAGTGACAAGGGTTGGCCAGGATGTGGGGAGATTGGAGCCCTCATATAGTGCTGGTGGGAAGGTAAAATGGTGCAGCTCCTGTAGAAAACAGCCTGGCGGTTCCCCGAACGGTTACACATAGAGTCCCCATATGTGTGGCCTGGCAGTGACACTCCTAGGTATACACCAAGATAAATGAAAACATAGACCCCTGTGAAAACTTGTATGCAGAAGTTCACAAGAGTAGTATTCGTAAGAGTCAAAACATGGAACCAAATGTCTGTGATGAGTGACAGATGAATGGTTAGATAAAACGTGGTCCATCTACACAATGGACTATTATTCAGCCATAAAAAGGAGTGAAGTACTGACATGTGCTACTACATGGATGGACCCTGAAAACATGATGCTCAGTGAAAGTAGCCAGACACAAAAGTCCATGTGGAGTCCATTTATGTGAACTGTTCAGAACAGGCAAATCTATAGAGACAGAATGATTGGTAGTTTACCAGGGGCTGGGGTGGGGAAAGTGTGGGGGAATAGAGGGTTTCTTTTTAAGGTGATGAAAATGTTCTAAAATTGTGGTGATATTTGTACAACTCTGTGAATAAATTAAATAGCATTGGCTTTAAATGGGTGAAGTGTATGGTATGTGAATTATACTTCATTAAAGCATTAAAAAGGGACAGGAGTGAGCTGCTCATTCCTGGAGGTAATCAAGAAGCAGCTCACAATAAAGAAGATGTGGCACATATATACAATGGAATATTACACAGCCATAAAAAGAAACGAAATTGAGTTATTTGTAGTGAGGTGGATGGACCTAGAGTCTGTCATACAGAGTGAAGTAAGTCAGAAAGAGAAAAACAAATACCATATGCTAACACATATATATGGAATCTAAAAAAAATAATGGTTCTGAAGAACGTAGGGGCAGGACAAGAATAAAGACACAGACGTAGAGAATGGACTTGAGGACGTGAGGAGGGGGAAGGGTAAGCTGGGACGAAGTGAGAGAGTGGCATGGACATATATACACTACCAAATGTAAAACAGACAGCTAGTGGGAAGCAGCCGCATAGCACAGGGAGATCAGCTGGGTGCTTTGTGTCCACCTAGAGGGGTGGGATAGGGAGGGTGGGAGGGAGATGCAAGAGGGAGGAGATAATGGGGATATATGTATACATACAGCTGATTCACTTTGTTATACAGCAGAAGCTAACACACCATTGTAAAGCAATTACACTCCAATAAAGATGTTAAAAAAAAAAAGAAAAGAAAAGAAGCACCTCACAGCCATCCTTCAGGAATGCAGCAGAGGAGATTCCCACCTTGTTGGGGGTAGGATGGTTGACTTTTTGGAGCACTTTATTGAGACAGAACTTTTCAATCCTTTCCAGCCCTGTGGGACTTGACATTCTGTGGTTTTTTCTTGGAACGCCTTCTACTTTTTGGTGGAGGAAGCCAGGGTGGGGCATCAGGGGAGCAAATAAAATAGGAGGACTGCTGTGACCTTGACCTCCTTGATCGATTTGCTGCCCATCGATCAATGTGATTAGCGGTGTATTCAGGGCAGGAAACACTTGCTGGGTTTGGCTGAAGTGGGCTCTGTGGCCCTGGGGACACACATGTGGATGGGCCTCTGACCTCACGTGCCCTGCAGCCCACAGTCTGGTTCTCCGATGTCCTGGAGCATCGTTTCCCTATGTGTAAAGTGAGATTGCTGAGAGCCTGGCAGAGGGAGCTGGGCAGAGGGTACCGCCTCTCGGCGGACCAGGCCCCTCCTGGTGCCCCGTGCAGTGGAGCCATCAGTGAGCGCACAAGGAGGTGCCCCCAGGCCTGGGCTGCTGTGCTGGGAGCTGCTGCCCCCTCGGGCAGGCCAGGCGAGGCCCCGTCCCACCTAGGAGGAAACTGTGTGGACGCGTGATGAGCCATCCTTGTGGGGGACAGAGACCTGGATGCTGGGGCACCAGTGATGTGCAGGGGCTGCAGGTGCGTGGTCCAGCAGGGGCCGTGTCTCAGGTGAGCACACCCAGCCCTGCACTGCTGGGGGTGGCAAGGTGTGGGGAGCACGCAGTGGCTGGGCGTGGTGACCGGCAGGCCACCCAATGCCTGTGGGCCGGAGCCAGTGTCCCCTGTGAAACCCACCCTCGCCTCGCAGTTGCATTTTGCCAGGCTTAGGGGAAGGCGTGGGATTGGCAGCCCAGCCCCTCGGGGGGTGTGTGTGTGTCTGTGTGTGTGTGTGACCTGGCAGACACCTTCTTCCTCTGATTTCTAGTTAGGACTCGGGGCTGTAAAATGTGGCCTCTTTGGCATTTGTCTTACCTTTTGGTTTATCAGTTATGGGAGGGGGTTTCCTCCTCCCTTGCCCCCTGCCTGCCTGCCTTCCTGCTGTAATCATTTCCTGAGCCCTGCTCAACTCGGGGCCTGTGCACAGAAGGGTCAGGTGTGGATGAGGGACGGGCCTGCCCCCAAGGTGCAGGGGTATTGGGCGCTGGGGTGTCACTTGCATTCATGAAAATTCACCAGGTGCTTATGGAATGATAGTATCATTATGATCATTACTGTTAGTCTTATTAATGTCCTCTTTATCAGAACCTCCTGTGTGCAAGGCTGTGTTCCAGGATTCTGACTTATTTAATCTTTACAACAATCTTGGTAAGAAGTACAGTTGTCCCCACTTTACAGATGAGAAAACTGATGCTCAAAGAGGTTAAGGAATCGGTCTCTGAGGCCACACAGCATAAATGTGGCAGAGGTGGCATTCCGGTTCTAGATGGCCTGACTCCCAAGCCAGTGCTCTGAGCCACATCCCCTCCCCAGCGCTCTCGGTGAGTTTGAGCAGCTGCGCCCCCAAGAAACCCACAGGTGCTCGGATGAGACCAGGGCCCTGTGGGGCATAAGCGAAGGGATGTGGGAACAGGCGGCTGGAGCAGAGAGATTGTGGCTGCAAGGATGTGGCATTTGAGGCGGGCTTTCAATATTTGCATCCATTTGGATGGGGGGCAGGGAGGGAGGGCATTCCAGGGGGAGGCGAGTTCAAGGGCAAAGGCTTGGAGGCTGGGCAGCTAGATTTGAGTTGAGTTCAGCTACTGAGCAGGGCTGGGGTGGGGCAGAGCTCCGGGACCTGGTGTGGCCCTCAGGGATTTGCTCAGGGGATGGACCTTCTCCTGGGGCCTGTGGAGAGCCAAGGACAGAGAATCCTCCCCAGGCCTGCTGGGCTCTTACCCTGGGGGAGGAACTTGTCAGGGGAGATGCTCCTAAAGGGGGTTGGAGGATGGATACCTGAGGGGCCCCGGAATCTGAGGTCTTTGTAAGATGAACGGGGGCAGGGAGAAGGTGGGGTGTGCAGAGGAAAGACACCTGGCAGGGGTGTTTCCTCCTTCCCTTCCCAGTTCAGTAAACTTTATGGAACACATATCATTGGAAATACCTGGTTCTGGAACAAAAGGGTGAGGAGCTCACTGTGGGGAAGGCTTTCCTTGGTCCGTGCTGTCCAGCAGGCAGTGAGGCCCCCATCAGCACAGGCATGAAAACAGGGACTTCATACTCACCTCCCCAGGCTGTGCCTTCCCAGCACGCAGTGATCGAAGGCAGGGGCTCTGCTCTCCTTTCTTCTGTCTCGTCCACCTACTGTGAGCTCCTGAGTGGGGAGATGGCTTAGTCACTCAGCAGACCTGCCCCGCATCCTTACTATGTGCTAGACACTGAGTGTAGCAGGGAGCAGAGCACACAAGGTCCCTACTTTCTGGGGGACTTTCGTTGCCTCTTTGTCCCCAGTGTCCAGCGCCAACCCTATGGGTACCAGGGACGGAGTGGCAATGTTTGTTGAGTGAATCTTACCAGGAGGGATGTATCTGGTGTCGGTCCCACTGTGTTTATGGATTCAGGGGTTGACCCCCTCCCCCAAGACCTCCCAGAGTCATTAAGCAGGCAGTCATCCTTTTAGTCCGAAACAGGCCATGCCCTCCACATGGATGGCATTTGCCTAAAGGGCCTGGAGCCCTGCCTCCTTCCCCTCCTCCTCTTCCCAGGAATGTCCCCGTGGGATGGAAGCCTTCCTGAAACTCCCCAGATGCCGTTTCATGCCCTCGGAGATTTGCTGGGCGCCCTCTCCTTGTTAAGGAAGGTCAGGACAGAGGCGCCCAGGCCCTGAGTGGGCTCTGACGGCTGTGACAGGTGGGCCTGCAGCTTCCGGGGGCCTGGCTCTGTGTAAGTTGGAATCATCTAGAGTGGTTGCCGGAGCTCCCAGGATAATCTCCCCCGGCGCGAATGCGCCCCCTGCTCCCTGGGGCCGAGCACGGTTCTCCAGGGAAGGGGCCGGTGGTCCGGCGGCTCTGAGCCTCTGCGCGGTTGGAGGGGATGCTTGGAGACGGGGGTCCCCAGGCCAGCGCAGGGAGATGGGAACCCCGATAGCTTCGTGCGACACCTCTCCCACTGGCGTGCAGGAGACCAGGTGGGAGGCAGAGCAGAGATCGTCCGGGGAGAAGGGCGGCTTCCCCTCATTGAGGGCCTCCTGTGTGCTGGGGGCGGGGCCTGTGAGACCTCATTGGATCCCCCAGCTGGGGGTGTTATTAAAACCCCCACTTACTCGTGGGGCCACTGAGGACCCGGCGGGTGGGGGGGATGTAAAGCCACTCCCCCAGGCCACATCCCTGCATTTGACGGAGCTAGGATTCAACACCCCGCCAAGGCTGACACACCCTCCCACAGGGCCCAAGGACTGGGAACCCGAGGCTCAGAGGGGTGAAGCAACCTGCTCAAGGTCACACAGCAAACGTGTGACACTGCTGGGCTGTGACTTGGTGACCTTCCACTGCAGGACATGAAGTGAAGCCCAGTGATGGCCTTGCTGCATTCCGGTGCCCCGAGATGGGAGGAGGAGGGAGCCTTGGCCCAGGGCGTGTGAGGGGGACGTGGCCGCAGTGCGGGGTATTGGGCTGCTGCCCAGCCCTGCCCCCCCCAGGTGACAACTGTCCTTGTGTCTGACCCTCTCCTGGCTTTGTTTTATTACATAATGTGTACAAAAGAGTTTTTTTAGTTTTGCCTATGATTTTAAAACTTTTTCTTAAGCTATACCTACACAGAGTAAAGGGCACATCTCCGCTGCACGCTCATTGAGTTTTTCCATTCATATACACCCATGTTGTGCCTACCGCCGAGATGAAGATGGAAAACATCCCCAATGCCCCAGAATTCTCCCTCATGCCCCCTCCCAGCCATTACCCCACCCCCATCACTGTCCTGACCTCCACCAGCATAGATGAGTTGTGGGTGATTTTGTATTTGTATATGTGGAGTCACACAGTGTATGTTTCCTGTGTCTGGCTTCTCTCACTCAACATTGTGTGAGGGGTGCATGTTTTTGTGTGTCATTGGGGGCTGGTTCATTTTCACTGCCGTTAGATATTCCGTGACTTTGGCGGGCACATATGTACATGTCTGCTGGGTATGTACCTAGGAGTGGAATTGCAAAGGGCAGGCTTTCGTAGAAACAGATTTCCAAACAGCTTTTTGCTTTCCCACCAAGAATGAAAGTTCCTGTCTCAACGTTTGATTTTAGCCCCTCTGCTGGGTGTACACCGGGACCTCCTTGTGGTTTCCATTTGCATTTTCCCAATGACTGAGGATACTGGACATCTGTTAGAGGTTTCCCAGCCTTTAGAATTTCCTCCGTGTGAAATGTCTATCCAGGTCTTTTGCTTATTTTTTTAAAAAACAAATTGTCTGTCTTTTTGTTACCGAGCTGTGGGAGGTTCTAAAAAATATACATTGTGGATGCGAGTTCTTTGTGAAATTTATGTATGTGACTGTCTTCTCCCACTCTGAGTTTTGTCTTTGCAGTCTATTTATGGTATTGTGGTGACAGAATTTCTTAATTTCACTGTAATTTAATGTATGTCTTTATATACATTCTTTATTGGTGATACAAGTTTTGTTTGTTTTTTTAAATTTTATTTATTTATTTATTTTTGGTTGCATTGGGTCTTCGTTGCTGAGTGCGGGCTTTCTCTAGTTGTGTCGAGCAGGGGCTACTCTTCATTGCGGTGCACGTGCTTCACATTGCGATGGCTTCTCTTGTTGCGGAGCACGGGCTCTAGGTGCGTGGGCTTCAGTAGTTGTGGCTCGCGGGCTCTAGAGCGCAGGCTCAGTAGTTGTGGCGCACGGGCTTCGTTGCTCCGCGGCATGTGGGATCTTCCCGGACCAGGGAATTGAACCCATGTCCCCTGCATTGGCAGGCGGATTCTTAACCACTGCACCACCAGGGAAGTCCCAGATACAAGTTTTTTGACACCACCTGTGTTTTGCATGTTTTGAAGTATGCGTCAGGCCCTGTGCTTGCACGGCAGGGCTGTGGTGCAGACCCATTCCCCGCGTAGCCTAACAGGAGGACATAGATGCATAGTTCATCTATGACATCCCTGAGTGATGGGGGAAACCCTTAGGGCAGTGGGCGTCTGGAGGAGGATCCCCTAACTCAGTTCGGGGGGAACATGGATGGCTTTCTGGAGGAGGTGACATGTCAGCTGAGCCCTGAATGATAGAAAGAGGGTAGGCGGGCAAAGAGGAGGGCGAGAGGGGCAGAAGGGATTCCTCAGGTAGAGGGCAGAAAGGGCTGGAATGCCCTCCTCCGCCTCCCTAGCTACCCCAGCTCTCTGCAGGCAGCTCCAGGTGACTTGGGGTTGCTGCCCCGGGCCAGAGTATGACCTGGGATTTTGGTTCCCAAGCTTGGGTGTCTTAACAAGGGCTGCACACCGTCCCCCTGAGCTCTGTGCCTCCTGCTTGCAGCCTTTCGGGTTTGCAAGGGGGTGGGACCCCAGATACTCAGCCCTTGCTCTACAGACCCCCAAGAGAGCGGAGGATCCACGCCCACCACATCAGAGCCAGCGGAGTATCGGTGAGAGGAAATGGGCTGTGTAGACGCATTCCAGGATAAAATAAAGCAAGGAAGATGGGAAGAGGGCAAGACAGAGGGAAGGAAGGGACAGATAAGTAACCAACACAGAATCGTGGTTTTTATCGGACAATGTCCTCCTTACGAGATGCAGGCTGAAATCTTTAGGCGTGAAGTATGGTGATCCTGGTAACTTATTTTTTTTAGAAAAAAAAGTGTGTAAGTAAATATTTAACTGAGTTTTCATGGTATTAGTTTGAACCACGAAATTGCTGGTTTTAGAGATCAAAATGGTCACATATCCACAATTTCATAGGGTTCAACCTAAAGCCATTTTTGTTTTTCGTTTTTTTTTTTGATGTGGACCGTTTTTCAAGTCTTTATTGAATTTGTTACAATATTGCTTCTGTTTTATGTTTTTTGGTTTTTTGGCCGCGAGGCATGCGGGATCTTGGCTCCCCGACCAGGGATCGAACATGCACCCCCTGCATTGGTAGGTGAAGTCTTAACCACTGGATTGCCAGGGAAGTCCCCTAAAGCCGTTTTCTATTCAGTTTTTTTTTTAAAGTATCTCTTCACCATTGCTAGAATAATTGCTTTCTTTTCTTTTCTTTTTTTTTTTCTGGCCACACCCTGTGTCATGTGGAACTTCCCCGACCAGGGATCACGCCCCCTGCAGTGGAAGCCGTGGAGTCTTAACCACTGGACCACCAGGGAAGTCCCCTAAAGCTATTTTTAATTGCTCTCCCTGTTTGAAAATTTTTGTAATATGATGATAGAAAAAAGAATCCCACCTCAAAATTAAAAAAAAAATCAAAGAACATATTAAAAATTTCTCATAATTGCTTCATGCTATAAAGCAACTTAAGAACTCCAGTTGGAGAGCTCAAAAATCAGAATGAGATGAAAAGGGAGATTGAAGACCTAAGGAAGAGAATTGACGATCAAAGCGGTATTTTTAAGGAGCAGATAAATAAATTAGGAGCAACAAGGAACAGAAGAGGCACTGCTGAAATGGAGGAAGTGTCAAAAAGGGAAGAAAAGATAACCAGAGTGGATGCAGCTGGAAAAAAAGAGAGAAAGAGGTAGACGCAATTAGAAGAGAAGCAGCGGGTACAGAAGAAAACTCCTGTGATGCTCATAGCATAGCTGACGGTCCTAACAATCAGACAGAAGATGCACCCCGGGATGTTCTTACTACCGGGGAACGGAAGAGCTGCACCAGCAGGTCGGACAAGCCCTGCTTGAGTCGATGTTCTGGAATCTTTTGATCAAATCCTCAACGCCAAGATGTGTCCACGTTCAGACCAAAGGTAGAATCCCCCAGGCATCCAGGCAGAAAGAGCGCGTCACCTACAAGGATAGAAGTATCAGGCTCGCCTCACCTCTGCCGACTCAGTGCCAGAGAGGAATGGAGAAAGGTCCACACGGTTCTGAGCTGGGGGGAAAGGGTGTGTTCCCAGAGAATAATGTATGTACACAGCCTTGCTGTTGTTTGTATATAAATGCAATAGGCACACTTCCTCAAAGATGGACAAACAAGAGAAATGCGTTCGGTTTGCAGATGAATCAGAATGAAGAATCCAGGAAAGGAGATGCTGATAAAAATTAAAAGACTGGCGCTGAACATTTAATCCACATATATGCAGATTGAATGGGAAATCCAGTTGTGAACAGAATGTGAGTTGGATAACCTGGGTGATGTAAAAATAATAGTGGAGCTCACAAAAATCAGAAGGTAGCGGAGGAGGAATGAGCTGGATTGTGGACGTACAAATGTCCTCATCTTGCACCTGCCGTGTATAGTGCCCCCAGCTTACCCCGTCACATCACCCTCATGCCCTTCTCTGGGTGCTCCACTGCTGTGCTGATGTCTTGACTTGTTTATTATTCTCCTCCATGAGTCCAGCAGCTCCACGAGGTGGGGATTCTTCTCTGTCCTGTTCACTGCTGGGTCCCCAGTGCCTCATAACAGTTCTTGGCATATAGGTTGCTGGATAGATGGATGGGTGGATGGATGGATGGATGGATGACTGGATAGATGGATGGATGGATGGATCGGTGAATGGATGGATGGGTGAATGGATGGATGCATGGATGCATGGATGGATGGATGGATGAGTGACTGGATGGATGGATGAATGGATGGATGGACAGATGGATGGATGGATGCATGGATGGATGGATGAATGGATGGATGGATCTGTGAATGGATGGATGGGTGAATGGATGGATGCATGGATGCATGGATGGATGGATGGATGAGTGACTGGATAGATGGATGAATGGATGGATGGACAGATGAATGGATGGATGGGTGGCTGGATGGACGGGTGAATGGATGGATGGACAGGTGAATGGATGGATGGGTGAGTGGATGAATGCATGATGGGTAGAGGGATGGATGGATGATGGGTAGATGGATGGATGGATGGATGGGTGAATGGATGGATGGGTGAATGGATGGATGGGTGAGTGGATGAATGCATGATGGGTAGAGGGATGGATGGATGATGGGTAGATGGGTGGGGTGGCCAGGAAGCATCTCCTGTATGATTAGGAGGCATGTTTAAGCTGTGTGGCGGCAGTTTCATAGTCTTGGGTCTTGGTGCAGGTGAATGTTTATAGTCCTGTCTGGTGGTTCTGATGGGCTGAGTGGCTGAATGAGTCTGCTGTATCCCACATGGAGGAGAATTTGTGGCACAGAATAGCCCCTAGTGTTTCAGGGTGGCTCCATCTTGAGAGAGATGCTGTCTCGCCTTAATGCTGTGTTCTTACTGTTCAGGACAGGAGTGGCCTGATTCCCCTTGGGGGCAGTATGAGCAGGAAGACATTTTCTGTGCAACATTTGTGACTTGGGTGGAAGTGGGAGAGTGTGCAGCACAGAGGAGCATGAAAAGGGTCCTGCCAAGTGGCCCAGCGCGAAGGGGCTTTCACGCCCATGCACCCCATGCAGTCCTCACAAACCTCCTAAAAGCCAGGCATCACTGTCCCCATTTTGCAGATCAGAAAACTGAGGCTCGGCTCAGCCCCTTCTCACTAGCTTCCAGCTGCCTGGGCGAGTTTCCTCAGCTCTCCGAGCCCAGTTTCCTTAACTGTAAGCCAAGGATAAGAATGGCGCCTGCCTGGTAAGATTGGGATTGTTGGGGGCGGCCGAAATGTGAGGCTAGTTTGAAAGGGCTTTGCAGATTGTCCAGCCCGACGTGATGCTGCGTCCTCCCAGGCGTGGCTCAGTCACTGTTGCTCAGTCTTTCCCAGCTTGGGATTCCCGTGGACCTGGTGGGAACAGCTGCTCATCGTGATGCCGGGTTCCTTTCTGCCGCATTGGCTCTGATGCCCGAGCTGCTTGCCGAGGGTTCTCTTTATTGTAGTCACACCGGAGGCCGTGGGGATGCAGGAGGTGGCACCCACTCCCTGCGGCCCTGCCTGGGCTTTATTTGGGTTGTAATCTTCCCTGACCAGCAGGGACTTATCACTGTGGCCCCTTAGGGTGGAAAATGCCTACCCGCTCACTTCCGAGGTCTGGACAGTACCCACCCGGGAAGGGGTTTCACACGTGGGCAGGTGTGAACTGGCACCTCTCTGAGGGGCAGCCCAGTTCCACCATCAGTGTGGCCTGGACACAGACCAGGGGGCCAGGGCGGGAAGGCTGAGCGTGGGGCGGGGGGGGGGTGCCCCTGGTGAGACCCTACCGACGCCCACCTGTGTCCCTGTGTGTTCCCGGGCGTATTCCTGACACCTGGCACATGGTGGGTGCCGAGTAAATACGAGAGGAAGGAAGGAGGGAAGAAGGAAGGGTTAAGTTTTGGACTTAGGGCCATGTGACCAAGGTCAGTCTTCTGCTAACGGGCAGCTCCTCCTGCCTGTCAGATTACTGGAATCCTCTGTTATTCAGCAGATGTGTTCCTGGACTTGACTCTGAGCTGCCAGATCAGGCCCATGCATCTTACTGATTTGCACGGCAAGCGCTGCCGAAGTGAGGCCTGTTTGTTCTCAGGATGACTGACCCTCACACTCCTGAGCGCTCTCTGTGTCCCAGGCACTTTGTTCACACCCCTGTCTCCGGGAGGCCTGGAGGGCAGGCGTCTCCAGAGAGGATCAGGGGCCTCTGCAGTCTGTGGAGGCCCCAACTAGGAATTTGTCCTGGGCACGTGGGCAAACAGATGGGTGAGGGGGTGCCGGGGAAACCGAGGCCCACTCGCGGGGAGGATTAACGAGGGATGACCGGCAGAGGTGTGAGTAAGGCCAAGGGAACCAGCGGGGCTGATGCAGCACCCAGGGACGAGGGGCAGCAGGGAGCCGTTACTGTTGTCGGCCTGAAGGGCGTGTGTGCACGTGTGGGCACCCATGTTCCTGTGTCCGTGTGTGCGTGTCTGGTGTTGGAGGAACCCTGTGAGCCCTGCAGCTCCAAGAGAGGCCTGCCTGATGGGGCTCCACGCTCAGGGCAGGAGGCAAAGCTGCAGGCCGGCGGGCGGGGAGCAGAGCGATGACGGCCAGCCTCTGTCTCCTGCCGGGACCTCCCATTGGCTAGATGAGCTCAGACGAGAGCACAGGGGAGCCCAGCTGGTGCATCTGTGTGAGTCACCCTCGCAGGACACGGAGATGGGCAGAGAAGGCACCTGTAAGATGGGTGTGATTAAGGCACACACCTAACAGGACACTGTGGGGAACAAATGAGGGATTGTCCGGTACAGCGCTCACAACGGTGGCTGGCACCCTGAGCGCTCCCAGAAATGGTCATTACTGTCATTACAGGGTCCTTTCTCCCCTCACAGTGAGTATCCAGCACAGACTTTTTTGTGTAATAAAATACACATAACATAAAATTGACCACTTTAACCACTTTTAAGTGTCTGGTTCAGTGGCATTTGTGCAGCCATCACCACCATCATCTCCAGAACCTTCTCATCTTCCCAAACTGAATGTCTGTCCCCATGAACCACTAACTCCCCTCCCCCTCCCCCAGCCCCTGGCAGGCACCATCTACTTTCTGCGTCTATGGATTTTGACTCCTCTAGGGACCTCGTATAAGTGGAGCCATACAGCTTGTGCACTTCTGTGACTGGCTTATTTCACATAATGTCCTTACATTTCGTGCATATCGTAGCGTGTGTCAGAATTTCCTTATTTTTTAAGGTGACTAGTACTCCATTGTATGTATAGACTGCGTTCTGTTTATCTGTCATCACTTAGGACAAAAAATGTTGATAGACACTTTTGTTGTTTCTACCTCTAGTATGAATGACGCTGCTATGAGCATGGGTGAACAAATATCTCTTTGAGACCCTGCTTTCAGTTCTTTTGGTCATATCCCTAGAAGTGGACTTGCTGGATCAAATGGTGATTCTATATTCAATTTTTTTTGAGGAACCTCCATACTGTTTTCGACAGTGGCTGCACCATTTTACATTGTCACCGTCAGAGCACCAGGGTTCCAATGTCTCCACATCCTTGTTATTTTCTGTGTTTTTGATAGTTGCCATCCTAATGGGTGTGAGGTTCTAGCATAGACTTTTTGTACATAGGATGGATGGGTGGATGGATGGATGGGTGGATGGATGGATAGATGGATGGGTGGGTGGATGGATGGGTGGATAGATGGATGGATTGATGCATGGATGCATGAGTGGGTGGGTAGGTGGATGGATGGATGGATGGATGGATGGGTAGATGGGTGGTGACAGTGTCTGTTCGTTACAACAAGACTCCTATTGGGACCACTTGGCTACCAGTTGGCTAAAGTGTCACTGTGGATTGGAAAATAGTATAATATTTCTTCTAAAGCGCTCTATAATAATTCCCCCCTTCTTTCTCCATTTGTCCTACCAGTAGGAGTTTGATGTAGCAAAATTATCTAGAATGCCAGTGTTTGTGGTCACAAATGAACTGACTTGGCAACACAGAGGCATGGAGTTGAGGCTGAATTAGCGGGGTGCTTTGCTGTGGTGGTTAGAACACATCCCATGTTATTGTAATCCTGGAAATGAAAACGCTGTTTCCCCTCCAGAGAAAGCTTTGTCTTAAACCATCACGAGAAAAGCTTCTGTCCAGGGCGCTGCCTGTGACCATGGGGGTCTGCCCTTTGCACGTGAAATCGTCTTAAATCAGCCCTTCCCGTTGTCCCCTCTCCCGGCCTCCTGCCCAGCTTTAAAAGAGCAGAGTAGCCTGCAAGAGTACAGGGGCAGTCGGCAGTTGCGGAGGGAAGGTCAGAGGCCCTAAGGGTGAGTTCCGGTCACCTCCCTTCCTGGCCGTGTGCCTTGGGCCAGCTGAGTTCTATTTCTTTGTGGACCACCAGTCCCCTCTGCTATAGAGTGGGAAGGATTTGACTCACCTTGCAGGCTTGTTGTGAAGATGAAATGAGATGATCATAGGTGGTCCCTCCTCAGGCAAGTTCAGTGTGGCTTCTTGTTCCTGAAGGGGTGCAGTAGGTGGGACTCAGGAGACGTGGGAATGCGGTCTGGCCTCAGTTTCCCCATCCTGCACACACTTGTGTTTCCTGGCCCATGTTGCAGCTTTCATACTCATGAATTCCCTTGATCGTCCCAAGAAATCATTACCTCTAGCTTAGAAACAGGGACATGGAAGCACAGAGAGGTCTAGTGACTCACCCAGAATCACACAGCAAGGCAGTAACTGAAAAGAGCAGATGAAATAAAGGCGGTGTGACGTGGTGTCGGAAGGTGTAAGATGTCAGGTGGAGGCGTCGGGCTGGCTTTGGAAGTGGGGACCCCCATGCTGATCCCTCTTCTCTCTCCACCATCTCTCCTCAGGCATCCCCATCCTTGCAAGAGGGAGCAAGAGCTTCCTCTGACCCCTCTCCCTGCCTGACAGGAGCCAGACACACCTGGGTTTCAGTCTTTCCCCTGCCGGGCACTAGCCCTGCGACCTGGGAGACTTAGTTTACCACCTCAACTGCCTCGTTTGAGAAAGACCCCGACCCTGAATTTTGATGCAAGTCCTTTTAAAAAAGCTGTTGTTGGCAGTTGCAAAGGCGACGCATGATCATTGTTTCAGATTTGGAGAGTCCAGGGAAGCAGATAGAACAGCATAATCATTGCAGGGCCCCATTTAAATGAAGCAAACACTGTTAACATTGGGGGAAGTTTCCTGCCAGTCTGTTTTCTGTGTGTAGACCTTTCACAGTTGAAACAACTTGGGAGATTGCTCGCTAATGGTAAGGGGTGTGGGTGCCGAGAATTCCATAACGCTGAGTAACACCCCACTGTGTCCGTGTGCTGCATCTTCTTGGTGGAAGGATACTCAGCTTGTTTCCTTAGCTTGGCTGTTGGGAATACTGTTCAGCCATAAAAAGAAGGAAATCCTGCCATTCCTGACACCACGGAAGAGGCTGGAGGGCGTTATGCTGAGTGAGATAAGCCGGGTGGAGAAAGATGGTATTGCTTACATGAAGAATCTTGTCGAGTAGAATGGTCATTGCCAGGGGCTGGGGAGGGGGGAAAGGGGGAGACGTTGGCCAAAGGGCACACGCTTCCAGTTATAAGACGAGTGGATTCTGAGGATCCAACGTACAGAGCGCCAGCCTTGTGACTGTAGTTAACGATACTATATTGTGTACGTGACAGTTACTAAGGGAGTAGATTCTAAGTGTTCTCACCACAACCCCCCGAAAAGAAAGTTAGCTGTGAGGTCATGGATGTGTTAGTTAATTTGATTGTGGTAAATGTTTCATAATGTACGTTTATCAAATCATCATGTGCACTTTAAGTAGATATGACTTTATTTGTCAATTATACCCACTAGAGCCGGGGGGAAAGAATTCTGCAGGGTTGCTTCTGCCGTCGGTCCCAGTTACCTGTAGGGAAGGGGGTCTTGTGGGGGGCTTTGAGCAGCGGGAGGGACGCCCTCGGAGGCCGTGGTCAGCCCTGCTGCCTAGGCTGTGAGGGCAGCCAGCTGGGGGCAGAGGGGCCTGGGGAGGGGGTGTCACTGTGGGCCAGCAGGCCCCTCGGGGCAGCAGGCAGCTCTTCCGGTAGCCACTGCAGACTTTGACAAAGGAGGCCTGGGTGACCCCTGAGCGGACACAAGTGGGGGCCGACCGCGGGGCTGGCCTCTGCAGCCCGGGGTTGGGGAGGGAACTGAGAGGCCGGCCTGCAAGCAGGTGGAGAAGGGTGGCGAGCAGCGCTGGCGGCCACACGTCTGGGTCCACACTGTGCCCTGAGCCACCTGGGCAGGGCCCTGAGCTCCGCGCCTCTGTGGCCTCCGCTGTGAGGTAGGCTTCGGGTCCCACCTCTGGGCTGTTGGATGCAGGCCCATCCTGCCTGAGGGGCGTGGCTCAGCGGGGCCGTCACTCTGTAGAGAGGTTGTGTGTGGCCCCCACCCCTGGTGTCCCCTGTAAGGAAGTCGGGGTACTTGGCCCACACCGTGGGATGGAGATTTGACACGTCACGTTTTCTGAGTCGTAACAGCTGAGGGCAGGGGACTGAGCCCCAAGCCCCCATGTCCACCCTCGAACCTCTCCACAAGGGCCCGTCAAACGTCTTCCCCCTCTCTGAGAAGGGGACAGGTGTCACCTCCTCCAGGAAGTCCTCTTGCTTCCCAACTCCTCTCCACCCCGCACTGGGCCAGGGGCCTCCTCCCACCCCATAGCTTCTGTGACATGAGGCTGATCTCAGTCTGTTCTATGTCACCTGCTCCGCTGGACTTCTCTCCCAGGGCCACCTGCAGGCAGCACGTGCCTGTTGATTGCGTGAATGATCGGATGCACTATTTTGATGTCAATATGTTTTTATTATCAGTGCAGGATAGAATCATGACAGAAAGTTTAGAAAGTCTAGGCCAAAAAAAAAAGCCCAGCCCATTAGCCTTCCCGGGCCCTGCTGTTATCACTTTGGTGTATTTCCTCCTAGTAAGTTTATTCATCGGTGTGCTTTTTCTTACCCAGCAGCAGAAAATACAGGGTTCTGCTTTTCTTCAGAATAATAACCCCACTCTGGGAGCATGGGGCCTAAGCTTTCATATTCCTCGCGTCACAATGCTCTGGGGACGGTTAGTCTTCACCCCACTTTATGGCCAAGGAGCACAGGCTTGGACAGTAGAAGGACTTGCTCAGGATCATGCAGGAACACATGGGCACAGCCAGCTGGCATTGGAGTCGGAATTCAGGACCAGGGCCTGTGTCAGGGTCCGGCTCTGAGCGTCCAGCGTGCCGCTGCCCCGTCAGCACACGGACCTTTCCCAGTGCTGCCCAGAGCATCAGGACAGGAGTCCCCGTGGCTGCAGAATATCCCAGCCGCCCAGCACTGTGTGGGCGCTGAGCCCCACCAAAGGCCAGGTGCTGGATTTGCCTCTGACCCTGGGCGAGCGCCTCCCGGCCCCCGGCCTGCCCCGGTGGGGAGTTCTCAGACTGGGTCTCCGAGGGGCCCACGTGGTGCTGGGCCGTGGCCATGGGCTGCACAGAGCCCCCCGGAGAGTGGTGATCGACCAGCTCAGGCCTTGGAGTTGCCAGTTAAATGTTCTCTGTTTACAAGGATGCAGGGCTTATGCTTTTGGGGGAAAAAGCCCACAAACGGGCTGTACCAGGCAGGAGAAGCAGAGAGTAAATCAACTTTTAATGTTCGGATAAGCTTGCTGACCACGGGGCTGAATTACAGAGGTCCTCTGTGGGAGAATAAGCGGAAATTGTTAGAATTAGAGAAACAGACAGGCCACTTGGCCCCCTGTGTTCTGCATGGGCTCGGCGCTTCTCTGCTCCATTCTCCCCGGGAACGGGTCATCTTCTCTGTCATTTCAGACCGTGCTGCTCGGAATAGAAACCCTTTCTGGGGGCACAGGGCAGATCCCTCCCAGCAGAGAGGCTGGGGGAGGCTGGGCCGCAGGCACCGGGCGCTGCTCTCAGCCCTGTGACCTTGGGCAGGTCCCTCAGGCCCTCCGAGCCCAGAGTTCCCCCTGTACTGACTGGGGGGCTCACTCCCACCTGCCTCACAGCCAGCCTTGTGCTGAAGCTCACGGACTGGGCTGCAGTGATGCTGGTCGTGGGGTGGACCCAGCAGCTGGTGGACGGGCAGCCCTCACTTCCCGGGGCCCTTCTTTGGCAGGTGGGCTGGGAGAGAGGGGTGGGCCGGAGCGGGGCTGGGGTGAAAGAGCAGGGTGGTGGGCCACTAGAAAGTCTGCCTGAGCTTAGAAGCTGGAGCTTCACAGCCTTGACATGACACCAGGTCACCAAAAAGTTTCATCAAACAGCTGCTCAGAACATCAGCTCTTACCACTGCAACACAAGGCCATGTGGCCTTGACTTTCTTCTGTGCCGTCTCTGGACCTCAGTGTGCCCGCCTGTAAAAGGGGCACATGGATCCCTAGCAGGTGCAGATGTCAGACACCAGCCCATGCCTGGCAGGTCACCTCTGAACCTCAGTCTTCTCATCTGTAAGATGGGCTCCACCTAGTGACCACCTCGTAGCATCGTGAGGACCTCAGGGCCTGGGTCTGGATCTTCCTCAAGGTGCCGCTGGCGGGGACGGCTCCACCAGGGGCCCTGGTCACGCTCCAGCCAGGAACACTTGAGGCCCCAGGGACCCTGTGGCCTTGTTGGAAGTGGGTTCCCAAGTCACGTATGCAGCTTCGCCCTGAAGTTGGTTTGAGCCGTAAAGGCTGGCCTGGGGGGTGCTGTGTGGAAGCCCCCCGCCCTGCAGGAGACAGGCCAGGCAGTGTTTCCTATCTCCGGAGTGGAGGTAAGGGAGGATTCGTGGAGAGAGGGCCTTCTCCCTGCTCCAGGCCGGGCAGGCATCCTGCAGCCGGCCAGGGCCTCCTGCCTTCCCTGGCAGGAGGCCGTCTCTAGGAAGGTGCTCCTCCTGCCTCTGTGGACGCACCCGTGGGTTGGCAGAGTCGATGTTTTAAATCCCACTGTGCGCACGGAGCAGGCACGTCCCATTCTACCGAAGGAAGACAAGGGCTCGTTTGCATCTCTGGTAACATTTCTCCATGGGTCCCAAGAAGCCTAGCAATTTCTACAGCACCAGGAGAGGTTGCCTTTGAAGTGCTTGCCATCCCGGGCTGTGATCCGCAGACGCCCAGGCCCAGGCCGCCCTCCAGGTCCAGGTGGAGGCTGACCTCGGGGGCGGGGGTCCCCTTTGCAGCGGCCCTAGGAGCCCCCCGATGACCCCTGCGTGTCCCTGCCTGAGACAAGCCCTTGGTTCTGGGCTGGGTCTGCTGCCCTCTGTCACCCCCACCTGGACCCCTACCATGGACGCACACGATCTCTGGAAGGAAGCGAGGAGAACTGGGGGACTGCTTACAGCCCTCCTCGGCGTCTAGCTGACGCTGTTGGCTGTAACACCCCCTCCTTGTGACGTGGGCGTCCTCAGGGCATGGCGGCCGGGCTCCAAGGGTGAGTATCCTGAGACAGAGACAGAGAGAGAGACACAGAGAGAGACGGGCCACTGTAGCACATCCAGTCCCACGGTCAGGATGCAGAAGAGTTCCACCACCACAGGGGTCCCTCGCGTTGCCCTTTCATAACCACACTCACCTCCTTCCGCCTCCATCACCCCTGGCAACCACTCGTCTGTCTCCGTCTCTATAATTCTGTCATTTCAAGAATGTTATATAAATGGAATCATACAGTGTGGAACCTCTTGGGATTGGCTTTCTTCACTCTGGGTAATGGCCTTGGGATCCCTCCAAGTGGCTGTAGATCACTCCCTTTTGGGTAGCGTTCTGCGCCGTGGATGCCACGGAAGGGCATCTGGGTTGTTTCTAGTTTGGGGCTGTTACGCTAAAACTGCTATACACGTTTCTGTACAGGTTTTTGTGTGAACGTAGGTTTTCGTTTCTCTGGGATAAACGCCCAAAGAGCGTGATTGCTGGTTTGTGTATTAGTTGCATGTTTATTTTTATAAGAAACCGCCGAAGTCTTTTTCTGGAGTGGCTGCACTGTCCTGCATTCCCATCGAATTCCCTCCAGCATTTGGCATTATGCGATTTTTGATTTTCGTAGGTGTGTGGTGACATCTCCCCGTGTTTTCCCTTGTGTTTCCTTAACGGCCAGTGGTGTCGAACGTTTTTGTGTACTTATTTGCCACCTGTCTATCTGGTTAGGTGAAGTGTCCGTCCATGTCTTCTGCCCATTTTCTAGTTAAGCTGGTTGGTTTTGTTCTGTTGAGCTGTGCACACTCTATATTCTGGATAAATATATCCACCACTCCTTTGTCGGGTGTGTGGCTTGCAAATACTCCTCCCTGTAAAAAGCCTGTCTTTTCATCCTCTTTGTAGCGTCTTTCACGAAGCAAAAGTGATAAACGCACTGAGGTCCAGCTTACTGACTTTTCCTTTTGTGGGTCGTGCTTTTAGTGTCAAGCGTAAGACTTGCCAATTCTAGGCCTTGGTTTTCTCCTAAATGGTTTTTGGGTTTCCATTTTTCAGGTGAGCCCATGATCTGTGCAGGGTTCATTCCTGTATGAGGTGTGAGGTTCAGGTCAGGGTTCACCTTGATTGCCTGTGGATGTCTGACCTTAGAAATCGCTCGCTGTCATGATTTCAACTGTGTTTCCACTGGTCAGGGCACCTGGGGATGTGGGGAACATAGACTCCCACCTCTCAATCTCTGGAACAGACCGTCCACCACGGGGTTGTACCCTGGAGTTTCAGGAGGGCACTGCTCCTCCGGGATCACAGGCTTCAGACGACTGTAGATTCGTGTGGAAATGAGCCTAGAGCAGCAGATGGCCAGTGGGATGGCGATTATCACTCAGCATCCTGGCGGGAGACAACAGGCCCATTCAAGGGGAGTGAGGGGAGGTTCACGAAGGGGCGAATCACAGAGGTGTGGGTGGCACTGCAGAGCTGACCAGGGACAGTGCAGCACCCGGGGCCTGGCAACCCACTGGCTGGGGGGGTCTGGGAGGGGCCACGTCACCAGGACCCAGTGAGAGCAGAGGCTTTGGGGGGCTTCTCACGCTAGGGCTGTAAGTGGAGAAACACAGTTATGGACGAATCTGCAGCCCAGCAGTAGGGGAGCTGGGAATCGATACCCCGACCTCCCTCCCGTCCCCTGCTGGTGCCTCCCAGTGACTGATCCAACTGTGTGTGGGCTGGACCGTGTCCCTCAAATCCATATGTTGAAGTCCTAACCCCCCAGGACCTCAGAATGCGACAGTATTTGGAGATGAAGCCTTTAAAGAGGTGACTAAGTTAAAATGGAATCCTGTGTCTGGGCCCTGCTCCAATCGGACTGGTGTCCTCATAAAAAGAGGAGATGAAGACACTGAGAGCCCCGAGGGACAACCACGTGAGGACACAGGGAGAAGGCGGCCGCCTGCACGCCGAGGACGGAGGCCTGAGGAGGAGCCAGCCCTGCCCACACCTCACAAGTGGATCTGAAATCATCACAGGCCAAGACACAACCCAGGGTGCCTCCGTTTCTAGGGATTTCTTCCTAATCTAAGAATTCAGAGATGAAAAGCCAGTTGCAGTACTTGGACGCCAGGCTCCAGGGGGCAGCAGACGAGCGATGGAGGCTGTAATGTCTGAATATTTTTGAGGCTGAACAGCAGCACACGTCCTCCTCAGCTGGAAACACACACACACACGCACACACACACGCACACACACACACAGACACACACACACACACACACACACACGCAGTACAGAGCACAGTAAGTAAAATCTGTCTGTGCGTCCCGTTGCCTCGTGGTAAAATCCGAACTCTTCTGCACAGACTGCGGTGCCTGCTCTGTACCCACCTTGCCAGTGTGTTCCTTCCCATCCCCCTGGACCCCTGGACTCCAGCCGTGCTGCGTACCTGGAGTTCCCCCGACACAGCACGCTGCTCCCGCCTTTCCTCATTCTGTTCCCTCCTCCCGGGAACCCTTCCTGCCCCTCTACCTAGAAACGGTCTGCTTATCCTGTCCAGGCTCCAAAGAGAGGCTGCTTCCTCCTCCAGGCAGACCTCTCTGACCTCCCGGGCTGGGCTGGGCTTTAACTTCTCTGCTTCATATTTGGGTCCATTACCCGGTTTTCAAGCTGTGGCTTCACTTGTCCCCCGAAGATGGGTGAGCTTCCTCCGATGACTTGGCTGTCCGCCTGTGTGCAGCCAGTTCTGTCTAAATGTCTGCAATGATTTTTGTTTATAGTGCAAAGGACTATTAAAATATGAGTTACTCTTATAATAATGGTAACAGTAATCATCATTATTATGGTGTTGGGCTTTGGGGTGGCTGGCAGTTTGTTTACGGGGCCCGTGTTTGCCCGAAGGGCCTCTTTCATGCCAGTTAGAAATGGATGTTTATTGCAGACAATTGGTCTCCTGCCTGAGCACAGTTTTGTTTTGCTTTGTGCTGTTTTAATCCTTCGAAGGGAAGTTAGAGCCTGTCCGGCCCCATGACGGGCATGTGGTTCAGCCATCCATAGTCACTGAAGTTGCTTGTTACGAAGCAGCAAACAGACCCGTTCCCGGGCATTGCTGGCACCACACAGCTGCCGCTGGACGCCGCCCCTCTCTTACGGCAAATGCAGTTCCTAGGGCTGAGCCCCCTGAGAGGGTGACAGAGGGTGGGGAGGACGGGGACAAGTGTGCATTTGCGATCGAGAGAGGACCCTGGCTGCCGCGTCAGGGGACCAGCTGCCTGCAGGCTGTCGCAGGAGGCTGATGAAAGGACTCCTGGCATCCGTCATGGGCGTGGAGATTTCTGCAGCTCCCCCCCCACTTCCAAAGGGGCATTTGGGGCTGGAGGGTGGGGAGTTTGTCCCTGCTGCCTGGCCCAGCGGGACTGCACTTTGCTCTCCTGCCTTCACCCCTGGGGCCCCGGCCCCGGACCTGCAGGCTGGGGTGGCCCCGGGTCACGCGGCTGCAGAGCCTGTGCTCCGGGGTCGACGGCCCGTCGGCGGGGTCCCCGCCCCTGTGAGGAGCAGGTGTGAAAGTGACCGGCAGCTGAAAAGTTATTGCCCGGACGCACGTTGTTAGTTTTTTTTTTTTTCTCAGAAATATTTATTGCTTTTGTGAAGTTGGTGAGTGCACAAGGATGTTGAAGCATCCAGGGCAGGACTGGGCCAGGTGACCTCAAGAACCCTCCAACCCCAGTGTCCAAGATGCTGAGATTGAATATAAAGAAGGAGAAATGTAATAAAAGAGCTGAAGAATGTTTGCGCCGTCTGGGAGGGAAGAAGGGCAGCGCTGTGCCCTTCCTGTTTCTCTGTCCCTGGGACGCAGCTGCTGCGGAGCCCGTGTGCCCTGGGTGGTGTGGCCGAGGCCGGGCTGAATGGACTCAGCCCCGCCCGGAGCCCCTTGGCCGCACAGAGGGGCCTAGCTGGGCTCCTGGGTGGGGCGGGCGTGTTGCGTTCTGACCTAGCACCGACGGGGCGGGATCACACCACCGTGGCAGTGTGTTCGGGCCTGCACCTCCCCGCTGGGCTCAGCCGTGGCGCTTGCTCTAGTGCCTCTGCCTCGTCCTCGGGTCTCATCCTCCAGACCCTCACTCTGCGTGTGAGAATGCCTGAGACGTCTCAGCCGGGCTGATCAGCGGGTCCTCCCAGAGTTCCAGGAGCCTCCAACCCAAGCTATTGATTCTTGTTTTTGAACTGTGAAGTAGGCAAGTCTTTTAAACGCAGAAGAGCCCAATTTCCCGGATTTTCCCACCCGCCCCATGACTTCTTCCCAGGTGTGGGGTATTTTAAGCAGTTGCAAACACCCTTTTGGTCAGACTTTTCATTTCTGATAATGACCGTATTTATAAAAATTTCTGTCACAATTCACGGTCTAAGAGAAGATCTCTTTCAAACTCAGGCGCTTTGGCACTTTTATAGCGTTTCCATCTGGAGCAGGCACGGTGCTGGGCTCAGTGGGAACACCCTCACGGTGCTGGGGTTCCAGGGGCGGCAGATAATCCACAAATGAATAGGATGTGATTTCAGGCTGAGCTAAGTGCAGCGAAGGAAGATGAGCAGGGGAGGCCGTCAGAGTTGTGGGCACTGAGAGGCCCTCTAGGGCGGCGTGGCCAGGAGCGGATGAGGAGGTGACCTTTGATCAAATCTGGAGTGAAGGAGGGAGCAGGGCTCGTGGAAGTCTGGCGAAGGGAGCGGCGGGTGCAAAGGCCCTGAGCAAGGGCTGTGCTCAGCGTATCCAAGGCCCCGCTCTGGGAACAGCCGACCACAGCCTTGGAAACAAGGAGAGGAATCCTGGGGGCTGGGGGGTGGGGCAGTGAGAAGCCAGGAGGTTCAGGGAGAGGGAACACGACGTAGGAGGATGAAGGGAAAGTGGATCGTCCATGCTCGGCCGTAGCCAGAGTACGGAAGGGGACACACAGGCACGCCTCTGCATTTGAACTACATGTGAACTCTTGCAAGGGACAGGAAGGTCATTTAAACAGATGTTAAAAAAAAAAGTGGGGGGGAGGGGAGGGGATTCATGTATTAGTTCATGGGGCTGAGAATTCCAGGGAAAGGTCTGGCTTCAGGTAAGGCTAATCCAGGCGTCAAACAAATTCATCAGCACCTTGTGTCTGTGTGTGTGTGTCTGTGCGTGTCTGTGTGTGTGTGTGTGTATCTCTCCATGTCTTGGCTCACTTCTGCCACACCGGTGGCTTCTTTCTCACATGCCCACTCTACTTATGAGCACCTACTGTGTGCCACATGCTGTGCTCGGTTCTAGGAGTGCAAAGATGTGTTAAAGCGGAGCTGTGGGACTGACTTCTATAGTTTGATTTACATGAACACTTGGTGTGGAAGTTGAGCCAGGTCATGGCCTGCCCTGGGGCCTGAGGCCTCTCTGAGCCCCAGGTCTTCACTGCAATACCTGTCAGTGTCACTGCATGTCTGAAAGCTCCTGGCCAGGGCTGTGGTACAGAGTCAGTCCCCATGAAAGGGAGTTTCCTTTCCTCCAGAATGAAGGGAGGGAGGGGCAAGAGAGGGAGTGTGAACTTGACCGCCTGATGTAATGACTCCCATTTAAGAAAGCAGCTCTTTGAAGTCCCATTTAAGGACAAAATTATAATATTCTTTTTTTTTTAATTAATTAATTAATTAATTAATTAATTATTTTTGGCTGTGTCGGGTCTTCGTTTCTGTGCGAGGGCTTTCTCTAGTTGCGGCGAGTGGGGGCCACTCTTCATCGCGGTGCGCGGGCCTCTCACTATCGCGGCCTCTCTTGTTGCGGAGCACAAGCTCCAGACGCGCAGGCTCAGTAGTTGTGGCTCACGGGCCTAGTCGCTCCGCGGCATGTGGGATCTTCCCAGACCAGGGCTCGAACCCGTGTCCCCTGCATTGGCAGGCAGATTCTCAACCACTGCACCACCAGGGAAGCCCAAAATTGTAATATTCTTATGACAGGACACTCATATTCTCAAAACTTCATCATGAGCGGAGATTGCACAGCGGGGCAAACTTCCTCCCAGAAATAGTTTGCCTGGGGCCTCACTCTCCAGGCCTGAGATGGGCCCTGGGTGGCTGCCGGGTGCTTGGGGTCTGGCTGCCCGCAGCCCCCTTGAGGCTGCCCGCCTGTTGATGCAGCTGTGGAACATCCGGAGAGGCTGTGATTATTCCCCCTGGGCCGTTCAGGGTGAGGAGGAGAGGAATACACCTTCTCCCATAGCGCTGACAGGACTTGGGATCACCTGTTTTAAATCCTGGTGACTGTGTCAGACTCAGGTAAAGCAGTTTCCAAGCCAGAGTGAATTATGATGGCAAAGCCTACTGCCCAACGTTTCCTCTGAAGGGCACGTCTAGTGGGGCCGGGTCCACCTGGGGGCACGTGCCCTGCAGCGGTTCTGCCCTGGAAAGGAACAAAGAGGAGTATGCCTGGAAAAGTGGGCCAGACAGCCGGCATCCAGGCCAGGGTCCCACTAGGCCCCTGAAGACACCTGCTTCTGGGAGAACGGACCTCCTGGGGCATCAGCAGTGCTGTCCAGCAGTTAGGACGTGGCTCTAATGCCGTCCCTGCTGTCCTGGGATCTTAAGGGACTCCCTCTCCTCTCTGAGCCTCAGTTTACTCCTTTTACCTACAGTAACATTCTGGCCTTTATATTTGGACATCTCCACCCATGGAATGGACAGTCTCCCTTTGGTAATGATCCCCCTGTCTGTGGAGGTAATCAAGCCGTAACTTCAGCCGTGATCGTACGTCGTACATTCATGACCAGATATTTGCTGAGGGGCTACCGTGTGCCAGGCACAGCACAGGGGACTCGAGTTCTCTGGAGCTGAAATTCAAGGCAGAAGGCAGAAAATAAACAAGTACACAAACAAGAGCTTCGGAGATGGGGTGTGACAGGGTGTGACAAGGGAAGGCAAGGGTCAGGAAGGCTTTTCCGAGTCAAGACCTGAAGGATGAGAGGGTGCCAGCCCTTAAACAGCGAGAGAGGAACCCTCTCGAAGATAGAGTCTCGTGCAAGGTCCAGGGTGGAGGGAGTGCTGGCTCAGCGTGGGTGTGGGTGTGGGGGGACTTGGGCATCCTAGGTGTGGGATGAGAGGAGTCTGCGAAGGGTGGGTGTGGGGGGAGAGGAAAGGAGAGGACCCAGGGGATGCTTCTGGCCTGCTCAGCAGGGGGTGGTGACACTGCTTACTGAGAAGCGGAGGGGGAAGCAGAGGGGCCCAGCCAGGGACTTGACAGGAAGGGAGGAGCCAGGAGTCTGGTCTGGCAGCAGGAGTTTGAGCCGCCTGAGAGATGTCTTGGTGGCACTGCGGGGTGCGTGGAGATCAGGGAGGGCCCATCCCATGGAGGGTGGTTGAAGCCCTGGCAGTGGGCGACCCAGGGGCCCAGCCCACTTCTTGGCTAATCCCCACATTTTGCAGCTAAAGGAAATGGCATTTAGAGAAAGGGACTTGCCTGAGGTTACACGGAGACTGGGGGCAGAGGTGAACTAGAGCCCAGGTCTCCCGACCACTGGCCCATAGCGTGTGATGATTTTAATGAAAGCTGATTGGACATCTGCTGTTTCCCAGACTGTTGTGTGTAGTAACTCATTCAGTTTCCACAGCAACCGGGAGTGAAGGCACATTTTACAGATGAGGAAACAGAGGCACAGAGAGGTTAAGTACCTCGTCCAAGGTCACACAGCTGGTCAGTGGCAGAGCCAGGAATGACTGTGGCCAGCTCCTGGGGGCGCACAGGTGGTTGGGGGCGACATGTCACATGCAGACAAACTGAGACCAGCCCGGCATCAGTATGGTGAGAGGGGGAGGCCAGGGAAGGCCTCACGGGGAAGGTGACACTTGAGCACAGACCTGTAGGAGGTAAGGGAGCCACGTGGACATGGGGAAGTAGGTCCCAGGAGGTCAGCCTGTCACTAAGGCCTGGGACACACAGGCTGTCCCTCAGGGGCGGCCGCGGAGGGTGTGGAGAGAAGGGATGCATCCTGACTTGGGCTGAGTGGAATTGTCTGGCCGCGTGTGGAGAGCAGGCTCTGGGGTGAGGGCAGAGGGGACCACGACCGTTAGAGAAACGGGGAGGCGGTGGTCGGCTCCGGTGAGGACAGTGGGGGTGGGGAAGGAGCAGATCCTGGGCGATTCTGAAGGTGGAGCCACCAGTTATCGGCTGACGGATGCGATGAGGGCGCGAGAGCAGGGGGGCCGGGCTGAGCCTGGTGTCGGGCCTGAGCTCCTGGGGAGGCGGTCGGGCCCAGCTGAGATGGGGACGTTGTAGGAAGGGGATCCCTTCCAGGGCCCGAGAGCGGGGTCTTGTCTAGCATGCGGAAATGAATTGTCCCAGGAGACACACGTGCTGACAAAGCAAGAGACTTTATGGGGAAGGGGCGCCCGGGCGGAGAGCAGCAGGGTGAGGGAACCCCGGAGGACTGCCCCGCCACGTGGCTCACAGTCTCGGGTTCATGGTGATGGGGTTAGCTTCCGGCTTGTCTCCAGCCCATCATTCTGACTCAGGGTCCTTCCTGGTGGCGTGCGCATCGCTAAGCCAAGATGGATTCCAGCGCAAAGGACTCTGGGAGGTTGGCAGGACATATTATGGGCTGGCGTCTCCTCCCTCCTTCTGGCCCCTCCCGAATTCTCCCAGTTAGTTTTCGGTGACAGCACTGTGGTGCTTATCGGACCTGCTGTTGTGAGACAGCTCAGGCAAGTGGGCCTGGCCAAGGTGGGCGGTTTCAGTCAGTGGTTCCCTAACAGGAAGGCCGTGGTGGGTTCACTTCATCCAGCTGAGGTTGAGGCGTCCGTCAGGCCTCTGAGCAATGCACCGAGAGGGCTGGTGGATACTCGGGTCTCAGCCCTGGGAGGAGCTTGGGGCTGACTGTGTCGGCATGGTTTTCAGCCCATGTGCATTCTCGTGGGAGGTTGAGACCCTCTTGTGGAAACAGGAGACAGAACTTTCTGGGAGTTGGGCAGGGCCGAGGCCGCCGGGGTGAGAGCCCCGGGCCACGCTGACCACACAGGGCCCTGGGATGGTCCTCGGAAGCCCCAGGAGGCGGGGGACTTGCAAGACCACCCTTCCAGGCTCTGTCCTCCCTCAGGAGCAGGTGGGCCCTCCATCCAGCTGGGTGAGGCTGCTCTGGGTCTGGTCCCCAGGGCACTGAGGCCACACCTGCCCCGTGCGGGGTCCGGGCCGGGAGGAAGGGCTGCCTCTGTCCAGCTGGGTCCCCGGGGGCGGGCAAGGGTCAGCGTCTCAGCTGTGCCAGTGGGAGGGGGCGCAGGGGCACGAAGGCCAGGGGTCTGCCCATCTCCTCACACACCTAACGTGGCCGGAGTACATTAAAAATTCCCAACAAGGTGCCCATCGAGGAGACTATGGATTTTGTTTCAATAGTGACTGATCCGGAACTGAAATGTCCGGGGAATCCTCAAGTCCTTGGAAGTTCTCCAGATTTTGTCAACACTATGTAATTCCTTCCAGACTCCTCTTGGGGAAAGGAAAAAACTCAAAATGCTAGGGAGTTGGGTTACTACTGGCCTTTCAAGGAAATCATTTGGGTTTTTTTTTTTTTCTTCCTCTTGAAAATAATGAGGCATGCGAGGGTTTCTCCCGGGCGGTCTTTGCCTACAGAGCGGTGGAAAATCATAGAGTCTTTGGGGTCAGAGGGAACCACCTGAGAGATGGGCCTTTATCACTCCCGGTTCACAGATGGGGAAACTGAGGCCTGGGACGCTGAGGGACCTCCCCAGGGACACACCGTCCTGCCTGATGCAGGGCCCTGAGCTACCACACGCCTGCGGTGTGACCTCGGGGAGGTCACTTTGCTCATCTGTACAAAGGGGACACTGGCAGTCCCCCCCTCCCCACAGAGTTATCGTGTGAGGAAAGAACAAGGTAATCAGTACAGAGACCTCAGAACGAGGACCTGAGTGCACGCGGCGCTTCGCCCGCTGGTCGTTGTGATGTCTGCTGTTCTCAGCCCCCTCCCAGTCTGCTTGGCACCCAGTGCTAGGGGCTGACGTCCTCTTGCTGGAACACCACTCCATCCTGTCACCCCTCTGCTCCAGATCCTGCCGTGGCTCCCTAGCGCCTGGTCGTTCTTTCTCAGCACCAAGCCCCACAGCCGGCACTGCTGCCCTCGCCTCGTTCCTCCATTCAGCAAGTGTCTACGGAAGACACACCCGCTGTGTACGGCCCTGCTCCAGCCCTCCTGGCTGCGGGTGCCTCTGCCCCCGGCCCCCACCCACCTGGGCAGGCTGGAGGCTGAGACCTCACCGTCCTTGGAGGTCTCGGCGGGGGAAGGAGGGAAGAAGAAAGTGTCAGACATTTTTTTTTTTTCAAAATGTGATCTGGACACATGAGCGAATGGGGACGAGCGGCAGCTCTCCTGCTGCAGGCATCTGGGGGGCCTGTGCACCCTCCCCGGGTCCTGGAGGGGTGAAGACACATTTTGGGCTCTCGTCCAGGAGGTGGTTGCCCTCAGGTCTCCTCCCAGAAGCCTCTCTCATCGCCCCCTCTGACCCTGCGGCCTGGACGCTTGCTCCCCGCTATGACCCGTTGGGGACCCTCTTGCACACTCAGACCCGAGCAGGCGGCTCCCCGCTGAGCTTTGCTGACATCCGTCCCAGGACCAGCAGCGAGCTGGGCTTTGCAGGTGCTTCCTGTGAAACGACAGGCATCGACAGAAGCACGTGTGACGACGTGGAGCTGTCTTACCTACAAAACACAGTCTACTCGCAATTGACTGGCACTGACCGGCCAGGAGGAGTTTTCTGGATTTGCTTCGACAGGGAGGAATAGTCATATCGTAGCATCCTGGCTTCTCCTGGTGGTCTCAGGGACCTTGGAGACGGCCCAGTCCCCCATTTAATTCTGCATGCCCTTTCCACCAACCCAGATTCTTGCATGCCTCCAGGGCCAGGGAGCTCCATTTTTTAGGTACAACCATCCGTCTTGAGACACCTGTAGTTCCTGAACAGTTTTTGCGATGGAGAGCCACAATCTCTGCCCCCGTTGTGGGCTGTGGGGCGTGGCTTCCCTGGCTCTACCTGCTCCCCTGCCCTGGGGCAGCCGTGTCAAGTCCGCGGGCAGGCCCGCCGGCCACTCCTCCCCGGCTAGGGGTCCTCAGCAGACAAACTGGTCTCCTTCACAAACGGAGCCCCCAGAATTCCAGATCTCACTCTCAAGGACCCATCCCCACGCCATCCCTGGAGCTTGATGGGATGACTGCTGGGAAGAGTTTCCAGGAGATAAGCGAGGCCTGGTGTGTGAGGATGAAATCAGCGCCACTGAGGATACAGCGCTTGCTCAGGATCTGATGGAGCCTGTTTGGATACGTAATTGTCATTCTGAGTGCGTCCCCCCTTCGTGACAATCATCTGTCCGAAAGAGCTCAGAATTCTCACCAAGGGGACAGCAGACGCGTTTAAAGAGGGCAGTGGCTTTGATTGGACCATTTCTAAGGTTCCAGTTCACTGTCTTCGACATGATCCAGGGCTACTGATTGTTTTGCCACAAATATCTTTTACGAGTGAACATTTACAGAAGGAAATCTCTTGGGCTTCTCCCCACCAGAGCAGGAAACCGGCTGACCGTGTAATTCCGCGCGCTGGTCCCGGGGTGCCCAGCTTCCGGCCTCATCGGTCAGGACAGCCTGGCCATGGTATTGGAAGTGTCATTTCTGCTGGTGGCATCCAAACTCAGAGCGTTCACGCACTCTTGTTGGGAGTTGGAAGCTCTTTGGTGAAGATTTTAACAAGGGCAGTGGAGAGAGCTATCTGGACTTGTTAAACCTCAGTCTCCCGTCATGATGTGAGAGGAGGAAAGAGCATTCTCTCGTTCATCTACTTCTTTGTTCTTTGTCCTGCTGGGCCCTGCCTGCTGCCCTGCCATACTCCCCGCCCATGCCCAGTGCCTCTCTGGGTCCTTCACACACTGTGTCCCCTTAGCCCGGCTCAGCCTTCCCACTGAAGCAACACGTTATTCACCGAACACTGTTCCCTGAACGTGTGTTAATCCCATGTCTGCTGTGCACAGATGCCTTGCTCGGCTTCAGGAATTCAGCGGGGAGCGGGGGAATTTACCCAAGGGCTCATCCAGGGCCTGAGTAAGCCCTGGGCATTATCTAGGCCTAGGGGAGAGGAGGGGAGGACCCACCCCTGTGCAAAGGCCTTGAGGTGGTCAGTGGGAGGCACTGTAAAAAGCCCATGTGAGTTCAGGATGGGGACAGTGGCCATTCTGTCCATTGACTTAGGACCAAACCCTGCCTCTTCCCACCCAACTGCCTTCCTGGGCTGATACAGTCAGAGGGCTTGAGTCTGAATCCTGGCCTGTCACAGCTGATAGCTGTGTGACCCGGGCCAGTGGCTTCCCCTCGTGAAGGCTTGGTTCTCTCATCTGTGAAATCGGGGGGAGGCTGTGCAAATCATAGGACCAGCTCGCAGGACTTTGGGGAAGTCTAGGTGGATGTGTGTAATGCACCTGAAACGCTGCCATGGCCAGTACTCAGTGAATGTGCGCTGCTACTCTCTGTTGTTATGATTATTATTACTCCTTTGGTTCAAAGCTGATGACTCGTGGAGGCTAGTGGGTAAGGTCACAGGCTTTGCCATTAAACTTGGGAGTCAAGTAGTGCCAGTTCCTCCGTCTGCCTGCTGTGTGACCTTGGGCAAGTCACTTCACCTCTCTGAGCTGCATTTTGTTATCCACAAAATGGGGAAGCTAATTCTAAGGGAGCCTTCTGATATGTGCTTGCATGTATTGGCATAAGGACAGGCTGCGTACATGAATTAGCTCGCCCTGGTTGTGCTGGGAGAGGGGAAATGGAGCCGGGATGGACGGGGAGAGAGCAGGCACGGGGATACTGTGAACTTGCTCTGCGCACGTGCCTTTTCTGTTAGATGTGCTCCAAGGAGCACGCATTCCTTTTGCAATGAAAACAAAGCAGCCCCCAAAGTGGAAGAGTTAAATGAAATAGAGGTCCTACCTTCTTCCCAGGGTGCAGTGAGGATTAAATGAGTTAATACCTGTAAACTGATTAGAATAGGGTCTGGAATGTGATAAGTGCTGAGTAAATGTTAGTTGTTAATAATAATAATAAATTATTATTATTACCATCACCATTACTTTTCAAGCGGCTCTGCAAAATCATTAGCCTCTGTCATGTCACTCTGAGAGAGGTGAGGTCCTCTTTAATCCTGGGGGCGTGGGGTACCCAGGGATGCTGAGAGTCACCTGTTCCAGGCAGGAAGGTAAGAAGCCCCACGTGGTTCTGGGCAGGGCAGCAGCCCCTGTGAATGGCCCCCACGCTCTTATCTAGTGCTGCAAGTTTTGGGAGCCCCTCTGTTCTAGGGTGGGAAGGGCAGGTGTGTCCCTTTAGTCTGGTGACTGAGACGCCCTTGAGAGTCTGATAAAGCCTGAAGGTAGAGAGGAGATGTCTGGGTGGAAACTGAGTCAGGTCCAAGCACTGGACCTGCAACTGTGACTTCCAGCCCTCCTCCAGCCCTGGCAGGTTGGAAGGCAGGGGACGGGGCCCCCAAGGCCAAGAGCCGGGGGTGGCTCTTGTGGGTCACCAGGTGGATGGCTAGGGAGCTTCTCGTGAGCTTCTCCCCTGTCTGCAGCCTGGGACCCCGAGCGCTGGCCCAGGGAGAAGCAGGAGGATGTGGGTTTATTTTAAGATGCAGGAGACCTTGCAAGAGGCGTGTAAGCATTTCGCAGAATGGGTCTCTGTAGATGTCGTTTGCATGACAAGTGTCTAAATCATCAGAAATAGGGAGGAAACTGCAACTGAGGATGAGCAGAGATACCCTGGAAACGGAGGCCTTTCAGTACTTATTTCCAGTTGATGACAACGCCCTTGGGTTTGGGATTTGGGGAGAGGAAGTGGGAAACAGGTCCGTTGGGAGTTGGGGCTGATTCATGCCTTGTGAGGCCTAAATCATAGAACTTATATAGTTTGGTGTGGCGCTTTTTAAGAAAAAGACCCCAGAATTAGGTGTCAGATCTGAGAAGGGGCCAAACAAGTGAGGGCCCTGCAGTTTCAGCCTCCATAGCTTCCCGGGAAACCTGCCTCTGGTGGTGAGTCAAACCCAGGGTTTTAGTAAGACAACCTTTGTCTGCGTGTCCACTCTGCCCCTATAGGCTGTGTGACCTTGACCTGACCACCTCTCCTGTGTGGACCCCCAGAGGGTGCACTGGACCCAGTGGGCTGTGTGACCTTGACCTGGCCACCTCTCCTGTGTGGACCCCCAGAGGGTGCATTGGACCCAGTGGGCTGTGTGACCTTGACCTGACCACCTCTCCTGTGTGGACCCCCAGAGGGTGCACTGGACCCAGTGGGCTGTGTGACCTTGACCTGGCCACCTCTCCTGTGTGGACCCCCAGAGGGTGCATTGGACCCAGTGGGCTGTGTGACCTTGACCTGGCCACCTCTCCTGTGTGGACCCCCAGAGGGTGCATTGGACCCAGTGGGCTGTGTGACCTTGACCTGGCCACCTCTCCTGTGTAGACCCCCAGAGGGTACATACTAAGGCCCTGTACTCACATATGAGACAGACAGTGCCGACAGCGTGGACTTCCTCCCCAGGGAGAGATGAAAGACACGAGGCTGTTTAAAGACTCCAAATGGGCCGCTCTACCATATTTAAATGCTGTTTTGACTCACGCTTCCATTAAGCTACTTGACAGCCGCCTAATGCATCTCGTATTTTTATTGTTTTGCATCTCAGGCGAAGATACCAGCAATGTTGTAAAACCTCCCATGGGACTGGAGTGGCCCTCCTCTCTGTCGGCTGCAGTCCCCCCACCATGACCCCCGCTGCCCTGGCCTGGACCGTGTGTGTGCCCATATGCGTGTGCGTGACGTATGTGTGTGGGGAGGGGGCTGTGGACACTTGTGGGGTTTCTCTTTTGGAGCCTCTTGCCTCCTTAGTTTGTGCTGAACGCGCGCACACACACACACAGACACACACACACACACACACACGCCTCACTGCCCAAGCTGGTGCCTTGCTGTGATGGCTTTGGTCCTAGCTCTGTGGTGGCCCACCCCCATCCAGATCAAGTCAGCTTCAGGTCCAGCTTGACCTAGGGGCTCAAGTTATGACCTCGGGAGTTACCTTAGCCCTGTTCTCCATGTTGGGCTCACTCTCCGGGCTGTGAGCTGCATGTCGTGGCCCTGGCAGCCCCCGCAGAGGGCAGAGAGCTTCTCATCCACAGTAGTTCTGTTGTAAATCCTGGCATGGGTTTGCTGGGCCCAGGTCACATGTTCATCCTCAAACAGGTGACTGAAACGAAGGCGATGAAATCTGTTGAGTGGCCAGATCTAGGTTATACGTTCACCTTTTGATTCTGATATTATGGAGGGTTAACTTCCCCTAAACCACGTGGACTAGGAAAGGCTGGGTGGGTAGCTGAGCGTCTTCAGAATAAAAAAGAGGTACTATTGGCATAAGATGAGGAGACAGAGGGCAGGCAGGAAAGGCAGTCACAGACGTCCCCTACCCCACCCAGGGCAGGGGAGCATCCTGGGTCTGAGGGGATAAGTTCACCCCACACGGAGTGGAGAACCCAACTCAGAACCCCTAAGAACCACACATACATCAGGGGTCAGGGGTCATGGAGCCTGGAGTTGAGAGCCAAATGGAGACAGGGCTTGAGGCAAGCAGGGTGGAAACAAGCACAGGCTTTGCTGCTGGGGCTGCTGCCTTGGAGGCTGAGGCACAGGTGCCCAGGGGCTGTGTCAGTATGGAGCCCAGATACTGACAGGGAAGAGCAGACAGGCTGAGGCCCTCTGGGGGGATTCTCCGGGGAACTTGTTAGAAATGCAGTGTCTCAGGCCCCACTCCCCACCTCCTGTATCACAGTCTGAATTTTAATCAGATCTTCAGGTGATCCATGTGCACCGCTGCTCTAAAGATTCATCTCTTGTCTCTTAGCCCTCACATTCAAGGGGGGTGGCACTTAGGTCTTCCTGGGTGCAGTGTGGCCCTGTGTATGAAGGAGCCTTAACCATATTCATGCTCTATGATGCAGCCAATATTTCTACTTCGGGGACGTTACTGAACAACATCACCAGAGTCAGGGACAAAGAATGCTCTGCACAAAGACTGTAAGAGACTATTGTGAACAATTCTATGTCAATAAATTAGACAACCTAGAAGAGATGGATAAATTCCTAGAAACATGCAACCTACCAAAATGGAATGAAGAAGAAATAGAAAGCCTGAACGGACCAATAATAAATATGGAGAATTGAAAGAGCTGAATTACCAGGACCAGAAAAAAAGAAAAACCAACAAAGAAAAACCCAGGACCAGATGTCTTCACAGGGGAAATCTACCAAACATTTAAATAAGAATTAATACCAATCCTTCTTAAACCCTTCCAAAAAATAGAAGAAGGAACCCTTCTGAACTAATTTCATGAGCCAGCATTACTCTGACACCAAAGCCGGACAAAAAATTAGAAATAGAGGGGCTTCCCTGGTGGCGCAGTGGTTGAGAATCTGCCTGCCGATTCAGGGGACACGGGTTCAAGCCCTGGTCTGGGAAGATCCCACATGCCGCGGAGCAACTAGGCCTGTGAGCCACAACTACTGAAAAAAAAAGAAAAAAAAAAATTAGAAATAGAGCTACCATATGATCCAGCAATCCCACTTCTGAGTATGTACACAAAGGAATTGAAATCAGGATCTCAAGGAGATATCTGCCCCCCTGTTCATTGCATCATTGTTCACAATAGCCAAGACACGGAAGCAACCTAAATGTGCATTGACTGATGAATGGATGAAGAAAATATGATATATACATGCAACGGACTATTATTCTGCCTTAAAAAAAGGGAATCCTGTCATGTCACAACATGGATAAACCTGGAGGGTGTGATGCTCAGTGAAATGTCAGAAGGACAAATTCTACATAATGCCACTTATATGAGGGATCTAAAATAGTCAAACTCATAGAAGAGAGTAGAGCAGTGGCTGCCAGCGGCTGGGGAGAGGGAAATGCACAGGCGATGGTCAAAGGGTACAAAGTTTCAGTCGTGCAACATGAGTAAGTTCTAGAGATTTGCATGGCATAGTCCGTAGAGATAATAATGCCTTATTAAATGCTTGGAACTTGCCTAAGAGGATAGATCTTCTGTTAAGTATTCTTATCACAAAAAAAACAGTAAATAAAGGGGGTGGAGGAAACTTCTGGAGGTGATGGATATGTTTATGGCATTGATTGTGGTGATGGTGTCACAGACATATACTTATCTCCAAAGTCATCTAAATACATACAGCTTTTTCTGTGTCAATTATACCTCAATACAGTAATTTAAAAATAAATAAATAAATGAAAAAGAGTGGATGGAGAGGAACCTGACTTGGTCTAGGGAGCTGAAGGCCTCGTGGCCAAGGCTGCTGGGATGTTCATAATCCACATTAAGTGAGCAGAGCTGGCATAAATAGAATGATATAAACTGCATCATTTTGACTATATAAAAATAATAATAAAAAAACAAAGCCTGGAGATAAACATGCAAATATATTACAGTACCTCCAGGTGGTGGATTACAGGTGGTTTTTTTTTTTTTGATGTATGGATTGTTATTTGTCTTTTATTTCTGGAATTTTTAAATTTTATTTTATTTATTTTTTATACAGCAGGTTCTTATTAGTTATCTATTTTATACATATCAGTGTATACATGTCAATCCCAATCTCCTAATTCATCCCACCACCACCCCCGCACCACTTTCCCCCCTTGGTGTCCATACGTTTGTTCTCTACATCTGTGTCTCTATTTCTGCCCTGCAAACCAGTTCATCTGTACCATTTTTCTAGGTTCCACATATATGCGTTAATATACAGTATTTGTTTTTCTCTTTCTGACTTACTTCACTCTGTATGACAGTCTCTAGATCCATCCACGACTCTACAAATGATCCAATTTCGTTCCTTATTATGGCTGAGTAATATTCCATTGTATATATGTACCACATCTTCTTTATCCATTCATCTGTCGATGGACACTTAGGTTGCTTCCATGTCCTGGCTATTGTAAATAGTGCTGCAATGAACATTGGGGTGCATGTGTCTTTTTGAATTATGGTTTTCTCAGGGTATATGCCCAGTAGTGGGATTGCTGGGTCATATGGTAATTCTATTTTTAGTTTTTTAAGGAACCTCCATACTGTTCTCCATAGTGGCTGTATCAATTTACATTGCCAGCAACAGTGCAAGAGGGTTCCCTTTTCTCCACACCCTCTCCAGCATTTATTGTTTGTAGATTTTTGGATGATGGCCGTTCTGACCGGTGTGAGGTGATACCTCACTGTAGTTTTGATTTGCATTTCTCTAATGATTAGTGGTGTTGAGCATCCTTTCATGTGTTTGTTGGCAATCTGTATATCTTCTCTGGAGAAATGTCTCTTTAGGACTTCTGCCCATTTTGGGGTTGGGTTGTTTGTTTTTTTAATATTGAACTGCATGAGCTGCTTATATATTTTGGAGATTAATCCTTTGTCAGTTGCTTCGTTTGCAAATACTTTCTCCCATTCTGAGGGTCGTCTTTTCATCTTGTTTGTGGTTTCCTTTGCTGTGCAAAAGCTTTTAAGTTTCATTAGGTCCCATTTGTTTATTTTTGTTTTTATTTCTGTTTCTCTAGGAGGTGGGTCAAAAAGGATCTTGCTGTGATTTATGTCCTAGAGTGTTCTGCCTGTGTTTTCCTCTAAGAGTTTGATAGTGTCTGGCCTTACATTTAGGTCTTTAATCCATTTTGAGTTTATTTTTGTGTATGGTGTTAAGGAGTGTTCTAATTTCATTCTTTTACATGTAGCTGTCCAATTTTCCCAGCACCACTTATTGAAGAGGCTGTCTTTCCTCCATTGTATATCCTTGCCCCCTTTGTCATAGATTAGTTGACCATAGGTGCGTGGGTTTATCTCTGGGCTTTCTATCCTGTTCCATTGATCTATATTTCTGTTTTTGTGCCAGTACCATATTGTCTTGATTACTGTAGCTTTGTAGTATAGTCTGAAGTCAGGGCATCTGATTCCTCCAGCTCCATTTTTTTCCCTCAAGACTGCTTTGGCTTTTCGGGATCTTTTGTGTCTCCATACAAATTTTAATATTTTTTGTTCTAGTTCTGTAAAAAATGCCACTGGTAATTTGATAGGGATTGCATTGAATCTGTAGATTGCTTTGGGTAGTATAGTCATTTTCTTCACAATATTGATTCTTCCAATCTAAGAACATGGTATATCTCTCCATCTGTTTGTGTCATCTTTGATTTCTTTCATCAGGGTCTTATAGTTTTCTGAGTACAGGTCTTTTACCTCCTTAGGTAGGTTTATTCCTAGGTATTTTATTCTTTTTGTTGCAGTGGTGAATGGGATTGTTTCCTTAATTTCTCTTTCTGATCTTTCATTGTTAGTGTATAGGAATGCAAGAGATTTCTGTGCATTAATTTTGTATCCTGCAACTTTACCAAATTCATTGATTAGCTCTAGTAGTTTTCTGGTGGCATCTTTAGGATTCTCTATGTATAGTATCATGTCATCTGCAAAGTGACAGTTTTACTTCTTCTTTTCCAATTTGTATTCCTTTTATTTCTTTTTCTTCTCTGATTGCCATGGCTAGGACTTCCAGAACTATGTTGAATAATAGTGGTGAGAGTGGACATCCTTGTCTTGTTCCTGATCTTAGAGGAAATGCTTTCAGTTTTTCACCATTGAGAATGATGTTTGCTGTGGGTTTGTCGTATATGGCCTTTATTATGTTGAGGTAGATTCCCTCTATGCCCACTTTCTGGAGAGTTTTTATCATAAATGGGTGTTGAATTTTGTCAAAGGCTTTTTCTGCATCTATTGAGATGATCATATGGTTTTTATTCTTCAATTTGTTAGTAAGGTATATCACATTGATTGATTTGTGTATATTGAAGAATCTTTGCATTCCTGGGATAAATCCCACTTGATCATGGTGTATGATCCTTTTAATGTGTTGTTGGATTCTGTTTGCTGGTATTTTGTTGAAGATTTTTGCATCTATATTCGTCAGTGATATTGGTCTGTAATTTTCTTTTTTTGTAGTATCTTTGTCTGGTTTTGGTATCAGGGTGATGGTGGCCTCATAGAATGAGTTTGAGAGTGTTCCTTCCTCTGCAATTTTTTGGAAGAGGTTGAGAAGGATGGGTGTTAGCTCTTCTCCAAATGTTCGATAGAATTCACCTGTGAAGCCATCTGGTCCTGGACTTTTGTTTGTTGGAAGATTTTTAATCACAGTTTCAATTTCATTACTTGTGATTGGTCTGTTCATATTTTCTATTTCTTCTGGGTTCAGTCTTGGAAGGTTATACCTTTCTAAGAATTTGTCCATTTCTTCCAGGTTGTCCATTTTATTGGCATAGAGTTGCTTGTAGTAGTCTCTTAGGTTGCTTTGTATTTTTGTGGTGTCTGTTGTAACTTCTCCTTTTTCATTTCTAATTTTATTGATTTGAGTCCTCTCCCTCTTTTTCTTGATGAGTCTGGCTAAAGGTTTATCAATTTTGTTTATCTTCTCAAACAAACAGCTTTTAGTTTTATTGATCTTTACTATTGTTTTCTTTGTTTCTATTTCATTTATTTCTGCTCTGATCTTTATGATTTCTTTCCTTCTACTAACTTTGGGGTTTTTCTTTGTTCTTCCTTCTCTAGTTCCTTTAGGTGTAAGGTTAGATTGTTTATTTGAGATTTTTCTTGTTTCTTGAGGTAGGCTTGTATTGCTATAAACTTCCCTCTTAGAAGTGCTTTTGCTGCATCCCATAGGTTTTGGATCATCGTGGTTTCATTGTAATTTGTTTGTAGGTATTTTTTTATTTCCTCTTTGATTTCTTCAGTGATCTCTTGGTTATTTAGTAATGTATTGTTTAATCTCCATGTGTTTGTGATTTTTACGGTTTTTTTCCCCCTGTAATTGATTTCTAATCTCATAGCGTTGTGGTCAGAAAAGATGCTTGATATGATTTCAGTTTTTTTAAATTTACCAAGGCTTGATTTGTGACCCAAGATGTGATCTATCCTGGAGAATGTTCTGTGCGCACTTGAGAAGAAAGTGTAATCTGCTGTTTTTGGATGGAATGTCCTATAAATATCAATTAAATCTATCTGGTCTATTGTGTCATTTAAAGCTTGTGTTTCCTTATTAATTTTCTGTTTGGATGATCTGTCCATTGGTGTAAGTGAGGTGTTAAAGTCCCCCGTTATTATTGTGTTAAGGTCGATTTCCTCTTTTATAGCTGTTAGAAGTTGCCTTATGTATTGAGGTGCTCCTGTGTTGGGTGCATATATATTTATAATTGTTATATCTTCTTGGATTGATCTCTTGATCATTATGTAGTGTGCTTCCTTGTCTCTTGTAACATTCTTTATTTTAAAGTCTATTTTATCTGATCTGAGTATTGCTACTCCAGCTTTCTTTTGATTTCCATTTGCATGGAATATCTTTTTCCATCCCCTCACTTTCAGTCTGTATGTGTCCCTAGGTCTGAAGTGGGTCTCTTGTAGACAGCATATATATGGGTCTTGTTTTTGTATCCATTCAGCGAGCCTGTGTCTTTTGGTTGGAGCATTTAGTCCCTTCATGTTTAAGGTAATTATCAATATGTATGTTCCTATTACCATTTTCTTAATTGTTATGGGTTTGTTTTTGTAGGTCCTTTTCTTCTCTTGTGTTTCCCACTTAGAGAAGTTCCTTTAGCATTTGGTGTAGAGCTGGTTTGGTGGTGCTGAATTCTCTCAGCTTTTGCTTGTCTGTAAAGCTTTTAATTTCTCCATCGAATCTGAATGATATCCTTGCTGGGTAGAGCAATCTTGGTTGTAGGTTCTTCCCTTTCATTACTTTAAATATATTGTGCCAGTCCCTTCTGGCTTGTAGAGTTTCTGCTGAGAAATCAGCTGTTAACCTTATGGGAGTTCCCTTGTATGTTATTTGTCATTTTTCCCACGTTGCCTTCAATAATTTTTCTTTCTCTTTAATTTTTGTCAATTTGATTACTGTGTGTCTCGATGTGTTTCAGTACCTCCAGGTGGTGGATTACAGATGATTTTTACTTGTTTATCTTAAACGTTTCTGTATTTCTTCCACACAGGAAAAACAATGGAGGTGATTTCAGAATCTGAATTTGTATCAGTCACAGTGATTAGTTCTAGACGACAGAATCCACTCTTTCTGATTTGAGCAGGAGAGGACTTATTCCTGGGTGTTAGGACTGAGATTCCAGGACTGCCAGGGGACCAAGATTGGATGCCCCATAGCCAGGGACAACACAGCCTGGACAGTCGCCTACCCCCACCTGACCCTGTTGCCATGGAAACCCCACTGTCTGTAATGCTCAGGCCCAGACCCCTCTGTTCCTTGCCAGCCAGGAGCCCCATCCCTCCACCACCCTGTGTTGTTTGCTTCCACCTTTTAAATCTTACATAGACATCTGTCCAGAGGACCTCAGGTCACCTGCCGAACTCTAGATGCAAGGTTTCAGTTTTCCGGAGGCTAACATACACAAGGCATGGAAGGAGGGGTTGGCACACATGTTGAATGAGTCAGCAGGATCCGCCACAGAAGTGAAACAAGAGGACGAAATGATCGCTTGTACCCTTGACATTCTGAAGTCCACATGGCGGCTCAGTTCTCCATGGTGTTATCATAAGGACAGCAGGGGGCTCTCTCTTAGTCCAGGGAGCGCGGGCTGCAGAGCCCCTCACCGCAGCCTCTCACTTCCAACCGCCAGCACCTCTGTGCCTGGGGTCTTCTCTTGAGGCTGGAGACCCCTTGGCCTCCTGTGTGGCAGGCTGGAGTGTGGAGACTTACTGTCCCCTAGGAGCAGACTCAGCTAGGACTGCAGCAGCCTTACCCCTTGAATGGGAACTCCGCACTGGCCCCCAGGGCTCCCTGGTGGACCAGTTCTTGTTGCCTGCAGTGGAGGGCTCCCACCGTGGGGGGCAGCTTGATAACAGCCATAATTAGGCAACTTCTCTTTGTCTTCTCACTTCCCTTGCCTTCACCTCCCAAGTAAACTCCTTGTGCCAGCATCCTTATCTCCAGGTGTGTCTAGAGCATCCCAAACGAAGGCATCTCTGACCTGAGCATCACACATGTGAAGCCTCGTCCTGGCTCTGGACGACCCGCTGGGGACAGTCCCCTGAGGTTGGGTTGAGAGGTATGAGACCGCTTCTGTGACCTCACCTCCATTCGTGCCAGTTTGGGAAGTCATCCTGTTCCTGGTTCCCATTCACGGGCAGGAAACCAGAGGGCTCTGGGCTGCTCCCACTGCCTGCTGCCCAGTACACGCTGGCGCCACGTCTGCGCGCACACAGGCCTCATCTGCCCACCCCCCTCTGCGTCGTTCATTGCTCCTTCTGTCCTAGGACCGGCAGCGATATGCCCTGGGGTTCCGAGGGTCCTCTGAATGTGCTGTCCTTGGTGTAAATGTGACTCCGCGGTGTGTGGCTTTCAGTGTGTGGGGTTTGGGCCAACTCCATCGTGGGTTCACACGGCAGCCTTTTCCGTGGAGCCTGCTGGGTGCCAGGCCCTTGCTGGGCTCCGGGCGTGGGATGCATCATCTGTGGAAGCCACCCTTCCCGCTGCGTGAGTCAGGGAGCTTCAGGCAGCTTTACTGGCCAGCTCCTCTGATCGGGCATCAGCCTACCTAACCCGTCCGTGCCGGCTTTTGCCAGGGCTTCCTGAGAACGGCTTCGGAGAGTCTCCAGCTGACAGAGGGCTGGTTTGACCTTGTCTCGGCCCCTGGGGGAGAGGGCACAAGGTCTGTTCCGGTCTTCATCACCTGCCAGCGTCCAGGCAGTGTGGCCGTGATGGTGGGCGCTGATGCCCACTTGGAAGGGAGTCCAGGGTCCTTCTGGACAGGGGTTTACACGCAGGCAGCTGGGAACTACCTGCTGTCTCCTTGCCGCTGGTGAGAGCAAGGGGCGGGCTGGGTGCTGCCAGGGGAGCCCAGGCTCATCCGCCTGTGACAGTGGGCCTGGGTGCTTGAGTGGCGAACTGGGGGCTCTGTCCCCCTTCGTGCTCCTCCCACCGCTCTTATCTCTGAGGAAATTCCAAGGGTTTTGGAAGCTTTGAGCAGGAAACTGTCGATGAAGACCAACTGCATATGAGAAAGATATTTTTGTAAGAGGGGCTTGCGCAGGCGCGTGGCCCATAGCACTCGGCCGTTACTGAGCAACCAAAACCGTTACTGCAAGACCCTGAGAGCAGGAAGCTTAGTGCGAGACCCTTAGCTCCGCGGTTAGACGCCACCCTCCGCCACCGGTGGTCCTCGCGGCGGAGAGCGCAGTAAGAGGCGGATCACGGCCTTCTCCCCGGGGCTTTCCAGGCCCTCCCGCCTCGGGCCGGCGGGTGAGCTGGGCGGCCCGGGGGACAGGCCGCGTCCCGCAGGGTCCTCGCCACGGCTGCCCACTGGCCGGGCCCAGGCCTTGAGGTGGCGGTGACCCTCTCCCCATCCCCACCTACGCGACCTAGTGGCGGCAGCAGTCTGCATGGGTTGCGGTCCGTGGGACCTGGCACACGCTCCCCCCGCCTCCCGTTTGGGCGGCCTGAGGAGCCTGAGGGCCGGCTGGGTGCTGGGCTCCCGGCTGCCTCGGCGATGACAGCTGGTCAGGCTCTGGGGACCTGGCCCTGAGGGCGCCGCCAGCTGAGATCTGCCTCTTCAGCCAGGCCTGGGCAGTGGCCAGAGGACCCAGACGGATGCTCCCAGGCAGGGCACCCAGCCCCCGCAGGGACCCCCTCCTCTTAGCCGGGCCTGGACCTCGGAGGGCGAAAGTCGAGCCTTGGGACCTTGCCCTTTCTTGTCAGAGAAATAACAGAGAATAACATTTGTTTTGGTGGAGGGTTACAGGAACATCGTTCCCTGCCCAGGTCCTGACCTCAAGGACAAAGGATCCGACACCGAGAAGTTAACCATGCCCCTCCCTCACCTTTGGGGGTTTTTAAGGCATGAGCCACCTGTCTCCTTGCACAGCCCTGCAATAAACCTTTCTCTGCTCCACACGCGACATTTTCGTATTGTTTGGATTCACTGTGTGTTGGGCACATGGACTTGCGTTTGGTAACACTTTGGTCATCTGAATGACCAAATATGTAAATACACATTTCTTATAAATGACAGTATCCCTGGGTAACCAGTTCCTGATCAGGAATCACACACCTGCAAACCTGTGTCCCCTTCCATCACCAGCCCTGTCACCTCTGCCCAGACTTTGAACACGGCAGAATGTGGTTTGCTGGCCGCTGAGGTTGCGTCAGGAGCTCGGCCTGGCAGGAAGAGGGTGGAGTTGGCATATCTGGGTTCAAAATGCACCTGGCACTGGCCGGTCATGTGACTGTGACACTTAGCCTCCGGGACCCTCAGTCCCTCATGTGCTCAGCGGGGACCGTGCTGGACCTGCCAGGTTGCTGTGGAAATCACAGATTACCTGCGTCAGGGCCCAGCCCAGGGCTTGGCACACAGTGAGGACCGAATAAGGAGCCTGTCTCGTTGTCATCGTTGGTGGCACCCGAGGCTTGACGGGACGTGGCCTGTGGCTGTGACACATGAGACACCTGAGCGTGACGCTGAGACACGCTCCGTGGCCTGTGGCGTTGTGTGGCTACAGCGAGAGCCGTGGACATGGTGTTCTGGACAGCCACCAGCTGCCGGCGTCCCAGAGACACGGTCCTGCACCGGCCTGTCCATCAGCTTGAAAGGCCACCGGGACGACGTCTTCTCCGACGCAGCAGACAGGGGGACGGGGCACAGCGTGGTCTCCTGAGGTCAGCCAGGCTGGCTCAGTGGGAGAAGCCGCCCCCGGCTTCCGTGCTGAGGGGGCCGTGCAGCCAGTCTTCAAGATGACTGACTGGAAAGGCAACTTGCTGAAAGAAAAGCCATCTGACTTTGGGTTAAGCGTGTTTTTATTTCTCAGGCTCTCTGGCAGTGAAATCCAATTTGGGATGTTCGGGGATTAGGTCCCAAATGTGCTTACTCGCAGCCCTTTACTTGTTCAGACCCAGGAAGCCCACCAGCCTCTTTCGCCCTGAGCTGTTTAATCCCAAAGTCCCTTTCCCTCGGCTTACAGAGCAGAAGTCGTCGCTGTTGATGGATTCCGCGTGTTTCTCGGTCTACATGAAAGTTCAGGTGCGCGTGATACGATCTTAGTGTCTGGTTTCTTGACATTCAGCCTTGTCTCCTTTGTAAAGCAGTGTAATTGATTTCTGGGCACTTGAAAATAGAGCTGGGAGAGGGGAGACACGCTGCAAATACCAAGCAGGGGCAGCGGCAAGGCCGGCGCAGCGCCCACACGCATTCGTTCGTTCACCGGTCTGGTTGCTGCCTTGCAGAGCCTGGACACGGAGTCCTGGAACCGTAGCTCCCCCTGCAACTCTGGGGTTGCTCCCCAACTCCTGTAAAAACGATTACCTTTGAAGTGACGGGCATGAGGGGGGTGGGAGAGGAGCCCTAAAGCTTCTAGAGGTGGCCCTGGGGCTGGGTGGGGGGACAGCTTGCTGAGGCTGGAGAAGGGATCCTGGGCAGCGGGGCTCAGGGGCCCCACGTCTAACATCCTCGCGTGGGTCCGCGGCAGCGGAGGGTCTGCGTTCTAAGCGTGTGCTCTCTCTCGTTGCAGGTTGGAAGGAGAGCGCTCCCGCAGCGTCAGGTACGTGTGTCATCAGCCTCCGTCTGTGCCTCTGTCCTGGGAGCGGGCGGCGGCGGTGAAACCATGTGCTTCGCTTTCCCTCTGACGGGGCCTGGCCAGATCAGAGCCCTGCCCGCCACCTGGGCACCTCGGCCGTGCTGTGCTGCCTTGGGGTCCTGGAGCGAGAGCGCCAGTTTACTGCGTGGGCTTTCCTGGTCCTTGAGTGACCTTCACAGAGGTCACCCCGCCTGGTGGTGGTTCCTTCCCGTCGGGGCCGATGGTGACCCGGTTTGCCTGGGCTGTGACCCACGTAGGACCAGAATCGTCTCAGCTCAGACAGCCCCTGAGGCCAGGCTGGGCAGGTGGGGCAAGTCTTTGGGGAGTTTGGTGGAGGGACGGGCTCGCGGCCTGGACCGCAGTGTTTCTCCAGGGTGCGTGGAGCAGACTGATGGTACTTTCTCGGGGCCTGCGGCGGAGACCCCTCCGCCTCCCCACCCCTACCAGCTGGGGGCTCTGACTGGACCAAGCGGAGGGTGTTAGTGCCTCAGCCCAGGGGCTGGTGCAGCAAGGTCTCAAGGCTTGAGCTGGGGCCGAGAAAGCCATGGGGGATGGGAGACAGTGGGTGGTGGGGAGAGTGGGGGCAGGAAGGAGAGGCAAGGAGGCAATTAAAGAGCCACAGGGGCCCCGGGGCCCACTGGCTGCAGACCGGAGGGTAGGTACCTCCCCGTGACCCCCTGGGAGGAGATGCTCATCGGGCCTGGCGCTGGCAGTGTCAGGCAGGGTGGGGTCCTCTGGGCAGCCTGCGGAGCCAGAGGCAGAGGTGAAGGTGACTACATCCCGGGGAGGCTCCCTGGAGTCAGTACCCCATGCACTCGGCTGTGGCTTAGCGCAGGGGTCACGGGCGGGGCCAGGGGAGGGGCTGGGGCTGGGGCTGGTGGCCCCGAGTCATGCAGGGTCCCAGCCGGAAGCAGAGGCACACTCGAGGGGACCGAGCAGAGTGTCACAAGGATGAGGGCCTGAAGGGGCTGGGGGAGACGCTCTGAGGGACAGAGGGTGTCCAGGAGATGCAGGAGGAGGCCCGGCCGGGCATTCAGGGACATCCCAGTACTGCAGCTGTGAGAGCGGGGTGTGCTGGGGTGTGCTGGCGGCTGCCGGCGGGGACGAGGCCCGGGGTGCCGTCTGTGAACAGAGCCAGGTGCAGGAGAGCGTGGGCCTCACGTCACATCCTGGGGCAAGGGCAGGGGACACAGGCAGCTGTAGAATGTTCTCTCGGGAGGTGGGGGGCAGGGAAGGCGGGGACGGGGTGGCCGCGAGCCTCATCTGAGTCCCTGTGCTGTCTCTGGGCTGTGAACTGTCCACGTGTATGACCTCTTATTAAAAGTCACGAGCCGTCCGAGGGGAGGGTGGGTTGCTGAGCAGTGAGCGTCCCGGCACTGGGGGTGTGCAATGACGCTGGAAGGGGATTGGCTCGCGGATGGGGAGGGTGAGGTCCCGCCCCCCCGCCCCCCACCCCGTTGGGATCTGAGAACCGCCCTCTCTGACTGACACACTCACCCAGAAGGTGCTGCGGCTGAGATGGGGCCCTGCACTGAGGTCTCCTGAGACCTGTGGGTCCAGCCGGGCTCCCCATGAGTAGCGGTGGGAGGTGTGTGCAGGGTGAGCGAACCTCGAGGTGGCCGGCGAATGGCCCTGAAGAGCCTGGGTGCCCAGCCAGTCCCCCACCTCCAGCTGCAGCATCTCGTGGTGGTGGTGGAGGGGTGTCGGGAAGGTGGTTCTTTGAAGGCACTGACGCTGGAGCCGGGCCCAGGGAGGAGGGTTCTCTCCTCGGAAGAGGGGGGAGGACGCGTGCAGGGACCCGGAGCTGCATCGCTTGGCTGCCTGGTGGGAACAGGAATGGCCTTGGGACGCGGGCGGCGGAGTGCAGCGTGAACATATGCTCCCAGCTCCAGCCAGACGGTTCTCGGCAGGACGCCCTGGCGCTGAGGAGCCAGGCAAGGAAGAAAACTGATGGGAGCGCGGGCAGAGAAGGCTGCGTTTCAGCTCTTCTAGGGCTGAGGACCCCACCCCGATGGCTCCGGCCCGCTTGGCTGTGTGCACTCCTGGGTCGTGGGTGGAAACTGTCAGGACTTGAAGGTGCCGTGTTCAGGTCTGGACTGCGTCTCCATCCTGCGTTTCAGCCCCGGGGCCGTGGACGCCGGCATCAGGCCTTGGCCACGTGTCACACCCTTTGCTCGCCGGTGTGGCCACAGCACACACACACACACACACACACGCACGCACACACACAGCCCTCCCTTTGCTCAGGACCAGGAGGTGCCAGACTGCTCAGGTCTGACCCCTGATGGGTCCCAGTCCTCTCCCCATGCTCAGGTCACTGCCTCCCAGCACAGCTGCAGAATTGGGTTTCCAGGGAAGAGCGTCGTGGGGTCTCTTCTGTCAGTGAGCCCAGACCCCGCCGGGTGGCCTCTCCGTAGCCCCTCGGCCCTCAGGGCCGCCAGAGGGAGTGCTCTGCAACAGGGACCCTCTGGGTCTCCTCCACGATCCCCTTTGCCCCTCGGCCGGCACCTCCCACCTGTGCAGCCTGGTTTTCCACTACGCCCCCCTCGACCTCCTGCTTGCTCCCACCCAGCGGTGCTCCTCGCCTTCTAAACGCACCCAGTGACTCACTGCCTGCCTTCCGGCTTGTGCGTGTGACTTGTGCTGCTTGCTCCGCCCCCTCCACGGGGCAGACCTGTGCCTTTCTCGGAATTCCCCCAAGCTGCTGCCTCCCTGACACTTTGAGGGAGGCAGCGGCTTGGGGGGACTGAGGGGGGGCATGGCTGAAGTGCTGTCCTCCCCTCCACCCCTTGATGCTGAAAACCTGGCCTCTGTGCACCGGTGCCGAACCGAATCTCAGAGACAGTTTGGGGTGAAGTAGAAAAGGAGAGCTTTATTGCTTTGCCAGGCAAAGGGGGGGGGACACAGCGGACTCCTGCCCTTGAAAACTGTGTTGTCCCCACCCAGGAGGATTTGCTGAGGAGTTTTAAAGCAATGGTTCAAGGGTGGGGTGTGTGCGGGACCTGCACTCCTTTCATCTGGTCTCCGTGGTCTCTTGATGAGCTTCTCTGGTTCCTTTAGTCTGGCCTCAGGTGGTCTCCTCTGGAATGAAGAATGCTGACTTCTTCCATTTGAAGGGGTTTTACTTCTGTAAAGAGCTCAAAGATATTGTTTTGTGTATCCCTTGAGGGGGAACCAGGACCCTGCCCCAAGGCTGCACTGTTGTTTCTTGGCTTCTCCTCCCTTGTCTCTGCATCCCCTCCCTTCCCTGATTGGCAACCGTTTAAACTGCCCTTTGGAACTCAGGGAAGGTCACAGAGGCTGAACAGAGAGGCTCCTTGCCCAGGAGGAGCCCCACAGGGTCCTGCTTGGTTTCACCCTTGCCTTCTGTGGCTGCTGTGCTTGCTTTTGATACGCAAGTTCATGCTGCTTTTGCGTCCTAGTGAGGTGAGCCCCTGTCTTACTTCCCCGGGCAGCGTAATGGACCCCGGATGTGGCCCTGGGTCGTTTCCAGGTAGGGCCAGCACCTGCCAGGCACACAGCAGGCCGCAAGGGCCTTAGTGGAATGAATTTACCTTGGTATCACTAGGTATCCCTGGAGCCCCAGCATGATATCTTGCATATAGAACATGGACAAGCTAATGTTTGTTTTATTGAATTCAGGACCCATAAATATTTTCAGGCCATGAACTTGCAGGGAAAAAGAAAAGTGGACCATTCACCTTGGTCAGTGGAGAATCCTTCACATCCCTACGTCCACAACAAACCCTCACTAAAAATAGTGGGCAGAAGGGGCCACCTTTGACGTCTGGGTTTCGTTAGGCTGGCAAAGTGAGGTATTGATGGACGCCCTGAGCTGATTCTTTGCTGAATGTTAAGGAACTGAACCCTGAGAGACGACCCCCTGTTGCTCTCACCCTCCCCAGGGCCCCTTCATGGGGAGGTTATTTCCCTTTAGACTCCAGTGACCTGAGGCACTGTCTTTCTGCTTGGCTGTCTCAGCCTCCCCGAGCAGTAGGAAACTGCTTTTCCAGGAGAAGGCTGTTTGAGAATTCGCGTGCGCTTCTTTTCCCCGAGGCGAAACATTTGCAAGATCAGATGTATTCATTCTCCACAAATGAAATGACTCATTTTTGACCATTTTGCAAACGTAGGACTTTGCTCCTTGTGCCCGGGGAGCACGTGTCTGCTTTTCACTCCATTCCAGGGGAAGCTCACGAGGCCCAGACTTTGAATCTTTTCATGATTTATTTAGTCGGAAAGAGGAGAGGTTTGCAGAGTTTGGAGTTTGAAAAGAATGAAGAGCTACGTGGAGGGCCCAGAAAGAGTGCTGATACCGTATTTAAGATGCAAGGACTTTCTGCAGGGTAAAGAGTTATTTTCTCTCTCCCTGGCTCTCATCAACCCCTTGAAATGAACTCATATTCACTGGTAGGAATTAAGTATCATTTAACGAGTGTTCACCGTGGGTTGGGGCCTCACCTCATCTGTGCCAGCCCCGCCCCTGCATGTGAATTATTAGCCTCATTTTTTCAGCTCTGGGAAATTGAGGCTGAGAAATACTAACTAGCTTCCCTGGGAGCCAGGACATGGAACACCAAACCTTTCCAAGTCAGAATTCCTGGCGTCCTTGTTGAAAATACAGATGTCCAGGCCCGTCCTTCTCGTGTTTGAACGCAGCTGGGAATGTTTGCTGTGCAGGGTGACCAGAGCTGAACGCTCGCCTGCAGGATGGATTGGGAGCTGTTTCCAAATCAGAGAGAAGGGCTGGGGGCCTTGTCCCGCAGTGTGTCCGGTGTCCAGAGAGCCCGGACGAGGGGCTGAGCAGGTGGCCTAGGAGGTGAGCAAAATCCTTCTTAGCACCGTGGAATGGAAGGAGTAGAGGCAGTGGATTTAGACGAATCCAAATCCTTTCTCCTCGTCTTACCCTCATGTCACCAGGGATCAGATGCTGAACTCTCCAGGCCTCAAATTTCAGTCATTCAGCAGTCTTTATGAAACACCTACTGGGGGCTTCCCTGCTGGCGCAGTGGTTGGGAGTCCTCCTGCCAACGCAGGGGACACGGGTTCGAGCCCTGGTCTGGGAAGATCCCACATGCCGTGGAGCTGCTAGGCCCGTGCGCCACAACTACTGAGCCTGTGAGCCACAATTACTGAGCCCGCGTGCCGCAACTCCTGAAGCTCGCGCGCCTAAAGCCTGTGCTCCGCAGCAAGGAGAGCTACCACAATGAGAAGGCCACGCACCTCAACCAAGAGTAGCCCCCGCTCGCCGCAACTAGAGAAAGCCCACGCTCAGCAACGAAGACCCAACACAGCCAAAAATAAAATAAATAAGTAAATAAAATAAATAAATGTGTTTAAAAAAAAATAAACACCTTCTGTATGCTAACCACTAAGGGCATGAAGACCAGTGAGATACAGCGAATGAAATGGGAGCAAAGATCTCAGCCCACAGCCAGTGGGCCTGTCAGACGAGGCTGTTGGTGGGACAGTGTGTGACAGGAAGTACCATTCAGTTCACTTCTACCTTCTTCTCTCCTTTCTCCTCCCTCCACCAGTCTCTGGAGACTCACCTCCTTGGAATCCGGAGGGAGGATTGGAGGCAAGCTCATGTTTGCTGGAGCAGGAAGTGCTTGCCCCAGCTTGGGGGACATCCACGTGGCTGTCTTCCATCCTCCCTTCCCTCCCCCCCGAGATTTCTTGTCTCTCAGGGCCTGTTTCTTAATTTGCATCTCCTTGGCTCTGTGCTGCGTCCTGTGCCGTTTCCGCAGGATGGCCTTTCAGTTCACTAATACTCCCTTCAGCTGTGTCTGTGTGCTGTGGGGCCCATCCCTGGGGGGCTGAGGCTCTTAGATTGGGTCCATATGTGTTCAGCCTGATTCTGGAGGCACCAATGCTCCTCTCTTTACAACAGGAAATAGAAAGATCTTACAGGAACCAGATTCAGGTCACTGGGCGAAGAACCCATCTGGCTGGATATTTTATTTTGTTTTTATTTTTATTTGTTTTGGGGCCGCCCCACACAGCTTGTGGGATCTTAGTTCCCCGATCAGGGATTGAACCCGAGCCTCGGCAGTGAGAGTGTGGAGTCCTAACCACTGGACCGCCAGGGAAATCCCTCTGGCTGGATGTTTTAGAAAAATCCTCTGGTGACCATCTAGAAGATGGGCCAGAGATATTTGGGGGGTATCACGGCAATGCCAGCCTCATAGAGTGAGTTGGAAATGTTCTTTCTCCTGAATTTTTTTAGATGAGTTTGAGAAGGCTTGGAGTAAGTTCTTCTTAAAATATTTCGTAGAATTCACCAGTGAAGCCATCAATCAGATCCACAGCTTTTTTTTGTCCAGAGTCTTTGATTACTGATCTAGTCACCTTACTAGTTATGAGTCTATTCAGATTTTCTATTTCTTTGTGACCCAGTCTTGGTAGGATTTGTATTTCTAGGAATTTGTCGTGTTATCCAGGTTATCCAATTCATTAGGGTACAATTGCTCATAATCCTTTTTATTTCAACACAGTCAGTGATAATGTCTCCACGTTCACTTCTATTTTAATAATTTGTCTCCCTTTTTTTCTTAGTCAGTCTAGCTAACAGTCTGCCAACTTTGCTAATCTTTCCAAAGCACCTACTTTGGGTTTTGTTGATTTTCTCTATTGCTTTCCTATTCTCTGTTTTATCTCTGCTCTAATCTTCATTGTCAGCTTCCTTCTGCTAGCTTTGGGTTTAATTTGTTCTTTTTTTAGTTTTCTAAGTTGCACAAAGTGAGGTTATTGATTTGAGATCTTGTTTTTCAGTGTAAGCATTTATAGCTATAAATTATCCTCTTAGCACTGTTTTGCTGTGTCCCTAAGTTTGGTACGTCCTGTTTCGTTTTCCTTCATCTCCAAGTAATTTCTAATTCCCCTTGTGATTTCTTTGACAAAATTGTTCTTTATGAGTATGTTATGTAATTTCCACAAATTTGTGAATTTTCCACTTTTCCTCTGTTACTGATTTCTAACTTCATCCCATTGTGGTTGGAGAAGATACCTTGTATGATATCTATCTTTGAAAATCTACTAAGACATAAATTGTACTCTAACACGTGGTCTGTCCTGGAGAAGGCCCCACGTGCACTTGTGTGTTGTGTTGGTGGGTAGGGTCGCATGTGTCTTAGATCTGGTTGGTTCATTGTGCTGTTCAAGTCCTCTACTTCCTCGCTCATCTTCTGTCTGGTTGTTCTACCCATCCCTGAGAGTGGGGTATTGAAGGCTCCAACTCTTATGTAGAACCGACTATTTCTCCCTCAGTTATGCCCATTTTCGCTTCATATATCTTGATGATCCGTCATTAGGGGTGAAAATGTTTACAGTTTTATCTTCTAGCTGTACTGAATATACAGTGTCTTCTTTGTGTCTTATAACCTTTTCTGATTTAAAGTCCATTTGTCTGATGTTAGTACAACCACCCTGCTCTCCTGTGGTTACTGGTTGCATGGACTATCTTTTTCGGTCGTTTCATGTTCAACTTTTTTGTGTCTTTGGAAATAGAATGAGTTGGATCATACTTTTTTTTATTGTAATTGTTTTCAATATTTAATGGAGTTTTCTAATGATTATTGATCATATTTTTATATCTATTGTCTACTTTAATTTTTTATCTCATGAAATTTTTTTTTTACATCTTTATTGGACTATAATTGCTTTACATTGCTGTGTTAGTTGCTGCTGTATAACAAAGTGAATCAGCTATACGTGTACATATATCCCCATAGCTCCTCCCTCTTGCATCTCCCTCCCACCCTCCCTATCCCACCCCTCTAGGTGGTCACAAAGCACCGAGCTGATCTCCCTGTGCTATGCGGCTGCTTCCCACTAGCTACCTATTTTACATTTGGTAGTGTATATATGCCCATGCCACTCTCTCACTTCGTCCCAGCTTCCCCTTCCCCCTCCCCGTGTCCTCAAGTCCATTCTCTACATCTGCGTCTTTATTCCTGTCCTGCCCCTAGGTTCTTCAGAACCTTTTTCTTTTTTTTTTAGATTCCATATATATGTGTTAACATGCGGTATTTGTTTTTCTCTTTCTGACTTACTTCACTCTGTATGACAGACTCCAGGTCCATCCACCTCACTACAAATAACTGAATTTCATTTCTTTTTATGGCTGTGTAATATTCCATTGTATATATGTGCCACATCTTCTTTATCCATTCATCTGTCGATAGACACTTAGGTTGCTTCCATGTCCTGGCTATTGTAAATAGTGTTGCAATGAACATTGTGGTACGTGACTCTTTTTTGAATTATGTTTTTTTCAGGGTGTATGCCCAGTAGTGGGATTGCTGGGTCATATGGTAGTTCTATTTTTAGTTTTTTTTTTTTTTTTTTAATTATTATTATTATTTTAAATTAACTTATTTAATTATTTTTGGCTGTGTTGGGTCTTCGTTTCTGTGCGAGGGCTTTCTCCAGTTGCGGCAAGCGGGGGCCACTCTTCATCGCGGTGCGCGGGCCTCTCGCTATCGCGGCCTCTCTTGTTGCGGAGCACAGGCTCCAGACGTGCAGGCTCAGTAGTTGTGGCTCACGGGCCTAGTTGCTCTGCGGCATGTGGGATCTTCCCAGACCAGGGCTCGAACCTGTGTCCCCTGCATTAGCAGGCAGATTCTCAACCACTGCGCCACCAGGGAAGCCCCCTATTTTTAGTTTTTTAAGGAACCTCCATACTGTTCTCCATAGTAGCTGTATCAATTTACATTCCCACCAACAGTGCAAGAGGGTTCCCTTTTCTCCACACCGTCTTCAACATTTATTGTTTGTAGATTTTTGGATGATGGCCATTCTGACCGGTGTGAGGTGATACCTCATTGTAGTTTTGATTTGCATTTCTCTAATGATTAGTGGTGTTGAGCATCCTTTCATGTGGTTGTTGGCAACATGTATATCTTCTTCGGAGAAATGTCTATTTAGGTCTTCCACCCATTTTTGGATTGGGTTGTTTGTTTTTTTGATATTGAGCTGCATGAGCTGCTTGTATATTTTTGAGATTAATCCTTTGTCAATTGCTTCATTTGCAAATATTTTCTCCCATTCTGAGGGTTGTCTTTTCATTTTGTTTATGGTTTCCTTTGCTGTGCAAAAGCTTTTAAGTTTCATTAGGTCCCATTTGTTTATTTTTGTTTTTATTTCCGTTTCTCTAGGAGGTGGGTCAAAAAGGATCTTGCTGTGATTTATGTCCTAGAGTGTTCTGCCTATGTTTTCCTCTAAGAGTTTGATAGTGTCTGGCCTTACACTTAGGTCTTTAATCCATTTTGAGTTTATTTTTGTGTATGGTGTTAAGGAGTGTTCTAATTTCATTCTTTTACATGTAGCTGTCCAGTTTTCCCAGCACCACTTATTGAAGAGGCTGTCTTTTCTCCATTGTATATTCTTGCCTCCTTTATCAAAGGTAAGGTGACCATATGTGTGTGGGTTTATCTCTGGGCTTTCTGTACTGTTCCATTGATCTATATTTCTGTTTTTATGCCAACACCATACTGTCTTGATTACTGTAGATTTGTAGTATAATCTGAAGTCAGGGAGCCTGATTCCTCCAGCTCCGTTTTTCTTTCTCAAGATTGCTTTGGCTGTTCGGGGTCTTTTGTGTTTCCATACAAATTGTGAAATTTTTTGTTCTAGTTCTGTGAAAAATGCCAGTGGTAGTTTGATAGGGATTCCATTGAATCTGTAGATTGCTCTGGGTAGTATAGTCATTTTCACAATGTTGATTCTTCCAATCCAAGAACATGGTCTATCTCTCCATCTGTTGGTACCATCTTTAATTTCTTTCATCAGTGTCTTATAGTTTTCTGCATACAGGTCTTTTGTCTCCTTAGGTAGGTTTATTACTAGGTATTTTATTCTTTTTGTTGCAGTGGTAAATGGGAGTGTTTCCTTAATTTCTCTTTCAGGTTTTTCATCATTAGTGTATAGGAATGCAAGAGATTTCTGTGCATTAATTTTGTATCCTTCTACTTCACCAAATTCATTGATTAGCTCTAGTAGTTTTCTGGTAGCATCTTTAGGATTCTTTATGTATAATATCATGTCATCTGCAAACAGTGACAGTTTTACTTCTTCTTTTCCAAATTGGATTCCTTTTATTTCTTTTTCGTCTCTGATTGCTGTGGCTAAAACTTCCAAACCTATGTTGAATAAAAGTGGTGAGAGTGGGCAACCTTGTCTTGTTCCTGATCTTAGTGGAAATGGTTTCAGTTTTTCACCATTGAGAACGATGTTGGCTGTGGTTTTGTCATATATGACCTTTATTATGTTGAGGTAAGTTCCCTCTATGCCTACATTCTGGAGAGTTTTTATCATAAACGGCTGGTGAATTTTGTCGAAAGCTTTTTCTGCATCTATTGAGATTATCATATGGTTTTTATACTTCAGTTTGTTAATGTGGTGTATCACATTGATTGATTTGCGTATATTGAAGAATCCTCACTTTCCTGGGATAAACCCCACTTGATCATGGTGTAGGATCATACGTTTTTATCCTTTCTGCCAGTCAGTCTTTTGTTTGGAGAATTTCATCCATTTACATTTAAAGTAATTACTAATAAGGAAAGACTTATTTCTTTTATTTTGCTGTTTGTTTTCTATACACTTTATGGCTTTTTTGTCCCTCATTTCCTGCATGGCCATCTTCTTTTGCTCTTAGCGGATTTTTTGTAGTGAACGATTTTAATGTCCTTCTCATTGCCTTTTGTGTATATTCTATGGCTCTTTTCTTTCTGGTTACCATGGGATTACATTTAACATCCTAAAGTTATAACACTCTAATGCCAAGTTATACCAGCTTAACTTCAATAACATACAAAAATTCTGCTCCTATACAGCTCTGACCCCACCCCCTTTCAGTTACTGATGTCACAGAACTACATCTTCACGCATTTTGCGTCCAAAAACAGACTAATAATTGGGTTTTTAATTACATTAATCTCTTAAATCAGGTAGAAAATAAAAAGTGGAGCTACAAACTGATGTTACAGTAGTACCAACTTTTCTAATCATCTGTGTATTTACTTTATTTTTTCACAAGGCTTTGAGCTACTGTCCAGTGTCCTTCATTTCAACCTGAAGGACGCCCCTCGTTGCAGGCAGGTCTGGTGCTAAAGAACTCTCTCAGCTTTGGTTTATCTGGGAAGTTCTAAATTTCTCCCTCATTTCTGAGGGACAGTTTTGCCAGATATAGGATTCTTGGTTGACAGCTTTTTTCCTTCAACACTTTGAATACATCAAGCCCATGCCGTCTGGCCTCCAAGGTTTCTGATGAGAAATCTCCTGATCTTACTGGAGAAAATCAGATAAAGCTGTTTTCCTCTCAGCTCTATAGATGCTAACAATGTACCTTCACAGCCAGGCCAGGTCTCTACTCGTCTTCCATGCAGTTCCTTCCTATGCATTACTTCCTGGAGCCGATAGTTCTTAGAATTGATAGTAAATGAATTCCCATTTAAATTCTATTCTAATTGTTTCCTCTGTGTGGGTTAGTTGGATTGTGAGCTCCACAAGGGGAAGTTCTGGAATCACCCCTCAACATCCCAGGTTTTCAAATACTATGTATTCGACATAATAACAAAAATAATAAAGATACTTACCTTACCGTGTCTTATGCAACAGAACATTTTCCTATAGTGTCGTGATGTCAGTTGAGTTGTAGTATTATTTTGAGACCAGAGTTTAAGGAAACAGAATTTAATATTTCAAGTGTCTATGTTATGAGGTCTTTAGAAGCCAAAAATTATTACAGATTTTCAAGCTAGAAATGAAAAGGCCACTGGATTATCCTACAGTTTTCATTTCGAATAAAGTAAATATCAATCTCTAATAACCCACATAAACAGAAAGCTCTTTGGGTCCTTTTTTTTGTTTGTTTTTGTTTTGGTTTTTTTTGGTTGTTTGTTTGTTAAAGAGTAAAGGGGCCTTGAGACCAATCAGTGAGAAAACCACTGTGGTTTATCCCCAGCTGTGTCTGGTCCGTTTCTTGCTCTGACCTCATAGGTGCCACTGTGATGTATTCACAGAAAACCTATAGAAGTCCCTGCTGGGCCCCGGTTTTGGGTCTTTATAGCCCAGGAAGCTGCCTTTGGTGACCTGATGGCCTTGGACCCACAGTTGGCTTGTTTTTTCCTTTTTACCCCCATTTTGTTTATTTGTTCTTTTTTCTCTACTCTTTTATTTTTCTGTGTTCTTTTTCTCATTTTATCTGAATTTTTTTTTGTATTTTTAGTACAGCTGGTATCATTAGAATTGTTGGTATAGTTAGTGTAGTTGGTATTTATTAGCACAGTAAGTATAGTTAGTGTTGTTGGTTAATATCGTCAGTGTAGTTAGCAGGTCACCATGGTGCAGGGCCTCACTGAGGCCTCCCTGCTGACAAGGAGGCTCGTATGGACTATTCCAGGCTCCTCAGGACCACTGGCAAGGTAGCTTTGCCAAGGTGACATTGGCCCAGATGGCCATCAGAGTCATTAAGGAAAATCAGCAGAGCTCCTCCAGCCTCCAGGCACTTTACCATGAAGTCCACAGCATGAAGGTTTTAAATCATCCAACATCATAAAGTTATCCAAGGTGACTGACCGGAGGAGACCTGTTGGACCATTTACAGGACCACGGCCACAGGACAGACGGAGGCCCGGGGCACATGGGCAGCTGGTCTCCACCCTGCAGCACGGCCACCAGGAGGGGATCGAGCCTGGGACCTGAGCCAGGATACCTCCTCTCTGAGGATGAGATGGACACGACAGCTGCAGACTTGGGCCCCAGCGTGAGTTCACGGGCAGAGGAGCCTCGCGTCCCCACGCGGCTGTACGGGGAGAAAGTGGGTGGCCTGAGGAGGGCCAGGAGTCAGGGCAGAGGCCAGAGAGCCCCCCAGTCCCCCAGCCAGCCTGGAGGCGAGGACCACCACCTCCAGCCCAGCCCTGCGGCGGGGCCCAGGGCCTCCCCTCCAGCCACAGCACCAGCTGCCATACTGGAGCCTCAGAGAAAACCACACGCCCCCAGGGCGGGACCCTCCTGGGCACCTTGATGCTGGGACCCCAGCCTCGCCCTCTGGCAGCCAGAACTGGCAGCGGGTGGCTGGGAGATTCTCGAACTTTATCAGAAAGCATCTATGTTTCAGGCTGCCGGGCAAGAAGCGTCACAGCAAAGTGAGCCCAATGTGACCCCTTTTGGACGGCCGAGGAAGGGCAGACCGCATTTAAATGCAGGGCAAGAGGACGCGGAGCCAGGAGCCTGGCGACAGGTGCGGGAGATGGGCCGGGGCTGGATACACACTCCCTCCTGCGAGCAGGAGCAGGGCAGGACGTGCGCGCTGTGTGCACAGATGCCAGTGGACGAGGGGAGTGTTTTCTGCTCGAGATTCAAATCAGGAGGGTATCCAGCGCCTCCACGACACCGTATCCAAAACCATGGTGAGCTTCGAGGACGAACTGGAGCTGCCTGGGGCAGGTCTGCCCCTCGGCCCCCGCCTGGGTGTCACTGCAGAGACTGGACAGTCTTTCCTGGGGCGCTCCCCTCCCCCGCCCTTCTCTGTCTTTTCTTCCATGCTGGTGGGGAGGGGATGGTTCTTGTCAGGTACTTGGTTCTTCCTCATCTTGAGCTCGATGCTCCAGAAAGCTGCATCACAGATGCTCTGTTCTGCACCCTCCTGCCCAGAATCGGGGCTGTGTATGCTCCAGTCTGAGAAGCAGGGAGTGACGTGGTGCTTGGAGTTCATCAGAACAACTAAATGGAATAATGACTTTAAAGAATTATCACGGCAGCCATACATGCGGTGCTGAAGGGAAGAGGCTGGGAGCCGCACTCAGGGCAGAAATGCAGACACTGTGCCTTGCCTTCCTGCACGAACACCACCGAACATTCCCAGAAGGACCGCGGGCAACTTTTGGTCCTGTGCCCTGTGTTCATTATGACCAAGAGGTTCATTATAGGATAACAAAGCCCCGTGAAGCAGCCTGTGTGGGGAGTCGGAGAAGTGGTGGGGGGGCGTGGCCCCCCGGAGAGGCTTGGGGTCACTTTCCTGTGCAGCTGGCTTTTCTGACTGTCATGCAGGAGTCGGGCCTTTTCCCCTTTCCCCATCAGGGAGGGGCCCCGAGGCGTGGGTCTGAGCACAGGAAACGGAGAGCAGGCATCCGGGCGGCAGGAAGCCGGGGTGTCAGGCACACGCAGGACAGAAATGGGGAGCGAGGCTGGGAGTCTGGGGCTGGGCCGGCCCCCCTTGCTTCCAGGACCACCCCCACTGGTGCACCGTGCTCGGCGGCCCCAAACTCACGCTCCCCCAGCTCAGGGCCTGGAAGCAGGCGGCCCTGAGGTCAGAGCTCTCAGCTCCCGAGACCGTCTCCCCCTCTTCCGTGAGCCTCGGGCCCGGGCTGGGCCGTGGCCACTGCTGATTTCCCTCATCCGTCCAAGCTCCGTCCCGCAGGGGGGCTTTGGGTGTTTTTCTAAAGGGCAGGGGACCCACGAGCAGGGAGTGGCACGGCGGCCTTCCACTGGACGAGACGCGTCTGGCTGCAGGTGTCCAGGGCCGAGAGCCTCCGTCCGTAAGGGAGCCCCGCCAGCGGTTGGCCAGCAAAACTCATGAAGAGCACCCAGAATCTCATGACTTTTAGCTGGTTCCTGAATTATGAAGTGCTTAGTGCAGTTGACGGACAGTGTTTCATACAACATGATTTCAGGGTTGAGAGTGGTGGGGAGGTGGGAGGGAACACTAGAAGGGGCGGGGCCGAGGGGTCCGGGTGGCTCCCAGTAGCCTTGTCCGCTTCCCAGAGCACCGAACACTGACTTTCAGCTGGTCACGCGGCCGCCCGGGACTACAGAGGTGCCACCTCCTCTGCAGCGAGGCTGCTTGTGTGACCAAGCTCTCCCTCTAGGACGGGAAGGGAAGCGATTTGCACAAGCTCTAGAGTATGTCCCGGGAGAGAGAAGCAGGCCCTTTCTGCTTCTCCCTCTGTCCTGCCCCTGGAAACATGAGCTCTGAGGTTGGAGCTCCGTCCTGCCCGTGGGGACGAGGCAACTCCTCTGGGACGACAGGGCAGCAGGGACAGGGGCTTCCTGGACCAGCCCTGGACAGTCAGCCTCCAGACCCAGCGCGACGGATGCCAGCTTCCGTTTGCCACTCTGCTGTGAGGCCCTGTGTTACAGCCGCTGAGCCTTTTCCTAAGTAGGACAGCAGTCCTGGAGGGGACATTTCTTGTGGTTCCCTTGGGTCCGGCTGCTCCCAGGACCACAGCTGTCTGACATTTCCAGTCCCCCCTTCCATAGGTGACAGCCAAGCTCAGCTCCAGCCCACTCTCTTCTCTGGCCGCTTCTGTGGAAATCTAACGCAGGAAGACAGAGGCTCCCGACTGAACTAGTCAGGAGCTGATGTCTTCCAGGGGCACCAGCCCCACTCAATCCCAGAGACGTAGGTGGTTTTGAAATATTCTGCACTGACTCTCTCCCTGCTAATATCTGCAGATTCTAATTAGATAACTCAGGGAACAGGCCGTCTCATGCGTGGTGTAACTTGATTATTGCTAGAAAGATGAGTTTGGAACTGACAAGTTCCCTGCTAGGCTGACAAGTATAAAAACTTAATTTGAAAAACCAACCAAATTTCATACACAGTGTGAAAGCAGAGACTGGGACTTGGTCAAGCCTTGGCCTGAGCTGTCCGTTTGGGGAGGTGGATATTTAGGGCCTCCTGGGTGTCTGGCTCTGTTTAATTTCTTACATGCCCTCCACTTACGAAGCCTGCGATTTTATGGGGGAAAGGAACTCTAACATAAAAGTATTCAGCTGATTGAGGACATGTTAAAAAGGTATACAATTCACTTGTTAACTTGTTTACTCTAAGTGTCTGCAAAGTATCTTGTCAGGCTGGTTTAAAACAGGATGTGTTTATAGAAAATTTGCCTTTAGCACCTGCTGTGTACTTGGTCCCAGGTTGGGGGCTCAGGAGACTGTGAGGAGGAGGGAGCCTGGGTGTCTGTCCACAGGAGACCAACTAATGCCAGATGGAGAAGGGGGGAAATACCTCTGATGGCGGAGGGGAGCTGGGGTCTGGGGTAGCTGCGGAGCATCTCCACAATGTGATCTGGTGGGGACGGGGAAGGGTGTGGGTGTGCTGGGTGGAACAGCATGCACAGTGGCTAAGAAGGTGTGGGGGGTTGGGGGGTGTGACCCTGTAGCAGGCCTCCATCCCGCTTTCCTCTGTGATGATGGGGAAGATGATGAGAGCAGCTTAGTGAGCCCTCCTGGGGCCCTGTTTCTAGTTCTTTATTACAGATGAGGCCACTGAGGCACAGAGAGGGCAGTGGCCCCCGAAGGTCACACAGCAGGGAACCAGCTTAATCCAGGCCACACGGTCAGTGTCTTTTACGACCGACTCTCTGCTGCCAGCAGGGGTGCAGGCCTGGAATGGATGATGAAGGCAGTCTGAGCCCCAGTGCCCCATCGGATGCTGAGTTGCCCTCAGGAAACACCCCTCAGCACCTACTTGCACACCCCCAGGGACAGAGCTCGTTGCTGTTCCTGGAAGCTGGCCAGGCCTCCCTGTGATTTGGCCTGGGACAGCCCAGGAGAGGCCTGGAGCAGCCACAGGCCCCTGGAGGCTCCCTGTCCCCAGCTGCGCAGCTCTGGTTCCCCGGCTGTCCCTGGCAGCGAGCCTGATGGAGGTGACAGCCGTGCAGCCAGGAGCGCTGTGGAGATGAGGGCACATTGGGCCCAGTGCAGGGACACGCACATGTTCAGACCTTCACTCAGCAAACACTGATTCAGGCCTTGCAGTGTGGCCGGCCTGGACCTGGGCCTGGGTGTCCAGCGGTGAGTACAGCACAGCTCCTTGAGCCGCCTGCCTGATGGGAAAGCAGTGCTCAGAGAAACGGGCCCCCAGTGCCCCCACCCTGCTCCCCACGAATAATCACTCTGAGCTGAGCCTGCAGCCGTGGGTCCCAGTGGAGGGTAAAGGAGGCAAGGGACACCCACCACGGGCACTGACCACGAGCCTGGATGCTGGAGCTGGACGGCCTGGGCTCTGTGACCTGGGCGGTCACCTCACCTCTCTGTGCCTCAGTTTCCCATCTGCAGAAAGGGCTGATGACGTTGGCACCTCGCCCACAGATTTCCGTGAGGATTAGGTGGGGTCCTGCTTCTAAGGCACGTAGGACGGTGTCTGGCAGTAGATCAGGCTGCCGCTCACCTCACAGCAGTCTGTCCCCATTTTAGAGATGAGAAAACCAAGGCTGAGAGGGGCTATGAGACCAGCTCGGGCTCACCCCCTCCTCATGCTGTGCTGATGTCCCCTCTGTGTCCAGCTCTCGTGCGTTCACCTTGTCTCTCTGTCCCCTGTAACCCCCCAGCAAAGTAGATGCTAAGAATCTCTGAGCAAATTAATGGATGAATGAAGACAAGCCCTGCTCCCCACCTTGGGCTCTCGGGGCCGTGGGCTGGACTGGGGCGTCGGGCTCCCCCAGACCATCAAGGAGACACGGCATGTCCATCACCTCGCTCACACCCAGCACGGAGAAGGTGTGGGGACCGAGGGCCAGAGGGCGCTGGAAGAACCCCGGGTGCGGGGGGATGTCAGTGAGGCAGTGGGGAGGCACAGAGAGGCCTCTGGAAGACAGTCTCCAGGCAACCGAGGCGCGGGAACAGTGATACCCAGGAGGGGGCAGAGGACGGAGTCGAGCCTGGCGCCGCCCCCTGCTGGACACTGAGTGGGGTGAGAATTAGGACAGGCCTGGCCCCCACTAGGCCTCCTCCTCATCCAGCAGAGGGGAGAGGAAAAGATAAGAAGGCCAGTACAGATGACCCCAAGGTGCCCCCTGCATGCTGGGCGCTGCTTCAAGGATTCTGTAGGTTCCTCAGAACCTTGTGAAGTGCCTGCCGATTCCAGCGCCACGTAGACAGGAGAACTGAGGCCCGGAGGACACAGTGACACCCCTAGGACAGAGCCAGGACTCAGCCCAGAGCGTGTGCGCTGGGCCCCTCACTGAGAGCAGCCTCTGGGCATCAGGGACTCGGGAAGCGCCCCGGCCTCCCTCTGACAGCGGCGTCCTGGCTTCTTAGGCAGGGAGGCTCCCCGCGCCCATCCCCAGGCCTCTCTGAGGGACACTGATGTGTGGGACCATGATGGCTCCGGGGAAAGGAGAGAGAGTGTGGCCTGGGCGTCAGGTCTGCGTCAGACCCCAGCTCTGCCCTGGCCAGCTGTGGGACCTGGAAATGTTCCCCGACCTCTCCGTGCCCGGCTTTCCAACCCTGAGTCGGAGGACTGCTGGGCTTGGCACACAGTAGGCCCTCAACCAGAGAAAAAAGCCAGTCCTCCCCAAAGAACCTCTCCTATTACATGCCCAAAGCAAAGCACATGTGCCACGCGCCACAGAGCTGATCCTTGACAAGCAGGGCAAGTGCAGCCCAGCAGGTCCTCCCGCCCCTGCCTGAGGCCCTTCCCTCCTCAGTGACAGTGGCTTGGTCACGGCATCCCAGGAAGTCTCAGCTGAGCTTCTGTGACTTGAGGGAATTCCCTGTTCCCCACAACTTGGTTTCCAGGTCGTTCCAGCAAGGAACGAGAGCACCTGCTCAGTGTTTTAGCGGCAAGGTCCTCCCTTTACAAATCGCCCATCACTTTTGGGCCAGGAGATGTGAATTCCTGAGCATGTGACTGTCTGCCCAGTGACTTCAGGGGAATCGTGCCCACCCACCACTCTCCTTGTAGCCGGCCTCCTAGAAAAGAGGCGTTAGTGATCCACGGCCATGTACGGTTTTATCAGAACACAGCCCCACCCACTATTGGAAACACATGGGTGAAAAACAGAATCTCCCCAGTGCCTGGACCCCGTCATCCAGAGAGCAGGGGTCAAGGTGCCTCCAGAACAGAAGAAGGTATTTAGAAATCACATATCTGATGAGGGGTCAGTACCCAAAATATATAAAGAACTCATACAACTCAACAGCAAAAGACCAAGCAACCCAGTTTAAAGATGGGCAGAGGATCTGAATAGACATCTTTCTAAAGAAGACATTGACGGGGCCATCAGGTACGTGAAAAGATGCTCAGCATTGCTAATCATCAGGGAAATGCAAATCAAAACCACAATAAGATATTGTATCACCTCACACCTGTCACAATGGCTGTCATCAAAAGACAAAAAATAGCAAGTGTTGGCGAGGATGTGGAGAAAAGGGAACCTTCGTGCTCTGTTGATGGGAATGGAAATTGGTGCAGCCACTATGGAAAACAGTATGGAAAGTCCACAAGAAAATTAAAAAGAGAACTACCATATGGTCCAGCAATTCCACTTCTGGGTATTTATCTGAAGGAAAGGAAATCACCATGCTGAGAAATATCTGTACTCTCATGTTCATTACAGCATTATTTACAAAAGCCAAGACATGGAAACAACATCAGTGTCCATAGAGAAGTGAATGGATGAAGAAAATGTGATGTGTGTGTGTGTGTATAATGAAATCTAATTCAGCCGTAAAAAGAGAAGGAAATCCTGCCATTTGCGACAACATGGACCTTGAGGGCGTTACGCTAAGTGAAACAAGTCAGACAGAGAAAGACAAATACCATACAATCTCATATGTGGAATCTGAAAAAAAACAAACCCGAACTCATCGACACAGAGAACAGATTGGTGGTTGCCAGACGTGGGGGGCAGGGAAGGAGAAATGGATGAAAGGGTCAAAAGGTACAAACTCCCAGTTATACCGTAAGTTAAGTCCTGAGATGTCCTGTATAGCAGGGTGACGATCATTAACAACACCGTGTTGTGTATTTGGAAGTTGCAAAGAGAGTAGATCTTAGCAGTTCTTGTCACAAGGAAAAACACATTGTGACTCTGTGTGGTGATGGATGTTACCTAGACTTATTGTGGTGATCGTTCCACAATATGGACATATATCAAATCATGCTGTACACCTGAAACTAACACCATGATACGTGACAATTATATCTCAATTTTTAAAAACGAGAGAGCAGGGGTGAGAGCGTGGACAAAAGGCTGCGTTTGCCCTGCAGCAGCAGAGGGCCGTAAGTGGGACAGAGTCCGTAGGTCCTACAGAGCCTGAAGTATTTACTGTTTGAGACTTCATGGGAGAAGTGTGTCGATCCTGGAAGACAGTGGTTGTACAGCAACGGCGTGCCTGGGTGCTCGCTCAGCCCAGCCAGCTCCTGTGCTCTACTGGTCGCCCCATTTAATCCCCCTTCCCACCCTAAGAGGGAGAGACTTCAATATCCTCATTTTACAGATGAAGAAACTGAGGCTTCTTTTGCTTTTAATAACTAACCAAGAGGTGGACCCCCAAGAACTCCAGTGTTCTGGTTTCAAAGCCACAAAACCCCGATTTCTAGAAGGCGGGGATCCAGGCACCGGCGACCCTCCCTCTTCCACGCTTAGAGTTGTGCTTTGGGGCCGGCCGGCCCAGAGGCTGCTGGATTAACACTTAATCCACTTATTCTGCACCTGCTCAACCCTTGACTGCTGCTCTCCTGCTGCTGCTGACACTTCTGCCAGCTGAGGTTTTACAGGTGAATCATCACCACTCGCCCACCCTGCCCTTCTGTGGGGCAGCCCCTCCTCTCTCGTTATTCTAAATCCTTAGCTCGCAAATCTGCAGAACTGCTTTAAAAGAGCCCTGCCAGCCTCTGTGGAGGTGTTGACAAGGGGAAGGGAGGGAGAGTTTGGGGTGGCCTCTTATACTGAAGGTGACACGTGAAAGGGACAGTATTTATGTCCATAATCGGACTCAGTTTGATGCTAAGAACTCAGTCCCAGAGAGAAATAAAAGCTGAGAGGCTGAAGCTTACGCAGTTGCTGACAAAGGGGCTTGACTGCTGCGTCGTAAATGTGTAATTTAATTTTAAAAATCAGCCCCCTGGATGATGACAGTTTGCCCTTTAAGGCTGGAAATGGCCACCTGACCCCTGCGCCCCCCTCAGTTCCAGGATGTGATTGTCTGGGCATTGGGGAACTTAACTGGGCACACCTGCCCACGTGTGCACCCACGGACTGTGGTCCCCATGGGTCAGGGCGCTCCTCATGCCAGGCCCAGGAGGCCCACCCGGGTCACAAGGGAGGACTGACGCGTCTGTGGGGTCCCACGTGTGCCCTCTGCAGGGCTGAGCGTTGTGTAGAGGAAAGGCCTCCCCATCTAGCAAGCGTCCTGGCCGGGGGTGGGGAGGCTGCCCCGCTCTGAAGTCATAAAGGGGATGGTGGATTGGAATCCCACCCCCCCCAACTCGCCAGTGAGCCCCTCACCCGTGTCCAGCCTCTGTTTTCTCCTCTGTAAACTGGAACCCAGTCACCCTTGCCCTCGGACATGGGGGCGCCCTGTGTAAATTACAACACAAAGTGCTGGCTTGTTTGGGCGCCCTGGGGTGTGCGGGCCCGAGGCTGGGCTGGGGGCAGGTGGGAGAGAAGAGGTGTGGGTGAAGCAGGTGTGCTGGCAGCGCTGTCTAAGAAGTGGGCTGAGTCTGTGCGTTCTAATATCCAGAAACAGGTAGCTGCCACGAGCACATTCATTACCCAGGGTCATGTTTGCTGTCTCTTGTCAATTACAATCATCTGTTTGAACAGAGGCCTGTGGAGTCTATTAGCGACATTACTGCCCATTACTGAATGGCTCTGCCCAGCTCCTAAGCACAGGGGCCTCTGTACACCGTGATTTCCCATCTGCTCCTGCACTCACTCTCTTACTCTCAGTAGCTCCCCGTTGCCCAGGGCCTGCCCCACTCCAGGCAGAAAACCTCCTGTGAGGCCCTGCCCACCTTCCCCACCTGTGCTGTATTCCTGCAGCAGTGAACCACCGGTGACCCCGAGCCCCCAGGTCGTCCCTGGCACCTCTGAACCTCTGCCTGTGCTGCTCCTCCTGCTCTCCTGTTCCCTTGTCTTTGAACCCTCAGCTCCCTTGTGCATTTCTCCTTTAAGGCAGGATGGTGTTGGTTGCTTACCCAGCAGCCTTTGCCCAGGCCACCCCGCCTTCTTCCCGTGGATGCTCAATTTGGAGGAATCACAGTTGGTCCAAGCCAGTCATGGCAGCTGCTTCCCCCCCACTCACTAGTGATTGGTCAGGACAAGGGCTCATGACCCAGTTCTGGCCGGTGACATATTAGAGGAAGTCTCTGGGGGCTTCTGTGAGAGATTTTCCTTCCTGAAAAGAAAGAGCTGCACAGGGAAGAGGGTGCCCCCTTGCTTCTGGTTTGAGTGTTAACTGTGCAGAGGTGATGGCTGGAGCAGAGGCAGCCACCCTGCATCCATGAGGGAGTGACACCAACATTCTGATAATGGTGCAGTAGAGAGGTGGGTGGCATCTGATGACATTGTTGGGCCACGAGACTACCTCTGGACTTCCCGTCGCTCACGTCTTTATTTTTTTTTTTATTTACCATTTTAACCATTTTTTAAAATTTATTTTTTTTGGCTGCATTGGGTCTTCATTGCTGCAGGCGGGCTTTCTCTAGTTGCGGCGAGCGGGGGCTACTCTTTGTTGCTGTGTGTGGGCTTCTCATTGTGGTGGCTTCTATTGTTGTGGAACACAGGCTTTAGGCATGTGGGCTTCTAGTTGTGGCTTGTGGGCTCAGTAGTTGTGGCTCACGGGCTCTAGAGCGCAGGCTCAGTAGTTGTGGCGCACGGGTTTAGTTGCTCCGCAGCATGTGGGATCTTCCCAGACCAGGGCTCGAACCCGTGTCCCCTGCATTGGCAGGCGGATTCTTAACCACTGCACCACCAGGGAAGTCCACTCTTACATTGTCTTTAAACATTAAATGTTAGATGCCTACGTAGTTTAAGCCACTCTCAGTAGGGATTTCTGTCACTTTAGCCAAACATGTAACTAACTGATACAGCCTTCAAGTCTCAGTTGAAAATTTTCTGTCCTTAACCAGTTCCCCAGAGGACTTGGGTCTCTGCCCCTGTCCTCGCACCCTTCGCCCGTGAAAGCAGCTCAGGTGCTGTGGTGCCCTGTCTGCCTGTCTGGCTCGACCACATTTGGTCTGTGAACACCTCCGGGGCAGGCCTCTGCCTTCTCTTCTCTGTGCACCCTGAGCCTGCACACAGTGGACGTTTAGAACCTCAGGGACCTCGCCCCACCCCCACCATGGCCAGAAGCCCCCAGCCATCACAATGCCTGCGGATTCATTTTGGCACAAGCACTGCTTCCAGACCCTGGAAGGGGGCTTCTAAAGCCTCTACATCGTGAAGAGCAAGGTCCCTTGTAAACAGAGTTTCCCAGCTATCAGATCTCGCCTCACATGTGCCTTCCAGGGCTGAGCTGTCAATTCTATGTCAGCTTGGTCTCTTCCTGTGGCAGCCACGAGGGCTGCGATGCAGAGAAAGGAGCACATGAGCTGAGTTTCAAGGGAGATGTGGAAAGGGCAGGACTGGGTACATTTCCTTGCAAACTGAGTGAGGTTCTCTGCATGTTCTGGAAAAGACCTCTGGTGAGCCAGTGGGGAATAGGGTCTCCCAAGGCCCAAAGGAAGGAGAGGTCCCCAGGTATGGTAGTAGGAGGTGGAGGTCAGGGCTCTTGACCTCCCCTGTAGCAGCTGCAGCCCCTGGATGGGGGACTGCCCCTGTGGTCACGTGAGCATGACTCTAATTGTCACACAAAGCAAGAGAAAGGTGTGCTGGGTGTGGGGGGAGCTGGGAGGGTGTGTGAGGGGCTGGTGAAGGAAGGTCCGCCTCCTGTCTTCGGTGTGAATTGCTTTTGTGAGTCTCGGAGCAGCCGCGTGGCGGGCACCAAGTCTCAGGCCCCCACAGTAGCTGGCACGGCGCTGGGTGCCTTAGCCCCGTCCCATGGCCAAGCCATACCATGTGGTTTCCCCGAGTTCAAACAGCAGGATCTGTGGGTTTTGTCTGGGGCCACACTTTGTCACTACAGCCCAGTTACCTCCCTTCTCTGAGCTTCTGTCTTGTCCTCCAAAATGGGGACGTCGGTTGCTACCTTAACTGGGTTAATTCCATGAGGATTAATTTGGGTAATGTATCTCAACAGATACTGCTTACATCCACTTGGATCTCCAGTTAGAATGGAGTCTCGTAGTGTTATCTGGAAGTTCTTCCTTGAAGCTAGCCTGAATCCATACTGTGGCAGTACCGGGTGGTCCATTTAACCAGCTGGAAGGAACGGTCAAAATTTTTTTTGATAGCCAGTGACGGAAAGTGCAAAGTGGTTTAAACTAGCAAGCAAAGTGGGAGAGAACAATGTATGTAACTAAGAAGTCTAAAGGCAGACAGCTTCAGGCAAGGCTGTACCTGGGTGCTCAGTGAAGTCAGCAGGAATCATCTCTCCCGACCTCTCAGCTCTGCTTACTGGTGTCACCCTCACATGGCCTCTCCTTTTATGAAAGCAAGAGGGTCACCAACAGCCACAGGCTGGTGTCCTATCCCCTCGGCTCCCAACAGAAATAGAGCTTCTCTTCCCCAGATTCCAGTGCCTGGCCTGACCCGTAGGACCTGATTAGTCACATGCCTAGCCCTGAGCCAATCACAGTAGCCACGGAGGATGGAATATGCTGATTGGCCATGGTCATGTGACCACCCTCTCCGAGGAAACCTGTGAGCTGCTCACGGTGTTTCGGCATAGGAGACAGTGTGACGCCCCGGAGGGCAAGGGTGAGGGTCCAGCCGCTGTGTCCTCTGTGCTCAGTTTCCTGAGATGTGCCTGCTCACATCCTCTTCCCGCACCCCGTTGTCCTTTGTTTACAAAAGAATTCGTGGCAGCCCCTCTTCCCTTCCTACCCACACCAGAAAGGAGCAAGACCTCCTGTTTGAAGACAGGACTGGGGATCCCCTCCCAGCCTCAAGGCTTGCTTTATGTGTCTCATTACTGTCATTTTTTCACCCATTAAATGCCCACTTGTTACAGAATGCAAGTCCATGTGCCCGATGCGCAGTGAATCCAAACAATACGAAAATGTCACGTGTGGAGCAGAGAAAGGTTTATTGCAGGGCTGTGCAAGGAGACAGGTGGCTCATGCCTCAACAACCCCCAAAGGTGAGGGAGGGGCATGGTTAACTTCTCGGTGTCGGATCCTTTGTCCTTGAGGTCAGGACCTGGGCAGGGAACGACGTTCCTGTAACCCTCCACCAAAACAAATGTTATTCTCTGTTCTGACAAGAAAGGGCAAGGTCCCAAGGCTCGACTTTTGCCCTCCGAGGTCCAGGCCCGGCTAAGAGGAGGGGGTCCCTGCGGGGGCTGGGTGCCCTGCCTGGGAGCATCCGTCTGGGTCCTCCCGCCAGTGCCCAGGCCTGGCTGAAGAGGCAGATCTCAGCTGGCGGCGCCCTCAGGGCCAGGTCCCCAGAGCCTGCCCAGCTGTCATCGCCGAGGGAGCCGGGAGCCCAGGACCCAGCCGGCCCTCAGGCTCCTCAGGCCACCCAAACGGGAGGCGGGGGGAGCGTGTGCCAGGTCCCACGGACCGCAACCCGTGCAGACTGCTGCCGCCACTAGGTCCCGTAGGTGGGGATGGGGAGAGGGTCACCGCCACCTCAAGGCCTGGGCCCGGCCAGTGGGCAGTCGTGGCGAGGGCCCTGCGGGACGCAGCCTGTTCCCCGGGGCGCCCAGCTCACCGGCCGGCCCGAGGCGGGAGGGCCTGGAGAGCCCCGGGGGGAAGGCCGTGATCCGCCTCTTACTGCGCTCTCCGCCGCGAGGACCACCGTCCGGCCCCCCTCTAATCGCCGTGGTAGCGGTCTTGCACTAAGGGTAACGGTGTGCGCTGGCGATCTCGCGGTAACGGTTGCCTGGTAACGGTAGCCCGGCGTGCGTGCTAACAGCGCCGCCCCGCGTCTGTTACGCACTGCGCACCACACACTGCGCACCTACTATGTGCTGTTATGAGCTTTCAGGACTGTCCGTTGTTCTGAGTAGTGGGCAGGAGCCTTCCAAGGGCAACGAGTTTTGTCTGCGGAAGCATCTGGAGGAGAGCTTCCAGTCGCACCCCCGCTAGGGGTGTGGTGGGGAACCGTAGAGCAAGAAGCAGTGTGCCCAGAGCGTCCAAGGTTTGAAAGAGGATGCGCCCGGGAGCAGCCGGGACCAGAAATGAACCCCTGGCATCTGTGTTCCTGTGAACCCGAGCGGTATTGTTTCGGCGCCTTTGCAGGTGGAAAGCAGAGTGTGTGTGGTGTTTGGAGTCTGTGGGCAGTGATGATTATGGCAGGTTCCAGGCCCTTCCACACTTTGGGTGTCATGGCGCCCTCTGGCCTGGGGGTCAGGTGGACCCTGTGTGGGCACGTGGCTGGCTTTGCTCGGGATGAAGCAGCAGGAGACCACTGTGTCTGTTCATTGGAGATGTCTGGATGCCTTAAGTTCCTGTCCTCGTTTCCTAAGAACCTGCCACAGTTCTTTCTAATAAATCAAGACTTCCTGTGCCCACAGTCCCAGCAGCCATTTAATATTTGCATAAGATGAATAAAATGGAAACGAGATGAATCACCCAGAACACCATGTCGCTGGATGTAATGTCTCGGATACGATTGCGTTATTAAAATAGTCTTCAGGGCAGGGTGAGACCAGGCGAGCCCGCTGCTTGGTGACTAGTGACCCCGGTCACTCAGCGTCCCCTGTGCTGGGGAGGGAGGCGTGACCACACAGGCCTGGGGCTTCAGGGCCCTGATGGGATGTGGCAGGAAAGCTCCCAGCCCCCCAAAAGGTGGGAAAGTGGGCTGTGATGCTGGAAAGTCACCCCCCTTCATGGCCCTTGATCTTCTGGTTGTTACGAAGGGAAGTGAAGCGTGTCCCCCACTGTCCGCTTCCCTGGTGTGAGGCTCATGCAGTCAGTGGACCGGGCTTGGAAAAGCCCACTTATTCCGAGGGATCATTGTTGTCCTGGTGGTATTATTAATTTCATGCCACTTGTGAGGTGGACCCTGAGGGGGTCCCTGAACTGGGGGGATAGACACCCACAGAAACTGGACCCTGACCCGGCACACAAGTTCTCCATGAGAAAGCTGACCTGTGCGTCCTGGACATCGAGAGGAAGGAAGTTAACTCCTGCTGGGGAGGGAGCAGACAGGGGGCCGGGGGAGATGGGGGCTCCCCAGGCAGGGGGAGGACAGGAACAAAGGGACAAAGGCCTGGGGCCTGAGGAGGCAAAGGTGGAGAGAGGAATGCAGTCCCTCTGTCTGGGGGGATGGATAAGGCTCAGCAGGGACGTGCCCTGGAGACTAGAGGTGACGATGATCCTGCGTGGCCCTCTGTGCTAGTGGAGCTGGTTTCAAGGCCGGCGAAACTCACCAGCATTGTGTAGACATGAGCCTGCCCACCGGGCAGATGGCAACCTGGGGGCCCAGGAGGATGGCAGGGGGGCGGCGAGGGGCTCCAGAGACCGGAGGCCACAGGGTTAGGCACTGTAGCAGCTGAGGTTCCACTGGCCAGCTCCAAAGCCAGTGGGCTGCTCCTCGAGAGGCATTGGCTTTCAGAGCAGCTTCTGCCCACCAGCTGGGCTTCAAATCTTCCAGGCCAGAGCTGGCTGGACTCTCCAAGTCAGGCATCATTTAATGTTCCGTCTTTGATCGACCGTCACTGGCAGCCTGCAGTGAAGCTGAGGAGGAGTCAAAAGCTGTGAGGAGTCCAAAGTCCAACGTGAAAGAGTGCTGCAATCCATTAGTAATGTCTGCAGTGGGTGAGGAAAGGGAGACCTGTGTTAATGCGTGCCAGCCATTTGTCATCCCTGGTGCAGCCTCTTATTTGGCTTATGGAGAAACAGGCCCAGGTTCTTCTACCTCCTGCTCTGGCCTCTGGGTACCCACTGGGATGCAAAGAGAAAACAGTGAACTGTGTGACAGGGAATCAATCACACTGGATCTGTCTGGATCCACACTGTGTTCCTCCTCTGTTTTCTCCTTGCCTGTATCTTTTTAGTATTTAATGCATTTTGTCCATTATAAAGGATAGTAAAATAATGAACATCTGTGAATACACCACTCAACTCCAGAACTAGGACCTTCTCAATAATTTGAATCTTGACCCACCCTGGAGTCTCCACTATCCTGAATTTTGTGTTTGTCATTCTCTTGCTCATAGATTTACTACATCTGTCTAAACAATATATTGTTTTGTTTGTTCTTGGGCTTTATAAAAATGGTACACTATGTGTGGACTTCTAAGATTTGCAGTTTTCAGTCAACATTTTGCCTTTCTTAAGCTTTCTTCATGCTGCTGTGTGTAGCTGTAGCTAGTTTACACTGGTGTGAAAATAAACTCTGTGACTATTCGACAATTTATTTTTGCATTCTCCTGTCAATGAGTCTTTGGGTTATTTCTGGGTTCTTTTTTCCTGTTATTAACAATGCTGCTAGGAGATCTTCTTGCTCGTGACTTGTGTCATGCCCAGGAATGGACTTGCAGGGTTATAAGGTGTGTGAATGGTCCACCTACGAGAAAATGCCAAAGTGATTTCCACAGTGGTTATACCAGTTTTCTCTCTCATCAGCAGTACTTAGATATTCCAGCGGGTCTTTACCCTCTTGGGCCCTTGGTACTGTCAGATGTCTCACTTTTTGCCAGTCTAGTGGGCATACAGTGAAATTTTGGGATGTTAATTGCATTTCCCCGTGCACTAGTAAAGCCAAGCGTCTTTTCACATTTTCATTTGTGTGCCTGTTTCCTTCTTTAAGAAATGCCTGCTCCAGGCTTTTGACTCCTTGCTTCTCGTTTTCCTGTGGATTTGTAGGAGTTCTGTATATATTCTGGATGCTAATCCTTTGCTGGTTGTGCATATTCCAAATGTCTTCTTGCCGTCTGTGGTTTGTCTTTCTCCTGTCTTCTGGTAAAAAGAAATTCTTCATTTTATTGTAGTCAAATCTATCCATTTTTTTTTTATGCCTAGTGAGCTTTTTGTTCCTTGTTTAAGAAATGATTCCCAGCCCCACCTGTAGAAAGATAATCCCTCATAGAAAACTAGTCTGAAAGTTGTAAAGTTTTCACTATCAATTGCAGGTTTTTAACATGTCTGGACTTGGCTTGGGGGTGTGGTGTGAGGTGTGAGGTAGGGATCCAAGTTCATTTTCCCATGTGGATATTCAGTTTTCCTGCACCATTGACTAAATGGACCTCCTTTCTACAGTCTCATATCAAGAAGCCTTTCTAAAATTCCTCAGTATTGAGACCCTCAGACCTTTGGTGATTTGTGAGCACCCAAAGCTCCTGCCTCCTGTCTGTGTCTTCTCCCCGTCTCCCTCTTTTTACTGTTGCAATTTCTGGTGTGCGCGAGGACCCCAGAACGCCCAGTGTCGTGATCCCTGGATGTTTTTGTGGAAACACGAGCGTGGAGGAGGGGCTGAGTCCATCATGACCGTATGACCATGTGGGGTGACCCAACGTGGAGGGTGGCCGGGGCTTCCCGAGGGCAGGGTCTGTGTTCCTCTGGAAGTCTGGCCGCGCACAGTAGGGCTGGTGGGCTGGGACCTGGGGCTGGCAGCGGAGGGGTCAGACCCCCAGCCTGCCTTGCCATTTCCCTCCTGTGGGCTCCCCTGAACCGCCGCGGAGACATTTCTGGTGCATTTCCCCTGAGGCGCCTCTCAGAGAGGTGCTCGCCGCTTCTGCTTCTCATCTCCTGCAGTGTCCCTCCTCGTGTCCTTTTGACAGTAAAGCACCTGTGCTTTAGTGAGTGAACTCCAGCTCCTGACCTGGTAGCGAGATGGAGAACTCTGGGAGCAGCACCCCCTTACCCTGGAACCGGGATCAGAGAGGCTGTCCTTGCCAGGAGGGCTCCAGCCCTGCTGTGCGGGGTTCGGAGTCACGGCCTCTGCCTCCTCCACTCCTCCCTGCCTCCTGGTCCTTTGACACAGGCCCCACTCAGAGGTCTTGAGCCGGGAACGGAGATGGCCTCCCTTCCCTGACCCACGATCAGGAGCGGGCACTCAGTCCAGCCCGCTGCCGTCTCCGCCCTGATCCGTGTCCAGCCCCGTCCGCAGGGTCAGGAGGCCCAGGTTCCAGGACAGTCTCGCACACAGAGAGGCTCTTGGAGGCCCTCAGACCCTAAACCTAAGAGGATAACGATGATGACAGCTGTGATGTGCCAGGCCCTGGTCTAAATAAGCATTTCATGGGGTCCTCACAGCCCTGTAGGGAGACACTGTTTGTGCCCATCTGACAGATGAGGAAGCTGAGGCTCAGAGCCCAGGGTCACTCAGCAGCTTGGAGAGTGGGCTGCGGTTTGAAGCCAGGCCGCCTGGCCCCAGACTCGTGCTCCTCACCACAATGCCGCATGGTCCCTCCAGACCTGGACGTGGCCCCCAGCTCTGCCCCCCAGTGACCGATCTGAGGCCTCAGACCCCATGGGGACTGTCCCCCCTTGCAGAGTGTAGAAGAGCTTTGTCCCTGAGCCCTGGATCCATGGTGGACCTGGGCCTGCCCTGGGGCTCCCTGGCCCCAGAGAACTCCCTCCCCAGCTTCTGCGGCCGGGCCAGGCCAGCCGTGGGGCCTCCCGCCTGCCGTAGGGGAGTCCTAGCTCCCTGCAGTGAGAGACTTAGCTCTACCAATTCTGAGAAAGGCCCTGAATGCTGGGCCTTGAATTTTAGAGTATTTTACACAGCAGGGGCTCCTATGCTCCATGGAACAGACCTCTAGTAACACCTTCAGTGAAGGTATTTTCGACAAATGTGTCACCCACGGGAGGCTTGTAAGCAGTTGTGCCACAGCCATAAATCTGGGCTTGGCCTTGTGCTGCTGAGTGAGACCCCAGCTCCTGGAAGTGGCTGAAGCACGTCAGGTGTCGGGCAGAGAGGAAGGCGGGCTGCGGCAGGACACCCAGGCTCTTTGCCCTGGAGGCCCCCAGGCTGACCTTCCTCACCACCCGCCCCTTCCTAGCGCTCACTGGCTCCCACTGGAGGCCTCACGGCTTGGGCATTGTTGGGCCGGGTGCTAGGTGCTCTGAAGACAAAGAAAGCAGCAGGAGGGCCTGGAGGGTGGCAGGGGCCGTTTGACAAGGAGCAGTCTGATGGCTATTTGCTAAAGCAGGTTGGAGCAGGAACCTGCAGGAAGTGGGGAAGGAGCTGTGTGGGTGCCAGGGAGGAACGTTCCAGCCCAGGGAGCTGCACGTGCAAAGGCCCTGGGGTAGGGCTGGGTTCTGTGGGTTGGAGGCCAGTGTGCCTGGAACGGTGTGAGAGGGTGGGAGACAGGAAGCTGAGAGGGGAGCAGGGGTGGTGAGAGCTGTGTGGTGGGGTGAGGAGGTTGGATTTCATCCTGAGTGTCACGGGAAGCCACTGGAAGGCTTTGAGTAGGTAGGGCCCATAAGCAGGGGAGCCCAGAGGGCTTGGGCTCGGGGGTGCCAGGGGGACTGTATCTCGGTTGTAACAGTGTGGACTGAGGCCTGGGGTCCAATCTGTAGGACAGAGCCTGGATGATGGGAAATGTGAGGGCAGGGAGGCGAGAGCCCCGAGGCCAGTCCGTCTGTCTGCAGCCAGGCCTCTGCCCATAAATCCCAGAGCCTGTGCAAGGAGGCCTGTGTGCTCAGAATTCTGCAGTGCCTGTATCAGTTAGCTTCTGCTGCGTAACAACCACTCCAACATGGAGCAGCTTACAACAATAACCGTTTACTAGCCAAGTAGCTAGCAGCCTGGGCAGGTCTCCTGGGCTCCCTCAAGCGTGCATGGTCAAGCAGGGCAGCGGGGCCTGTCTGCGGCTGGGGGTCAGCTGTCAGCTGGCTGCTGGCTGAGGTGACCAGGGATGGTGGTGACTGGACTGCGTGTCTCTCATTCTTCTGGGAGGCTAGAAGAATGTCACACATGGTGTGACAGAGTCCCAAGAGGGTGGGCACACAAGGCCACAAGGCCCTCGAGGCCTATACCCAGCACTGGCACAGTGTCCTTTCCAGCACCCCTGTTGGCCAGAGGCCAGAGCAAGTCCTGGAGGCAGGTTCAAGGCTGGGAAACTGGACCTCACCTGTGATGCTTCCAGACAGCTGCCCAGTCACAGTGCAAAGGGCATGGGGACAAGGAGATGGCGGGCACCACAGTGCCCTCCAGACAGTGGGAAACAGCTCTGCCACTCAGGGCACAGGCACTGGACAGGACGGTGACCCGCAGGAGGGGATGCAGAGGACCCTCCGGGGGTTCAAGGGCAGCAGTGGGCAGGTAGTTAATTTCCAGTTACAGAGTTTCTGCTGCGTGAATTCTGACTTACCCAAAATAAATATTATTATCATAAAAAGACAAGCCTATTGAGATGTGACAACTCTGAATGCAGTGCAGTTTCTACACTGTCACAGGGCAGGAGAAAAATGCTTGTCACCTTATCGTGCATAGCAGAGGTGAAGGAGGGAAGGATGGCGGGGGTGAGGTGGTCTTCACTGAGTCTCAAGGGTGGGCCTCGCCAGGACCCACAGTGGGTTAGGCCGGGCTGCTAGTGTGTGAACCCTCCCTGCAAACTGGGCCATCGGAGCCATTGCCCTGGCCGGGCCAGGCACTCTCTCCTTGGGGAAGGAGTTTGAAGCCTTTGCAGTTTGTCGTTGTCTGTTGTATTTAGAAACCCAAGCATCCCAGAGTCATAAATTACCTTGAACTAGTTTGCTAACCCGTGTGACTCATGGCTCTTCAAAGCGGCCAGTTATGTAACTGAATAAGGCACAGCCTGGGCCCCTGAGAGAGGCAGGGCTGAGCCAGTCCTGGCAAGGGTGCTGGCTACCCAGGACCACAGGGGACAATGCAGGGAGATGCTGGGGGACCATGCGGTTCACTGGCATTTCCATGGAAATGCGCTCCTAGCAAGGAGCAAGGGTTTACAAATTAATGAGGCCAGATTCTCACTCCCAGCGCAAGGTCGTGGGATCTGAGCCACGTGGAAGGGGCAGAGAGCACCATCTGGTTCAGCCTCCGCTGTGATACCCCTGCTAGGGGATCATCCAGTGCCTGCTTACATCCTTCCAGGGATGGAGAGCTCATCACCACTCAGGACATTCCCACTGACAAGAAGTTAGCTTCCTGCTGATGCCAGCGCTCTCTTCTGGGGACACAACTGTATCCATGCCTGAGACAGCCTGGACAGAGTGATAGGACCTCTGGCCAGCCTTTCCTTCACCACCACCGGCCCTCTGGACAGAGCAGGCACTAATGGGGCCAGCTGGTTAGACGTGTAGGGTGTTATCTCCAACGTTGACATCAAATTTTAATATCAAACGGTTGCAAGATAAACATGTCTACTTTTCTTTTCTCTAAACAGAGCTTCAACCCCCTCCCCATTCCTGTATTCAGATAGCAGAGGTGACTGTGCTGTGGGCATGGGGAGGAGGTCCAGGTGTGAAGGGAGTCTCTGCTTATAACGTGGGATCAAATTCCAGTATCCCCCAGGGTTCCCTGAAATTTGCTGCAGAACAAAACCCATTTGGTGTTCAAAATCAGGCTTCAAACTGAATGGGATGCCTGAAACTTTCAAATAATGGACAAACATCATAAAGGCCATATATGGCAAACCCACAGCTAACATCATACTCAGCGGTGAAAAGCTGAAAGCATTTCCTCTAAGATCAGGAACAAGACAAGGATGCCCACTCTTGCCACTATTATTCAACATAGTTTTGGAAATCCTAGCCACGGCAATCAGAGGAGAAAAAGAAATAAAAGGAATTCAAATTGGAAAGGAAGAAGTAAAACTGTCACTGTTTGCAGATGACACGATACTATACATAGAAAATCCTAAAGATGCCACCAGAAAACTACTTAGAGCCCATCAATGAATTTGGTTTTTAAAATTTTGCGTATTAATTGAAAATTAATATACAGAAATCTATTGCATTTCTATACACTAACAATGAACTATCAGAAACAGAAATTAAGGAAACAACCCCATTTATCATCACGTCAAAAAGAATAAAATACCTAAGAATAAACCTATCTAAGGAGGTAAAAGACCTGTACTCGGAAAACTATAAGACACTGATGAAAGAAATTGAAGACAATACAAACAGATGGAATGATATACCATGTTCTTGGATTGGAAGAATCAATACTGTTAAAATGACCATACTACCCAATGCAGTCTACAGATTCAGTGCAATCCCTATCAAGTACCTAATGGCATTTTTCACAGAACTAGAACAAATATTTTAAAAATTTGTACAGAAACCGGCTTCCCTGGTGGTGCAGTGGTTAAGAATCTGCCTGCCAATTCAGGGGACACGGGTTCGAGCCCTGGTCTGGGAGGATCCCACATGCTGCGGAGCAACTAAGCCCGTGAGCCACAACTACTGAGCCTGCGCGTCTGGAGCCTGTGCTCCGCAACGGGAGAGGCCACGACAGTGAGAGGCCCGCGCACCGCGATGAGGAGTGGCCCCCGCTCTCCACAGCTGGAGAAAGCCCTCGCACAGAAACGAAGACCCAACACAGCCAAAAATAAATATAAATAAATAAATAACTAAATAAATAAAATTAAAAAAAAAAAATTTGTACAGAAACACAAAAGACCCTGAATAGCCAAAACAATCTTGAGAAAGAAGAACAGAGCAAGTAGACAGAAATCAATAAGGATATAGAAGATTTGAACAACATTATCAGCCAACTTTACCTGTTTGACATTCCACCCAACAGCAGCAGATAAACATTCTTCTCAAGTGCACCTGGATTGTTTGCCAAAATAGACCAAATTCTATGTGATAAAACTAACTTAAACAGATTCAAATCATACAGGGTATGTTCAATGACACAGTGAAATTAAACATCAAGAACAGAAATATTTCCAAGAAAATCCCCAAATATTTGGAAAATAAATAACACATTTCTAAATAACCTATGGTGAACGAGGAAGTCGAAGTCTTACTGACTGAATGATAATGAAAACACTGCATATCAAAATTTGTGGAATGCTACTAAAGGGATACATACGTAGGGGAAATTTTAGGTCACTAGAAGCCAGTAATAGAAAAGAGGAAGGATCTCAAATCTTCCATCTTAAGAAAGAAGTTTGGGGTTTTTTGTTGTTGTTGTTGTTGTTGTTGTTTAAGAAGAACAAGTTAAGCCCAAAGTAAGTAGAAGAAAGGAAACATGAATATCAGAGTGGAAATCAATGAAACAGAAAATACACAGACAATAGAGAAAATAAATGAAACCAAAACCTTGCTCTTTGAGAAGATCAATATAGGTAATAAACCCTTAGATAGATTAATCCAGGGAAAAAAGAGAAAAGACACAAACTACCAATACCAAGAATAAAAACAATGACATCACTACAGGTTTGATACATATTTAAAGGAAAATGAGAGAATATTGTGAATAACTTTATGCCAGTAAATTTAAAAACTTAAATATATGAATTCCTTGAAAGACAAAAACTAAGAAATCTCACTCAAGAGGAAATAGATAACCTAAATAGCTTTACATCAAAGAAATTGAAATTATATTTTAAAATCTCACAAAGAAAGCTCCAGACCTACATGTTTTTACTGATGAACTCTACCACACATTTAGGGAAGAAATAACATGGATTCTACACAAAATCTTCTGGAAAACTGAAAAGGAGGGAATATTTCCCAGCTCATTCTTAAAGACCTGCCTTATCTGTTACCAAAATCAGACAAAGAAATACAAAAAAAGAAAACTACAAACAGGTCCCAAGGTGTAATGGTTAGCACTCTGGACTTTGAAAACTATAGACGTGACTTTCTCATGAACGTAGATGCAAAAATTCTAAACAAAATGTTAGAAAATCTAATCCAGTAATGTATAAAAAAATTTTGGGACTTCCCCGGTGGTCCAGTGGTTAAGAATCCGCCTTCCAATGCAGGGAACGCAGGTTTGATCCCTGGTCAGGGAACTAAGATCCCACATGCCATGGGGCAACCAAGCCTGTGCGCTCTAGAGCCTGCGCGCCGCAACAAAGAGCTTGGGTGTGGCAACTAAGACCCGATGCGGCTAAATAAATAAATATAAAAAAAAAAAAAAAGATTTGTTTGGGCTTCCCTGGTGGCGCAGTGGTTGAGAGTCTGCCTGCTAATGCAGGGGACACGGGTTCGAGCCCTGGTCTGGGAGGATCCCACATGCCGCGGAGCAACTGGGCCCGTGGGCCACAACTACTGAGCCTGCGCATCTGGAGCCTGTGCTCCGCAACAAGAGAGGCCGCGATAGTGAGAGGCCCGCGCACCGCGATGAAGAGTGGCCCCCACTTGCTGCAACTAGAGAAAGCCCTTGCACAGAAACGAAGACCCAACACAGCCAAATAATTAATTAATTAATTAATTAATTAAAGGTGCTAATAATTAAAAAAATATTTTATACCATGACTAAGTGGGATTTATTCCAGATATTCTAGGCTGGTTCAGTATTCAAAAATCAATCAACATAATCCATCATCTCAACAGTCTAAAGAAGGCATAAATCCTATGATCATATCAGTGATGCAGAAAAAAACAACATCCATTCACAATTTTTTTTGTTGGGGGAGTGGCACTGTGCAATTTGCCAGATCTCAGTTCCCTGACCAGGGATTCAACCCAGCCATGGCAGTGAAAGCACTGAATCCTAACAACTAGACCACCAGGGAACTCCACCATTCACAATTTTTAAAATTCTCAGATAAATAGGAATAGAGGGAACATTCTTTAACTTTTTAAAGATCCACAAAAAACTTACAGCTACCATCATACTTAATGATGAAGACTGAATGCTTTCTCTCTAAGATTGGGAACAAGAAAAGTATGTCCACTCTCATCATTCTTATTTAACATATCACAGAGCAATAAGTCAAGAAAAAGAAATAGAAGACATATAGATTGGAAAGGAAGAAATAAAATTGTCCCTATTTTCAGACAAGGTGATTCTCTACATAGAAAATCCCAAAGAATCTACCCAAAAAAACCCTCCTAGAACTAACGAAAACGTTCAGCATGGTAGCAGGATACAAGATCAACGCACAGAAAAATTACATTTCTACGTACCAAAAATAAACATGTAGAAACCAAAATTAAAAACACATACAATTTATAATTTCTACAAGGAAATAAATTACTTATGCATAAATCTAATAAACAAGTGCAGGATTTGATACATAAAAATGCAGATGAAAGAAAGCAAAGAAGACCTAAATAAATAGTGAGCTATACCATGTTCATGGATTATGGATGGACTGTGCTGGAAAACTCAACATAGTAAAGATGTTTGTTTCCCCAAATCGATCAATAGGCTTAATGCAATTCCTACCAAAATCCTATCTAGGATTTTGTAGACATATACAAGCTTGTTCTAAAACTTATATGGAGAGATAAAGGACCTAGATTAACTTAAAACAATTTTGGAAGAGAAGAATAAAGGATGAGGAATCACTTACTTACTTATATTACTTACTTACAGGCTTATTATATCGCTACAGTAATTAAGACAGTGTGTTATTGGCAGGAGGACAGACATATGGATCAATGGAACATATAGAGAGCCCAGAAATATGTCCAACTGACTTTTAACAAAGATGCAAAAGCAATTTAATGGACAGAAAATAACCTTTTCAACAATGGTGCTAAAGCAATTAGATATCCATAGGCTGAATAAATGAATGTCAACCTAAATCTCATACCTTATACAAAATTTAACTCAAAGTGGATCATGGACTTAAATGTAAAGCTATAAAACCTTTAGGGAAAAAAAAATAGAAGAAAATCTTCGAGATCTAGATCCAAGCAAAGAGTTCTTAGACTTGACACCAAAGGCACAATTCATTACAGGAAAAATTGGACTTCAAAAATTCAGAACTTTGCTCTGGGAAAGACTCTGTTAAAGGGATGATGCTTGGCCTCATTACATATTAGAGAAATACAAATTAAAACCAAAATGACATACATTTCTACATGCCTATTAGGATGGCAACAATGAAAATGACTTACCATAGCAAGTGCCTGTGAGAATGTGGAGGAACTGAAACTTTTACTATCTGCTGGTGGGAATGTGAACTGGTGTAAGCATATTGGAAAACAGTTTAGCAGTTTCTTAAAAGGTTAACCATATACCTACCATATGCTCCAGGCATTCCACTCCTAGGTATTTACCCAAGAGAAATGAAAACATGTTCACACAAAAACTTGTACACGAATGCACATAGCAGTCCGATTCATAGTAGCCAAAAAGTGGAAGTAAACAAACGCTCATCAACTGATGAGTGGATAAACAAACAGTAGTATATCCATACAGTGGAATTCTACTTGGCAATAAAAAGCAACGAACTGTTGATACATGCAACTACTTGGATGGATCTAAAATAATTATGCCGAGTAAAAGAAGCCAGGCTAAAATATGTGCTGTGTGATTCCGTTTCTCTAAAATTCTAGAAAGTGCAAACGAATTCTTATGAATCAGTGACTGCCTGCGGATGGGGTCAGGTGGCAGGGTCAGTCCCCGAGACCTAGGCCAGTTACATCACTAAGGACAGGCCCACTAGTGCCCTTTCCTGAGCTCTTAACACGTGCCAGCCCACCTGGCCCGTCACAGCCTGGGCGTCTCCTCAGTCTGCACCTTCTCGATCCAGTGTGCGAGGGGGGTGCCACTCCCATCCCCACCACCACCCGCCACTCAGGTTTGTCACTTGTCAAAGGATAGCCACAGGTGCAGCTGTCCTGCAACCTTTCAGAAGTCACCAGCCCACATGGCGACGTGAGCCCGCCCAGTTGCGTGCTGGCCACTGACCCAGGCCAGCCTCGCCCGTGAGGGGCCAACTGAGGCCACGGGCCACGTCCCCATGCAGCCAGCTCCCCAGCTTGAGGATGTCTGATTCCTCCCTCTCCGGCCCTCGGTGGTGCTGTTACAGTCCTTTTATTAGAAGACGAAGACTGCCTTTCCTGCAGATGCTGGTTATAGGTCTGAAATCAATTGCAGGCGGTAGGGGGGACACAAATATTAGAACAAGCACCTCCTTCATCACTGCCTTCCGAGGCCTTCCGTGCTGAGCCCACATCTCAGAATCAGCCCACACAGAGCCTCCCTGGCTGGGTTTTTTCTTAATCATTTGCTCAGTGGGTGTCTTATTTGACATGTAATTGTCGTCCTAGGGAAAATTAATTTCCAGGGCGTTGAATGGTCTTTATGAAACTTGTGAGCGTGGTGAACCCTGGCCCTGTCCCGGGGGCCAAGGGAGCCCCAGCACCCCTCTCACGGGAGCTCCAGGGGAGCAGGGCCCCAGGCTGCGTCCCGAGGTTCGCCAGGCTCTCTTTCTAGATGCAATTGACTCGGAGGTGGCTCCTGCGGTGTCTGAGAAGTGGGCACGCTGCCGGCCCCTCGGTGGGCCAGAGCCTGGTTTTGTGGTTGTGAAGGTGTCCAGTGTTGAGCCCCTGTGACCTTGTCATCTCTGAGCTTCGGGGTCCATGGCAGCACAGTGAAGGCAGTCAGGGGAGCTGGGGGCTGGGCTTCTCCGGAGGCCTGCGCTGAGCCCCCCAGTGCCGCAGGCATCGGGCAGCACCTGCAGGGCATGGTGAGGGGCACGCAGCCCACAGGCCGCCCTCCGCTCTGCATGGAGCTCTGCCTGACTGCTTGTCCCCATCACCCCCTCTCTTTCAGTTAATTCACTCGTTGGTCCCTCCCTCCCTCCCTCCCTTCCTTCCTTCCTTCCCACAGTCATCCCATTCTGCACCCAGCAGCCAGAGTGACCCTGATAAAACCCTCCTGCTCGGCACCTGCCCTAGCCCCCTCCTCACTCACGGCAGAGACAAGGTCCTCCCAGTAACCGTCACGGCCCTGACTATCTGGCCTCAGCCATTCCTGGGCTCCCTGTCACTCACTGGGCTCCAGGCACGCTCCTGCCCCAGGGCCTTTGCACTGGCAGTGCCTGCTGCCTGGCTTGCCCTTCCCCCAGGCACCTTGTGGCTCCCTCACCTGCTTCAGGTCTTCTGGCAGACAGCCTCATCTCACAGAGGCCGCCCCTGGGCAGCCTCGTCCCCTCCCCCGGGGTGGGGTTGCTGCTCACGGTGCACGTCACCACCTGTTGGATTTGGCTAATTGTCGTCTCCCCACTGGAAGGTGAGGGCCCTGTGGGCAGCCTGGCCCAGGACAGGTGCTGGGAGCTCTTGCTGCCCCTGGGTGACCTGGATGGTTTCCACCCAGCCTGGACAGGCCTGGCCTTTACTTTAGATGGAGGTCCCCTTTCAGCTTCCTGCTGCCTCAGCGGTCCCCCGAGGCCGGGGGGAGGTTCTGGAGGGCTGCTCGTCACCAGCTCACGAGGCAGACCGTGGTCGGTCTGTCCCCTCCGTGTCACAGCCGGGAGTTCTGCAGGCCCGGCTCGGCGCCTGTCCTGGCCGTGCTCTCTTGATTCAGCGTTCGTGGAGCAGGACGCCTTCTTCCTGTGGGCCAGGAACTGCTAGCTCCCTTCTGTCTGCCCAGACCAGACCCCCAAGCCTGCCGCCTTCCAGAGACAGAAACAGCCTGTCTGGTGCCTGCCTGGCTGCACCTGATGGTCAGGCTGGTGCTCTGTCCTCTCAGGGCTGGCTTTGGTCCCGTTGTGTCCTGGCCGCCCAAGAGCTTGGCAGATGCCGGGCATATCGCTGATACACAGCTCTGCTCAGGGCCACCGCCTCCCGGGCCAGCGAGGGCCTTGTCCCCACAGGCCACCAGGAAGGCCCCTGTGACCTCAAACTCCACACCGAGCTCAGTCATTCAGCCACGTCATCACCCACCCATCCGTCCATCTGTCCATCCGTCCACCCATCCGTTCAGCAAACAGTCACCAAGCGGCCTGCTCTGTGTGCTGGGAACAGGCCAGAAGCCCTGCCCCCATGGGGCTGGCCTTTCCTCTCCCGGCTCTGGGTTCCTCCTCTGTGAAATGAGGAAACTAACAGTGGCTTCTCCAGGAGGCCATGAGGAGTCCATGAGACAGGCGTGGAATGGGGATCAAGCCTAACGGGGATTAGGCTTTGTGGGCCCTACGGGCTCCGTCACCACCACTCCATCCTGCAGCCGTCTCGGCCACAGACGGAACGTACATGAATGGGCATTACTTACAAAAACAGACGGCGGCTGGGGGTGGCCCGGGGGTTTGCTCACCCCTGGTGTGGAGAGTCTGGGGTGGGTGCAGGGTAAGGGGCAGCTGGCAGTGTCATCATATCTGAGAATGACGGTGTGACGACGCTGAGATGCCATCCCTGTCTGGGATGCAGGACTGCGGGAAACTCGCGGTCCAGGGGCTGCAGGGCGCTGGGGGTACGCAGGCAGGAGGGGAGACTTAAACAAAACTGCCTTCTGTTTAAATCTGTTTAAGCGTCGTTTCATCTGGGGTTCCCTGGGTCCACGTGTAATCCCTAACCTAGTGGGGTACATTCTGAGAGACCGAAGCTAGGATTTAGCTCGTGACCGAGGGCTGCCCGGAGCCCAGCAGAGGCGGCTGATTTCACCATCATTTTGAAGGAAGCCTGGGCTGTGCCCCTGGGGGCCATGAGGGTCTCATGGACCCTGCTTCCTTGTCTGCAAGACTCCTCAGCTGGCCCTACCTTCGCTCGCTCCCCGGAACTCCGAGATCCCGTGCTCAGGGCTCTGTCCAGCCCCGTCTCAGATCCCATGGTAAGCTTTTTGTAATTAAATGTATGCCTCCTCCCTCTAGACTGCGAGCAGCTCCTCCGCAGGGAGGGGAAGAGGAAGAATTAACATAACGAAGTGTGTGCGCCACGTGTGGCCTTGGGGAGCCGTGCAGGGAGCCCAGAGAGGTTCCATGCCTGCCTGAGGGCACACAGCGTAAGAGCCGCAGAGCTGGGATCCGGAATGAGGACCCTCCCTCGATCCCCTGGGAGAGGGCAGGCATGAGGAACCCAGGCTGGAGTCAGAGAGACCTGGGTGGCAATAGGTCTCTCTCCCAAAGCCTCAGTTTGCTCACCTGTAAACTGGACCCAGTGACGGTCACCACCTCACAGAGTGGCTCTAAGGATTCAGTGAGGCCGGGAGGGAGGCAGGGGTGACAGAGTCCTTGCCTGTCTCTTGGGCCCTGAAGGTCACTGCTGCTGCAGACTGCCTGGCCGGACCCGTGTGCACCCTTGTCCCTGAGCTGGAGTGGCTGGCGGCAGGCCTGCGTGCAGTGTCCCTGTGCCAAAGGGGATGCCTTCCAAGGAACATGACGCTGTGGCCAAAAACAGACTCCAGAGCCTTCCCGGGGAGGTGAGAGCCACTGGGGGCGGACCCCTCTCCACCCCCCAGTCCTTGGACGCCTCCCTGGCAGGGCTGCAGAGAACTGGGGAGGCTGTGCTCAGCCGATGAGGTTGGGCGCGGATGGTCTTAGATACTTACGGAGGCCTACAGCAGTGCTGTGCTGCCCTGCGGGAAACAGAGCCTGTGCCGTAGTCAGGGAACCGGGTCCGCACGTCACCCTGCGGGAACCAGAGCCTGTGCCGTAGTCAGGGATCAGGGTGCACACGTCACCCTGCGGGAACCAGAGCCTGTGCCGTAGTCAGGGACCCGGGTGCGCACGTCACCCTGCGGGAACCAGAGCCTGTGCCGTGGTCAGGGACCCGGGTGCGCACGTCACCCTGCGGGAACCAGAGCCTGTGCCGTGGTCAGGGACCCGGGTGCGCACGTCACCCTGCGGGAACCAGAGCCTGTGCCGTGGTCAGGGACCCGGGTGCGCACATCACCCTGCGGGAACCAGAGCCTGTGCCGTGGTCAGGGACCCGGGTGCGCACGTCACCCTGCGGGAACCAGAGCCTGTGCCGTGGTCAGGGACCCGGGTGCACACGTCACCCTGCGGGAACCAGAGCCTGTGCCATGGTCAGGGACCCGGGTGCGCACGTCACCCTGCGGGAACCAGAGCCTGTGCCGTGGTCAGGGATCCGGGTGCGCACGTCACCCTGCGGGAACCAGAGCCTGTGCCGTGGTCAGGGAACCGGGTCCGCACGTCACCCTGCGGGAACCAGAGCCTGTGCCGTAGTCAGGGATCCGGGTGCGCACGTCACCCTGCGGGAACCAGAGCCTGTGCCGTAGTCAGGGACCCGGGTCCGCACGTCACCCTGCGGGAACCAGAGCCTGTGCCGTAGTCAGGGACCCTGGTCCGCACGTCACCCTGCGGGAACCAGAGCCTGTGCCGTAGTCAGGGATCCAGGTCCTCACGTCGTCCTGCCGCCCATGATCAGCTTCATCATCGTCTACCATGAGCGTTACATCTGCAGCCGCCCTCATTCTACACCGACCTTCTGCACAGCCAGCCTGTCCGAGATGCTCTACACCGGGGTCTAGAAACCGCCACCACATCCAGCCCACTGGCTGCTTTTTTCTTTCTTTTGTGAAAGGTTTTGACCATTTATTTACTAAAAAGCATCAGTCGTGGAAAAAAACAGAACTTTACTGGTCTTAAGCTGATTTTGCAGTTCATTAGAATCTCTGTATTAAATTATAAACCGTGAGATGCAGCATGGTGATGGTATCAAGGCATCTGAGATTATCTCCACTCGCCGTTCATACCCCACAGTCAGCTCCCTCGCTCTGCTTCCGTCACCATGGAACTATCTTTAAAAGTTTCTTCAGTTGTTGGCAGAAGCAGGTTTACAGCTGAGGAAACTTTAGCTCTGAGCCCCTTGGTTCCCTGGATCCCTTTTAAGGATGGGGTTGGAGGGACCAAAAGATGTGTTCATGTGGGCATATGCTTTTTAGTTCTTGTTTAGTTTTTTATTGTGGTAAAAATCTACATGACAGGACTTCCCTGGTGGCACAGTGGTTAAGAATCTGCCTGCCAATGCAGGGGACGGGTTCGAGCCCTTGTCCGGGAAGATCCCACATGCCGCGGAGCAACTAAGACCGTGCGCCACAGCTACTGAGCCTGTGCTCTAGAGCCCGTGAGCCACAACTACTGAAGCCCGCGCGCCTAGAGCCCGTGCTCCACAACAAGAGAAGCCACTACAATGAGAAGCCCGCTCACCGCAACGAAGAGTAGCCCCCACTCGCCGCAACTACAAGAAAGCCCACATGCAGCAATGAGGACCCAACACAGCCAAAAACAAACAAACAAATAAATAAATAAATACATTTATGAAAAAAAAGAATCCGCCTGCCGACGCAGGGGACACTGGTTAGAGCTCTGGTCTGGGAAGATCCCACATGCCGTGGAGCAACTAAGCCCGTGCACCACAACTACTGAGCCTGAGCTCTAGAGCCCACAAGCCACAACTACTGAGCCCGTGTGTCACAACTACTGAAACCTGTGCACCTAGAGCCCGTGCTCCACAATAAGAGAAGCCACCGCAATGAGAAGCCCATGCACCACAACGAAGAGTAACCCCTGCTCGCAGCAACTAGAGAAAGCCCGTGCACAGCAACGAAGACCCAATGCAGCCAAAAAAAAAAAAAAACTACATGACATAAAATTTACCATTTTAACCATTTTTAGGTGTACAGGTCAGTAGCATTAAGAACACTCACATTGTTGTACAGCCATGACCAACCATCATCTCCAGAACCTTTCATCTTCCCAAACAAACCCATCAAGCACTAACTCCTCCTTCCCCTCCCCCAGCCCCTGGACCCCACCATTTACTTTCTGTCTCTGTGAATCTGACTCCTCCAGGGACCTCATATGAGTGGAATCGTATAGTAGTTGTCCTTTGTGACTGGCTTGTTTCACTGAGCATAACGTCCCCACGGTTCATTCATGTTGTAGCAGGTGTCAGATGTCCTTCCTTTTTAAGGCTGAGTAATATTCCATTGTATGGATGGACCACACCTTGTTTATCCATCATCCATTGATGTACACTTGGGTTGCTTCCACGTTTTAGCTACTGTGAATATTTGTACATGGGTGTGCACATGTCTCTTTAAGAGCTTGTTTTCACTTTTCAGTGTATGCCCAAAAGTGGGATTGCTGGATCACAGGCTGACTTATTTTCATCTTTTGAGAAACCTCCATATCATGTCCCAGAGCAGCTGCACCATTTTACATTCCCACCAACAGTGCGCAAAGGTTCCAGTTTTTCAACATCCTCACCAACACTTTTTGTTTGTTTGTTTTGAGATTTTGTGGGGTTTTTTTAAATAGTAGCCAACCTAACGGCTGTGAAGTGGTATCTCACTGTGGTTTTGATTTGCATTTCCCTAAGTGAAGCATCTTTTCCTGTGGATATCGGTCTTTTATATATGTATATTCAGGTCCTTGGCCCATTTTTGAATTGAATTATTTGGGTTTTTGTTGTTGAGTTTTAGGAGTTCTTTGTATGTCCGATATCAGTCCCTTATCAAATATGTGATTTGCAAATATTTTCTCCCATTCTGTGGGTTTTCTTTTCACTCTATTATCGTGCCCTTTGATGTACAGAAGTTTTTAATTTTGATGGATTTCAATTGAAGTATTTTTTTGTTGCCTGTGCCTTTGGTGTCATATTCAAGAAATCATTACCAAATCCGTTGTCATGAAGCTTTCCCTCTCTGTTTTCTTCTAAGATTTTTATCATTTTATCTCTTAGGTTTAGGTCTTTGATACATTTTGAATTAATTTTTGTATACACTGTTAGGTATGGGTCTAACTTTATTCTTCTGTGTGTGGAATCCAGTTTTCCAGGCACCATCTGTTGGAAGACTACCCTTCCACCATGGAGTGGTCTTTGCACCCTTGGTGAAGATCACATGACTATGTATGTGCGGGCTTCCATCTGGGATCTCTGTTCTGTTCTGTTCTCTTTCTGTAGGTAAAGTTGTATTGGGACATGGCTGCACTCATCTGTTTATGTATTGTCTGCGGCTGCTTTCGAGAGAAAACTGGCAGAGTCAGAGTAGTTGTGACAAAGGACACTTGGTGCTCAAAGCCAAAAATACTGCACCCTGGTCCAACCCACGCCCCGGCTACACAGCCCCACCGGGCCTCCCTGGGCCGTGAGCGCCCCAGACGGTCACCTCCAGTGTCCCCACCACCCACCCCCGGCAGGCAGCGCCAGGCCTAGCACATCGTAGGCCTTCCATCACTGTTGTTCTTTTATTGCTCCCCGTTGAGCCAGGAGGATTTACAGCTGCCTCTGGCTGGTTCATCTTCCAGGGAGAAGTGGCCAAGTGGTTAAAGTACTACAGGACCCCTCATTCACCCCTAAGGCCCCTCATTCCTTCCCTGAGGGCCCCCTTCCCTAGACACTGGGCCAGGGGAAAAGCTGAGAGTCAGGGGCTGTAGTGTAGGCGATGGGTAAACTATTTTGCAGGGTCCTGGAGGCTCCCGCTGCACCAGATGTTAACCTTTCGCTTGCTGACTTGTAGGAAAGTGGGCAGCAGGTCCACGCAGGTGGCCAGGCTGTGGGAGGGGCTCGGGGCAACGGCGACTTACCAACCAGACCACGGTGTTTACCATTCAGCAGCCCTCGATCCCAGTACCGACCTCATCTGGAGGAAGGGGCCTAGGGCCGGCTGTGGCCCATGGTATTTGCCCACTCCCGGCACCTGGCCCTGGGCATTTGTTGGGGCCATGGATGCAGTAATTGGGGCCAAGATGTTCTGAGTGCCTGGGTCCAGCTGCCAACGTGTCCCTCTCTGGCAAGACGAGGCAGCACGATGCCCTCTTTACAGATGAGGAAACACATCACAGAGGAGACTTATCCATGGTCACGGAGCGAATAATGGGGACACCCCGCCAGAGGCCATCTTGCGGGCCCAGACCTCTGGGGAACACTGTGACTTGGACCCATTTCTGGCCGGACCCTCATCCTGAGACAGGTACCCACTGTCGTCTGTTTGGACCGTGTCCTCGCAAGGCTTTCTGTGCATTTTCAGGCACTACACGCGCTAAGCTGGCCGTGTTCCGTGCACAGTTCCCTCCCCCACAAGCAGAGTCGTGCTGTGTCGGAGGGTCCTGCAGCTGGCCCTGCGGTCCCGGAACTTTTCCGCGTGTCACCTGTGACCTGCAGCTTGGAATGCCTCACAGCACATCCTAGCTGGTCCCCCAGCGAGGGACATCCAGGTTGCTCTTTGGTTCTGCTTCCCTTTTATTTGATGAGCCCCTGCCACATGGGCCCCTCGCAGCTGGCACCCACCCCTGCCTAGGACCTTGCCCACCTCCTGGTTATGGGTGAGCTCTCCTCTGGGTGCCGCACCCGCTGTGATTTCTCTAACCCTCCCTCCCCACCCCAAGGCGGGCAGGTGTGAGCCTCATCTTACAGACGCACACGCTGAGGCCCAGAGGGTCCTGGAGCGGGTCAAGGTCACGCGGCAGCAAGGGCGGGCCGATTGGCTCCACGGGGCCTGTGTGTTTAACCACTGGCTCTTCAACATGGAACCCGCCCAAATGAACTGAATCCCCCCTGCCCGGCAACAGCCCTTTCATTACTGCCACCTGCCTTCTCCCCTCGCCCTGGATCTGGGCAAAGGGGCAGCTGACAAGGGCTCAGTTACAAGCTGTGTGACCTCGGTTGGTCACTTGCCCTTTCTGAGCCTCAGTTTCCTCACTGTGAGGGGGCTGGTAGCAGAACCCTCCTTGGGCGGGGTGGGGGGGGGGCGGGGCGTTGGAGGGACCCCTGCAGCACCAGGTACTCAGCAGGAGCCTGAGACGAGAGCACCCAGTGCCGCCGAGAGCGGCTCGGCGGTTCAGGCCCGGCCACCTCCCACCCAGTGATGGATGTGCAGCTGTGCAGCGCGAAGCCAGGGAGAGTTTGTGATGCTCCGGCTGGTTTTTAATCACAGCAAGAGGAAATTGGGCAGATCCAGACGCTGATTCATGTGACAGCGCTGTCTCATGTCTCACTCAGCTTCCCCTGGCCTCGTGGCAACATGGGGGGGTGCAGGTGGGGGGCTTCTGCTCTTGGGAGCTCCCCCAGCGTCCCTCAGGCGCCCCTGCCTCTCCCACGCCTACTGTGCGCTGGGCCCGGACCCTGAGGCCAGGCCTGTGCAGCAAGTTAAGGAGAGGGACGTGAGGGCAGGGTGGTGGAACTCTCCTAGCCTGCGGCCCCTGCTCCTTCCCTGTGAGCCCCCCTGCCCGCCAGCACATGCTCCTCTGCCGGGTGGACCGCCTGGCCTGCCACGGCTGGACTCACAGCCTAAGAGGCTTCTGCATCTGCGATGGGAGTTACTCGGAGGTGTCGAGGCCCCCTCCACTCAGGTGTCACTTCCTCAGGGAAGCCCTCCCTGACCACCCTACACAGACTGTCCCCTTCACAGCTCTCAGGGCTGGGGCAGAGCTTTCTGCAGGTAGGTCTACTTGTCTGTTGTCTGTCCACTGAGAGTGATCAGTGGCACCTATGTAGCACTCGAAGACGTGTGCAGGGTACTGTGTGCAGAGTACTATGTGCTAGGTACTGTGTGCTGGGTACTCTGTGCAAGGTACTGTGCGCAGAGTACTATGTGCTGGGTACTATGTGCTAGGTAATGCGTGCTGGGTACTATGCAAGGTACTGTGTGCAGAGTACTATGTGCTAGGTACTGTGTGCTGGGTACTATGTGCAGGGTACTGTGTGCAGAGTACTATGGGCTGAGTACTGTGTGCAGGGTACTGTGGGCTGGGTACTCTGCTCAGGGTACTGTGCCAGGCCCTTCACAGGTGTTAGCAGTCCCGACAGCCTCCTTTTCAGATAGGCACAGAGAAGGTCAGGAATTGCGTGAGGTCGTCCCGCTAGCAGCGAGCTGGGCTGGCTGGTAAGCTGGGTGTTCCCAGCATTCCCGGCCTGTGTGTGCTGTGCTTCTCCCTGTGGGCTCCCAGTGGTGAGAATGCTCCAGACACCTGGTGGGCGCTCCATCAGCAGTGGTGCATGTTGCCCTTGCGAGTGCTATTCTGAGTGCTGGGGGCCCAGGAGGAAGCCGCTAACTCGTGCACCAGCAGTGCCGGGAGAAGATGTCAGGAAGGACACCGGGGACAGGGGAGGGGGGCTATTCAGCTCTGCCTTTCAGGGTCCAGCTGGCAGGTGGATGGGAGGAAGGGCAGCCTGGGCAGAGGGACCAGCATATGCAAAGACACGGCGGGTGCAGGGAACAGTGGGGAGGGGGAGGGGCTGGGCAGGTAGAGGAGATGGGGAGGCTGCCCAGGGTAGAGGCTGGGGACTTTGCAGAAAACAGACTCGCTCCATGTGTTAGGCAGCTCGGGCTGCTGTGACAAAATCCCACAGGCTGGGTGGCTTCAGCAACAGAAGTTTATTTCTCCCAGTTGTGGAGACTGGCTGTCCAGGGTGGAGGTGCTTGTGTGTTCAGTGTCTGGTAAGAACTCTTTCTGGCCTGCAGACGGCCGCCTTCCTGCTGTGCAGGCAAAGGGAAAGGAAGACATCTAACACTCTGGCCTCTGCTTTTCTTCTTCTAAGGACACTAATCCCATCATGCGGGCTCCACCCTCAGGACCCCATCTAACCTAATCGCCTCCCAAAGGCCCCACCTCTACACCCCATCACACTGGGGATTAGGGCTTCAACCCATGAATTTGGGGACACAAACATTCGGTCCATCACACTCAGCTCTCTGAAGCAGAAAGAGTGTTCAGACGGGGTTAGATGCTCACGCACATCCTTGGAAAGTCTGGAGGCACAGGTTCTGGGCAGGTGTCGAGGAAGGAGCCCAGAGCAACACTACAGAGATAGAGTGGCGGGAGCGGCGGGAGTTGCTGCAGGCTTTGCCACAATGAGGAAAATGGGGGGTGGGGTCCGGGGGCTGCCAGTCGAAGGGTCAGGAAGCACGGCTGTTGACCCGTGCGTGTGCTGGGAGGGCGCTGCAGGGGCCGGAGAGGCCAGGTCGGGACACCCCAAGCCCTGGCTGCAGGGAATGGGGTCTGCAGCCCGGCTGGGCAGGCGGGGCCGGCATTCCCTTTTGTTTCTTGCCTGCTCCCTGGACCGTCCTCTTTTTGTGTCCCTCCAGGCCCCTCTGTGTTTCTTCTTATGGGGTGACAGCTGGGTGCAGTCATCCCGCAGCCCCCCTCATCCTTGTTTACTGCGAGGAGGCTGTGCCCTGGTAAGCTCTTTAAGACGGGTTCGTGGGCATTGCCTCTCTAATCGGCGTCCCGGCCCGCCCAGCGTAAATCTCAAACCGCAGTCGTGCAGAGTGGAAACCTCACAGGCTGGGGCCGCGACCTCCCTCTGCATTAGTGTCAGAGGCTCAGCAGCCCACAAGGTGCCTATGATGGGGTATCAGGCAGTGTTCAAGACACAGAAGCCAACTTTGGCTAAAAGAGAATCAGAGATGGGTCAGGGCGGGGGGATGCCCACACGGGCAGGGGTGTAGTGGGTGCAGGACCAGGCCCGCGGAAGCCAGAGCCAGGGCAGCTTGGTGGGGGCCAGGGAGCAGGAACCGGTGGACGGGCTTGTCCAGACACCCTGCTGGAATCACTCAGCTGCCATTATATGGGGTTTTTCTATTTTTATTTTTTCTTCATTTATTTGTATTGAAGTATAGTTGATTTACGATGTTGTGATAATTTCTGCTGTACAGCAAAGTGACTCAGTTATACACATATATACATTCTTTTTCATACTCTTTTCCATTATGGTTTATCACGGAATACTGAATACAGTTCCCTGTGCTGTACAGTAGGTCCTTGTTGGTTATTCATCCTATATATACTGATTTGCATCGCTAATCCCAAACTCCGGATCCTTCCCTCGCCCATCCACCCCCTTGGCAACCACAAGTCTGTTGTCTGTATATGTGAGTCTGTTTCTGTTTCATAGTTAAGTTCATTTGCGTTGTATTTTACATTCCACATATAAGTGATATCATGTGATATTTTTCTTTCTCTGTCTGACTTACTTCACTTAGTATGATAATCTCTAGGTTCATCCATGTTGCTACAAATGGCATTGTTTCATTCTTTTTTTATGGCTGGGTAATATTCTGTTGTGTATGTGTACATCTTTTTTATCCATTCATCTGTCAATGGACGTTTAGGTTGTTTCCATGTCTTGGCTATTGTGAATAGTGCTGCTATGAACATAGGGGTGTGTGTATCCTTTTGAATTATAGTTTTGTCTGGATATAGGCCCAGGAGTGGGATTGCTGGGTCATATGGTAATTCTAATTTTAGTTTTTTGAGGGATCTCCATACTGTTTTCCATAGTGGCTACACCAATTTACATTTGTATGGGGTTTGTAGATTATAAAATATTTCAAACCTAGGGAAAATAAACATAACAGCCTATATGTATATAACACATCCTATGTGCCCAGAAGCATTCTAAGCATTTAATAAACAAAAATTCCTTGAATCCTCATGATGACCCCCTGAGGCAGGTACAGTGTTTTCAGGTAAAGAAATAGGCTCAGAGCTACTGCCCAGGTGAGCCGGGGCCGTGTGGATGGAGAGCACGGTACACCCCCAGCCGCGCCATCCAGATGCGCTTATTAAAAGGAGGGAGGGGAGGAGGGAGAGCAAGCTGCCACTCCAGCTGCCCCTGCCTCTGCCTCCCAGGGCGGGCGGTCCTCTCCGTAGGTCTGAGCATTGGCCTTGGAGCCCCGGGCCCGTGAGGACCCTGGCAGCCCCTGTCTGAACCCCTCCACCACACGCTGCCCACTCTCTGGACATGCCCTTCCGTGGCTGCTCTCTGGAGGTCTGTGTCTGAGGTCAGGACCCCAGAGGGACGTATTGGCCGTGTGACCCCCGAGCTTGGAGGAGGCCACACCCTACCCACCCACGTCCACTGTCCCTCATATTTCCCTTCCAAGCATTTCCCGAGTGGGGGGCCGTAACCTGCAGGACCCTCCCCCCATCCCCGCAGAGGGTCTGTGAGGTCCACAGGCTGTTGTTTCATCTGTGTGATTTGTACAGATTCTATCACAGGCTGCTTATCTCCATGCAGCCTGCCCTGTCTGAGCCGCTGTGGTGTTTCGAAGCTCTATCCGCTCTAGGAAGACTTGACCAGCAAGGGAGCACGTGCCTCTCTGCCTGGGAGCCAGGCAGCTCAGGACTGCGGACTCAGAGGGGTGGGCTCGTCCAGCCCGAGCTAGGGAGGGAGGTTCCCACCAAGACCGACTCACGACAGGATGAGGGGGTGCCCTCGTGCGAGAGGGGAGATGGGTGCGCGCGGCTGGAAAGTAGCGCAGGACCACGCTCGCTGCAGCCTGGAGGACAGCGTGGGCGTTTGTGCCGAGTATCCCCAGATAACCACAGGCGTGACCCGTAATCCTGCCTCTTGGAATGCTCCTGAAGGAACTCCTCACAGATAGGAACGAGGATGCCTCGCCACGTTGCTTTATGATCACAAAATACGAGCAGTAACATTGCTATCTAAAAATAGATGCTTCGTTTCATAGTTGACACTACAGCCACGTATATGAGTGTAAGAGAGTTGTTAAAAATTAGGGTTTTAAGAAGATGAGGTGGAAGGATGCCCGTGAAGTTACATTCGCTAGAAAAGTGAAGGCAAAACTAAAAACTCCAGCAGTGTGTCAGTTAGGTAAAAAATAAATACCTTGAAAAAACGCCTAGGAGAAAATGAACAAAAAGGCAGAGAGGTGGTTTCTAGGTGGTGGGCTTATGGGTGGCTTTTGTTTCTTTTGTACTTTTCTATAGTTTTCTAGATTTAAAAGCCCCAGTGATATTAGCGGCAGCATGAAGGGTTTAGTCCCCCAGGGCTCACTGGGTGGGGGGTTGGGGAGCTCTGCTCAGAGCCAAGGTGGGCCAAGCTGGTGCCCAGAGTGCGGGGGGGTGAGTCCTCATGCATCTCGCTGGCCGGGTTCTGAGCCAGCTGGCAGTGAAGCCACAACTCCACCACCGTGTCCATGCCCAGTGGGGCTTTCCTGGAGTGTCAGACCCACCAGCCCAGAGTTCTGTGGGGTCTGGCGGCCAGTAGCAGGGTCCTCGACCATCACTGGAAGTCCTGGCAAAACCAAGCTAAGTGGTAAGAAAGCACAGCCACCATAACACCAGCAGACATTGTACCAGCTGCCGGATTTGGGTTCCAGCTCAGGTCTGAGCAAATCCCTGGTTCTAATCCTACCTCTCTCACCAGCTGTGTGACCTTGGGCAAGTGACTTAACCTCTCTGAGCCTATCTAGTTTCTTCATGCATACAGCGGAGATAACGATTACCTGAATTGGTTGCTGGGAAGGTTAAACACGTGGGAAGCATCTAACTGTGCTGGCCACGTAGTAGGCACTCAATTAATTGTAGTGGCCACGGGGATGGTGCTCATGTGGGTGATGTCCTCTGCCTTTACTTACCTGGATGGTTTCTAAAGGGTCTGGAGCTCAAGGTTAGAAGTGGGAACTGGCTTTATTTTTCTCCAGCCACTGCTCTGATCGGCCCCGTCTTGGACTTTCTTTCAGTTCCTGGATGACTGTCTTTAGACACCTGCTGAGGGTGTGCAGAAGCCCCAGGTCTCTATCCGGCGTGGGGGGCGGGTCACCGGAGACATCTCACCCCTTCTCCACGTCAAAAAAAAAAAAAACACAGGCGATGAGAGATGGCCAGGGGTATGCCAGCTTTGTGGCATTTTACATGTTCATTGTTACCTTGGGTTGACATTTTGTTAACATTTAAGCGTTTCCATAAAACCACCCGAGTCTTTTACTACTTTCATTATTCCTGCTAATTCCGCACGGTTGGGTGACTTCAGTGGGCCACAGAGCTGGCGTTTGGTGTCTCTTCTCACACAGGCTTGACATGATGTATTGGGGGAAATGTGTACTTAGGATTTTAAGGTTGTGACCTCCAAGATGTTCTAACTTCTGGAGACGGCTGACCACCAAGATGTTTATTCAGTCACTCGTTTTATAAATAAATTGAGCACATGCTCAGAGCTTGGCCCTGTGCTAACCCACAGGGTAGAAATTCGTTTCTGATTCTGAGAGGTTCCTGGTCTCCAGGAGGCAACGGCCGAATATGATCATTTATTCTTCACTAGTTACTCACCACGGATTAGCCCTGCTCTGCCAAGAGGCAGTGCTGACCAGTGGTTAAGGAAGGGCATGCTGGGGTCAAGGTTTCAATCACTGCCCCACCTCCTGCTACCGTGCAATTCGGGGCATGTCACCCGGCCTCAGCTTTCTCACCTGTACAATTTCATGGGGTTGTTGTCAGGATAACATGAGATAAAGAGCTCAAAACCATACCTAGCACATAGTAAGCGCTCAAAAATGGAGTCTCTGACTACAGTGGGCCCAGTGCTGGGTCTGGAATAAAAAGAGGAGTTAGCGTGGCCCTGCGTCCTCAGGCACTGGCATGGAGGCAGAGTCACCGGGGACCGTGGGGGTCCTGGGGGGAGGTCACAATGGAGTGTGGGCCTGGGCGCTGATGGGGGCAGGGAGGACCTCCTGGAGGACTCAGCTCAGGGCTCCAGGCAGTGGATCCACGCGCATTTCTACTGAGTCCAGAGTTGGGCTCAGAGGCAGCCTGGTTGAGCCCAGGGCTCTGCTCCACAGAGCCACCCAGGGACCCAGGTCCCCCAGTCCTGCGGTTCTGCCGTTCCCTCGGCCGAGGCTGGCTCTCCATATATTTATTTATTTATTTTATTTATTTTTATTTCTGGCTGCATTAGGTCTCCGTTGCTGTGTGCGGGCTTCCTCTAGTTGTGGTGAGCGGGGGCTACTCTTCGTTGCGGTGCGCGGGCTTCTCATTGCGGTGGCTTCTCTTGTTGCGGAGCACGGGCTCTAGGCGCACGAGCTTCAGTAGCTGTGGCACGTGGGCTCTAGAGCGCAGGCTCAGTAGTTGTGACGCACGGGCTTAGTTGCTCCGCGGCATGTGGGATCTTCCTGGACCAGGGCTCGAACGCATGTCCCCTGCATTGGTAGGTGGATTCTTAACCACTGCGCCACCAGGGAAGCCCTGGCTCTCCGTTTATTACCGAACTCAGGTTCAGCTGCCTGAGGCTCAGGAATCCGACACTGAGAGACAAGTGTGGGTAAAAGGAAAGACAGCTTTATTGAGGAAGCTGGCAGTCCTGCAGAGAAGGTGGACTCATGTCCCAAAGAACTAATACCCCCTTGTGGATCAGGGGGCACGAGTTTTTAAGGGGAGTTTCAGGGGTGCACAGGCCAGGAGCGGGGGGGTGGGTGGCTATATGCAGAACAGCACAGTCAGCTGTGACAGTCGTCTTGAAATTGGTCACACGGTTGTCTGATCAGCGTCATCTTGATTGTCTTAAGTACGGTTAATCTTCAGTTCCAGGGTTGTTTTGTTCCCACTTCTTTGAAGCCAGTTCTTGGAATTGGCAAGATGGAGTGGCTTATGTCATAGCTACAGTCTGGTCATCATGTAGTAGCTTCCACCTGGTGGGGGTTTCAGTATCTACAAAACAGCTCACAGGATACGGCTCAGAATAGTATCTATAGCCCTTGAGGAGGAGCTAAAGGTCCTTGACCTTGTTTAGTGGCTAAACTATTATTATTTTGTCTTGTCTGACTGTTTTCCATCGTTTCTGCATTTTCTTGCTTCTCTGATTAAATTTATCCTTTGGCTAAAGTTTGTCTACAGACGAGAGGCAGGCGGAGGACATGGTGTTGGGGGAGGGAACGAGGTCTGTCCCAGGAAGGCCCCATAGCGTCCTGCTCTGTTACACACCTTCCCCCACGTGGCCATCCTTCACTGGTCAGCCTCACGCCCTGCTAGGGGAGGGGGAATGGACACGGGGTTGCGGGGGGGGTGGTGTAGAAGGAGAGTGGTGGCAGGGAGAGTGCATATGTGTGCATGGGGGTTGTAGTTTTTGGTAACTGGATGATATTTTTAAATGCACATGTCAACTTGACTGTGTGTTTTATGGGACTCCCAATGCTCTTGAAATGTCTTTCCTCCATTTTCTCTGCCCTTTGCTGGTGGAGGTAGGGACCCGGGGAGCGGTTGGTTGTCCCTGGGCAGTATCTTTGCTGACTATCCCTGATGGCAGCAGAAGGGACCTGGGATGTGTGGTCAGGACCCTGGGCTCCAGACCAGGCTCTGCCTCGTCTGCTGTTGGGGCCTGGGCAGGAGAATCTGTGCGCAGAATCGAAGGCCGTGGAGGGTTATGCGCTGGCGGGGCGGAGGAGCAGTCAGGGACGGCTTCCTGAAGGAAGCAGCGTCACTCTGGGTGGAGGGGCCTAGAAGTTCCCTCTGGACTCAAAAGGGCCAGACCGTGAAAGGCCCTGAGTGCCGAGCTGAGAGCTCACCCCGCGTGGACAGAAGCCACAAATGAGCCCCCGAAAGAAGGCCTCTGGTCTGCAGAGTGTGAGTTAAAATTTTAAAATTTTAAATTTTACAGTCCAATTACCTATGGACATTTGAAAACGAAAAGATTTCAGATGAGCCTCTGGGTTTCTGTCTTCTCTCAGTGGCTCAGAAGATCTGGCAGCTCTGGACGGGTTCCCTCCTCGCAAGCCCCCTCCACCCACCTCGCTCACTTCATCCCCCACCAGCTGGGTGCCTGGAAGACCCCTGAACCCTGCCACATGTGGGGGGGGGGTGCCTGAAGGCTTTGCCCCCCAGGAGGACCCAGTGTTGTCCAGGTCAGCATGTGGTGGAGGCCAAAGGTGAGGGGTGAACGGGAGGAGCCGTGATGGTCCCTGCACCTGTGGTCCCTGAGGGCAACTGAGTCCAGAGCCGGGCCGAGGGGGCTGGTGGGGGGAGCGGACAAGGGGAGACCCGGGGCTGAGCTCTGGCCCCCAGTGGGTGGTTTCTGCCTGGATGTTGGGTAACTGTAATCCACTTACTAGAAAGTTTTAAGACTCCGCATAAAAATGAAATCATGGCTCTGAACCCACTTTATAGACTGCAGAGAACCTGGATCCAAGGGACTGGTGAGAGGGAGTCCGGGTGGACTCAGAGGGTCCTGAGTGATGGCCCCCAGCGTGCACTCACCGGGAGGTTTGTCACCTCAGGGCCCCCCAGGGGACTCACCCCTTCCCTCCCCTTCATCCCCAACCTGGAACATTCCAGGTTTGCCCCCACAGACTGCTCAACTGTGCTGTGTTTCGGAGAAAGCAGGGAGCGCAGAATTCACTCATGTATTCATTCAGTAAGCACATCTACATGAAGGGTGTATGTCAGGAAGGTACACGGGGCGCAGGACACAGTCCCGGCCCTTCAGGTGGGGGGAGCAGGTAAGGGAGAGTGGAGGGACTAATAAGCACAGCTCGAGTCGGATGTCCTGGGTTCGAATCTCAGCTCCACCACTCACTGGCTGTGTGACCTTAGGCGAGTCGTTTTACCTCTCTGTGCCTCGGTTTTCCCACCTAGAAAATGAAGATACTAGCAGTGCCCACCTTGGGGATTGCTGTGAAGATTAAATAAGATAATGTAGTAGGGTACATAGGACAATGCCTGGCACAGAAGGAGTGCTCTGTTGGCAAGTATTACTGTACATGTAGCAAGGATTTACTGAGCACCTACCATGTGCCAGGCACTGAGGATGGAGCAGTGATGGAGACAGGCACAAGCCCTTGCCCTCGTGGGGTGGGAGGCCCCACAGGTGCGGAAGGCAGACCCTCTTGGGGTCATGCCCCCCCATCTTTCCTGCCCAGAAGCCGCAGCTGCTTGCCCCTGCTTTTCCCCTGCCAACCAGACCCCATGGTCCTGCAGCATCTGGAGGGCTTTTGCAAATCGCCTGCCCTAAAAGGCTCACTTGCCCTAGCTCTTGCCAGCTGGGGGGCCTTAGGGCACTGCCTTGACCTCTCTGGTCCTTGGCTGTCTCTCTGTGATGGAGGACCCAGTCCCTTCCCCGGGCTGTGGAGAGGGGCAGGGGACAGGCGTAGATGGCATCCAGGTGCGGGGCTGGCTCTGCCAGTGATGGGGGTACTGTGATCGGTCAGCTTTAAACACACCTGCAGCTCTCCTGAGGCTCAAGCCTCGTGGTCCGTGGTCTGCAGACATGGCCTGGCGCGGGCGATCTATGGCCGCCTTGGGTGTGTTGGAGGGGGGTTAATTAAAAAGGTGTCTAGGAGATGAATTTCTGGAAACACAAAGTGGAAGCCAGTGGAAGCTATTGATCCATTTAATGGGAAGCCGATAGTATCAGAGCGAGCAGACAGCTCTGGCTTAGGGAGATCGATGCAGCCGCTTCCACAAGCTGACCTGCCGGGGCGGGCTGGGGACACGGCTGGGCCGGGGAGGGGCCCCCAGCCTCCATAACTCCCCCCTCCCTGCAGGGCCCCAGGCGCTGACTCTGGGTCAGAGCAGGGGAGTAAGCTGTGCTTCTGCTGGGGTCGGAGCCTCCGCTGAGGTCACCCCCCCGGGGAAGCCCCCTGGCTGGACAACGTGACGAACCTCTTCAGGCCTCAGTTTCCTCCTCCCGAAACTCCTGAGCCCTGGGGATGTGGTGGGGTTAAACGTGATCGTAGTCAGGCAGTGGCAGGCTGTGTCGTCCTCAGCACTGGGGCTACGGAATGGAATAACCTGCCCCAAGCCCCGGCCCTCCTGGGGCTCACCTTAGTGGGCGGGACAGACCACAAAGAGTCTGTTTATTACACGGTCTGAGAACACGCAGCCTCAGGGAGAAGTGCGTGTGCCAGGGCCCGGAGGAAGGGTGAGAACCCAGCAGCCAGCAGGTGACAACTGCAGCCTGTGATGTGAGTAGCTCATTGTCATGGCAGCTGACAAATCCCCTCCCCGCCACCCCCCCTCCAGCCCCCCCCCCCGCCAAGGTCCCCGCCCCGTGCGGGGATGGGGCGGCCGCAGCACTGCCGCCCGCAGCACGGGTCTGCTCCCTTCCTCCTTACAGACCCTGGGACGCCCGTTCTTGGTGCCCATTTCTCAGAGAGGTGTGGCCATGGGAAGTCTCTGGGGACTGGACGCCTTGGAGGCCTGGGCAGGGCTTGTTAGGCACCTGCTGATGAGGGGCTCCTGTCCCCATGCACTCCCTTCCCTCCCCAGGAGTCATCTTGAAAGCGCTTATTTGTGAAGTGCTCTCCCAGGATCTGCGTGGGGAGAATGGCATGTTAGTCTGTTTATTGACTCCTGGACTTTATAAGCCTGTAGCACCTCCCCTCCGCAGCCTGCCCCTGAACTTGGGGCTCCTGCATTAGTGCCTCCTCAGGTGTGACCATCCCCCACCCACCCTGCCCCCCCCCACCTGGTCCCCTGGCTCCTTTCTACCCTCTTAGCAGCCAGGGGAGCTTTTAGAAACACAAACCACATCGTGTCACGGGCTTGAAACCCAACAGTGGCTTCCCACAGCATTAGGTGTAAGATCCAGACCCCACACCGCACTGGCCCTGCCGTCCCCCAAACCCCCTCTCCTGCCATGGCCTCCCCCAAACTATGCTCCCTGAGCTGCCTCTCCCCCCATGGCCTCCCCCAAACTCTGCTCCCCGAGCCCCCCCTCCCCCCATGCCCTCCCCCAAACTGCTCCCTGAGCCGCCTCTCCCCCCATGCCCTCCCCCAAACTCTGCACACTGAACCCCCTCTCCCCCATGCCCTCCCCCAAACTCTGCTCCCTGAGCCCCCTCTCCCCCCATGCCCTCCACCAAACTCTGCTCCCTGAATCCCCCTCTCCCCCATGCCCTCCTCCAAGCTCTGCTCCCTGAGCCCCCTCTCCCCATGCCCTCCCCCAGACTCTGCTCCCTGAGCCCCCTCTCCCCCCATGCCCTCCCCCAAACTATGCTCCCTGAACCCCCTCTCCCCCCATGGCGTCCCCCAAACTCTGCTCCCTGAGCCCCCCTCTCCCCCTGATACCCTACCCCACACTCTGCTCCCTGAGCCCCCTCTGCCCCCGATACCCTCCCCCACACTCCGCTGCCCTTGCAGCATTTCGAGCACACGGTGTCCTCTGACCTCAGGGCCTTTGCACTGCTGCTCCTCTGCCCAGAATGCTCTTCCCAGACAACTCCATGGCTCCCTCCCACACTCCCCTCCTCAGCGAGGTCCTCCCCGCCCCCGCATCTAAGTGGGTCACTCTGCCCTCCCCCAGCCTCCCCATCTTACCAGTGTCTCTCCTGACATCCCCAAACTTCCCTATTGTGTTGTCAGCCTCCCCAGATCCAGGCTTTGTCCTATTCTCTGCCATGCCCTCAGTGCCAGAAAGATGGCTGCACGTAATATCTACTCAATCAATGTTTGCTGAATGAACGAAGAAACTCTGGGGTCTCCTGAGATCCCCTTACCTTATTCAGGCCCAGCCGAGGGTCAGGTCAGGCCAGGGGCCACCTGGGGCAGGATACATGTCAGGCACCATCGCCCTGGGATGCTCGGCCTCGGCCTCCAGAAGCTCCCATAGGGCTTGCGGACCGGGGCTCAGGCCAGCCAGTAGGCATCTCCTGCAATGCCCAGAGCTGGTCCTGAAGAAGCAAGCTGCAAACGGGGCATGGGCGCCCGCCTTCCCCAGTGACAAATGGCTGATAATTAATGTTGGGCCTGCACATTACTGATCAATTTAAAGTTGAGCGTGCAGCCAGAAGCGATCCCAAGAAAAAAAATGTTCAGCCCCACATCCTCCTTGTTCTTACTCATCCATCACCAGTTTTGCAAGCAGCTTATTAAAATGTAGAGAAAAGCATGGCTGGAGATATAAAAGGCCCTTCAAGGCCCAGAGATGGTTTATCAGGGTTTTGTAGTTGTGGGTGTGGAGAGCGGGGAGTGGGTGCCGGGAATGCAGAGCTGAGGGCCTGGCCCGTTTCACAGAGGGAAAGGCGGTGGTGTGAAATCTGGAAACGGGTGTGGTCAGCAGCAGGTCAGGTGCAGGTCCTTGGGGGACGCGTGGGTGGGCAGCCAGGCAGAGTCCAGGTCCCGTCCGGAGGACTTATTTACTGGAGGGCACTGGAGCCACGTCCAAATGCTGGGCCGCAGAAGAGCGTGGTCCAGAGTTGGGCAGACCGGACTCGGATCCCAGCTCTTCCCAACCAGCAGGGTTGAGGGGCACATCACCTTCCCTCTCTGAGTCTCAGTTTCCTCCTGAGCCAGGAGGACCCCCTCAAAGGTTTGCAAAGATGAAGGGAGGCCACGTATGTCAAGGCCTTAGGCACTTAGGGAGAGTACCTTAGGCGTACAGTTGGTACTCAATAAATGACAGCTCTCTCCCCAGCAATGCAAAGGCCCAGAACTGGTCCGTGAGGGCAGCTGGGGTTGCTTCTGTACCTCCTTGGGGCATGAAGACAGTATTCTGGCCTAGAGCCAAGTGAGTTTCCCTCTGCCAGGACAGTCTTTCAAAGCACCAGGCAGCCACTATGCCTTTGCTCATGCTGTTCCCTTTCTGGAAGGGCGCTTTCCTCAGTTATCTCCTCTCCCCAGGGAACTCCTATGCATCCTTCAAAACCCACCTCGCATGGCACCTCCTCTTGGTGCCTTCCTGATGCTGAGTCAGCTTCTTGCCGTCTGTGTTCCAAAAACACTTGATTCTTGCTAGACTGTGAATCCTTGTGGGAAGGGTCTGTACCCTATGCCCTAGTGTGCAGTGACATAAGACATTTTGTTGGATGAATAAGCAAAGAAATGAGTGACTAAATGAGTGAATAGCTCTCTGAACATTCACCCCTGCCCTGAGATCACCTAGAGGCCTCCCCTCACTGCCCCCTGCCCCCTTTGAACTCCCTGAGTGCCAGGACCTGGCTGGGGGTCTTGTCCATCTCCCACTGCCCAGGTCTGTTCTTGGTACATGGTATGTACTCAACAGAGGTCAGAATGACTAAGATGAAAAAGAGGAGCAGGAAAGCTGAGCCCACGTTCCGTAAGCACCTGCTAAGGGGCAGGATGGTGCTGGGCATTTCCCCCGTAGGTTTCTTTCTTTCCCTCGTACCAAGCCCGGTTCACAGATGTGGATACTGAGGCAGAGGGACCCTCGTAGTGGAGGAGCCAGGATTTAAACATGGATTCTGGATGATTCTGAGAGCTCTTGCCACTCCTTCACGATGCCTTCCAAGGAGGTGATGTGCAAATGAATGAATGAGTGAACGGATGACTGAGTTCTCATGTGTACCTTGCCACCTCCTTCCTGTCTCACCCCAGCCTCCCACCCGGCCAGTCTCCTGTGCAGCTGGCTCAGCACTTTTATTTAGGGCTCTAGAATGAAACCAGGCGTGTGCAGGACCCCCCAGATTTTCCTGCAGTGCCTCCGCCCCTCCATCCCCTGCCTCTCCCTGCTCTGAAGCAGCAGCTGCTGGCCCCTCCCACTCCCCTGCCAATCAGACCCCATTGTCCTGAGGCATCTGGAGTGCTCTGCAAATTGCCGGCCCCGAAAGGCTCGCTAAGCATCCTGAGAGAGAAGACGTCCGCACCTCCTTCACAAGCCTAGCTCCTAAAAGGCTGGTGATTGCGTCCTCAGCGTTCCCGCCAGGCCTGCCCAACGCCTGGGAGTGGCGGAAAAAGCCCCAGATGGCTGGGGCGCGGTGGGGGGATGTCAGTGATTATCACTGAGCAGGAAGTGAGCTTGGCCTGCAAGTAAGCAGGGAACGCGGTTCTAAAATACCTTTCAGCCGTCCTCCCCCAGAGCCTGTGCCGCTGCCTTCCCCAGGTGGCATCACTGTCGCCAGGAAGGAGGACCGTGAGAGCCCCGAGGCTCGGCCCGCTGGGTCTGGTTCAGGAGGGCGGGGGTGGGCCTGAGACTGCTGCTCTCACAGATTCACCTTCGATCGATGCTTGGGGTTAGGGGGCCACACCTTGGGGACCACGAGGGGGCTCGGGAAGGGCAGGGACCACGACGGGCTGGGCTCACCTCTGGGGAAGGCCGATCACCTGGACTGCACAGGGCACTTAGGTCCCCGAGGGGCGGGGACGGAGGCAGCTCTAGCTCACCTGCTAGTGGAGCATCTTCATTGAGCCGCAGTCAGCCAGGACAGGCGGGGAGGGGGAGGGCGCTGGCCCCGTCCCAGCTCACACTAATGGTCACGGTGACCACCAGCATGAAACAGCAGCACAGCGCCCACCATGCGCCAGGCACGGTACCTCCTAGCGAATGATTTGATGTCCCTGGAGTCTGTGTTCGTGAACCATCGAAGTGCATCCCCGTGCTTTAAGTCCACTTTCCCACCCTCCCTGAATTTCCAGCAGAGGCCCAGAGAGGTCACGTGCTCTACCTCCGGTCACACAGCTTGGAGGGTGCAGGACTCACTTGTGGTTGCTGAAGCCAGTCGGCCTGAGTTTATCCCTGCGTCCCTCTGCCAGCCCTGTGGCCATGGGCGGGCCCCTGACCTCTGTGTCCTCAGTTTCTGCATCTGTACTATGGGTCTGAGAAGGTGAGTCTGTGGCAGGAACTGCCCTGAGCCCCAGATCATTGGTCCAGGTCCCTCCCCTGTCATCACCTCCCCCCGGCAAACCTCGGAGGCGGGGGCGGTGCTGCCCTGCACCTGTTTAGCAGACAAGGGGCCTGAGGGTCGGTGGGCGATTCCCCAGGTCCGCAGTGTCAGCCCCTCCCTCAGACATCACTCTTCGTCTGGAAGCTGAGTTCGTCGGGGCCAGCGGCCTCCTAGGAGATGGTGTCCAGCCGGTGCTCCCCCTGAACCTGGGGCTCTGGTGTCGTCAGACTTGGAGCGAGGGCTCCCCAAGCACAGGAAGGGCAGGGCCTGGACTACAGGCACCCCACAGGGATGTGGGAGACAGGCCCTCAAAACGTCTTGGGTGAAAAATACCTAAGAAGTGGAAGTTGGTAAATGCTGAATTCAGTGTCCCCAGGTGAGACGCGACAGCTGACCAGGGGCAGCTCAGCCACTTCCCCAGAGGGACGTGTAGGACTTAGGACCCGGGCAGGGTCCCGAGGAGTGATGCGCTTCGCAGGTGGAGGTCACCAGGTCCATTTATTGGCTGGGAAGGGCTACAACAGCCCAGGTACTGAGACAGGAGCCTGTGGACCGGAGCGAGCTTGCCCGGGGCGGGGGGCGGGGTGGTCAGGGAGGCCCCTGCGCCTGTGACATTTGGGCCGAAAATTCAGTGCGGGAAGGAGCCAGCGCTGGGACTGGGAAGGCGCAGGGCCGGAGCCCGTGCTGGTGGCCGGGGTCTGCACGAGGCTTTAGGATCAGAGGGATCTGGGGCCGTCAGTGGTGGGAGAGGACATGGCGGCTGGGAACAAGGCCCAGACCGGGAGTGCAGGATGGGGACCCACAGGCATGACCAGGGGGCTGGAGGCCGGGGGCTGGGTGGGTTGGGTCTGTGGATCTCCTTGGGTACCAGGTTTTGGGGCTGCGCAGGCCACCCTTTCCAGGACTATGTAGCAGCCGAGTGCTGCCCTCTGCTGGGGTATCTGAGTATTACATCCATGGTGTCAGGCTGGACCAACCCCAGAACTTCCCTGAGAACTTCATGGGAACGTCCCTGGGATCCGTGGTCCTCAGGGATGCAAGGGGCTCCTGAGGCCTTCTTCTGCCCCTGATAGATCCTTGCTTGCTTACTCCTAGTGACAGGGAGCTCACTCCCTTTTGAGGCAGTCTGTTTCGACTCTATACAGCGCAGATCAGCTTGACCCCAGAAGGAGTTGCACTTGGCTTCCTCCCCGTCTCAGCCCTGCCCTCTGGGTCTCAGGACTGGCTGTAGGGCCTGGGGTTACTGACCTCCCCCCCACCAGCTGCCTTGCTCTGGGCTGGGCTGCTCCAGTTCCTCCAGGCCCTGCCCGCCCCCGCCCCACCCAGACAGCCTTATGCCCGTCCATCTTCCACACAGCCTCCTGGACCAAAGAGAGGACCTTGCGGGAGGTCCAGACATCCTCGGCCCCTGCAGAGGACGTGGCTTTCTCGGGAAGATCCCTACAGACCTCCCAAATGTGCCCCTCTGAGTTCCCCTGAATCCAAAGGGGGGTTGGCAGGGGGCCTGGTCTTGGCGAACAGCTGGGCATGAACAGAGGGGCGAACGGCTGAGTCAGAGGCCAGCAGGGGCGAGGCTGCAGCACAGGGGACCCTGGAGCATTATGGGCTCGTCCCACACTGCCTTTCCAGGACCTTCCAGCCCCAGCCCCTACTTCTGCAAATGAGGGTATTCTGAGGGAGGCCAAGAGCAGAGGGGAGGGGAGGGGAGAGAGGAGGAAACTGCGCAGGCTTGGTGGCAGAGGGGCAGGACCAATAGCCCAAGTAAGGAGCCCAGCAACTTAATCCATCACGTAAACAGATTCATTAATTTATCAAATACTCTGAGAACCTGCTATGTGCCAGGCACAGTCCTAAGCCTTGAGGCTACATCGGTGAATAAAACAGACAGAACCCTTTGTCCTCAGGGAGGCTAACACTTTAATGAAGAAAACAGTCAACAAACAAACAAGGTGCTTTCAGAGAGTGATAAGTGCTCTGAGGATGGAGGGGGGAGGGGACAGAGGTGGGCAGGGGAGGCCTCTCTGAGAAGAGACCTGAGTGATGGGAAGGGCCGGCCAGGTGAAAACCCGGGGGAACGTGTTATTTATACACATTTGCTTATTTTTTAACAGCCGGAGATGTAATTCATATAGCATAGAGTTCACCCATTTGAAGTGTACAGTTTAATGGGTTTTAGTATATTCAGATTTGTGTGAACATCACCACCGTCAATTTTAGAACATTTTTGTCATCCCCAAAAAAACCCCGTATCCACTGGCATCACCCCCGTCCCCACTCTCCCCCAGCCCCTGGCAACCATTCATCTACTGTCTATCTCTGTGGTTCCAGCTCTTCTAGATGTTTCTGGTAAATGGAATCTTACAATCCTGGTCTTCTGTGATGGGCTCCTTTCACTTAGCACCGTGTTTTTAAGGCCCATTCATGTTGTAGCATCTATCAGTACTCCGCTCCTGTTATAGCCAGATCATATCCCCTTGTGTGTATATAAGACATTTTATTTATCCATCATCAGTGGGACATATGGGCTGTTTCCACTTTTTGCTGTTGTGAATAATGCTGCTGCGAGGATTTGTGTACAGGTTTTTGTGTGAATGTATGTGTCCAGGGCTCGTGGGCATGTGTCTAGGAGGGGAACTGCTGGGTCATGTGGTAACTCCATGTTTAATATTTTGAGGAATGGACAAACTGTTTTCCACAGTGGCTGCAGCATTTTCCATCCCCACCAGCACTGTGTGAGCAGTGTGTTTCTCCATCCTCACCAGCGCTTGTTATTGTCTGTTTTTGACCCTAGTGGGTGTGAAGTAGTTTCTCACTGTGGTTTGGGTTTGCATTTCCCTGACAGCAAGCGATACTGAGCATCTTTTCATGTGCTTATTGGCCATTTGTATATCTTCTTTGGAGAAATGTCTATTCAGTTTCTTTGCCCCATATTTGCTTGTTTTTGAAAACAAAAACCAATGACTACACAAGAGGATTGCCGAAGAAATTAATGGAAGCGTCTGCCTTTGTGGATGGGAACCGCAGAACTGCGAAGGTGGGGCTAGAGGTGGGGACCAGACTTCGCTATAAACCTTTTACATTTTTGCTTTTGAATCCTGCAAATGTATTATAAAAGTATGTTTTTTTAAGTAAAAGTGAAAAATAATAGCTGCATCAAGCCATCCAAGTTAGTCCTCGGCAACCCCTGGACGCAAATATCTGAAGCTCGTGTAAGGAAACCCGTTTGGGGTCTGGCTGGGGCTGAGCAGGCCGTGGTCCCCCTCCCCGCCCATGGTCCTCACCGGGTCCCTCACCTAGCCAGAGTGGGGTTCCTACTTTCCCTCCTATGGCAGGATGGCCGCCCTGCCATGCCCCCTCAGCTGTGTCTTATATAAAAACCCCTCTGGGGGAGGCAGCAGGATCGGAGGCCGGCTGTGGGAGGTGAAGCTCAGTGCGGTCCCCGTGTGCTGTCCCCGCGGCCGTGGTTCTTGGTGAAGGCAGCCGTGGGGACCGTGGATGCCCAGGCTCAGCCTCGGCCCTTTCTCACAGGAGTGTCCCTGGCCGAGCGCTGGAGGGTGTGGGTCTCCTGGCCCAGGGGTCCAAATCGGAGATCTCTCCCCAGCCCACGTCAGACTCAGGGGGTCAGGTCCGTCTGCATGTCCCCCTCATTAAAATATTGAAATATGGTTCATGTCAGAAGTTGCAGACTGTGCCTGAGCCCCCAGACTGGCCCCTATTGCAGCTCTGCTGTCCTGTCCCTCCCCCGGTCCCCCTCAGACACCCCCAGGACCTACAATGAAGGAGTTAATGCTCAGTGTAGCAGAGGTGTTTCTGAGTATATATTCAAATATTCTGAATATCCCCCCTGGGCAAAAAGCACAACACATGCAAAGGCCCTGGGGCAGGAGAGGGCCTGGCAGACTGGAGGAAAGAAGAGGCCACTGTGCCGGGAGCAGAGCCAGGGAGGGGGAAGGGGGCAGGGGGAGAGGATCACGCAGGGCCTGGTGGGTCACTACAAGGACTTTGGCTTTTGTTGTGAGTGAGGTGGGAGCCCCGGAGGGTGCTGAGCGGAACAGGGACGTGGTTTCACTTAATTGTAGCCAGAGGAGTGGTCCGGCTGCTATCTGGAGATAGTCCGTGGGAATCGGGGGAGCAGGGGGGCTTCCACTGTCATCCAGGGGAGAGAGGGTGGCCGGGACCAGGGTGGGGTGTGGAGCCAGGGAGAGGTCAGAGCAGGCCCGTGGGGTGTGAGAGAGGAGAGGCAATCGGGAGGGTTAGGTGGTCGTTTGCCGAGAGAACAAGGCTGCGGAGGAGAGGCCATCAGGGCAGGCGGGGCGCCCACTAGGCCCACTGGCGAAGCTGGCCTTCTCCTGGATGTCCGTCTGAACAGAAACAACTCGGAGGCAGCAGGACCTCCGGTCGGGAGTTGGCACAGAGGTGGAGGTTAGAAGCATAACCATGGGCATGATCAGCGAATGGGTGGTTTACAAAGCCGGGGGGGGCTGGATGGGACCACCAGGGCGTGAGCGCAGACAGAGGAGGCCGGGGATGAGGCGACCAGGAGGAGCCAGGCACCAAGACCAGGAAGGGGCTGTGGGGCCCAAGGGGAACCGGAAGGACATCATCAGCTGGTTCACGGTTGTATCCCTGCACCAAGCAGGCGCCAGTGCACAGTAGGTGCTCACTCAATAGTGTAGAATGAACGAACGCATGGATGGCCGGCTCCTTTGGACCCTTCGGTTCCCTTGCTGGCAGACCTCAGCCATTGGTTCCTTTACCACCTACTGAGTGAGACCTACTATGCGCCGGGCACTGGTTTAAGCCCCGGGGGGCTCAGCAGTTTAGCGACCAGACAAGGGAGCTGACGACCCAGTGGGAGAGACAGACAATGACCACAAAAACCCGTCAGTGTGCTGTGAAGCTTCAGAGGCGCGCTCCCACGAGATATGTGTAAGGCAGGCGGCCCTGGTTTTCCATTTAGGGTAGTGAAGGAGTTTCCCTTTAAAATGCATTCAAGTGAAAAAAAAGTCCATTTAAAGAAAGCTGTTACTTGGATACTGGTGCAGAGATCCTAGCGTGTTGACGGTCATCGTGGCGATGGAGGTTTGGGCTCTTTGTCTCCTTCCCTGTGAGGCAGGTGTTATCATCCCATTTTACAGATGAGGAGACTGAGGCCAAGAGAGGTGAAGGGCTTGCCTCCAGGCCTCCTGCCCGCCCTCTGGGGCTCTTCCTGCACCAAGAGGCTCTTCTCCCGTGAGCAGCAAATTTGGGAGCTCCCCGAAACAGCTGGGGAACTTTCCATATGCAAATATTCCATCCGGTCCATTAACTAAAATCGCAGCAAATAAACTATAATCACAAGACCTATTATTAGCGTGGAGGCACGCATAATTACCCAGCGCAGATTCACTGTTGGAAGAATCTTCATCGGGGTGGGGTGTTTACCAAACCCGCGAAGGGTGAGGCGTGTGGAAATAATGGGAAGCTACAGGGTGTACCTGTGTTCCCACTGATGCAGCTGGGGGTGAGCCAGGGAGCATGGCTTGAGGGTGTTCATTAATCCTTTCTGTCGGTGGACATTTATTAGACACCTACTGTGTGCAGGCCCCATCAGTGCACTGAGGGATGCCGTGGTGACCCTGCCCCTATGGACCTGACATTCTCTTGAGGGAAGATAGATGTTGGAAAAAAAAACAATTAAACAGGATCATTTTAAATGCTCTGGATGAAATGAAATGGGCACCTGGGGGGCCATTTCAGCGAGGGTGCTCAGGAAAGTCTTCCCAGGCAGGTGAGCTCTGAGCTGAGACTGGAATAGAGCGAGATGTGCGGAGACCTGGGAGAAGTGCGTTCTGATGGAGGGAGCACATGTGCAAAGGCCCTGAGGCAGGGACAAGGCAGGGAGCAGAGTGGGGGAAGGGATGAGTGTCAGCAGGTGAGCGGAGTGGCGGAGGTGTGGGAATCTGGGGAGGCCTGGAGCTGATTGGCGTTTGTACAGGATGCAGTGTCACAGTGTGGGGAAAGGGCGGTAGCCCCGGTCAGGATGGAGAAGGACCCTGGCCCTCCCAGGAAAGACACAGGCTCTGGTTCCCAGCCCTGGGGGTAGCTCTGTGCACCCAGCTTCCTCCAGGCCACTCCCCAGGGCTGAACCGGCTTGCAGACAGATAGGCCTCTCAGCTCTGATGATGAGCTGTGTGCCTGGCGACCCTCCTCGTGTCCATTCTCTGCGAGGACCCTGCTTTTCCCATTTCCCAGGGTATGAACTGAGGCTCAGAGACAGGTAGTCACTTGCTGGGGGTCACACAGCAGGTGAGTGGTGGGCTGGGACCTGAGCTGATAGGTTTGATGGCAGAGTCCATGCCTGCTGGGCCCCCAGCCGACCCCAGCCCAGTCTGCCCGGGAGCAGCCTTTATCCGACCAGATGGGGCTGCGTCTCTCTGGGCTGGGTGACCAGAGACCCCAGCCGTCCAGCCTGGGCCCCACCAGCAGCCCAAGTCCCCAGACAGACCAGGCCCCCACTGGCCTGGAGAGGAGCCTCCTTCCAAGTACCCCCTCCCTGGGTAAAGATGAACAGGTGACCAAACTGGGCCCATGGCCGCCTGGAGGTGGGGGACAGGAGACCGCAGGGCCCAGGCGCCATTGGGTCAGCCCTGCCCCCTGCAGCCCACATGCCCCTCGGGCCGGGACGATCCTGGACAGTCTCACAGGTAGGGCGAGAGGTGGTCCAGCCTCGTCCCCCATCCGTAAACTGGGGAAACGACACCTGAGTCAGAGGGTGGCGAGGGGACCCACTTGGGTAACGGCCACACACGACTTGAAAACTATAAAAGGGGCTCTGAGGGCAGGGCCGTCCTCAACCCCGGGGCGCTCAGTCCAGTAAGGACCCCTCGGGGCTGTGGCCTGGTGCCCAGCCAGCTGCACCCGGGGTTCCAGGGCCGCCTTCTCAGCGCCCTGACCTTCCTACCCCTTCGTATGCTGCCGCCTTTGGGGAATACAGGTCACGGGCGCCCCCGCTTCCAGGCGCTGCTGGCACCCAACCCGGGGTGTTCCCAGCAGCCTCTGCCAGGGGCCAGGTGGGACCGGTCCTCAGACAGGAAGCCCAGGGGAGCAGGGAGCAGGGATGGGCCCCAAGGTAAGCAGCGTGGAGCCAGGGTTCAAACCCACATCCGACCCCAGACCTGTGCGCTGTGCCCCTCAGGACCCGTCTCCTCATCCTTATATGATAGCTCGTTGGTGTTTCAGTCACTTTTAGATGACTGGGGAATTTTTTGTAATAATATATTTTTCCCATACTATAGTTAAGTATGTTGTAGAACATTTGAAAAATAAATGAAAATGAAAAGGGAAATAAAGTCGATCAGTGACCCCCACTCGAGGGCCAGCTGTCGATGTGGTGTTTTTCTGGTTGTATCTCGGTCACATTCTTAGGTTTGTACGGAATACACGCTTTGAGAACCTACTTTTTTTTTTTTTTTTTTTTTTTTAACGAACAATCGTTAATGTCATTGTTTGTCAACATCCCTTTTGAAGGCTGCCTGATGCCCGGTGCCAGGCAGGAACCATGTGTTTTTAGCAGCTTCAGCATTGGGCGTTCACCTTCCTATTTGTTTGGGGTTTTAGTTTGTTTATTGTTGTAAATAGTGCCGTGGTGTGCATGAAGCTTAGAGCTTACTTTGGGCTCTTTTTTGCTAAGAAATGTCGTTTCTGTGTTATGTCAGGCCCTGGGGGACACGGGGACATGGCCTGCATCTCTGTGACAGGAGAGGGTGGTTGATGGACCCGCAGGGAGGACGGGCAGGGCGGGGGCTGGGCAGTGAGCGGCGGGAGAGCCTGCAGCTGAGGGCCCGCGGCTCACCGGGTCTCTCCACCTCCTTTGCTGGCCTTTGCTTCTGCCCTTAAACGTCTGTATCCCCAGGGCTCGGCCGACCTCCCCTCCTCACCCCTCACACTTTCCCTCCCCTCTCCCCCGGAGCTGAGCCTCCAGCCAGACCCTTAGCGCCTCCTGGACGCTCCCCTTGGCCCCCAGGCACCGCATCCCAGCACATCCAAAGAGGAGGGTCATCTCTCTTCCACTGTGCACCTCTTCCCGTGTCCCAGTGTAGGTAAATGGTGCCACCCGCCACCCAGTGCCCAAGCCAGGAACCTGGGTGTCGCCCTTGTCCCCATACCTCACCCACACTTCTCCCCAAAACACCCCTTCTCTCCGTCCCACCCCACGCTGTGTGCAGGCCTCCCCCTCCTCCTCCCTCCAGAGGTGAAGCCCTCCAGCCTCTAATCTCCCCCCCCACCCATCCCCCATGAAGGATCTATTTAATCACAGGCTTAATCACACGCCCCTCCTCTGCTCCCCTTTCCCCTCAGACGACGCCCAAGGCCCTCAAAGGCTGAGGCGCATCACTCTCTGCGTCTCACCTCCACGCCTTTGCACATGCTGTTCCATCTGCAAGTAACGCCTTTCCACGCACTGTCTGCCTGACGAGTTTCTACTCATCCTTCGAGGCTCAGCGTCCACATCCTGCCCTTCAGGAAACTTCCACTTTTCCTTCCCGTTTCCTTTTGCCGAAGAACTTACCCCTCCTTCCCTCCCACTTATAAGGTATTCTGTGTAACTTCTATGGAAACAGTCACTCAATATTACACTATTCACTCAGAATTATAACTGTTAAAAGGCACAGGTATTGGGACTTTGGGTCGTAAGTGACAGAGGGCCCACTTCAGACTGGCCCAGGTGAAATGAGCTTATCAGCTCACATGACCTCAAAGCTTCAGGTGTCGCTGGATCCAGAGGCTCCAGTGACGACCCCAGGGCTGTCCCTCTGCCGCTCTCAGTCCGGCTCCTTGTCAGGCGCCTGTGTGAAGCGCCAGCTTGTATCTCTCAGGTCTGAGCTCAAGCTTAAGTCCAGAGGTTCTCTCTCCCAACAACGCCAGTGAAGTCGGGCTTCCTCTCAGGGCCCAGCTCGAGTCCCGTGCCCGATCCTGAGCCGGGAGAAGAATCAGCCCCACCCAAACCCCAGGCGCCGAGGGGGTGCAGGGGTGAACGCAGGAGGGGCGGCTCGGGGCAGGGAGACGGGTGGCGGTTCACCACGGCCCCAGGATGTGCCCATTCCCTTCCTCCAGGTGGGAGACGTGGCTGTTTCTCATCTTGGACCCCCACTGCCTGGACGGGCCGGCATCAGTCAGCGTTTTATGGATGAAGCAGCAAGTGGGCAGAGAATTAGTGCTGCTTTGTGATCAGGGAACGCTCCTGGCAGTCAAGCACACACACAGCCCGGCTCGGCTCCTAGATTCCCAGGAGGACCTGGGAGGAGCCCAGCCCCTAGGGATGCTGTCAGGTGGCACGGGGGGTGCTGCCCCCTTCATACGGATCTCAGAGGCCTCAGCCCTGTCCCAGGGAGCAGTGCAAATCACCAAAGACAGACAGACAGACACACACACAGAAGGGCAGGTGGGCCTTCTGGAAAGGAAAGGAGCAGTTACCAGCCCAGCAGTGACCACGAGCAGGTCCCCGGTCTACCCTGACCCAGCCAGTGAGCAGGGCCGACCCCGCCACCTGCCCTGTGCCCACCTGCCCGCCTCCCCGGCCTCAGCATGGGGTTTCCCAGGCTGGGGCGCCCAGACATCCCGGGGCCAAGGGAGGGTCTCAGGTGGGCAGCTTTTCTTTCATAACCATATTTATTTGAATATTTCTCGGTGGTCTAACCAGCCTGTCAGGTACACGATTTGTAATAGTGACTGGAAGTTTTGCTTTTAAATGAAAATTATTTTAGACTTAGAGGAGACTATTAATCAAATAATACAAGCAGGGTGAGAAGTGGGAGCCGCTGTGGGGTCTGTACACGCCGCCGGGGCTGCGGGGGCCACCGCCCGCTCTCAGTTCCACCTGGCGGCAGGCAAGGGGGGTGTGCGCAGGCCTTAGCCCGGGTCCCCCGACTCCAGGCCCAGCCGGCTGCAGTTCTGCGAGCCGCCCAGCAGCCCAGCACCCCGACTAGCTGAGGCTTTCGGAAGCGGCTGAGTTTGGGTCGCCTGCCCCAAGTCCCACCGCTGGTGGCAGAGGTGGCTTCTGGTCTTGACCGCCGGGCTGCACTGCCTGCCTGCCGAGAGGGTGCAGCCGCTCGAGGGGGGCGGAGAGGGGGCACCGCCCCTGCTGGGAGAGGGAGGGGCCCACCACCCCGCGCACGCTCGGACCCGTCACCTCTGGCTCGGCGTCTGGGGCTGGTCCTCCTGCCCTGCCACCCACGCAGGCCTTGGGCCGGCCAGCGATGCCCCACCTGCACCTTCCCGCCCAGCCTGCCTCCCGCGGGAAGCGGCGCACAGGCTCCCGAGTGGAGGCTCCCGGGACCCACTGCCCCCACTTGCTCTCGCCCTCTGGGTGATCGGACGCCAAGTCTAGTCCCAGCCCCACAGAAGCCGGCACACCCTGCAGCGCTGGCCTCCACGCCTCCCCCCTCCCGCCAGCACATCCCAAGTGCCGCCAGAGCATCTGCGGGAGCATCTGCGGGGCCCCGGCTCCCTCCCGGGCGGGCTCCTTGGACCGGGTGTCCTTGGCAAGCCTGGCACGGCAGCGGGAGCGCAGAGACCGATGCCAGCCAGGTGGTTTCCAGCTCTCCATCAGCCGGGGCTCCAGAATGGCTCCAAGAAGCAGCAGCCGTTGCGTTTCAGCCACGTGTCAGGGACCCCTTCTCCCCCAGGACAGGGCACAGGACACGGGTAGTAACTGGTGCACAGCAGACGGGGTGTGCCCAGCCCCCAGGAGCCCGCCCACGTTTCCAGAGATAATTGCTGTGGTCACTTCCTCCCTTCCTTAGCTCCCTGAACGTGGTGGGGCGGGGGCAGGGGTGCGAGGGCTGTTCACAGCCTGGGGGACCCCCCCAGCTGCAAGAGCTGAGTCCACGCCTGGGATTTGGCAACTGCACAGGATAGCCTGTGGATTAGGGATTCCAGGATTCAGTGTCCTGAGTGTATGCTGAGGGCGAAAGAGCTTCATGGAAAATGACGCGTGGCGTGATTCCGTTTATGTAAAGTCTAGAAGCATGCACGAGTGTTCCTGCTGTTTCTGGGTACCTAGCCCCGTAGGAAAACTGCACGGAGAGATTTGCTACGGGAGTGAGTTCACTGTGGGTGTGTGAGGAGGGGGGCTGGTGTGGGGATGGAGCTGAGGTGACCATGGCTGCCATCAGACCCACTGTGTTCCAACTCTCATAGTGGGTGGGGCATACCCAGAGCTCACTGTCTGCATCTTTATGCCTTTTGGTGTATTGACTTTTTAATTTCGTAACTTTATATGATACCGCTTTTTAGGGTCTGCATAGTACTTGATACTTTCTACGGGCATGTGTATGTAGCTTAATGCATAGGAAACGTTCTGGAGGGTACATCCTGACAGATGACAGTGGGTACCTCTGCAGAGGTGGGCTAGGGCAGTGAGAATTGGGGGAGTGGTCAAGGGGACCTTGCTTTATTTAAGGAGAAGAGATTTTCATGTTATTTATGAATTTAAGATTGTTCCTTTAAACCGTAAAGCTTAAGCAAGAATGAAAAAAGAATTCCAGGCCTTGAAGGATTTGTGATTCTGAGATTTGAAGAGTCAGAATGTAGATGGGAAGATGCTGGGACCGCCCCCCGCCCCCAGCAGTGGCCTGGAAGGTCCTGTGGCCTGGGGAGCTGTTGACTCCCTGCTCCAGCCCTCTCTGTCCTTCCTCCGTCACATGCTGTTGTGCTCCTTTCATGGTGGGGACAGATGGGGACAGTGGCCCCAGGCTGCGGGAGCCGCACGCTCTCTGTGTAAATGTGCCTGTCCGCCTGCAGGGTGGAATTTTCCAGTGGAGGCGGGAAGTCCTGGGTGTGAAACGTTTCCCTACCACCGTTGGCCTCTGCTTTCTCCTCCCAGTCTGGGTTGCTTCCAGGGGTCCACAGCGACCGGGGCGGGGGGCAGGGGGTGAATGCCAGCATTTCCGGAGTGACCCAGAGAGTGGGTGACTGCTGGGGTGAGGACCTGTCCCAACGCCAGTTCCCATGTGCCCCAGTCCCGGGCCTGCAGGAGGGGGTGGGTGGGTGAACCTGCCTTTGGAAAGGCCGGCTGCCCCATGCTCCCCACCCCAGGCATCTGGTTACGGTTGGGAGAGCCCCACCAACCTCTCAGTACTAAAGTCCTGCGGCGCCACTTCCTCACTGTGTGCCCTTGGACCCGCTCCTGACCTCAGCCTTCACATCTGCAAAGTGTGCTGACAAACCCACCCTCCGATGGTGATGGTGCAGGCTTGGTGTGAGGCAGGCAAAGCCCACACACACGCCTGCACGTGTGGGCACGCCCCCTTGCTGAGTGACCTTTGTCACTTCCCGAAAGGACAAGCCTGTGGGTCTCTAATCTCAGCTCGACAATTTTTGGAGACTCCCTTGCACCTGATCCTGTGCTAGAAACCCACCTTCAGAAATCTAGCACCTACCCACGTGCCTTGTAAACACCTACAGTCTTGGCATTTGCGTCTGAACTCCGGGGTCTTCTCCATTTGCCTTATTTTGAAATAACAGGCTAACATGTAAGAAACACACATGTAAGTTTGTGAGGAGGAAGTGTCAAAAAGCAGTGGGCGTGCAGGTGATATCATGACCCCCAGGGAGGCTCCAGGGTTCCGAAAGTGGAGACCCAGGAAAGGGACACTGGAGCCGGCCCTGCCGGTGGAAAATGGATGTGATAAAATAATCCCCACTCTGAGGAGGTCCTGAGGAGAGATGCTAGGGCCCAGGCCTGGGAGCCACAGAGATGGGGGGGTTGAGTCTTGGCTCTGCCATGCATGGAGGTGAGCCCCCTCTGAGTGGGGGGCCTCTGAAGAGTCACTAAACATTGGAGCTGAAACAAAACCAGCCTCGTGGTCATAGTTGTTATGATTTTTGCATTGTTCTTAAAATCTTGTGCAGCTGCAGTGGGGAGAGAGGTGGGTGGGCTCTGCCACAAGTTCAGGCACTTACTTGACAGCCTTCTTCTCGGGGAGTGAAGTACCTGCTGGAGGAAGATGGGTCCTTCAAAGGTGTGATTCAGGAAGCCTCTTGCAGTTCTGATGCCCTTCACCTCCGTTGCCCAGCCCTCATCTCTACTCCTGCTCCACGTGAGCGTGTACAGCCAGAAGAACTGGCTCCTAGTCCCACCCCTGCCACTCTGTGCTGTGCAACTTCAGCCAAGTCACTTGCCTTCTCTGAGTTCTGTTTCCTCCACTGTAAATGAAAGACTAAAACAAAACTAGACGATGCAGCAACCCTCCTTTGCCTACATTCAGCGGGTCTGAAAGCCCAGAGAAAATGGGAAGAAGAGAATGGCCTTCTGAGTTGCCGCCAAGGGGCCGGGGCATTCCTACCCATTTGCTCATGTAATTGTCCCAATGAGGAAGTTTTGCAAGAGCTTAAGAGCCGAGACTCCGGAGCCAGACTTCCCTGGTGTGCCGCCCACCAGCTGTGTGGCCCTGGGCCAGTTGCTGAACCTCTGGCTTTAGTTTCCTCTTCTGTAAAATCTTATATCCCACTGAGGTTGTTATTAGGATTATAATGCACTTAAACATTATATATATATATATATATATATATATATATGCATATATGAAATAGATTTGGAGTTCCTGGTTTACATGTGAGGAAACAGACTCTCTGATCAGTTCAAAGTGAATCTGGGAGGGGAGGATGGATGGCGACCTTCTCATCGTCACCTCCCGGTGACTCACTCACTCCAGCCACACTGGCATCCTCAATGGTACTCAGACACACTAAGCTCATTTCTGCCTCAGGACCTTGACACTAGATCTTCCCTCTGCCTGGAATGTTCCCCCCCTAGATCTTCCATCATACATGTCTCAGCCCACATGTGCCCTCTCTGACCCCCCCACACCTCTGATGTGAGGGAGGGGGCTTCCCTCCCTCCCCTCCCCCTCCCTTCCACCTTCTGCTTTATTTTTATCCTGATCCTTACTACTATGCAAAATTATCTTTGACTACATGTTGACTTCCTATTTCCCCCGTAGAATGTAAACGGGGCAGTCTAATGAATGAATGAGGGCAGATAACGTTGCCTTATTCACCACTGGGTTGCCAGTCCCACAGCAGTGCCTTTGGAATGAGTGAGTGAGTGGGTACATGAATGAGCGGGCACCACAGCTAGACCAGAGATTCCGCTAGCCCCAGGACATGGCCAGCATGAATGATAGCAGCTCCGCATCCATGCGGCTGCTGTGTGTGGTAAGCCCTCCTGGAACCCTGTGACATAGCTACTGTGATCCCATTTTACAGTATCATAGATCAAGGCTCCCAGAAGAGAGGCGGCTTGCCCAAGATCTCAGGGCCTTTGAGAGGCAGAGCCAGTCTGGGAATCTGTCGGCCTGACTCCAGGGCGCCAACCCCGTGCGCTCCGTGCCTCGCACGTCTCCGTCGCAAAGGCAGAGAAGCCACCCTGGGAAGCAGCGTCATCGTAGGCTCCGGGGCAGCGCATGCATTTTAGCAACAGATTTCCAGGTTCCGAGTGCCGGGCCGTGGCGCGGGCGCTCTCCGCCTGGTGGGTGACTTTGCAGCGAGGGCGCCACTGGGCGGCCGCTCCTGATGCTGCGGTTGCCATGGCGACGAGCGCCTCGGCGATTGGTCCAGCGCGGCCGCACTACGTAGCTCCTGGGGCGCGGGGGAGTCTCTGCTCCGGTCCCTCCTCCGGATGCTGCGAGAGCAAAGCGGGTGTGGACACTCCCCCAGCCTTCCCCTCCCCCCGGCGCCCCGCCACCACGGATGTGCGGGAGGGAAAAAGCCCGAGGTGGTCTCAGGTAGCAGCGAGGCCCACGCCCCCCCGCCAACCTGGCGACCACGTCTTCGCAGGCTGCCAGGCTCGGCGTGAGCCCTGCGTTACCTGGGCCCCTCGGAGCCCGCTGCTGCCGCCCCCTGCTCCTGGCCCAGCCTCCGTGGAGCAGCCCGCCACCCCCGGGAATGTGACTCGCCCTCGATTTAATTTTATTCCCTTCCACTTCTCGCCTGAGCATCTGCGCGCCTCCAACCACGTTGAGCCTCCACCACTGGAGAGGGAGAGAGAAGGGAAAACTGCCCCCAAACAGGATGGCGTGCAGGAGACGCTGTTTGTGAGTATAGGTGGCAGGTTTATGCCTGGAACTCGAGGCCAGAGGGGCCGCAGCCCAGCTTGGAGCTGGAGCGGGGGCTCTGTGCGGGGAGGGGTGGGTTGCCGTGCAGGTGGCTTGCAGAGGGAGCTGGCCACCAGGCAGAGATGCCAGCATTTGTCCCCTGCAGTGGAGGTGTTTGTCAGTGGTAACGATGAGGGAAAGGCTGTTAGTCAGCAGGACTCTGCTGGGCTGTAAAATTCCCTGTCTCTGAGGGCGGGTAGCACCCCAAATCTATGTACAGGGTCCCCCGACCTGCTGCTACCATTGTGGCGTTTGGTACAGCCCTCCTGTGTCCATTTGGAAAAAGCTTCTCGTGCCCGGCTCTTCCGTGACTGGCACTTCAGCCACCGCTGATGGAAGGTTGGCAGGAAGGTCAGGGTGGACACAGGGTGCTGTGCCCTCCAGGGACAGGTGAAGGTCCAGCCTGCCCTTGTGAGCAGGGAGCAACAGTGTCCCTCCGTGCCACCCAGGTGTTCTGTGGGCCTGAGGCAAACACCTGTCTGCTGGGCGCTAGGCCAGCGGCAGAGACTGTGAAAGTCTGCACGGGGCAGTGACATCACAGGTCTGGGTATTTATGGAAAGCCAAGCCTGGGCCTCGTTAAGCCAGGCTTCCTGGGGCGTCACATTAGAATGCCAGCTTCCCTCGCAGCTCTCCGGGCCTCTGCGATGTTCTGTTCTGGGGTGAGCAGCCTTTGGTCTCTGGCCTCACAGGACCCCTCCTCTGGGACCGGAAGCCATAGGGGTTGAGACACAGACCCACGTCTCCTCCTGCCCTAGGTACCTTACGCAGGCCAGGCCTCTTGGGGCTGTTCAGTGACCTCAGACCTTGTAAGATCAGAGGGCAGAGCTGGACCCTTAGGCTGGGCTCAGTCCCCCGGACTAGAAAGGTGAGGCCTGGAACATTACGTAGGGGGACATCTGGGGGGCACTCCAAGGCCTTGAACCCCCCTATACCATGACAAGGGCCCCTGGAGCCCCTAGTGAAACAGCACCCATCCCCCTCCATCAGGGGACAGACAGCTCTCTCGCTAACGGAGCGTGAAGGAAAGGAAACATTGCTCCTGCCACTGTGTCAGTCGGCCCGGGCGGGAGCCCCTGGGGTGATGAAGGTGGCCTGGGTCTGTGGTTTGCTGTGATGTTCATTTGCTTCTTAAGTGGAAAAGCCCACGGGTTGGTTTGTTGACGTGAGCAGAACACGCCAGAGTTCTCCCCCCTGTGACAAGGCCCCGGCTTTTCTGGGAAACAAATAGTAAATCCTTTCCCAGCATGGAACTTCCGCTGTTGCTGGGAATAGGTCCGAGGCAGCCGTCTTTTTTCTGCCACACCTTTGCCTGGGCCCAGGAGCCTGATGTCAGAGAAATTCTCAACTCTCAGGGACTGTTAAACCCTGGGGGAGAGGGGGTGTCCTCAGGGTGAAATGTGATGTCGGACGTTGCCTGCACTAGGCCCAGCTCCTGGTCTCAGTGATGGAATTCGCACAGCAGCCTTGGCTGGGCAGACACTAAGACTCCCATTCTAGAGATGGGGAAACTGAGGCTCAGCAAACCTCCCCAGGAAACTTGGAGTGTCTTGGCCTGAGGGTGGGGGTCTCAGCCCAGGCTCTGCGCTAGAAGCAATGGAGAATTTTTTAAAACTCCCATGCCTCAGTCCCATCCCCAGAGATTCCAGTTTATGGGTCCGGGGAGGGCCCAAGCCTCAGGATCGTTTTAGTTCTCCGCGTGATTTTGCTGCACAGCTGTGGCTGATGTTCACAGATGCAACCATTTCCCTTGGCATCACTGCCCAATCCTATCTGATTGTGATTTTGCTGAGGACACAGCTACCATACTGATTTCAGTACCCCTCCTGGATACCAGTACAGACTCATTCAGTCTGCCGGGAGCCCAGGAACCTGCATTTTAACACCTGGCCCCTGGAAGGACCCACAGATCAAGCCTGTCTCACCCGCTCGCCTGGGAGAGGGGCTGGGCTGTGGGAAGGGCAGCCCGTCGGGCACTCTGGGCTCCCTGCCTCCCTCCTGTGGGTCTCTCCATGCTGCCCTGGCTTTCAGGCTCCCACAGTCTGGCAGCACAACCCCCAGGCCGTCCCCCCACGTGCTGCCACCAAACCCACAGGCACCAGAGATTGCAGAGAGACTGGGGAGGGGGTGGCTGAAGAGGAGGGGTCACACTGCTTTATAGAAAGATTTGGGGACCAGAACCAGGGCTATCCCGCACCTGCAGCTCAAACCTTGTTCCCCGGGCTTTCAACGTGGGGAGGGCTGGGGAGTTGAGTGTCTCCAGACGCTTAACTTTCAGGACAGCTGGAGACACCAGCCCAGGACCACCGTAGCCACGATCAGAGCTGAACTACTGGGCTTCGAGGCTTCTCATGCCACTTGCCTCATTGGTTCTCACCACTGCCATAAAGTGGGGTGTTAATGACCCCATTTTACGGAGGAGGAAACTGAGGCTCAGAAAGGGGTAGCAACTTGACTGAGGTCTCATAGCTGCTTCCTGCCACGCACTTGGCGGTACATCCCTCCCTCAATATGCCGCACACCAGGGCTAGACAGACATGCTCCAGAAGGAGCCCTGCCAGCTACCCGCCCCATCCCTTCCCGCCTCCCTGTCCTCCAGTCTCTTCCCCTCCACCCTTTGGGCTCCCAAGAGAGCTTTGGAATCTAGACTCCGTAGGCACTGAGAGGAGGCGGGTCCCCATCTGGGAGCTCAGGCACTGATGGAGGTGGCCAAGTGAACGAGAGAAAGGATGACAGTGGGAGCAGGAGAAGATTTATTAATGAGATGGGGAAATCATGAGGCCTCCAAGAATCAGTTCCTTAATCAAATTTGCTAACAACCAAGGCCATTACTGTACTGACAGCTTAATTAATGGGGTCTTAATTAATGTCAGCCCCCTCCCAACCGAAACTACGCCTAACACGGGCACATCACTTCCTGCTACTGGAATGCAGGGAGTCGGGCTGCAGGGAGTTTGCAGTGAGTGTGTGAGACTCTCAGAGCTGCTGGCGGGGAGGGGGCTGAAGTGAGGTGCTCATTTATAATTCATTCATTCATTTGCTCATTCATTCATTCACTCTGCCTGGAGCCACCAAATCTAGATGGCAGATCCCACCCTGACATGCCCCCGCCCCTTCCCTGCCCAGCACTGTCTCCGTCTGGCCCGCCGCTGTGTCCCTACTTGGGGGTTGGTTGGTCCATCTTGGCCACTAGAGTGTCAGCTGCACCAGGGCAGAGAGGTTGACAGTGTGTTAGCTGCTGCATCTCCAGCGCCTAGAAAAGCACTGGGCATATAGTAGTTGCTCAGTAAATCTTTGTTGATTGAATGAATGATGGATCTTGTGCCAGGCATTGCCCTAAGCAAGGGGGTACAGAGCCCAGTAAGAAATAGTTTCTGCCTTCTGGCAACCTGCAGGCCATGAACAGACGGTGTCAGTATATGAGTGCCAAGGGCCGGAACAGGACGGTGACCCAGAGGTGGGGAGGGTTCCCGCAACCCACAGCAGGCGTGGAGGGTGAAGGGAGGTTGCCAGGTGGTCAAGGAGGGGAGGGCGCTCCGGGTATGCAAACCTCAGGCCTCAGGTTGCAAGCATTCTGCAGGCGCGAGCTCATTTGACCTTCACAGAGACCCTGGGAAGTGGGGCTGTTGTCATCCCCTTTGTACAGACATTGCAACTGAGTCACCGAATAACTTGCCCCAGTGAGGGGTAGAGCTGGGCTTGCGCGCGGACAGGGCAGCCCCAGAGCCCGGCTCTAGTGCTCTGTGATGTACCGCAGGCTTTTACTCAGTGATCGCGTCTGGCTCCAGCCCCGCACCCCGAGGGTGAGCAAGAAGGAGGTGAGAGGAGAGCCTGGAGGTGTGGGCAGGACCAGGACAGGAGGCGGAGGGGCTCCCCCTGCAGGCAGGGGCCGTGGGCAGCCACGGAGGGTTCTGCTCCGAGGTGGCGGCCGCAGTTCCATCGCTGGACTGTAGAAGGAGGTTGGGGGTAGGGAGACCGGGCGGGGCTCTCAGCCGTCCTTTTCCTGTGCCCGCAGCGGGGCACACGTGTCCCGGAGAGCAGGAGCGCCCTCATCCCAGGCCCTCGGCCCTCCGCACCGCCTTGGGCCGTGGGCAGCTGCTGCCTGCAGGTCTGCTCAGGGCCGGCCCGGGAGCCAGGGTGGTCCCCGGAGGCCCCAGCTCGTGGCCTGCCAGGCAGCTCTGTGGCCCGGGTGAGAGGGACCCGTCCCCTCTCCACCGTGAGGCTGACCTTCACACTCAGTTCCGGTCTGGCCTGGCAGGTGCCCAGGGGTGTGGACAGGGACCCCCCAGCTCGCCCTGAGGGACAGGGACACTACCGAGCCAGGGCCGGGGTGGGGCTCGTCCTTGCCGCCCGCCCTTGGCAAAGTGCTTCCTGCACCATCTCCTGTGGGGTCTGTCCTTCCTCCCCAGACCCCACTCTTCAGCAACCCCATTCTGTCCGCCCTTGAGGGAAGACGCAGGTACACAGAAGGTGGGCAGACAGCAGGGCCGGAGGGCGGCCAGGCACAGCCGGGTGACAGACACGGCCCCTGGTGCCTTGTCCCTGCTCAGGTTCCTGACCTCCGGCCACGGGGTTCTGCCCCTCCCCCCATGCGCGCTCCGCCTGGAACTAGAACGTGGCCACGGCTCCGGCCCTCGTCCAGGGCGCTGAGGGTGCCTTGTCTGGCAGCAGCAGGGAGCCCAGCATCTGGGGCCTGCGGATGAAATTGGTTTTGTCTCCACCTGCAGGCACCTAGGAGGCATTGTTGCCGGGTGCTAAGTGCCCACCAGGCTCACCTTGAGGCCTGCTGCTTTCGGCAAAGCCTGTGTCTGCTCCTCCCTCCCCCCCTACCTGCTCACTGGCTCTTGTTCTCTCTCTGTCCCTCCACTCACCCCTGCCCCTTGGTCTCTGAGGCCCTGGCCCTCCCTGGAGCTCCCAGAGCAGGGGAAGGATGCTGCGCTCCAGCTCTGCCCCTGCCTTGCTGTGTGACCCTGGGCCAGCCTCTTGCCCTCTCTGGGCCTGTGACCTCATCTGGAACGAGAGCGGCAGGGTCAGCTTTTGATGGTCCTGTTATGCGGACTCACACAGGAGGCTGAGGGGAGAGGGGCCAGGGCCTACCAGAAGCAGAAACTGAGTGTCAGCCGTTCTGGCTCTTTCACACACAGCCCGTCCTGTGTATCACTTGTGGTCCCCGGGGGGGGGCGGTCACCATCCACCAGCTCATTCACTCACTCACTCCACAGTGGTTGTCAAGCACCTAGTCTGTGTGCCGGGCCAGGGCCTGCCGCCTGCAGCTGACGGTCTCAAGCGGGGACACGCGACAAATACGGCCCCAGAGCCCCACCCCGCTCCCGTCCTGCCTGCCCTTTCGGGAGAGCCCTTGCTGGTCCCTCTGCCGGGAGGGCCCTTTCTCCCCCTCACCTCAGACCTCGAGATCCAATCACGCCTCTCTCTCGGCTCCCCAGGCAAGTTGTCTCCTCGCCGAGTTCCCCGTCACCGGTCCTCCCCTTTGCCACAGTGCAGGCCCCTCTGTTGTCCCCAGCCACCTGCCTCTCCGTCTCCCCCACCGACTGGGACCTTCCCAGGCTAGGCCCTGCCTTTGTTTCCTGGCGTCCGTGTAGGCCCTGGCGTGGCAAGACACCAATAACCTTCTTTTTAAAATCGTGGTAAAATACGCATAACATGAAATTTACCAGTTTAGCCGTTCTTAAGTGTGCAGTTCGGTGGCATTAAGAACATTCACACTGTTGTGCAGCCATCACCACCATCATCTGCAGAACTTTCTCATCTTCCCAAACTGAAGCTCAGTCCCCACTAAACACGAGCCCCCCTTCCCCTGCCCCAGGCCCCGGGCGCCCACCATCCTACTTTCTGTCTCTATGGATTTGACTGCTCTAGGAACTCATATAAGTGGAATCACGTCGTATTTGTCTTTTTGTGATTGGCTTATTTCGCTTAGCATCATGTTTTCAAGGTTAATCCATGTTGCAGCCTGGGTCAGGATTTCCTTCCTTTTAAGGCTGAATAATATTCGATTGTGTGTATAGACCACACTTTGTTGATCCGTTCGTCTGTCTGTGGGCACCTGTGTTGCTTCCACCTTTTGGCTACTGTGAATAATTGAACATCGGTGTGCAAATATATCTTTGAGACCCTGCTTTCAATTCTTTTATGTATATACCCAGAAGAATTGCTGGATCATATGGTAATTCTATGTTTAACTTTTTGAGGAACCTCCATACTGTTTTCCACAGCAGCTGCACTATTTTACATTCCCACCACCATTGCACAAGGATTCCAATTTCTCCACATCTTCGCTCACACTTGCTATTTTGTTTTGTGTTTTTTGTTTGTTTGTTTTTGTGATAGCAGTCCTCAGGGTGTGAAGTAGCACTTCACTGTGGTTTTGATTTACCCTTTCTTGTATAAAGGCAGGCGTGAGTGGTAAAGTTCAGCCTCCTTCTCTGATGGACCACTCAGCCCCGAGGACCCCTGACATTGTCTGGGGAGGGCTGGGTCTGCTGGGCACCTGCTGGCTGATGCCTCCACTGCATTTGTCCAAGTTTCTGTCCTAGGGGAGGGTTGGGGGGGCGTGGACGTGAGGCTCTGGTCTCCCCACCCAGAATCCAGTCCTCCAGGATATAAATATCCCAAGGAGTTGGGTCCTTGGGGGTACCTGGCACGCAGTAGGTGCTCAGAAGTTTTTAATCACACCAATAACACCTGCTTCCGTCTTTTTTGGCTGTTCTTTGTTTATTCATATAATTGAGAGATAATTCATCCACATGGTACAAAAATGTCTGTACACAGTGCAAAGGCGCCTCCCTCCCCTGTCCCTCTGCCCAGAGGCCGCCACTGTGTCCAGTTTCTTGGGGTCCTTCTGGGAAAGTTCTGTGCGTCGATGGAAATACTTTATTGTTGAAGTGCCTCAACCACCCAGCCACTTACACAAAGAGTTTCCAATCGCTGCTTTGCAGTTCTGGATTTGAGGGCCCTCTGGGGGGACATGGTAACCAGCAAGCCCTTGAAGGAGGTGATGTTCTCCCTCTAGCGGGAAGCCCTAACCAGTGGCTGGCAGAGTGGTCTCCATGAAGGAAGCAAAGCCGCGGCAGGAGAGCGGAGGTGGGAGGGTCTGGTCCTGGGGCATCCGAGGATAAGATCACACCAGGCCTCCCAGCAGCCTGTTTGTCCTGCGCTGGCTGTCATTCCAGATCCGTTCTGTTGGCACATTTATTAGCTTCTGTTCAGCGCTGGGCATGGACTGCATCCTGGGGGGCAGCGACTCCTGCCCAGAGGATACGGACACAGGTGGAGTTGCCAGTGTGGGGTTAGAGAGTGTGCTAGGGGCTTTCAGCAGGGGCCGCCGGGCACGTGGGCGGCATTCGGGGTGCATGCAAGGAGAGGTGTCTGGTTCCCTACGGTGTAGGGGGCAGGCCTGCACAGCCGAGACCTGCGAACGTCTCCCCAGATCCTCACGAAAGTGAAAATCCGCGCATGGTTATCTGAACCTGCACCTCACTCCACGTGACACCTAAACCACTAAACACATTCCGCGTGATTGTCACATACATTGACCTTTCCAGGAATGCGGCTGCTCTCCTCACAGTCAGGGGAAGATCAGACTCTGATATGTTCAGAGCTCTGCCAAGAGCCGTCACCACTGAGAGCATCACGGCACCGAGGGCAGCGTCCCTCGTGGCACCCGAGTGGCGAGCAAACCCCTGTACCCGCCTGGGTGTGTAGCCGCTGTCACCCAGAGGGGCGGGCAACTGACTGCCTCCCTGCGTGCCCACCACTAATACGCAGGTCACCTCGTTATAAACTGCTTTCCTCTTTTTCTCTCTATATTGTTACAACTAGGGCATTCTGTTGATTTTTGTTTTAAAATATGTGTGTAGATAGATCATGTGATTCATGAACTTCATTTTAGACCAGAGAAAGGGTAGCACAGGTTGCAGCTATCAGGAGGAGGTTTGGACGAGGGGTCTTTGCGGTGATGGAACTATTGTGCGTCTTGACGTGAACATGCACGTAGAACCACGTGGAACTAAGCCCTCCCGCCGCTACCAGAGACACACGAATAGGCATCAAACAGGAAATCTGTCCAAGATGGTGGCTGGTACCGTCAGCATTGTGCTGGTGACGTTGTCCTGTAGTTTTGCAGGACGGTGGGGGAAACAGGGTAAAGTATAGATAGGATCTCTCTGTATTATTTTTAACAACTATAGGTGAATCTACAGTTATCTCAAAATTAAAAGTTTAATTGGAAAAAAGAGGCCCGGGGCAGGTGTTGGGTCTGATGAGCTGGACCCTTGGTGACTGTGGGACAGGAAGGCCGCGACCACCCCACACCCTGTCTCAGTCCCTCCGTGGGAGGCCTGTGTGGTCACAAGCCTTCTCCCCAAGGCTGAACCCCACCAGGGCACTGGGACCAGCCTCCTCCCTTTAGCTGCCAGCTGGGGCCTGGTCGGTCCCTGGCACCCAGTTTTGAGACCTTGGAGCAGGGTCTGGTCCATGCTCCCAGAGCCCCTGGCGGAGCTGGGCCCCAGGCTCCCTGCCCCCCACCCCGAGCTGCCCTCGGCCGGGCGGCCTGCTCCCTGGACCTGCGGGACTGCCCTGCTGCCCAGTGCCGCCAGCACAGCGGTAGTGCGGGCAGCTGGCTCTCCCGCCCTCGGCCCCCACGTCCCTCCCCCACCCAGCAGCAGGAGCTGGGACAGACACAGACTGACCGTTCCTTCAAGTGCCATTTTGAAGACTAAAATGAACCCAGCCGACTAAAACTGAAAGGTTAAAGGAAGCACGTGTTCTTGGTGAGTTTGTCCTCCTGCACGTTGACTGTTCAGTGGCTCGGCTTCTGGCACATGGACTTGTCACAGGTTGCAGGGCAGCCGGGACGAGGCCGGCGAGGCTGCGGGTGGCAGGGTCCAAGCCAGCCCGCGCGTGGTGCCGGCTCGGGGCCCGGCCCACCCGTACCTCGGAGCCAGGCTCACTGGACAGACCCATTGGGGGGCCCTGGCCTTCCCTCCAGTTTATCCGATTTCCTGGGGATGAGCTGGGGACCTGAGGGCTCCAGGAGCCCGAGATGCCCCCTGCCCCCTGCTCCCTGTCCCCGGGAGTGCATGACCCCGGAGGAGTCCCCGTGCGAGGGTCCCATCGGAGCAGCCCCCGGGCTCCTCGGGCGGCGATCAGGTGTGGCTAATTTCATTCCTCGTCAGGCTGGTCCCGGCATCTGTTTGGAATGGTTAATAAGGGAAGCGATACATTTTTAATCAGTGCGGCTCTCGCTGGAATCCTCAGCCCGGCTCTCAAAGGCCTCACCAGGCCAAGATAACACAAGTGTCTTCTCACATTTGCTCTGTTATCAATTCCGGCCCTACCTAGTCCAGGGGGCATGGCCGCAGGCGCCCTGGCGTCCCTCAGATCCCTCATCCGTGGTCGGGCTTCAGGCCTTGACCATCTCCGGGGTTGCTGAGTGATTTTGGTACCTCGGACGAGCTCCCCGAAACTGGATGGGCCGAGCAGAAGTGGGGGCTGAGGTATTGGGGTGATCAGGGCCTTTTCCCGTTACCTCCCCCTGCCTCAGTAGCTACTCGGATGGAACCCCTTATCTGCTGCCCAGTGGCTGTGTGACTTGAGGCAGGTGACTTAACCTCTCTGAACCTCAGGTTTCTTTTCAGTACGATGGGGCCAATAATTGAAACTTTGCAGGGTGGCCATAAGGATTCAGTGACCCGCATGGTGGGTCTGTAACTTATAAATATCCTCGTCACCTTCCTCCCCTGGACTCTCACTGCACAGGGATAGACTTGGGGACAGGCTGGGACTTTAGAAACACAGGCCTGGGAAGGGGAAGGAAGCCAGACTGGGGCGGAGGGAGTGTATCAACCAGAAGTCTCCGGGTTGCAAGGGACAGAAACTCAAGGCAGAAGGGATTTTTTTTTTTTTAATTTATTTATTTATGGCTGTGTTGGGTCTTAGTTTCTGTGCGAGGGCTTTCTCCAGTTGCGGCAAGCGGGGGCCACTCTTCATCGCAGTGCGCGGGCCTCTCACTATCGTGGCCTCACTTGTTGCGGAGCACAGGCTCCAGACGCGCAGGCTCAGTAATTGTGGCTCACGGGCCTAGTTGCTCCGCGGCATGTGGGATCTTCCCAGACCAGGGCTCGAACCCGTGTCCCCTGCATTGGCAGGCAGATTCTCAACCACTGCGCCACCAGGGAAGCCCGGCAGAAGGGATTTTAATGGGCACTGTTGGTCAATGGCCCAGGGCTCAGGCTTCGGCGTGGCTGGGTCTGGGGACTCCAGCGCTCTTGTTGCCATCTCCTGCTTGCCTTCCGCCTGGGATGTGTTCCCACGTGGGGGCTCTGGTCCCCCCAGGACCCCTCACCTCCTGCTGGTCAGCCCTGGGGTTCGTGGTCATTCCTGAGACCACGTCCATGGCCCGAGAAGGCCGTGTGCTGATTCGCCAGCCCTGGAGCTGGGCGGACGGGGTCAGCTCCACCTGAACCACTGCACTGCGCGTTTTGGAGGGGGTTCAAATGTGTGTTTACTGGGGAGGGGGCAGTAAACTGAGGCTGGAGACGGAGCACGGGGTATGCTTGGAGTTAGAGGACAGCATGCCGAACTGGCAGCCTCAACTCAGCGCTGGGCAGACGCCCACAGCCAGGTACCAGGGAGGCAGGCCCTTGGCTGGGTGGCTGGGCCCTGGCCCCGGAGCAGAGCCGGAGTCACTGACCCGAGTTCCGGGGGCTCTGTGGCTGCGTGTGTTGGGTAAGCCCGCGGGGCCCCGAACGCGAGGGCTCTGGCTGGCCCTCCCACCCCACACCCAGGCTCTCCTATCTCCCTCTTAGCCAACTGGGACCTATAAACAAGAATCTCTTTTCTTGTTATTTCGTCTTCCCTCTTTTCCCAGTGGTATATACTAAAAATTTTTTAAAAGCTGCCTGGGGCACTGTGTGTTACCCAAGAAAACTCATCACCTTTTTCAGAGCGACCTCACACCCTTTTTACCAGCACCTCCGGAGGGGACCCCCTTCCTGGCTGTGCCGAGCCTCCCCCTTGGGGGCAGGCGTGCCCTGCTGCCGGCCGCGGGCCCCACGTCCCCATCTGTAAAATGGGCCATTCCCGGCCCCTGAGGGGACCGCAGACAGCACGTGGGTGCTCAGGCGGGAGCAGCCCCTCAGCCAGGGCGGGAGCCAGTGATGTCCGGGATTCTGCAGCTGTAGGAAACAGCACCCTCACGTTTGTCCACCGCACTTCCCAGTTTACAGAGTGCCCTGGAGGCAGAGCAGGGCTCAGCTCCAGACCCCCCGGGCAGGGGCTGGGTCCTGGGCTCAGCCCTTCGGTGCCCCTCCCTCCTGGCCTCAGGAGCCTCCCAACCCCAGAGTCCGGGGGCAGGCCCCACCCTCCAGCAGCCCTGCCTCCATCCTGTCCGTGTTCCCCCCACACGCCCTTGGCCTCGCATTAGCCCTTGGACAGGTGTCCCGGCTCAGGAGCCCCAGGTCCAGAAGGGACATGGTACCGGAGGAGGCAGGGCTCTCCCTGGGGTGGCCCAGTGGAAAGCCAGGGCGCACAGTCGGCCTTGGGGACAGCCCTAGGGCCACGTCTGTCCCTCTGACGTCAGGTTGCGGGGTCTCCGTTCCCCGCCCCCTCCGCCTCCCCACCCGCTTGCTTCCTCCTGTGCCCACATGCCTGGCTTCTGTCCACTGCCCGCCTTTGTCCTTTCAATCCCAGCTTTCCCACCAGACTGCCGCCTGCCTGCGTCCGCCGGGCCTGCCGCTGGGTGCCCACGCCTGGGGCGGCACCCGGGGACAGTTGCTGCGCCCCAGGTATCCCTATACCGCCTGAGGGTGGAGCCCCTGGCGGGGGGGGCACGGAGGGGGTGGCCCCTGAGCTGGGCCCTCTGGCATGGGGCAGCTGCAGCGTCAGTGAGTGAAGGATGCCCCACGCTGTTGCCTTCAGCCTGAAGTTTATTTTCTCTCTTCCTTTTATCCAGCGCTGCCACGGGGTGATGGGAAAACCTGGAGGTGTCTGATGGGGGGGCCCAGGCACCTGACGAAGCAGAGTGACAGGGGTGCATGCTGCAGGTCGGCCTGAGGCCGGGGGCGGCGGGGAGAGGAAAACATCAAAGGCATGCAGACCACCATGCCCAGGGGTCTGGCTCGGAGGTCTGGGTGGGTGGCAGTGCCACCACCAAGATGGGCCCCCCGGTGCAGGGAGGTGCCTGTTGGGGGGCAGGGAGGGGCCGGGGAGCACCAGCTTGGTGTGCCTCTAGATTGCGGGGGCAGGTCAGAGGCTGGGACGCCCCCCACTCTCATGCCCCAGTGAGGACGCTGCTCCTCCGTCCACCCACTCTGCCCTGCACCCTGGGGCTCAGCCCCGCCCAGCTGGCCAGGGGTACATCCTGCTGCTGTAGCCGCCAGCCACCCCGTGGGCCGAGAGCACCCAAGGCCTTCCGCCCGGGCTCAGCCATCTGTAAGAACAGTCTGCGTCCTGAGCAGAGGCCAGACGCGTGGGGTACAGCGCATGCTGTGATGGCATCTTGCTGCCCCTGAAACAGACGCCCCCGCCCGTGGCCTCCAGGCTGAGTTCTCCGCCTCCTGGTGAACAGAGGGGGTGGGTTAGGGCTCCCCCTGTACCCAGGGACCACCACAACCATGGACCCAGGGGCTGGTGGTCCCCAAGGCTCCGCCTCCAGGCCCCTCTGCAGCCCTCGAGAAAGCGTCCCCCCACAGAGCTGGGGTCGGCCTCCTGCTGCTGCAGGCGGAGGTCCCCCAGCAGCTGTGCAAACCCAGCTCCCGTCCCTTCCCTCCTGCCCCACCCACTCCCCAGTCCCCACGCCCTGCGGTCAAAGAGGGCACCCAGGAGCCCTCACTTGCTGAGACGGGGATGAGCCCCTTCCCCGCTCTGCACCCAGCTTGCTCCTCTGCAGGGCGTCCAGGAGACGCCAGCCCCTCAGGGGACCTCCAGCGGTGGGGTCATGGAAGTGCAGGGCGTGTGAGAGAGGCCACAGCTGCGTGGCCGCAGGAACCACATGGGAGACAATCTGCTGGGACAAACGTTCCGTCTGCGCCCGCGTCGGGCCAGGCCCACATCCCGGTAGGCCTGGAAGGGGTTGGCGCCGTCCCCCGGTGCACGGCCTGCAGCGCTTTTCGGTAAACCCTGAGAGAGATGGTGCCGCAGAGCGGCAACGGGGCCACGTGGACGGCACGGCCCCGGTGCCAGCATGCAGGAGGCTGAGCAGGGAGCCCGCGAGGCCTGTGAAGACCACTGCCAAACCAAAACAAAACAAAACAAGACTCCTGAATAGATAATAGGGCGTTTGCGAGGGCAGAAGCCAGGTGGTGCCCGGCGCTCAGCACAGCGGCCTCATTGTTCTCGAGCGCCCCAGCCTCGGTTTCCCCTTGAAGTTTCCCCAGAAGCCCCACGCTCCAGGGGGTTCTGGAAATATTCCGTGTTGTTTTTAACTTTCATTCAACTAAAGGGAATTAACACACCCGGTTTGCTTGGAAAGACCTTGGCGGATTTTCCTTGACTGTGGTTGTTGAGTGCAGGGCCTGGGGTACATCCCAGCCCGACTCTTGCTCGCGTGTGACCCCGAGACCAGGCCCGAGGCCGGGGGGGTGCTTCCAGCCGCCCGCAGGAGGGCCTGCACGCGCATACGTGCCTACAGTCGTGTGTGCACGTGTGCTGTGCAAGCATGTGCGCGTGTGATGGTTCAGAGGTGTCTTGTTTTTTTAATTGAAATAGAGTTGATTTACAGTGTTGTGAGAGTTTCAGATGTAAGGTAAGAGGTGCCTTGTTTGCGTATTTGTCCGACCGTGTGAGGTCAGCATGGATCCGAAAGCGTGTTTGTGGTTGGGATGCTGTGCGGTGGGTCCCAAGTCAGACCTGGAAGGGGAGGCAGCTGGGCGGAGTCCACCGTGCCCTTGCCAGCGTTCCAGGTCAGGGGCTCTGCTCAGGCAGGGTACCCCAACCTCGCCCTGCCACAGAGGACGGCTGCCCTTCACCCTGCCCCCAGAGGGGCCGTGGAGCCGGGGCCGCGTCCTTCCTCTGGCTCAGACTTCGGTCAGACTTGGCCACCGTGCCCCAGACTGAGGGGCGAGCTCCGGGACCGGGCATGAGGACAAATCCAGGGCCGTGTGTCCAGGGTCCATGTGCACGACTCCTCCAGCTGCGTGTGTCCGCGTCTGCTTGTGTCTGCATGAGGAATTTCTGTGGCAAGGCACAGGAAGCTCGTGGTGGGACTCCCTGGGGGACAGGGGGACCTTGGTGGACGTGGTACCTTTGGGAGGGGGACTTTCCTCTTGATATCTTTTTTGTTGTACTTATGAACTATGAGAGTGCATTAGCTATTTAAAAATTAAATGTGTCAAGTCTGTAGGTTGCTGGTTTTGGGGTGAATTGGCTTGTTTTCTGGATATCTGAGGGATGCCCCCCCAAGGAAGGGGTGCTCTCAGGAAACGTGTGCCTGAGCACATCCCTCACCCTCAGGGTGAGTGGGGTCAGGGCGTCCTCGTTGGGGGTCAGCTGCCTGGATGACTGTGGACAGCGGGGGCTCTGGAGCAGAGGGCAGGGGACCCAGGTCAGGACCTGGTGTGGCCGCTTGCCAGCTGGGAGTCCTCGGGCAGGTCTCAGTCCCTCTGAGCCTCGGTTTGCTCGTCTGTAAAATGGGGATACAAAACTCCAGCTCCCCAGGCAGGCTTGAGGGTAAAATAAGATCATGTTGGCATCTGAAGAGCGTTCCAGCATGGTCGGACCCCCTCCCGGCTGGGCTGGACTGAGGCGTCTGCGCTCCCTGCGCATCAGCGAACCAGGTCCAAGAGTGACAGGATGTGGCTCCCAGACACGGCACCCGAGGGCCCTGGCCACAGGCCCGGCCAGGCGCCTGGCCAAGTGGCAAGACCTCAGCCCTACTCCCAGCAGCCGGAGAGGCTGGACGTGCCCCGGCCGGTGGCCCTGCCCCCTCGGCCGGTGCTCTGCCTCAAGAAGAGAATCCTGGAGGGAGCTTCGGGGTCACAGAAGAAGCTGGGATGCTGGGTGCTGGGGTCTCGGGGGTGCTTCTCGGCAGGTCGGGGCAGCCCGGGAGGCTCCCTCGCCAACCCAGGCCCCCCTGTGCCCCTCCCTGCCCCGCTCCGGGACCCTCCCCTTGAACACACTCAGACCCCGCCCTGGCCGACCCCCTGCACGCTGCCCCCGCTGAGCCGAGGTCTGGGCTGAGTCACTGTGTCCGAGGGGAGCCCCGCCCTTGCCCCCCATTGGCTCACACACGTGGTCGGAGAGACCCAGCTGGGGTGCGCCCCTCCCTCCATGGGCAGCCATGCATCTTACTCGCAGTGTTTCTCCCTGTGCTCTGATGATGCCTCAGTTTCCTCATCTGTAAAGTGGGTTCCTTGTTAGGGTGACATGAGTGAGGATGATGGTCTCAGAGAGCTGGGCACAAGGCGGGGGCTGCGTGGAGGGGGGGATGAGCAAATCCTTGTCCCAAGTGGCCTGAGACACCCCACCACCACCCCCTAAGTATCCCTTCTCTAGACAAACCTCCTCATGGTGCAGATGAGGCCCAGAGGGGGATTTGGTTCCCCCCGCCCCAGGTCTCACCCCAGGGCCGCTGCCCGCCGCCCTAGCTCTCTCTCCACACCTCTGTCCGGAAGGGGGGGCCCTGGGCAGAGACACCCCCTCCCCCCGCAGCAGAGACTTTTCCAGGCTCGGGCTGAGCTCCTGGGCAGGGCAGCCTGGCAGGACGGAGGGGCGTGGAGGCCAGCCCGGGGACAGTCACTCACTGTGCCTGCAGGCAGGGCTGTCTGGGGCCCAGAGCCAGGACAGGAAGGCCAGGTGGGTGGGCAGGGCCCCTGTGGCTTTCTGAGAGGCAGGCCCAGGGCAGGCGCTGGGGGCCTGGGCAAGACAGCTAGGGGCGGGGGAGGAGAGCCAGCAGGGCAGCTCCTCAGGTCGGTGTGGTTTACGAGGCGCCCCCCGTCCGTCCGTCCGTCCGCTCCCGGGAGCCGCACCGGAGTCTCCAAGACAGGAGGCGGCCCCAGGCTCCTCGTCTGAGGCAGCCCAGAGCGGGGCCCCCGGCGGGTGACGTGAGACAGCAGCCTCGGCCCTCGGGGATGATGGGACGAGACCTCAGGGCAGCCTGGCCACCTCCTACCTTCTCTGTGTCCCCGCTTTCGGAGCCCCAGAGGGGAAGGAGGACAGCGACACACGGGGCAGCGGCGAGGGGTGAGCCCGCCCCGGACAGGCGCTCTGTCTGGGGCTGGCTGGGGGCTCAGGAGAAGGGGTGCCCAGGCTCTGCCCCAGACAGAAACTTCGGGAGCCCTGGGGATGGCTAGGCACCCCCGTCACTGCCCTAAGAGCACTGGTCCAGCCCCCTGGGTCTGCATCCGTGTGTACCCAGAGCCGTGTAAACATCCCTCCCCTTGACCGAGAAATCCCAGGAATGGGTCCTAGAGACACATCCGCCGCCTGCACAGAGACCTCATTGACGGGACAGCCCAGCAGCCAAGGATGGGAGAGACACACCAGGCCTGACCCCGATGCGGGCAGTGGGGAGTGGGCCCAGGGTTCCGTGCCGCTTCCAAAGGGTGACGCAGAGCAATGTTTGACGACCTAAAAACATGGAGACGTGTTAAGTGAGCGGGGAACGTGGGCCACAGAACAGAATGTACTTTTGTGCAACCACAACACACGTAGGCCCGGTCCCCGTCCCAGGCACACGTTTAGAGAGGCCTCAGACATCAACACCGGCAAATCCCCAGGGAGCTGGGAAGGTGGGTTGCTTTCTTTTCCTTGCTGTGCTCTGTTGTTATTTTCCATAGTTGACGCAGTGGCTATGTATTATTTAGTAAAAGGGCGGCGTGCGGCCTCCCCTGCCCCTCTGGAAATGGGGGTAAATCCACAAATAACTCCAACCCAGGGCCCGTGAGCGTCTGGAGCCGCCCTGCCCCAGGTCCCTCCCAGGCCATGCCCTGTCCCACTGCTCCCTGCCAACCAGCCTACTCAGGCCCCTGTGGGCTTTGAGCAGACTCCCTTGGGCGAGGGCTACGTGGAGAGCCTGCCCTCTGCCCATCGTGCCCCTCTCTCTATTTTCTCCCTGTTTCTTCTCAGGAACAAACAGAGCCACCCTCTGGCCTGAGCACAATGGCTCAGAGCCACCTTTGGCAGTCTGGAACCCACCCTAGGGCCCTTCCAGAAAGCACAGGGTGCCAGGAAGAATTCTTACACCCGTGAACGTGTTCTTTTTAAAACTGACAGAACTGGGACTTCCCTGGTGGTCCAGTGGCTAAGACTCCGCACTCCCAATGCAGGGAGCCCGGGTTTGATCCCTGGTCGGGGGAACTAGATCCCACGTGCAGCAACTAAGACCCAGCGCAGCCAAATAAATAAATAATTTTAAAAAATAAAAAGTAAAACTGACAACTTTCTAGGCTCGGAGGGCCCTAGAGGATTAGCTGGTTCCATGTTAGACCCATCTGGGCAGCTTTTTTTTTTTTTTTTTCTTTTAATTTATTATTATTTTTTAAATTAATTAATTTATTTATTTTTGGCTGTATTGGGTCTTCGTTGCTGCAGGCGGGCTTTCTCTAGTTGCGGTGAGCGGGGGCTACTCTTCGTTGCGGTGCGAGGGCTTCTCTCATTGCAGTGGCTTCTCTTGTTGCAGAGCACAGGCTCTAGGCACGTGGGCTTCAGTAGTTGAGGCACGTGAGCTCAGTAGTTGTGGCTCGCGGGCTCTAGAGCGCAGCCTCAGTAGTTGTGGCTCACGGGCTTAGTTGCTCTGCAGCATGTGGGATCTTCCCGGACCAGGGCTTGAACCCATGTCCCCTGCATTGGCAGGTGGGTTCTTAACCACTGCACCACCAGGGAAGCCCTGGGCAGCTTTTAAAAATGAAGGTGCACCTTTGTTTCACCGAACAAGATAGGCGGGTGGCAGATAAACACATGAAATGATGGTCAGCGTTGTAAGCCGTTAGGGAAACTTGAGCTAAAACCACGGTGAGGTTTCACTGCATGTCCATCAGAACGGCTGGAAGTAAAAACAGGGGCAACACGAAACACTGGCCAAGATGCAGAGAAACTGGATTCTTCTTGCATTGCTGCTAGGAATGTACAAGGGTACAGCCACTCTAGAAGGGGGTTTTTCAGAGTAAGTGTACTCTCACCAAACACCCTGGCTGTGGCACTCCTGGGCATTTGTTCCAGAGAAGGGAAGACTTATGTTCACACAAAAACCTGTAGGAGAAGGTTCCTAGCAGTTCTATCCCTGACAGCCCCCCAACCTGTAACCTGCCCAGATGTCCTTCCCAGGGGGGATGGATAAAAAAAACTGTGGTACGTCCATGCTGTGGAATATTATTCAGCTGTGAAAAGGAAGGGACTGTTGATACATGAACAGCTTGAATAAACCTCCAGGGAATTATGGTGAGTGAAAAAAGCCAGTCTTGAAAAATCACATCCTGTACGATTCAGTTTGTATAACATTCTGAAATGACAAAATGATGGACAGATTGGTGGCTGTTGGGAGTGAAGGATTGGGGGAGAAGTGGGTGTGGCTCTGGAGGGAGGGGTGGCATGCGAGTGCCACGTGATAGACGGTCTTGGAACTTGATCGTGGGGGGTCACAGAAAGCTACATATGTGAAATTGCATAGATGCATACACACACATGCACGCACGCATGCATGCAACATCAAAAGATGACTACTGATCACCAAAAAACAGACTTCTCAAGTTAATGATTTTAGTGCTTTTCTGTGTATGGGAAGATGCAAGAGTCTGGGCTCATTGAAATTACTCTTCGATAAGCATCTTAACGCTCTAGGGCCTGTCTCCTCTTTTTCTCCATCCTGAATCCCCTCAGGGCGCCGTGTCAGGTCAGCTGCAGTGGCCGGTGGCTTGATGGTGGGCAACATTTTTTGGTGCACAATGTTATCACTGGGGGAGGCTGGGGGAGGGTTGCCTGGGTCCTCCCTGTACATTTTATTTTGCAACTTATTGTGAATCTTATTGTGGTTATTTCAAAGTGAAGAGTTAAAAACACAAAAACAAACAAAACACCCAAGGTGCAGGAGCACGGCCCTCAGAGGTTCTGACTCATCCGTCTGGGTTTGGGCCCAGGCGTCAGTACATCTGTATTTCTTAGAAGCGTCCATGTGTCTACCGCACGGCCGGGGATGGAAGCACTGCCGCTCCCTCATTCAGCAGAGGGAAACTGAGGCCAGAGAGGGGAAGGGGTTTTCCCAAGGCCACACAGCTGCTGCGGAGGAAGGGGGTGGCGGGAGGGGAAGACCACCAGCGCTGAGGCCTTGGGTTTTTACTGCTGCTCCAAGCTGGGGCTGAACCAGGCTGGTTGTTTCTTTTAATGTAAATTTTTATTGAAATCCGGTGTACAGCCTGTTGAATTGTGACAAGCTGAACACAGTCACGTAACCAGCACCTAGACCCCCAAGCAGAAGCTGACCAACCCCCCAGGAGCCCCCTCGGGCCCTGCCCGTCATAGCCCTGCTCTGCATCCAGGGGACCCTCTGTTGACTCACAGCACAGAGCCGTCTTTCGTGTTCTTGAACTTGGTAGGTGACCGGCCACCGTTTGGAGCCATGCCAGGGAGTAGAATTGGAACAGCCACTTTCCTCTGAGGGGAAAGGAAGTGGCCTCCCCAGGAGCCCGGTCATGTAGGGCTGGGGACAGGGGCTTCAGAAGGGACTGTCCCCAGGGCAGTCGCCTTGTCCAGGGTGGCCGGAAGGGGTTGTTTCCCTGGAGCCTGCGTTGGAGGCGGGAGGAGGACTGGAGCCCTGCCCAGTTGACCCAGAGTGCCGCGTCCGCGAGCCTGGTCCAGGGGCCTCCGGAGATGCTGGGGCCCCCGGGCGGCGGGAGGAGCCGCAGCCCAGCAGAGCAGACAGAGCTCTGGACTTGGGGCCACCACACCTCAGTAAGAGACCGTGGTACTGCGCGGTCACCACTCACAGCCCATTTCCCCTATAAATGAGGATTTTAGATATGTGGGTAAAACAAACATCTATTAATATAGAATCGGTGTGTTAATACAACACGTTAAGATCATTCGTATACTGGCCGTATCACACCTTCATATAATACATAACATAATATGCTACTGTTTTGAGTTCTGTACTGGTCGTAGCTGGATTTATGGAATACTGACTCTGTGCCTGGCACTGTTCTAAGTGCTTTAAATGTATTAACGTATTTAATCTTCCTAAAACACAATAAAAGAGGACCCTAAACTGAGGCACAGAGAGGTTCATTAACTTGCCCAAGGTCACACAGCTAGTGTGTGGCAAAGCTGGGATCCGAACCCCAGCCCTCTTGGCTCTAGAATTCACGTTGTAAGCTCTAGGCTCTAGCATCTCACTAAACGTTATTGGATGTAATCATATAATAGCGTGTGGTACCGCAGACACACCTGCTCTGCACCTTCTGGTATACAAGGTGCTTCTGCTCCGTGGGCTGCACCTCACCTTTCTCACAGCGACTGTGTGAGGTGGAGCTGTTACCGCCGCCCCTCATTCCGGGTGGGGAGGCCGAGGTGAAGAGGGGCTCCGGCATGTCCCAGGCCGTTGGTTCCCAGTTCAGGCGCTGGGCCGTGCCCCTCCTGTTGGCAGCTGGGCTGAGCGGGTAAGGAGGGTGACGGGCAGAGCGGGCCTCAGTCTGTGGCCAACAAGGCTGCGTGGACCCGGCAGGGCACCGGGCAGAGGGAGGGTCCCCATCAGAGCCAGTCCCAGCTGGGCTGTCAGGGTCAGCAGCACACCGAGAGGGGGACCGCCGAGGGGTTCAGGCCACCGAGGGGTTCCCCGGGATGGGCGGGACATGGGTGGGGAGGAGTGGGGAGCCCAGGCAGGGACCCCTGCTTGTCACAGGGTTTAGAGCTGGGCCACAGCAGGCCAGGTCAGCCTTGCACGTCTGGGAGGGTTCCCGTCTTCACGTGTGTGCCTTGTGGACACTACTGCCTGGGGGGAGAATTATTGTGCACCCTTCCGTATCTTGGACCCGACTGTCACAATGTGGTGGGGTGTCCCCGTGCCTCCTTCACAGGCTGTGGTGACGACCAAATGAGGTGACACTGGTCAACTGTTAATACCAATGCCTCGTCCATAGGAACTGCTCAAAAAATACTCACTGTCATTAGAGGAGTGGGAGAGAGACGAAGTGGGGAGGGAAGGAGGGAGTGAGGAAAAAAGGAAGGAAGGAAGGAGTCTGATTAGGGGGATAAAGTAGGCAAAGAAGTCTGCACAAAGGAGTTGACCTTTGAGCAGGGTTTTGGAGGGTGAATAGGAGTTTGCTGCAGGATGAAAAGGCAGGGAATGGAGTGGTGTTCCAGGTACAGGGAGCCCCTGGGCCTCATGGTCAGCTTTTGTAAAGGGGGGTCATGATTCCATGTGCCTTGTGAGGTTCACGCAGGGGTTAGGCGAGGAAGCATTTGGAGAAAGAACCTAGCGCTCACTAGGTGGACTGTCTGTGGCAGGCCGAGATGGTGCCGTGTTATCACGATGTAGTCAGAGCAGGACTGGAGCTGGGGAGGGCAGCCCTGGGCCTGGGCAGAGTGGGCTCCAGGAACCCCAGCACCATTGGCTGTGTCCCTGTCACATCACATTGGTGTTACCTCGCATGGCATGTCCATGTCTGAGCAGCCAGGTGGGGGATTGTCCAGACTTGGGGCTTCCAGGAGGCCGGGTTTCCTCACCTCTCCCAGCACAGCTCCCAGCACGGTTCCTGGACCGGGAGGGAGGGAAGGCCTGTCTGGCCAGCCGTGCCCTCTCCATCCTCGAAAGCCGCTGTCCTCCCCACAGTGGGCACAGGACAGTGACAGTCCGGCAGAGCGACTCGAGGGCATCCTGACACCATCCCTCATGTCCTCTGTTCTTCCTGATCCCCGGCCAGGCCTGTTGACACACAGGCAGAGGGGCTGAGCCGATGGTGCGCGGCCCCCAGTGGGCTCTGGCTCCAGGGGAGGGGGGAGCCGTCTGCGGCCTCTTCAGCTGAGGCTGGAGCAGGGGGGTGCCTGAGGCAGGTTCTGGGGCATCCCATCTGCTGCACGTGGGGTCCGGCAACCAGCGATGCTTCAGCCGGACGGGAAGTAGCAGATTCACGGGTCAGTGCGGGGCTGTGGAAGGAGGGTCAGGGAACGAGGCCGAAGCTCAGATGAGCCGTGGTGGGCTCCCAGCGGTGGCCCAGAAGGCCAAGGCCCACGGTGCCGAGCTCAGGCCCACTCGGAGCAGGTGCCCTGGACGTCTGGGTGTTGGGTGCCGAGAGGCACGTGGGGCACCCACAGCGGGAGGGCTGTGGCCCACGTGGGAAGCAGCGTGGCATCGGAGGAGAGGTGTAGCCCAATGACACCGCCTCCAGAGGCGTGTCCTGTGTCACAGCTGCCGCTGCCCAGGAGGGCAGGGACAGGGTGTGCTGGGGAGCTGGGCCCCCGCCTCGTGGAAGGCACCCCCAGGCCCGAAGGCCTCGGTCACCGGGCGTGGCGCCAGGCAGAGCCAGCAGAGGCTCGTGTTTCTCGACATCGTCTCAGATCAATTATTTGCCCGCAGGGGCTTTGTACTCTCACTTCCATTTTACTGAAGACACTGAGGCTCAGAGAGGCACTTGTACCACATGAGTGGCTGGTCGGGGGTGGGGTGGGATCTGACCCCCCAGGTGGGCTGGCTCGGAGCCCAGACCCACAGCTGGACCCCGAGCCTCTCTGCCAGGGCTCCCGGCGCGGGGGTGTTGGGCCCTGCCCGTGGTCCGGGCCTCTTTGGGGAGGACCTGCTGGTCTCAGGCAAACACACCGAGTCTCAGTGCCACCCGATCTCTAGAACAGGGGACCCACAGCGCTTACCTTCTCGGAGCCTGTTTCCTCACGGGCGTCTCTGGGGCCTCAGCAGACCCCCCCCGCCGACTGCCCTCCCCACCTGTGACCAGGTTTGTAGCAGCTGACAGATCAAAGGAGGCACCGTCACGGCCGGTCCCCTCGGTGGGACAATGACCAGGACACACGGGGCCCTGCCTTCGGGAGGGGAGTCTGACGGGCAGACAGGAGTGAATAAGCGAACAGATAGATGACTCGGCCTGTTTCACATGGGGCTCTGAAAGACAACGAGTGGGGGGCGAGGGTACTGAGGGGCGGGGGAGGGCTGCTATAGACAGGGAAGGCCTCCTGGAGTTGGAAAGCTGTCAAATGTGATGGGGACAGAGCATTCCATTGCAGGGGCAACGGCAAGTGCAAAGGCCCTGGGGCAGGAATGATGAGAGGAGCGTGAGGGGGCAGAGGCCAGCTCATGCTGGGAAGGGGTTGTCTGTGGTCGGGGGCTGTGGACAGACCTGCCAGCTGGCAGGCCCAGGCCACACCCCAGGGTGCAGCTCTGCCTGCAAAGAGCCTCCGCTGGGAGACTCCCTGTGGGACCTTGGGCCTCGGTGTCCCCATTGAACGGGGAGCAGTTGGACGTGTCGTTGCCAAGGGCCCCCTGGCACTGAGCCCCTGCACTGGCGTGTGGGGTGGGCACGGGGCAGAGTCTTGGCTGACCTGTCAGAGGGCAAAAAAGCACATGGTTTCTTGCATGTGGGGGCCACAGGCTTTCCCCAGGGCTGCTCACCTACCCCAGGACCTGACCTGGCACCACCCAGCGTGGCCTGCGCTGGCATGGCCCCCCGGGTGGGGGGGTGCTTGTTGTCTGGGGTCATCGGTAATCCTGTCTCACTTTTGCCACCTCAGGAGCTCCCTGGAGACCGGAAGCAGCCTCTCCACTGACCGATACAGGTACTGTTGTACCATCCACCCTGGACCTGCTCAGAACCACTGGCCCACTCTCCCCATCAGCACCTAGGGTCAGCCCCAAGAGGCCATGGGGGAAATTAGCCCCCCATTTGGCCCTAAAATTCCCCCAGGGCCCGGAGATAGTGCTGACACATCCCCTGAGATCAAGTCCAGCTAGGAGCGGTCCCTCCTGGACCGTGGCTCAGCCCATAGTTCCTCCGAGATTCAAGGCTGGTGGTCCCCCGAGGGCCGGCCTACAGCCGTGGCTCCCATGACGACCAAGGCTGCAGCCCAAGGGAGAAGCTGACAGTGTCTGTCAGTTTCCACACTGTACTTGGTGGAAGTGGGGATGGTGGTCTGAGCGTCTTGTATCTTGATGTTTCTGTAAGACGTCTTCAGAAGGAAGGGCTGGAGACTGTGGTGTAGGGGAGGCCCCTGGATGGGGCAGCAGGTGGGCATGGAAGACCAGGAACGGGCAGCTGGTCCTGAGTGGGGTTGGCATGGACGGGGGGCTGGGAGGGGACGTCTGCGCTACACGTGGGGGTGACTAGAAGTGGGCTGGGGGTCCCCGCTCCCAGGAGAGGGCAGACTTTGTGAGGCCCTGAGAAGTGGATGTGGACCCAGGGCATGGAAAGCGAGGGGGCGGGTGGACGGCAGACCCAAGTCCCACTGGGGAGCTCGGCCTCGGTGAGAGGGAGCTTCTGCACAAAGGCAGTGCGCCCCGAACTGGAGCCGTCAAGCAGGGGCTGGGCCCCAGCTGTCGGGTGGCAGGCGCTATATGGGGATGAGATGGTCTGGTGACCAGGTAGATGCCTGAGGCGGCTGAGGCTGTGAGAAGGGCTGGGGTGGGCACGCGGGCGCGGCTTCCCTGAGCAGCTCGGGGCTGGGCACCCCCAGGGGCACTGCTGGAGGCCGGAGAATCGGGTGGTCCGCACACGTTCACGCTGTCGTGTAACCCCGTACACGGACGCTCTGCAGCCACAGCGCACGTAGCAGCGAGGGCTGTCACTTCTGTTGGCTGAGAGCTGGCAGCGTCCCACCTCTGCACGGCCCCGCAGAGCTATCGGCCCATTTTACAGGCGTCACATTTTCAGGACTCTCAGCTGGTGAGCAGAGCTGGGATTTGAACCCAGATCCTGGTGTGGACACTGCCCGACGCTGTAGTACACTCCTCGCCCATGTGTGTACACTTCCTGCACAACCGCACACACACACGCAGACTCCCGGACATCTGCACGCTCCCTTCCTTCGGCACTCGGACCCTTGTACCGTCCCTCTGCACGTGGGTCCACACACCCCCACGGCCTCACTCCAGTTCGGACACATAAGTGATGGCGGTCACGGTCAGGGAGTGGCCACAGTAACCACCGCTGCTTGAGGCTGGCCACACTTGACCTCATAGCCAATGACCCCCTGCACCTTCAGAGAGCAAGGACAGCAGGGCCCCTTGGTTCTGCCTTCCCCCTCTGCTTCTCAGCCATTATTTCCTGAGCACCTGCGGGTATGGGGGGAACTCAGGAAACCACAGGGACTTGTCCTGCTGCCTTTGCAGAGCTACTGTGTCAGGCAGCAAACGGACAGAGAAATCGGGTTTTATTATGATACGTCAGGTGGTGACAAGTGTGTCGACTGAAGAAAAGCGCACAGCCCAAAAGTTGCGAGTTATGTTTTATCTGGACCTTACTGAGGACTGTAGCCTGGGAGACAGCCTCTGCGACAGCCCCGAGGGACCTGCTGCCAAGAGGGAAGGGAGAAGCCAGGAGATAGAGGGCTTTCTGCTGGGAAAAATGTGCTCCACCACCAAAGATGACTGCTAATCACAAAAACCCAGACATCTCAAGTTAATGATTTTAGTGCTTTTATACGTATGGGGCGGTGCAAGAGTCCTTGAAATTATTCCTTAGATGTGCATCTCCACTCTCCAGGGCGGCTCTCCTGTTTTTCTCCATCTGGAATCCCCTCAGGGCGCACCTTCAGGGGCTGCTACAGCGGCTGACGGCTTGACGGCAGCAGCATTCTCTGTTTACTGAAGTGGCAGCCGCATTTTTTGTCCACAAGTGCTACGAAGAAAAATAAAGCAGGGTGAAGGGGATAGTGATGGGAGGGTAGTCAGGGAAGGCCTTTTGGAGGCGGCGCTGTTTAGCCAGACACCAGAAGGAAAGGTGGGCGAGGGATGAGCCGTGCAGCTATCTGGAGTAGGAGCCTCCGGGCAGGGGGACGGCCAGTGCAAAGGCTCAGAGGTGGAGCATTCCCGGCACGTTTGAGGAGCAACAGGCGCTACGTGAGATCTGCCCTCATCCCCTTGGGACATAGGCAGAGCCCAGCTCAGTGTTCCCATTTCACAGATGAGGAAAAGTGAGATCCAGGGACCAGAGGACTGTTGGTGCCAGACCCAGCCGCCCCCTCCCCCCCGGCACGACCGCCTGGCCTCTGCCCTTTATGCGCAGCGGGGCCGCTGGCTTTGCTGCTTTGTGGGAGCCTCTGGGAAAGCCGGCCCTCGGGCTCTGGTGGCCAGTCCCGCGGAGGTTCTGGAGGCCTGCTTACAGCCTGGGAAATTCAGAAACAAAGGTCCCAGCCAGTAACTGCCTCCTTTCAAAGGAACAGCCGGCTTCCTCTGCCACAGGCGTGAGAGGGAAGCTGATGTCCCGTTGGGGGAGGGCGGACGGCCCTTCAGGGAGGCTGGCCCCGCTGGCTGGCAGACAGGCCCCTCACCCTCGGCAGACCGCCATGCTGCCCTCCTTCCTCGCCTGCCTCATCACCAGCCCAGTTACCCAGCAGCTCCCCTCTCCCCAGGCTGGGTTGGTGGACTGTGCCCCACGCTGCGTCCAGCTCGGCCATCCTGATGATGCGTCCATGCCCTTCCCCTCACTGGGCTTCACGCTCCCCGCTCGACTGAGCCACCGCGGACGCCCTTCCCTTCTAGCCATCCACGGCGGCACTTCCCACAGAGAGCCACCCTGCAGAGCCGCTAGACTAAATCATTCCTGGCGGAGGGGGGCGTCCTGTGCACTGTGGGGTGTTTGGCGGCCTCTAAATGCACTAGAGGCCCGTAGCGCCGCCCTCCCCATTGTGACAACCCACAGTGTCCCCAGGCATGGCCACTGTTGCTTGGGGCAGGGGGTGGTGGCAGAATCGCCCAGGGGGGGAGAGCCACTGCTCTAGAAGCAGCGCGTCCGAGATGGTGGACGGAGGAGACTCCCTCCTGAGGCCGGTGACTTTGTTTTTGGCTTTGCTGGGACGCGGGGAGTGCTGGGATCAGGCCCGGGTCCGCACCCAGCCTTGGACGCCCGGCCGCCGGCACAGGACACGCAGGCCCAGCACTCTGGCGGCAGCCACTCCTGTCTGAGGCCGATGAGCCTGGACGTCGTCCCTCACATATGGTGATGGGGTCTTCTCGGAGCTCTGTTTCCTCATCTGTGGTTGGGGGAGGCGGAGTGAGCCCTCCACACAAGGATGCGATGGGACCACTGCTTTGTCAACAGTGTGGAGCAAACCAGGGACCCCGAGTAGCAGGCGGGGTGAGTGTGGTGTGCTCAGGTGGACCCTTCCATCCCGCTCTCCAGGACCCTTCACTCCTGCAACAAACGATGGGGCGCCTGCAGTGGGCCAGGTGCTGCCCTGAGCCGGGCTGGGCTGGGGTGCTTGCGCTGCAGTTGGGAGCAGAGCAGATAAGTAAATCAACAGGATCATCTCAGAGGCGGGCACGTCCCGCAGAGAAAGTCAGGGCAGGGCGTGCGGGGGGCTCGGACGCGATGCTGGCGGTAGGATCCGGTGGGTGGAGAGGGGCCGGGGAGGGCACTTCTGGCCAAGGGCGCTGCCTGGAAGGCCTAGAAGAGGGGATGGCTTCTGGGACCTGGCGGGAGCCAGGGGTCTGGGCGTCGGGAGCCTCAGAGAGCTCAGACCGTCGGCAGGAGTCGGGGCGCTGAGGGCCGGTGGGCAGTCGGGAGTTTGGCCTTTATTCTGAGAGCAGCAGGGGGCCCGCGTGGAGCAGGGAGGGCCATTTGAGATCCCTGTGGCTAGCGTGTAGGGAAAGGGCCGCAGGGCGTCCAGAGTAGAAGCCAGACCCGCCAGGAGGGGCCCATTGGTTCTGCTTGGCCGCCCGTGACGCTGGGTCCCGGGCCGCAGAGCCGCCCGTCCTGCCTGTGGCCCCGTCCCTGCCTGACAATGCCCCGCTGACCATGGCCCCTCAGCCCAGGCCCCCCCCCTGGCGTCGGGAGTCCCCTCCCGGCAGCCAATGAGCGGCTGTCATCGAGGTTCCATTTTAGATTTTATCAATGTGTCCCTGTCACCCAGGCAACCACGGTGGCCCTGTCAGTCTTTCTCCGCTGCCTTTCAGAGCCAGCGGTTCCCACTGCACCATGTGGCGACGTGGTGAGTTTCTGCTCTCGGGGCCGAGCAGGGATTCCGCCAAACATAACTGACCTGGCGAGGAGGCCGGCATTTGTCACCTCGCCCCCTCCCTGCCTGCACCCCACACCCCTGGTCTTCCCAGCCTCGGCCACTTCGGGCCAGGCAGGCGGCTGGGCCACTGCCCGGCCAGGTGCCGGCGCAGCCACTGGGGACCAGTTGGAAGAGGGAGCTTTCGGAGCCGCCGTCAGGAGCCCCGGCATCCAGGCCCCCAGGATGACGGGCCGGGGGCCCCCACCACTCAGCACAGCCAGGGCTGCCCCCGTTTGCCCCGGGGACCCCCGGGGAAGCCCCGAGAAGCTCCAGCCCCCCGCGGCGGCGGCAGCCTGAGGCTGCCTGGGCGAGCCTGACGGAGGAGTCGCTGGGCTTTTGTGTGCGCTGCTCTTTGTATCGGAGGCTGTGCTGGAGGGGCGGCTGGCAGCACCGGGCCATGTGAGTGGGGCCACTGTGGCAGCGGGGACCGGGGTGGCCGGAGCGGCCTGTCCCCCAGCTCCCTCAGCCCCTCTCCAAGTCTCGGTGGAGGTGCCACGGGGGTCCGGCAGGAGACCGAAAGGCGAAAATGCTCAAGTTCAAGGCCTTTTGCCTGGATTACTGGCAGTTCCTGTGCCTGCAGCCGCTGCACGGAGTCTATAAAAGGTAGGTGCCCCGGGAGGGCCTCTGCCGTGGGGCAGCCGAGCTGGCGGGACCGTCCCCTGCCTGGCGACCACAGGGCCTCCTCGTCCTGGGGCAGGGCCCCTGCTGGCGTTTGCTCTGGGCCACTGGGCAACTTGGCTCAATTGTACCCGCCTCTTCCTCCAGCCCTGAAGCTGGTAGGATTTCTGCAGAGAAGGGGTCCCCCCCGAGTGCTCTGTGGCCATGCGCTGAGTTTCATTGTTCCTTGCTGCTGAGATTGGCCCTGGAGCGGACTTGCATGGAGGACTGTCACCCCACAGGAGGGCAGCCTCCACCCTGGCCTGGCCCTGCCAGGGTCCACGCCCCCTGACCTCACTGGCGGCTCATGTGACTAAGGGGTTTGACGGCCTCCATCCCAAGCAGAGATCTGAGACACACTTGGGGCAATGAGGGTATCTGCCTTACTTGGGCAGAATGAGGGTATCCCTGGTGTGGAAGTCAGGAGACCAGAGTTCAAGTCCCTCCGCTTGCTTTGTGACTTTAGGCAGGTCACTTTCCCTCTCTGAGCCCCAATTTCCCCATCTTTAGGGATTTGGCCCAGTTGACGGGTAGTGGCATTTGGGGACTACTCCCTGAAACGATGCGGGCATGACCCCGAATGTTAGTAAAACTGACGGTATCTTCCGCACGTGCGTTCTGTCCACACACACACCTTGGCTGAGGAACACCGGTGCCCAGGCCAGCAGGAAGGGCGGCTTCAATGGCCCGTAATTAAAGGCCTTGGGGGAGGGAGTTAGAATACCGGCTATCCTGAGGGAATTAGTTTTTCCTGATTTCACACTCTGTGAAGTCCGTGGCTATTAGCATGCGAGCCGTTCTGGGAAAGTGTGGGAGCTTTTCTTTTCTCTTCCAAGGCTTTCTCCGAAGGGGGCAGGTCCTGAGGGTCTCACAGCGGCCTCAGAAAGGAAGCCCCCGCTCTTGGGTGGGTGCCAGGGAGAGAGGCCCACCCCGCATCTGATCAGCACCAGCTGTACCCGGGGCATCTTCCACTCGTGCAGGTGGACCAGCCTTTCCCACCATCCTGGGAGCTTGTTCCTACGGGCCTGGGGCACCTGGAATGTTCTGGCTCTTAGTTATTAGGTGTCTGCCGAGGGTGCACTTTACACTCTGGTCAATCCTCAGCCCTACTGCAAAAGGGGCGTTGAAGCCCCCCTTTGAGCAGGTGAGACCCAAGGGCAGGCAGACAAGTAAGTGTGGCCACAGGATTTGGACCCAGGTCTCTCTTGTTCCAAGGTAGGCTCTGTCTCGAGTGCCCCGCAGCTCAGGAGAGGAGTATGCCAGGGTCCTGAGGCGAGAGGGATGAAGGAAGCATGTCCCCACCCCACGGGGGCTCAGGTGGACACGGTAGGAGGAGTGGATCTGGATGTGGGGCTTCCTGGAGGAGGTGACAGCTGAGTGGGCAACGAAGTGTCTGCAGGAGTTGGCTGGGCCGAGAGGGGGAGATGGGTGTTCTAGGCAGAGGGAAAGGCATGTGAAAAACCCCAGAGGCTTTCAGAGGGCATGTGTCTTTGGGTGGTGGTGAGAAGCCATGGAGCTGAGAGGGGCGCCGGGGACCTGAGTCTCGGACCAGGGGCTGGGCCTCCTGCTGTGCACAGTGGGGAGCCCAGAGGGGCTCTTAGGGTGGGAGTAGCAAGCTGAGAGTCCCTCTGGGAGTTACGTGGTGCTTGTGAGAGACCTGGCTCAGCCTCCAGGCCAACCAGTGAGAGCCCCCTTGGCCCCTCCCACCATGGGAGGTTCTTATTCAGAGCAGGTGCTCTTTTCTCAAGGCCCAACTGTGACCGGAAGACAAATGGGACATAGTCCCCAAGGAGCTCCCAGCCTACGAGGGGGAAGAGACCCACTAACAAGCCATGAAAGTTGAGGATGGGGGATAAATAGAGGTGGCACAAAGATACCAGCAGTATGAGGGAGGCTGTCTGGCCTGGGAGAAATCTAGGAAGGTTTCCTGCAGGAGGTGTCATTTGAGCTGGGCCTGAACGTAGGAGCAGGATTTTTCCAGATAAGGAAGGGACAGTAGGGAGGGAGCACAGCATGAGCAAACGTGTGGAGGTAGGACCGAGCCTGGCGTGGTTCAGAAATGGTCACAGATGAGGCTGAAGTGTAGGGTGCCTGTCAGGCAATGAGGCTAGAAAGGGAGGCCGGGTGGGCAGTGTGATGCGGAGGCTCACGGAGTACCTGCTACGTGGGAGGCATCGTTCTAAGCCCACCAACCCCGTGAAGGGGAGGATGTAATTGTCCCATTTTCCAGGTGAACAAATAGAGACTCATGAGGGAGAAGTGGCTGGCTCAGAGTCACATGGCCTGTCAGGGGGACCGAGGGATCTCACAGGCTGCACAGGGCCAGCCAAGGAGCTCCGACTGGCAAATGAGATGCTTGGGGCTGGGGACAGTCCTCTTTCTATTGACTAGTGTTCATAAATAATGGTGACGCATCAGTCAGGTGGACGAGAGACTCCAGCTTTATGGCCAGATGGCATCCTGGCAGGGCTCCGACTGCTCGCGACGGTGGGGGGAGGGAGCTAGCCCACCTGCCATGGCCCCTCCGGGGGATTGACAGTGTCAGTGCCAGGGAAGCACTTAAGGCACCTCACTTAGGGGGCTTAGGGAGCCGTGGTCACCTCTGTCCAAAGAGATCCAACCCTAGGAACTTGGCGCATGGAACCACTTGGCTCTTTTCCTGATGCCATATTCCATTGTTTAAACCAGCGACCCAAAACTTTCGAGTATGAAAAGGGTGTTTTGCAGACAATGCATAATTAACCACTTCTAAACACAGGGTGTGCCAGGCTCCCTTGAAGCTGTTAATTATTCTTCATTAGTGATCTTAAATCCATGTAAAATAATCCTGGAGCCTTGCCAGAGGCTGAGGCCGCAGGAGGAGCGGAGATGCTTATTTCAACTAGAAAGTGCAAAGGAAGTTCTTGGCACCTCTGCCTTCTGCCTGGGGCGATGGCCATTCCGCAGAGCCCCTAGCTTTGGCCCAGAGCCCATCCTGGGAGGCACAGAGCCCTCTCCCCAGGCCCTAGAGCCTGGCGGACCTCAGGGCACTCTGGTTAGTGAAACAGTTCTTCGGGTGGGAAGAAAAAGTAGAGAGTGGTATACCCATCACCTGGCTTCAGAAATAAACGGTTACGACGCGGTGGACGGCCCCTGTGGGCCTCCCTCAAATCCCATCTCACCCCGATCCCCCCAGAGCTAAACCTAAGCAGTAGTGCCCCCACCCTGCCCATTTGCTGTGTTTATTTCACATGCACATTTTTATAATTTGGCTAACACAAAGCTCATTCTACAAGTTTTAGAACTTTACAGGCATGATGTCATAACCTACAACTTGCTTTTCCAAACTTTTGAATTGTGGTAAAATACACATAATGTAAAACTGACCATCTTCTCCATTCTTAGGTGTACCGGTCGGTGGCATTAAGTACGTTCACACTCTTGTGAAACCATCCCCGCCATCATCTCCAGGTCTTTTTCATCTTCCCAAACTGAAACTCAGTCCCCATTAAACACTCCCCACCCCGCTCCCCCAGCCCCTGGCACCCACCGTCCTGCTTTCTGTCTATAAATTGGACTGCTCTCGGGACCTCATATAAGTGGAGTCATGCAGGATTTGTCCTTTTGTGACTGACTTGTTCCCCTCGCCGCAATATCCTTCAGGTTCATCCATGTTGTAGCAAGTGTCAGAATTTGCTTCCTTTTCAAAACTGTATACTATTCCATGCTGTGCGTAGACCACATTTAGTTTATCTCTTCATCCACTGACGGACATGTGTGGCTTCCACCTTTTGGCTCTTGTGAGTAATGCGGCTGTGAACATGGGTGTACAGATAGCTCTTCAAGATGCAACTTGCTGTTTTCAGTCCAGATTTTATTGGTGAGAGTCATCCGTGTGGCTGTGTATAGTTCTCATGTTTATTTTTGTTGGTGTAAAGTATTCCACTGTTCTGCTGTTGATATAGATTTCGGTGGTTTCCCATTTTTTTGATGCTCCAGGGAGGACTGCAGTAAGTGTTCCTTCACTCGCTCCTTGCACACACGTGTGGTGTGTGTAGGGTTTGTACCAGGGCGGTATATGAGTACCTTCAACTTTACTGGGCTTTGCAAAATTGCTTTCCAAAGTGGTGTAGCAGCGCGCCTCCTCACGAGCAATGAGTGACGGTCCCGTGTCTCTACATTCTTACCTACACTTGGTATTAAAAGCCGGATGATATTTTTAATGTATAAAAGAGAGAAAGAGAGAGAGGAGAGGAGAGGAGAGGAGAAGACTGTAAATGGTGTGGGTGTCCACCCCAGCTCTGCACAGCGTCAGGCATCCTGGAGAGCAAGCTGAGACAGCACGTGCCGTTCCCTCGGTCTGTGTAGTTCCAGGTTTTCCACAGTCACAGATTTTCAAGGGTGATTGTAACTCCGTGTTTTCTTGCCCCACAACCTGACTTTGGCGCCTCCCCTCCAAGCACGTGGTGGGTACCCCCATCTGCTTTTAGATGTAGGACTAGTTCGGGTTAGACCAGCTGTCAACTTGCTTCCTGATGGGCAGGTTTCACCAGCCCCTTCTGCTGGAAATAACGGAGGCCAGGGGTATCGAAAACACAGTGTGAAGACGCTCGTTTTGAAGAGAGTTCCCCAACCTCAGTCACAGTCAGTGAACGCGGTGGCCTGGCAGCTCTGAGCACACAGCCCAGGAAGCTGGGCACAGAGACTCAGGGCTGGTCGGAGGCTGCAGGGTGCCCGCACACACGCTGGAGCCCAGGCGTCTGCTCCCAGCCGGCAGGTTCAGTCCCTGAGGCTTTGTGACTTGAGGGGACGGCGAGGGCGCTGACATCAGGCTGGCTGGGGATCCGATCTGGCCGGTTCCTTTGATCATCGTCAGGACTGCTGTTACTTTCCGTGGGTGTTCGTCTAGGTGCCGAATGCTGCGCGCGTGGTGTCTCCGTGAATCCTCTCAACAGCCTCCTGAAATAGATACTGTTCTTTTCCCCATGTTTCAGACAAGGGAACGGCGGCCCAGAGAGGGCAGGTGACCTCCTCAAGGTCACACAGTGGGGATGTGGTGAGTGCCCTCCACGTGACCAGCTCCACGAGGCGGCCCGGCCGCACTTGTCCTCACTGTCTAGCCCCTTCTGGCTCTGGGCAGCTTCTCCGCCTGCGGTGGCTCCGTCACAGATTACCGCACACTTCCGGTGGCTTCAGACGATGACAGTGTTTGCTCTTCCCACAGGTCTGCAGTTTGGGTGGGGCCTGTCCTGCTCGGCATCAGATGGGGCGTCTTGAAGACGGGGGGCTGCATTCCTCAGACGCCTCCCCCACCCAGCCGCTCACCTCACAGCTGCTGCAGGCTGTGAGCGGAACGCTTAGACGGGACCTCCCCGTGCGGCCTGGGCTTCCTCACAGTGTGGTGGCTGGGTTCCCAGAGCAAGTGTCCCGAGAAAAAGAGAGAAAGCGGGGGGTGGGGGGGTGGGGGGGTGGGCAGACAGAGCCAAGTAGAAGGCGTGCCAGCTTTTATGACCAGGCCTCAGAAGTCCCAGAGCGTCACTTCCCTTGCGTTCCGTTCATTAGAGCATCAAAGTTGGGACCGTCTCGGGGCACAGTGACACCCCAGTCACTTCTGCTCTCCGACCTTCAGGTCCTGAGCTGAAATGGACTTAGGGAGAGGACCCAATGGGTGTGAGGGTGCCTGGGAAACAGTTGGCTCTGGGTAAATGGGGGGGTTTTCTTTTTATTAATGAAGTAAGTGCAAAGAAAGCGTGGATGTTATTCAGGAGAGGGAGCGAGCATTTCGGCTGGGAAAGCCAGAAGGGGTTCTTGGAGAGCAGAGATGGGTCTTGAGGGCTGAAGAGGGTTTTCCCACCAACAGAGGGAAGCAGTGCCCTTGGCAGAAAAGGCATGGAAAGGAAGTGAGGGTGGTGGAGCTAGAGCGTTGTATGGGACAGAGTCTTTGGGGGTGAGCAACAGAGATCCCGTGAGGCCAACCAGAGACACAGGGGCTCCAGCGGCACTGCACCCCGTGCGGGAGGGCCGGTCGCCAGGCGCCATGGGCGGGCGGGCAGGAAGGGCTGTGTGTGCTGGGCGGTGCAGAATGCCCGTTGTTCCCCGAAAGTGTGTCCTCCTGGCTCAGGCGCTCCTGCTGGACCAGAGTGCGGCGTGGGTGAGAAGCACGCCGCAGGCTCACTTTGACCCGGTGGCCGGGGGCCTTGAGAAGCTTGTCTTCGGCCGAATAATCGGTGAATGTTTAAGAATCAAGCAGCCGGAGCTGAACCCGGCCCAGGAGAGAGGAACGGGATGTCCTCGGGTGGAACACCAGCGTGTCCTTGCCAGGTGCATCTAGAGGGCGAGTAAAGCAGACGCTGCAGGCGTGGGTGGGCTTCAGGGCTCCGGACTTCGAATGACCGCTTCTCCCCTGCGGGAGGCCTTCTGTGTCTTAGCGAGGTCCCGCTGGTGGCCGGAGGGTGGTGGGAGATGGGTGTTACGGTCGTGGAGAGTTTATTCAGGGGAATGCTGTTGCCTGGACGAGACCCCACTGGACTCCCCCTGACAGACACTTCCTGCCTTCAGTATAACTGCCGGACTGAGCACGTGAGATTAATCCACGCTGAGTGACCGTCTGCACCTGAACCACGTCTTGGCAGCCATCGGACGGATGGGTCAGCCTGCCTGAGGGGCTCCGCGTGTCCAGGCAACTCAGAGGAGGGAAGAGCTGGGCCTGCGTGCTTCTGAGCTGAATGGCCCACCCCCGAAGGGCCAGACTGGTGCTCTCCTTGAAGGCCGTCCTGGGAACGCAGTTCCCTCCGCATGTTTGCAAAGGAGGCTTAAGATCAGGGACTGTTCTCCGTGGAGGACGTGGCTAGGTCAGCTGGCAACTCTGAATAAGATCTGAGGATAAGATAGTAGTATTGAACCAATGTGAATGTCCCGACCTTGAAAACTGTCCTTCGGTTATGTCAGAGAACGTCCTTGTTTTCAGGGAACACATCAACGTAGCAGGGACTCAGAGAATTCTGATCGCAAGCGTGTCTGTGCGTGTGTGTGTGTGTGTGTGTGCACACGTATGGCGAGAAAGAATACGATAAACAGGATACACTGTTAACATGGGGGGAATCTGGGCAAAGGGGGTACAGAATTCTTTGTAGGCTTCTTGCAACTTTTCTGTAAGTCTGAAATTAACTTAAAATACAAAGTTTGAATAAAAAGAGTCAGGACTTGCTGAGGGCTGGTTGCCTGTGCTCAGGCTCTTGCTTCTCTGGCGCCCCCGGGCCCCAGGTCTCCCCCTCCCTCCTTCTCGGCACTTCGGGCCCCAGCCTGAGTGGCACCTCCTCCTCCACCTCCCCGACTGCCATCGTTCACGCCCTCCAGCTTGGCTTCTTTATCCTCCTCACCAGCATAGGAAATGATCTCATTCGTTTGCTTAGCTTTTGTCCTCTGTCCCCCGCCTCTAAGTGTCAGCTCTTTGGGACTTTGTCCTGTTCCCCCGTGCCCCCCATCCTCTGTGCCTCGCACACAGTCGGTGCGCAGTGAATACCTGCGAACAAGGTTAGATGATCATGTGGCTGAAGGTCAGAAAACCTGGAGTTTTGTCGTTCCTGGTTCCCCACCCCCAGACTTTGCATGTGACCTTGGGCAGTGCCTGCCCCGCCTGGGACTCAGTTTCTTCGTCTCTGCCCCAGCTCTGAGCTTGTGGATTGTGTGACTCAGAAAGGCCCAGGCTGCCGCCGAGGCTGAGTCCCCACCGAGCCCCTCTCTGCTGCAGAGACTGCCTGCCGGCTGCCGGGGGGCGGGGAGGAAGGGGCTCTGCCCCCACACTCACCACCCCTCCCTCCCTGATGCACGAAAAGTGGAAGGTGAGAAAAGGTGTTTCGGGGACCTACCTGCAGCCCAGTATCCCCGGTGGGCCCAGGACGAGAGTGCAGGCGCTCACCTCTCGCCCAGGGCTTCACGGAACAGAGGCGGGCAGGTTTGCAAGGCACCCTTGGCAGGACACAGAATCCTCCTGAAATCGGATCGCACTGTGTTGTTTTCATGGTAACCTTCTACTTACAGCAAGTGATACTAGTTTTCCATGTAGGGGAGTGATCTAAAGTTTCCTTTTAAAATAACCGTATTCAGGGCCGAAAGCCAGTGCATTTGGCATTTTGTGCATTGTTTTCAACTTTTCATTCTTGCAAATTTGAACCTAGTTGGAAGCGTGTTTAAAGTCCCTCCGCTCAAAGTCTCGCCGTGAACCACATGCCTGCACCAGATGCCGTGGCTTTGCCCGCTCGTCAGCTTGTTCCTCTGTCTCCTGTAGTTCCTACAACCTGGGAGTTAGACCTAGAAGCTTGATCAGACTAGGGTACAGCTTTTTAAACCAGTTGATCTTAAAGGAAAACATTAAATAGTATTAAATGCTATAACGTCCACAGAGAGGGCCTTGGGAACAGCCTGTGCATGGAGATGAGCGACGGAGAAGATTCAGGCAGGGCCTCGCCCCGACAGGGCTGGGCGCTGGGAAACAGGATGCCGGGAAGCAAGTGAGGAGGTGAGGTCCTGGCCCAGGGTGGGGCGGTCCTCACCAGGCCTCTGCACGCAGGCACACGCACAGTCAAGGGGAGGGTTCCTGTTTGGGGTAACCTGACCCGCATGCCAGGACCCAGGGAGCTGGGAGCCAGGGGCCAAAGAACTTAGGCCTTTCAGCACAGAATGGGGGACATGGGCGGAGCTTTTCCCCTTCGCCTAAGAAGTAGCTAGGGAAGGGCTCAGCCTACAGCAAAGGGGATTCAGGTTAGACCTTGAGAAGGACTTCCATGCCGGACTAGGACAGCCGTGTCTCATGGTGGTTTTAGTGGGTGCTTGGGAGCAGAATTGGTTCAAATCCTTGCTCTCCTGTTTCCTATTTGTATCACCCTGGGCATGTCTGTACACCTGCCTGTGCCTTGGTTTCCACGCCCTGCAGATAATACTAGAAGCTGCCTTATAGGATGAGCCTGAGGATTCGCTGAGTTCCTCACGCGTAGTGCACTGGCCCCAGTGAGCACCCAGTAACCACCGGGTATTATTTCTCTTGGATGAAAGTGAGATGCGTCTCCTTGGAGGTTGGGAAGGTTGCCGCACCGAGACCATTCAGAGACCAGAAGATAAGAAGAGTGGGGCTGTGTAGTCCCGAGCCTGCACCCAGCACCACACCCCACGAGCACGTTCACACAGCCTCGGCCCTCAGGGGCGCTCATGTGCACAGAGCCCCGCGGGGGCGGCTTCTCCTTCTCTCCCTGTTCTGCGGATGAGGACTCTGAGGTGGGGGAGGAGGGTGTGTGGCATGGCTTGTAAAGACCCCAGGGCCAGTGCAGCTCAGCAGCCTGGGAAGGATACAGGACTCAGAGTCGGGACCCCAGATCTGCTGACCCCAGTCTGTGTGACCTTAGGTAGGTCACTGCACACCTCGGAGACTCTGTTTCTCCATTTCCAATGCTGGGAACTGGGCCGGGCCTCCATCGCCTCCGTCATCTGATTTCTCTACATGGCAGATCTGAGCACAGACCCTGAAGGTCCCTGGCACGGTCTGCCCTCCCAGGGCCAAAAGGGAACTGGGTCGGAGCTCTCAGAAGAGAGCCTAGGAGGGCTGGCTGTCACTTTAACTGACTGCTGATGTCAGACCCTGCCCTCGGGGGGTCCCTCTGTCCACAGCCAGGCCACCCACAGCGATGTTCAGTCCTAGGGGTCTGGCTCTGCCCTGACCCCAGTGGGTGGCCACCGTCGCCCTGGAATGGGCTCCCCACCCACCCTGGACACTCAGGAGCTGCCCAGGATCCTGTTTTTCCCTCAGGTGGCAGAACCTGGTAAGATTGTGCAATCATCTTCGTACTTCCTGCTCGCCCAGTCTCGGGGGCAGCGGACAAACAGCCTGGACAGAGCCTGGCCCCAGGGCCCACCGTGGACAGGTCAGCTCCCTTCTCTGGGCCTCGGTTTCCTCATCTGCAAAATGAAAGGTGGGAGGATCAAGGGAGAGAGATACTCATTCATTCAGTAGGTACTCATTCAATAACGCCTCCTCTCGGCCAGAGTGTCTGCTGAGGGCATGAGAAATTGATAAGCAAACCCACACCCACCCTCAAGTCACTGCCAATCTGGTGGTTTCAGTGCTGTGAGGAGGCACAAGCACCTCTAGAGCTGGAGCAATCGCAGACAGCTTCCTGGAGGAAGTGGCAGCTCAGTGAATCTTGACGGGGGAGAAGGAACAAAGGGTACAAGAGGTAGCCTGAGGGCCGGACACCTGCAGGTGTGCTTTATTTGGTGTGCACGGGATTAGCCCACATGGCATTTTAAATTTGAATCTATCGCAAACATCTAAAACCCAAGAGCCTTTATGAAAAAAATCTGGATTTCTGACTTCTGAAAATCCAGAGCCTTCATTCCTACAGAGCAAGAATTTTCCCTTTAGACCACTTGTCCTCACCACTCTGTCCCACCCAATCACCCCCCCCATACCTGCGCCCCATGTGCCCGTTGCCATCAGTGGAACCTCCATCCGCCCAGTAGTTCAGACCAGAATCCCAGGCATGACCTTGCACGCCTCTTTCCCCCTCCCCCCGTCATATCCATCAGCAGCCCCCGCTGGCTCTGCTTGGTGAGTGGTTCTAGAATCCAATCGCTTGTCCCCACCTCCTGGGCCACCACCTGGGTCCAAGCAGCAGCTGCTCCCTGGTCCTTGCTCTGTCCTTGCCCCCCTCCAGCCTCCCCTCGGCTTGGCAAGCAGAGTGAGGCCCTGCATGCCCAGGCGGGGGCTTGGCCGCTGGCCCCCGTGCCCCCCACGACGGACCTGCTGAAACTCTTCTCTGGCTCCTGCCCCCTGAGTGGCCTCCTGGGCCTGAGAGGAGAAGGCGGAACTCAGGATGCCATGTGACCGAACGCTCTTAACAGCCTTGGGCCTCCATTTTCCCATCTGGAAAACTGAGGCATCCGGGGCCCCCTCCCCACAAGGCACGCGCTGCTTAAGGAGCAGGACGATCACGGTCTTTGATGTTCAGCCCACTTGGCGGGAGGTCTAGCACCGGCCTCGTGCTGGGCCCTGCTCTGGGCACCACGGGAAGAGTCTGCAAATATAGATGATGGTGATGCACTTCGCTTTCAGCCTGAAGCAGGAGAAAGAGCTCGGCTGTGGAGTCGGGCGGGCGGCGCTGGGTTTGGGTATCATCCCCCAGGCAAGGTGTTTGTGAGTTTGTGGAAAACGGACCTGGTAAGGACCGTTACTACTCGGGCTGCTGTGAGGCTGATTCGGATGGTGTGCAGAGAGCTGAGTCACGACGTTCTCCCCTCCCCGCCCCGCCGCAGGCTCTCAGAGCAGAGGCAGAGGGACGGACACGGGTACTGCAGGGTGAGAAAGGCCGCAGCCCCGGCCCAGCGAATGGGGGGCATGTGGGCGGGAGAGGGGGACCAGGGTAAGCTCATGGCAAGAAACTCTGCTTTATTTCTCTTCCTTGAGGCCCCGATCGCTGCCGAAGTCATCTTTATTTACTTGGTCACTTGGTGCTGGTCATCCCTCCCACCAGAGGGTCCGCCCTACTAGGCTCCCCATCTTCTTCACCGAGTCCTCACGTGGTGTCTGGCGATCGATCCGTGTGGAATGGATGAAGGAACGAACAAACAAATAATTGCTTCCTGGAGGCGGTGGCCTTTGAGTTGCACCTTGAAGGGCAGTGTATGGAGTCCTGGCGGAAACAGCGGGTTCACTAGGAGTTGGTGCGCCGTGCTGGCCGTGGGGGTCTGTGCGCAGGGGCGGGGTTAAGGGGAAGGTGTAGCACCTGGGCTGGCAGCAGTGGAGGGGAGCCTTACCTGGGCCTGAGGGCGGGCGAGGGAGCCTTTACGAGAACCCAGAGAGAGCCCTGTGCAGAGACCAGGCACCAGGCACCGCCGCTGCAGAGGGCACAGGACAGCAGGGGGTGGGGCAGTGAGCTCCTCCGCCTGTGTTCTTGCCACGCCTCCCACTGGCCACACCCACCGGAAACGGGGTGCCTGGGGATGCAGTCCATGGCCCAGAGCAGAGTGGAGGGCAGGTGGCAGATGGGAAAGGGCCTTGCCTGCCTGGCGAGGTCAGCAGTGGGGAGGGTGCTGGGTGCTGGAAGGACCCTTATGGTGGATGGGGGGTTGGGGAGGGACGGGACAGGCGGAAGGCAGGGTGAGCCTGCAGAGGCTGTGCACGGACCCAGCCAGGGGGAGGGGGCCGATGTCTGGCCTCAGAGACCCCATCACCTCCAACTCACCGCCAGGGAGTGGGTTGGGGGCACCCATTTGCTGGATGAGACAGGCGACATGGAGTAGCCCCTTAAGTCAGAGGTGGGAGTTGGGGGGTGGTTGAGAGCCCTAAGACCACAGACGCCCCTCACCAGGCCAGCAGAGGGGACAAAGCCCACTGGGCCTGGAAGCTGGACTGAGGTTCACAGACCCTCACTTGGCCCCCAGAGGCGGGCCACACCCCCAGCCCCCATCCTCCGGCCGGGTCCTCACCCACTGCCCCCCTCCCCCCAGGCTGCTGCCTCCCTCAAGTGAGCAGAAGCCCTCGCAGGCCAAGTTCACCGTGGCGTTGGCGTCTCCCAGGGAACAGGTGTGTCCTTTTCTCTGCCTGAGTGGCAGTGACCTCACCCCCAGTGGGCCATGTGAGTCACTGGGCCGAGGGTGGAGGCCCGGGCAGCTCTCCGCAGAGTCTGGCTTTGGCCGTGAGGCTGGGAGAGGGACCAGCGGAGGGTGTGAAGGTTTCCATGCCCTTCCCCCGCCTGCTGCTGTGGCCCCGTGTCCTACGGGGGGGAGGGGCACAGCAGTCACTGAGCACCTCACACATGCCCAGCGGTGCCAGGGGCTCTCGACATGATGCTGACGTGAGCTCACCGGTCCTGCAGGAGATGGCCCTGAGAGGTTAGGTCTCGCACCCAGGGTTACACGGTTCTGTGGCCTGGTAGCACTTATCTGTCACCACGGCCGGGAGGGCAGGGATGCTTGTCCCATTGCACAGAGGAACAAACTGAGGCTCAGCGGACGATGCGTGTAGGGACAAGCGCATCAGAGATGAACCAGGAGTCGGCCCCCGTTCTCGAGGACAAGCCACCATCGGCATCCAGGGAACCTCGAAGCACGTGGAGCCTCAGTGTCCTCATCCATAAAATGGGGATAATGACACCCGCCCCTCGGGGATGGAGGAAGCAGAGAGAGGACATGACAGGCGCAGTGTGGGAACGGTGGGGCAGCCCCCGCACACCCCCAGGCCACCCCACCGGGCCCTCTGCCATGTGACAGCCTCCACTGCCATCAGCCCTGGGGCCCGTATCAGGCCCGTGCTGGGCCGTGTGCAGCTCAGGTTCGAGGCTGGACCAGAGTGATGGCCATGGAGTGGGGCTGCCAGGGGTTCAAAAGGCAGATCGTCATGGGCCACCGGTGAAGGAGAGCGTGGGTGATGGCACCTGGGTTGGCCCCTGCTGGGTGGGCCCATGGAGTGAGCTCCTCTTGTGCCCCAAGGGTTTCCTAAACCCTCATACAGTCTCCCCAGCCTATCCTCACCAAGGAGCAGCCTTCTGAGGAGCAAGTGGCTCCCTGGGAGCTGAGAAAGCCGTGCTCCTCCCCTGGCCTCAGTTTCCCCATCTGTAAAGTGGAGGGAGGGAAGCCCTAACTCGGTGCTGTTGGAAAGGAGATGGACCAGGTAGACACAGCCAAGAGGAGGAATGAAGAGTGGGGCCCAGGACCTCCAGAGCTTTTGGTGATGGGACAGGTGTGTCCTCCAGGACGAGAGGGACTTGAAGGAGGCCCCCGCAAGGGACTTGGGCCTCTGGTCCTAAAAATGGCACTCTAAGATCACCTCCAGGGCAAAAGTGCCACGTACTCCCCTCTCCTGGGTGCCTGCCATGACTGGTGTCTGGCACAGAGCAAGCGTGTGACAAATACTTCTCCCGCTGGGTGTCCCGGTGCTGAGCCCAGGACCAGGGGGTCTGCCCCAGAGCCTGGGGCAGTTGGACCCATGAGACATGGGAAATCAGAGCCTGGGGGCCACACAAGGCCTGGGGGCAGAGACAGAGAAGGCTCCAGCTTGCCAGGGACATGACAGGTCATGGATGGAAACCTGGGGACCAAGCAAGAGGCGAGGGGCTGGCAGGGAGGAGGGTTCAGGAGGACAGTCAGGAGGAGGAAGAGCTTGCTGCCACCACCTGTTACACCTCGTGACCCTGTGGGGACAGGGGCCCAGGCCGGGGGGGTGAGTGAGGCGGTGGATGGCTGAGGGGATGGATGGATCGTTGGGGAAGTTGGATAAGAGGATAAATGGATGCATGATTGGAACAGAGGGAAGGAGATGTGTGTGGACGTGTGAATGGTTGAATGGGTCCATGGATGATTAGTTGGACAGGTGGATGGGTGAATGGATGTGTGAATATAGGGGTGGGTAGAGATGTGTAGACAGGGGCTGCCCCCACCCACAAAATATGTTGAGGAAACTTCCACTAGTAGGAGGACAGACCAGATAAACCTTTGAAGGGAGATCTTGCTCTGTGCGGCACAGGAAGTAAAGCCAGTATGAAAAGTGACAGGGAGGCTCTATCCAAGGGAGAGTTTCCCTAGGTCAGTGGAGGCCCATGATGAAATGTGCAACTTTGAGAGGTAGTGAGGTTCCTGTCACTGGGGGCATTCAAGGGTGTTCAAGCTGAGGATGGGCAGCCACTTCCCCAGAGTGCTGTGGAGGAGGTCCTGTGGCAGGTAGGGGCCTACTGTGGTGGTGTCTGATAACAAAGAGTGAGAATTTGGGTTCACGAGGCCCCCAGGGAGGCCATGGCCTTTGTAGAAGACTATCTTCCTTTCAGATAAAAAGTTCTTTCCTGGCTTGGGGGAGAGACAAGCGTGCAGCTACTGTCCTGACTGTGGGAATCGGGCTGGAATCCACAACAGAACTCCCATCCTGCACAGGCCAGGGCGGGGGGCCCAGGGACGGAACAAGGCTTTGACCCGGAGACCCGGTCAGGCCCAGCTCCATCCTCCCTGACTGTCTCTGGGCAGGTGATGCCCCTCTCTGAGCCTCGGTTTCCTCGTGGGTGAAGTGGCGGCCCTGACGGCCGCTGGACATGATGGCACTGGCAGCTGGGTGTGATGCCTAGGGCTGCAGGGTGCCGGGGTCTGGGCCCACCTGCCTTCTGGAGGACTTCCTGGGGGCCGTGGGTTGGGAGAAGTGGGTTCTGGGAGCACTGACCTTGAGCTTGAGTCATTGTCCCCAGGGGCTTCGCCTGGGAAGCCCCGGCTGCCTGCCCTGGGCTGGGCCTGGGAGCAGCTGGCAGGGGGCGAGGGCAGAGGCTCCAGCTGGGGCCCTGCCTGGAAATGCCCCAGACGCGGCTCAGGCCCAGACCCCACCACTGCTGAGAGGGGCCCAGCCCTCCGACCCTCCTCCTGGCCCACCCGTGCACCCCGAACGGATCCTACGGCTCACATCCCACCTCCGCCGTCGCCTAGGTCTGCGGCCTGGGTGACTGACCGCCTCTGTGTGTGCCTCACTTTCCTCGCGTGTAAAATGGAGCTGATGATAAAATGCACCTCGGAAAGCAGCTGGGAGAATTGGATAGTCAGTTCTGGACCAGTGCTCGGGGTTCCATGAGGCCGAGGTCAGAGGGGTGGGGTGGTGGTAATTGAGGCCAAGGAGGGGCAAGCCACCCCCAGGCTCGTCACACAGCAGGGAGGCGGCCTGGCCAGGGCCGGAAACCCCATCTCCCCCACCAGACGGAGATCCTTGAGGGCTGGCACTCTCCCAGGAAGCAGACAGCCCCTCTCCGCGTCCTGGCCAGAGCTTCGGTGGGCAGGGCTGCAGCGGGCGGGTGTTGGGTTTAGGCCTCTGGGGAGATGAGGGAGGATGTGGGCCCGCCCTCGTCTCCCCGCCCACCTCCCTCCTCGGGCTCAGCCTCTCCCGTCCCAGTCCCAGGCCGGCCTCTGGACGCAGGACCAGACCCTGGGCTCCAGGCGGACGCCCCTCACCCAGCCCGCCCTGAGTGACTCACTGCTCCCCTGGCCCCGGGCCACCGCCGTCTCCTGGCAGGAAGCAGGCGCAAGGTTGTGCAGGAGCCACGGGGTCTGGTGCACGAGGGCCGCTCAGCCAGGAGGGTCTGGAGCAGCTGCCCGGGGACTGCACGGCCGGCGGCTGAGACCTGCGGGGGCCTGTGGAGCCAGCGCTCCTCCTCCCCAGGCTTTGGTCTTTTCTTTCTTCTTCCCACCATGAAGAAGGAAGCGACCTGAGAGCCAGCCCCCTGGCCAGAGCGGACCAGGGCCGGAGGGCAGCGCCGTGGGCCCTCGGCCGCCCGCTCCCCTCTAGCCAGGCATGAAGGGCGGTGGCAGCGCTGTGTGGAGCCTTATGTGGAAGTACTGCATCTCCGTGAGGACCCTCAGGTACCAGGGGGCGTGTGTGTGTATGCAGCCGTGCCCGGCTGTCCCCCAGCGGGCAGAGGCAAGCGGTCACTGGGCTGGCCAGTTGCCTTGGCTCTACGAGGTCCAGGGCAGCCCGGCCTGGGGGAGCAGGGAAGGAGGCACGAAAGGCCACCCTGGCGCGCTCCTCCGAGCCTCTGATGGGGAGGGAGCGGGACAGTGGGCCAAGGGTCCGGGGTGCCCAGGTGCCCCGGAGGATGCCTGGCAGGTTCGGCGTGGCTGGCAGTCTCCCCAGCGTGCCCGGGAACTGCGCTTAACCACGGAGCACACCAGCCTCGGGCACATCTGAGTGACCTGGGCCCATCCCCATCCTCCCTTACTGTCGCCCCTCGGTGAGATGGGCTCAGAACGCGGGCAGGACTGTTTCACACTGTAGTCCACGCAGTCGCTGAGCCCGGACTTGGGCACCAGGCAGCCCAGGGTCACTGGCTTTTGAGGGTGAAGTGGCTTCACCTCTCTGGCCAGAGTTTCCCACCTGCAGATCCTTAGAGGCTCAAAGGGAGGATTAAGTGTGGGAACAGAGGGTGGGGCCTGGCACGCGGCCAGCGTTGGGTAAGAGGTAGCTGCTGACTTCCCCATCCGTGAGCTGGGGGGTGCCCGGAACCAGGTGCAGTGGGGGTGGAGAAGGAGGTAGAGCGGAGCTCCGCCCCTGGGGAGAGGGCACTCCCCCCCCCACCCCCAAGAACACCAATCCCAGCCCCACCCCCGGGTTGGCTCCAGCCTCAGCAGCTGCTGAAAGGGTTCAGAGCCAGGAGCAGCGACCAATGGATCCTGTGTGTGATCTCAGACAAGGCTGGGCTCCACATCTGTCAAGGGGTTGGGAAGGGCTTAGAGGCCCCGCCTATTTGGATAACACCTTCGGGCATGTTTTTTACTTCAAGGGGAGGTTTTAGGAAGGATAAAGGATTGGAAGATCCTCCCCCTCTTTCTTCCAGCCCTCATTACCTGGTATGTAAACTATATAAACTTTCCCTTGCTTCCTTCCTTCCTGCCTTCCTTCCTTCTTTCCTTCCCAAAATATTTGTGACCACTTACATGAAATACCTACAGTAAAATAAATAATAAAACATCAGGATCAGGAAAAACACAATTTAGAACAGGATGTCATGACCTAGCAGAAAAAAAAAAAATAGAACAGAACAGAGATATGCAGGGTCCTGAGGTCCTTTTGTTGAGATGAAAATTGATGAGCTTCCTAGCAGCCAAAGGGAAAAGGGAAACCCAGCCACCCAGGTCACTCTCACGGTGATAAGAAGCTATCATTTCCAGGACCACAGTTGTCTCTGCTGCTGGGGGAGAGTGTTTGGGACCCTGGGCCTCATCCTGGGTAGATGGGTGGGTGAGAGGCATTGCAGGGACAGGCCGTGGGCCTGGCTTTAGGGAAACAGGGCAGACAGTGAGGGCTGAGGCTTTTTCTTGTGTGGGGATGCAGGCTGGCTGTAGGAATGGAGAGGAAAGCTCACCCCTGGAGTGAGTCAGCAGCCGCTTGTCCCTCCTCAAACCCTGGGACAGACCTCCTCAGGCGGGCACCTTGGAGGTTAGGCCAGGCAGGGAGTGAGTCCCTGGGTGCCTTTCCCTGTAACCGCAGCAGGATTTTCCTGCGTCTTGTTCTTTCCTGCGGTTTCCGGGGATTGGTGCTCTGGAAACCTCAAGGGTTGTTTACAGGATGCAGTGGGCCCAGGCCTGGGAGGCCCTGCCATGCTCTGCCAGGGGCTCACCAGCTCTGAGGAGGCACAGCCCAGCCTCATGGAGCCCTGCAGGCTGGCCTCTCCAGGCCTCAGTTTCCTCATTGTCAGGGTGGGAGTAATTGCACAGCCACCTGAGGGCTTGCGGGGCTCGAGGTCAGTGCCCACTCGGTGTTTGCGGGCACCGCTGGCCGTATAGAAGCAACAGGCAGGCCTGCAGTGCAGGGCCAGCGTGCACACTGGCAGGGTGGCCGCCTGGCCGTCAATGACAGAGGACCGGCTTGGGGTGGGTGAGGGCACCGTAATTGGCCCTGGGTTCTCCCCAAACCCCCACTTAGCGCCCATAAGTACAGGGCGCTGTGTGGTCAGCAAGGAGGATGGTCCCGGTGTGGGATGCACGGGGTGGGCTCCAGGCTTCAGCACACACACGCTGCTCTATGCACCCCCACCCCATTTTGTTGGAGGGCCCCCAAGAGGGCGAAGGCCACTCCCTGAGACAGACAGACGGACAGACAGCTGGAGCAGGCCCTCGGCGGGATCCCAGCCCCCTTGGCTGCCAGAGGTGGGTGGGAGACCTGAGTCAGCAGGTCTGCGGCCCCAGGCGGGGCTGGCGGCAGCCACAGGGACAAATTGGAGGGTTGTGATCGACAGCGCATAGTTTTCCACTTGCGTCTTCAGATTCCGCTCCGCGTGTGCCGGTCGCCCTGGCTGGGGCGCTCACGTCTGGAAAAGCGCGAGGTGAGTGGGGAACAGGCCGCTGGCTGGCCCGCCCTGGGCCTCTGCCCGGGGCCCCGGTGGCTGCAGCCGAGAAGCCAGTGGCAGGATCCCTGGGACTTGGCTTGAGGTCCCTGAGAGGGGACCCCTGGGCTTGGGGCGTCTCCTGGACGGATCTCCCGGGAGCTGGGCACACGGCATCCCAGCCAGCAGCGGTAGGTTGTAAGATGTGCAGTCACGGGCCAGATGCTGAACCTCTCGGGCCCGTTTCCTCGCCTGTAGAGTGAGGGGAGCGGTGCCAGCTGGGCGGGCTTCTGGGGAGATCCTAAGGGGGTTCTGTCGGCTCGGCACCACTGACCCCGTCCCCTGCCTTCCCTCCCGAGTGTCGAGTGTCCGTCTGCGTCCGGAGGACGGTGATGGAGTGCGGGGGAGGTCAGGCTTGGCAGTCAGGCCGCCCTGAGTTTGGAAGCAGCTCAGCCCTTTCTACCACGTGAGTGACTTTTAGGGTGGTTCTGAAATTAGCTGAGTCGACGCCTGCGGGCCTGCCTGTGGGGTGGGTGCCACGTGCATCGGTCTCTGAGCGCCCACCTCCGGGGTGGGGCCCTGTCTGTGACAGCCCCTCCTCTGCGCTGCAGGTAACCCTCAGCCTCTGGGGTCAGGCCGGAAAATCACTGGTGCACCTGGCATTATTTGGGGAACGAGAGATTGCTTTGTGCCCTGGGGGCCAGAAGGGCATTTGAGCTGCCGGGGGGCGGGGCAGCCCATTTGGGATGCAGACCCTGTCCCCGGCCCCTCCCCCGCTGTGGTGACTCTGGGGAGGGCTGGGGAGCAGCTGGCAGCCGAGCTCCCAGGGAGCTTCCCGGACAATTAGCCATCTGATGCCCTTCAGCGGGCGGCCTGCGTGCACCTCCTGGGGCGGGAAGCTCGCTGCCTCCCAGCCTGGGCAGCTCTCGGGCGTGGAGATCCTTTCCCACTTGGAGCTGGCACTTCTCTTCCTGTGATGCCACCCCCCACTCTGGGTTGGGGGTGCTGGCCCTGTGCTCAGGCCCCCAGCCCGCCCCCGCCCCTGTCCTGACACAGCCTGCAGTGTCCAGGACTCCCTGAGGCCGGGGCCGGGGTCTCCAGTCTCCTCCTCACCTCCTTCTCCTGTGGACACACGCCAGGCTCTCCTGGTCCCTCTCTTGGCACAAGAGCCGAGTGCAGCCGGGGCGGGAGATCCCAGGCAGGGCAGAGGAGCTGCCGCCTCCTTGCTCTGGGCGCTGCCCAAAGCTCACGTGGATTCTTCTGGCAGCTGCTCTCCCCTCTCATACGTGGGCCTCCCTGAGCCTCAGCCCTGCAGGCCTGCCCCCCCCCCATCACACGCTGCTCCATCGCCTCTGTGCAGACACGCTGCATTCTCATGTCCACCTGCGAGGGGCACCATCCCCAGGGCAGAGGAGGAGGAGACTGGGGCTTCGGGTCTGGCGTTATTAGTTCCCTCTCGGGGTCACTGGGGAGACCTTTCTTGGTGGGAGCGCGCTTGCCCTCAGAGAGCTGGGCAGGGAGATGGCGGGGGCCAAGCAACCCCAGCAGGCGTGGGAAAGGCTGAGCGCCTACTGTGCGCCGGGCCCTGGGGATCCGGCAGTGAGTATGTGGAAGGCCAGGGTCTCACAGGGCTGAGGTTCGGACGGGAGACAAACAGTAAAACAAATAGATGAAGAGGTCTTCAGACAGGGATTCAGGGAAGAGGGTTAAACTGGGAGGCGTGATAGAGCGAAGGGGCAGGAGGGGCCACATGACCCGGGTGGTCCAGAAAGGCCCTTCCCAAGTGTCCTTCAGCTGATGAGTGAGTCCATCCGTGCAACGGGATGTTATGCAGCCATGAAAAGGAGTGACGTGCTGGTACACGCTATGACACGGACAGACCTTGAGAACACCAGGCTGAGCGACGTGAGCCAGTCAGGAAAGGCCGCAGAGTGTGTGGTTCCACTTGCACATACGTCCACAAGAGGCAAGTCCGCAGACACAGGAATAGACTAGTGGTTGTCTAGGCTGGGGCGGGGCCGAGAGGGACTGCTTAATGGGTGCTTCTTTCTGGGATGATGAAAATATTCCAGACTTAGATGGTGGTGATGTTTGCACCACTCTAAATATACTGAAACCATTGAAGTGTACACTTTATTTTTATATTTTTTATTTTTTTGGCTGTGCTGCAAGGCATGCAGGATCCTAGTTCCCCGACCAGGGATCGAACCCGTGCCCTCCACAGTGGAAGCGTGGAGCCCTAACCACCGGACCGCCGGGGAAGTCCCGTGAATTGCACACTTTAAATGGGTGAATTTTATGGAATGCGAATTGTATCTCGATGAAACTGTTTTAAAACAAGACAAAGAAAAGAAAGGCCTGTGTGAGGGGGTGGCCTTGAGTTGAGAGCGGCAGGAAGGAGTGAGCTTGTGCAGAGCTGGGGGAGAACTAACGTTCCAGCAGCGAGCACAGCAGGTGCAAAGACCCAGAGGCGTAACATTAGAGACAAGGGTCAGGGAGGGAAGGAATGCGCCATCCCCAGGGTCCAGGACCAGATTCTTTTGAGGACTTGAGTGTTGACTGAGGTTGGAAGAGAGACAGGGCAGGGTTTGAAGCAGGATAATGACATGACGTGCTTTCTGTTTTAAAACAATCACTGCTGCGAGGAAATGAGACGGTGGAGAGGGGACAGGGTGTGGGCTGGCGGGGCTGGAGAGACCAGTCAGGAGCTAGATGACGATGGATACCCCAAGGAGACAGACTGGCAGAAGGTGGCAGTGATCGGTCCCACAGTGGGGAAGGCTTCCTGGAGGAGGGGCCTGGGCAGGGCCTCCAGGAATGGGGGATGGGCCGGGCAGTGGCGGGGAGTGGCCAGGGACTCTCCGGGTGACCCCACTGGTGTGGGCACGGGGAGCTGAACGTGTGGAGGCCTCAGAGACCCGCCCGGCCACAAGGAAGGCAGGCTGACCGCCCGACCCCTGCCATGCCCGATCCCCTGTGGGCTGAAGCAGCTTTCAGAGTAAGTAGGGTAGTGTCCTCCAGGGCCACCTGTCATACGCCTTTGTCCTGCCTGCTCAGGCTGGCCCACAGTGAGAGTGTTAGCTCCGTGTGGCCAGAGACCCAGCCGGGCCGGCGCTCTGAACAAAGCAGCCTCGACGAAACTCGAGTGGCCCCGAAACGCGATCGGCCACGAGAGACCGGCCAGGCAGGAGGTTGTATTATTTATTGAGCAGAGCCCCTGGGGCCTGCCTGGTCTGGGGCCCCTTGGACGGGCCAGACCTTGAAGGAGCCCACTGGGCAGTGTTCGGGCCCTGTCGGGGGCGGGCGGGGGCCCCAGGGTGCCCGGGGCGTGGTTTCCTGGACGCCGGCTGAGCAGGGAGGAAGTCGGTCAGGCCCTGCGGGGGGAGGGCCCACAGCTGGTCCCGAGGGGCCGCGGAGGCAGGCAGGGTGCCGGGGCTCCAGGAAGACCGCCGCCCTCTCCCTGGTGACACTGTGAGTACCCACCGCCTGCCCAGGAGCAGGGAGAGGGGCTCGGCCACCTGGGTGACCTGCGACGGGCCGCCAGTGTTCGGGGCAGCGGCTGGGGTGAGGGTCTCTGGCGCGCTCGTTGGGGTCTTGGCTGTTTCTTGGAACTGTTTTTTGTGCCTTCTCACTGCCTGGGTGGTGTGGCCCGGCTGGCCCAGGAGCCCCAGGTGTTTCCCCACAGCTGCCTGGAAGGGCGGCCACAGCTGCGGGAGGGAAGTCCGCTCGTTCCCCTGGGGGTTAGACCCACCCCACGCCCTGGAGGGAGGACGGCCAAGGCCCCTCAGCCTACCTGGGCCGGTTGGTTCTCTGCCTGGGGCCCCACGACCCCCCCACCCCGAGAAAGAGGGACTCTGGCCCAGGCGCACTTACAGCCAAGTGAACTGAGGCCCCAGAGGCCCCCAGAGTGTGGTCGGTGCATCCCTCCCGCTCCCTCGCCCGAGGGGCACACACTTGGAGCACGGGGAGGCTGGGCCAAGGTGGCAGGAGGCTTCCCCGGGCTCTGGGACCCGGGCTTCCTGTTTGTCAGTCCATCAGGGTCAGCTTTGTCCCGAGAGGACACTGCCTGGGCAGGTCCCCCCCCACCAGCCCCGCAGTGGCCCAGCGCGTGTCCCCTCGGCAGCCCCCAGCCCCGCCGACAGCTTCACCTTCTTTCTGAAATGGTCCAGCGTGGAGCCATGAGGCTCTGCAGAGCCGGGGCGGGAGGGACTCGGGGACGGTCCCGGGTGGGTGGGCAGCTCTGCACACGCAGAACGAGCAGCTCGGTGAGGCGCTGGTGCCGTCCCTCGGGAAGTCCCCTTCGGCGCACTGGGGACCTGGGCCACCTGCCCCTCGGGGAGATTCCCCGCCGTGTCCTGCTTCCCCCTCCAACCCTCACAGCAACTGGGAAGGAGAATGGCTGTCGCCTCTGGTGACGTGAGGGCGTCCGTGCGGCGTCCCCCGGCCAGAGTACGTAGGGGAGCTGGGGTTTGAACCTGGAGCTACCCCCAGCCCCTCGGTGCATCGTGCAGCCTCTGTCGGGGCAGGAAGTGCAGGGGACAGGGGTCAGTGATCCCATGACGACCCCATTGCTGGGTCTGTTTCTCCCTTTGCAGGGGTTGGACGCCAGTCCTGAGGAGGGGCTGCTGCCCCATGGGCCCCCAGTAGCCGGGACTGGGGTGGGGGAGGCTTGGCTGCAGGAGAGAGAGCTCCAAGGCTGCCCTCTGAGCTGGGGTCAGCGAAGGCTTCCTCTAACCCATCCATAGAGCTGCCTGATGGCCCAGAGGGCCAGGGGTCACGGAGGACCCCAGCGGTCAGGCCGCTCAGAGCCCAGGGCTCCGGCCCCCAGCTCGGCGTCTCCAGCGGTGAGCTGCTTCCGTTGGGCTCCAAGGCACAGCTGCGGAGCCTGGCCAGGTGGGTGGACGCCGGTCCGGCCAGGCAAAGGCCACCCCGAGGGCAGGCGGGGCTCTGGAGCGGCGCTTGTTCTGGTGCCTCGGACAAGCTGCTTTCACTCCAGAGGCAGCCTGTCCTCGCCGGCGCACAGGCCATGGAGCCAGGAGCCAAGCACCCCACGACTCCGTGCGGTCTCAGCACCTCGCTCGTCCATAAGTTCAAGGATTCCACTTTTATTGAGCACCTGCTGTGTGCCGAGCACTGTGTTGTCTGGGGATCCAAAAGGGACAAACGAACCAGGTAAAAAGGCAGGGGAGGGGGATGGATAGCAGGGGAGGGGCACCAGGGCGGACGTGATTTATTTTCATAGGTCCACGTGGCCTATTTGAAACAAAGCCAGCTAGCATACCAGATTCATGATTTCACAGTTATCAATGCTTAGGATGAAGCAAAGCTAAAAAATCAAGAAGAAGTAGGTAGATGTGAAGTTGATTTGGAGAGCAGGTGGCGGGCACAGAGGGCCCGAGTGGCGCGGGGTCGTGGGTGCCTGGGGCTCTGAGCAGAAGCGTGGCGAGCGGGGCTGAGCTTCGTGTCTGCAGCCGGGCCGTGAGGAGGGCTGTAGGGCATCCCAGCCGCTCCCTCCCCTGAAACTTCTAGAAGTCCCCAGACCAAGTCCCAGCTGTAACATGACCCTCCTCAACGTGGCTCTGCTGAGATCGGTCCTCGTGCCCAAGCATCCCTCCTCCTGACCCTCCGAGTGAGTGGGTCGCGGCTGTGTAGACGTGAGGGTCTCATAACCCTGGCTGGGGTCCCGGCTCTGCACCCCTGCCTGTGGGGGCCAGGTCAGGCTCCGCTCACTCGAGCATAGAAGGAGACTGCTTCGTGGTCACCAGATACATCCAGGTCTGATGGGCGTTCCTTCCCTGCCACACCTTGAAGAGCCCACATCCTCGGAGAGTTTTCCTCGGGCCTGGATACTTTCCAGGTGACCCTTTCCCCCGGGGCATGGCCTGGGGGGGACACGGAGTCCACGGAGCCGCCTCGGGCCCATCTCCCAGAGGCCTGCTGGCCTCATCCTGTTTGGAGGCCCTCCCCTGGGCTTGGAGTGAGCTGGGGCTATGCAGGACCCTCACCCACACCATCAGAGAACCAGAGCAGCTTGGCCTTCAAGACCCCTGCCCAGAAGTGGGGCTACTGCCACGGCAGGAGGACCGGCCAGGCGTGGGCAGGGTGTGCCTGGAGCTCCATGTGGCCCCCGAGCTGGGGCGGGGGTCTGCTGAGCACAGCATCTGCAGGCCGTCCGCCAGGTGAGGGCGGGAAGGAGGGTCCACACCGTGGCCTCCACTCCGAGTCCCGCCCCCCATGTGGGCCAGGCAAGCGTGAGGCATCCTCTGACCTTCACTGAGAATCTGTGAAGGAGGGGTCGGTAGCCGCATTCGATGGATGAGCAAACCAGTGCCCAGAAATCCCTATCAGCGTGACATCACCTGCTTCTAGGAAACAGGTGAGAGGGCTACGGCCCGGCAGAGCAGGGTGTCTGGGCTGCACCCAGAGTGCTGGGCCTGGACGCTGGGCTGTGGTCAGGCTGCTGAAGCAGGCTGAGAGCCCAGACTTTGGTGTGAGTCTCACTCTTCTGCTTTCTTGGATATGTGACCTTGGGTGCTTCAGGTCACCTCACCAAGCCTCATAGTAGAGGACCTTCTAATTGCAAGTGACAGAGAAATCCAAAACAAACAGGCTTATGCATTGAAGGGGCTCCTCTGGCTCATGGAACTGAAAAGTCTAGGGGTAACTAGCTTCAGGAATGGCTGGATCCAGGAGTTCAATTTATGTAATGGGTTTGGACTTTTCAACCCTCACCCTGCTTTCTCTCTACTGTCTTCATTTTGGCCTTCTCCATGTGGGTGCCTGGCGTGTCGGGAGTGTTCCCCAACCCTGCGACGGGCCGGCTGCAGGGCCAGGCTGTGGCAATCCGCATGCTGTTTCTGTCCTGGGATGTTGACAGTGCCCTGGGGGAGATGGGACAGGAAAAGAGGAAGTTACGACACAGGCAATCAGAGCTGAGCAGGGGTGAGCTCCAAGGCCTGTGGGAGCCCAGAGGAGGAGTGTCAGAGTTTACATCCGGACGGGTTCCCCAAAGGCTTCCTGGAAGAGGTGGCAGCTCAGCTAGACTTTGAGGTCTTGGAGTTGGCCCGGGGAATGAGAAGTGAGGGAGCAGGAGCCCTGGGGTCCAGTCTGGGGCTCAGGTCAGCTCAGGATCCGCACACGGTGGGGCTGACCTGGCTGTGCTGGGTTCTTGGAGTTCCTACCCAGGCTCAGAGGTCAGGATGCCTGGGGGGTGGCGGTGAGGGAGCGACAGGGCCTGCATTTGGGTGATAGATGGCCCGGCTTCTAGGCGGTGAGGACAAGAAAGAAAGAGCACTTAGTGAGCACCTACTGTGTGCCTGTAACTTTCCATCTGGCCTCGTTCTGGCCACACAACAGCCCCTGGAAGCTCCTCATCCCCTCTTTGCAGAGGATGAACCGGGTGCTTGATTAGAACAAGCCTTTTCTAAATAAGCCAATCAGTCGTATTTCCCTGCAAAGTTAGAAGGTGCTGCTCACCCGTTGGCCGGGCTCAGCGGCCTCTGCCATCAGGAGGCTGCAGGGCTGCCCCGTGGCAGGGTCGCATGGGGAAGTCACCGTGTTCAAAGCAGTTGTGTGTTGAAACAGCTTCCCAGAAGACTAACCACCAGGCCTCCCATCACACTGGCAGCAAACACGGTCAATCTGAAACCTGATGCCTGCAAAACAGGGGCGCGTCAGAGCCAGAGGCCAGGTGTGAATTGTGAAGCCAGAGACCCCAGCGCCGCAGCGGGTATGGACGGCCACCCACTCCGAGCAGCCAGGAAACCAGCTTGGTTTTGAGCTTTAGGCGGCGAATTTTTAAACCCCTTCTAAACTGCTCCTAAAGTGTGTTCACGGGCGGCTGAGATAAGCCAGGGTGGGAGCAGGAAGATGGAGGGTCAGATCCCAGCTCCCCCTTTGTTCGCTGTGACTCCTTGGGCAGCCGCCTGTACCTCTCTGAGCCACAGTTTCCTCCTCTGCAAAATGAGGATAGCATTTCACAAGGTGAGGATTAAATAACATTATACTTGGGCGTGTCCATGTGTGATGACATAGCAGTGGCTCATAAAGGTCAGTGATTACCTTGAGTTAAAACTACTGTTCTCAGTTTGACTGTAACACTTTTTAAATTGTCGTTTTTGCAACCATGGATTTGAGCCAAATGGGAAATTGTTTGGTTCCGGGTATATATGCCCCTTGAGGGCAGGCACCAGGCCAGTGAGACCTGAAGTTCAGGAAATGCACTTGGAGAGTTAAGAGCAGATTTTGAATTTGTCAAATCCCAAGTCAATCCAGGGTGTTCTTTTCCTAAAAGATCCAGTGAGACAAAAGAAAAACACTAGTGGACTTTGCCCGAGGGATATAATCAAGAGTGGCGGCAGGCCAGAGCTGGATGGCAGTGGCTCTTCGGGGGTGGGGGGGTGGCATTTAAGAGAGGTTTTCAGGGAAGCAGAGGCATCTGAGCTGGGTCTGGAGCGTGAGTAGAACTGGGCAGGTGGAGAGGGAGGAGATGGTGGGTGGAATCTGTAGGTCGAGTCCCCGTGTGTTTGGGGAGCAGCAGTCAGAGTTGGGTGGTGTTGGGTCTGGAAGGGATGAGGGCCAGATTGGGGCCAAAAAGGAAGGCAGGTGGGCCGCAAGCCCGGAGTGCTGCGCTCTCTCTGTGGGCACAGAGGCGCCATCAGGGCTTTTGAGCAGGGAGGTTAGATTAACCAGTATTCTTTCGGTGGCAAGTGATAAAAACAAACAAAAACCCAGACTGGCTTAAGCTGAAGGCTGAGTTTATTGCCCTCTACTTCTGAAACAGGGCTTCAGGTACAGCTTGATTTAGGAGCTCAAACTATGTGTCAGAGACACTGGTGTCTTTTTCTCTTCTTTCCCGACTTCATTCCCAGGCAGTATCTCTGCTCGTGATGGGACTGACAGCTCCAGGTTTACAATAGTGTGACAGCTAATGATCCCAACAGAAACGGTTCCAACAAACTCCCACTACAGTCTTGGGTCACATGCCCATTCCTGGACCAGTCACTTTGGTAAGGGGGCAGAATACTGTCAAGTTAGGGCTGGAGTCCATGGACACAAATTAGATAGACTAAGAGTGGAGGAGGGGGAGCCCCCAGAGAAAACTGGGGTGCCTGACTGGAAGTGAGCTGGGAGGCTGGGCAGGCTCAGACATCCAGCCTCCCCACTGTGATCTGATAAGACCCTCCAGGCGCTGTGCTCGGCGACTTGACCTGCATCATCCCTTCCTGTCAGCACCATAGGCTAGGGTTTCTTACGGTCCCCATTTTGCAGATGAGAAAACCAAGGCTTAGGGAGATAGTCACTTGCCCAAGTTCACATCATTAACAAATGGCCTCACACCTCAAATCATCCTGACCCTGAAGCCCAGGCTCTTAACGATCTGCTCCACTGCCTCATGGTAATCAGATCTGGGTTTGAAGAAGATGCCTCAGGACCTCAGATGGAGGACGGATTGCAGGGGGGACCGGAGGCAGAGGATGGGCAGGAGGCTGGTGCCACGCAGGCAGAGAGGAGGGCAGTCCCGAGCGATACAGCTACGGGGCATCTCAGCCCCTTGGTCCCAAAACACTGCCAGCCCAGCTTTCCTGTGATGTTTCCTGAAGTAGAGAAAATATACAGTAATATGTGAGTATGTATGCACACATATATATGTGTGTATTCATTATTGTGCCTCCTGGTCTCGGATTGGGGCGATCTTAGCAGGAGGGTGTGAGGTGTGAGGCTCTGGGGCTGGAGGCTGGATTTATGCTCCTGCCGTGGGCACAGGGGCACTTCCGGGGCAGTTTCCGGAGGAGGTGGTCAAAGGGAGGTGACCGCCCATCTGGCACAGGGCCAGGGTGGGGAGTGGGCGGGATGGGGAAACAGCAGCTCCTCACTTCCCTTTTCAGCCCTAAGACTTCCCAGGAGAGAGTCCCTCCCCCCTGATGACATCATACCAGGTCAGAGGTCATCCTGCCCACACCTTCCTTGCACAGAGGAAACCGAGGCATTGGGGGCACAGCGTGTTCTGCCTTGCTGTCGCCACTTGGGGAAGTCTGGCGGCATGAGTACCAGCCCTAGATGGCCTGCTGCCTTGCTTTGTGAGCTAGGGCAAGCCACAGAGCTGCTCTGGGCCTCAGTTATATCTGCAAAATGGACCTACGATTACCTCACAGAGTGGGCAAATGAGAAAACCTTGAAAGGACCGGGTGCAGTGCCAGGCACCTCACGGGTGTCAGTGAATGTTGGCTGTGACGATTCCTTCCTTTGCATGGTGAACTCAGAGGAACGAACAGCTATAGATCCCAGGAAGCTGGGCCCAAGATCCAGCTCTGCCGTCCAGGCTGTATGGCCTTGGGCAAGTCACCTCATTTCTCTGGGCCTCAGTTGCTTTATCTGGGAAATGGCTTTCAAATCACCACCTCAGGGGTCACTGAGCGGATTGATGGAATGCCCTGTCCACGGGATGGGATTTTCTGGGGCGTCTCTTTCCCACTGGGCGGTTGGACGTCCCCTCCCCAACGACTCCCCTTCCTGCTCTGGGAGGGGATCAAGTGAGTTAATCTATTGGTAAATCTTTCAGCTGAGCACCTGCAGTGTGCCAGGCGCTGCCCAAGCGATGAGGAGGTCAGACCATGATCCCTGGCGTCCCCTCTCCCAGGTGGCAGCTGGCCCCCAGCCAGTGCCGCCACTGCTCCATCACCTGGTGGGCCAGTTATGGGAGAAGGGCCCCCGTGGTGCCTGCCTCTGGGTGCCGCATGGCTGCTGAAGGCGGAGTCCTTTGCTGACAGCTCCCCGGGCCTCTCCTGGGCGTCCGCGTGCCCCCATCCTCATTGCATCGGGCTGGGTCGGTGTCCCCGCCCCCGGTGTGGCAGTCTCCTGCTGCCTTCCCCTGTGGCCCCAGTTGGGAGCTGGAGGAGTGTCTGCAGGGTGTCCCCTGCCCGCAGCGCGGAGGCTTTTGGACCCAGAAGCCGGATCTGGAGGAGGGCAAGTACGGGCAGGGTGACTCAGACAAGCGCCTTTGCTCCTGAGTCTGTTTCCTCCCCTGTAAAAGGGGAGAAAGACAGCCACCCACGGCAAGGGCTTTGTAACCTTGTCCCGTAAACGCCCCAGGAGAGGCTGGGCTGCAGGGCACTGCCGACCCAGAAGCCCTCTGCACTTCGGGAAGTCCGGGCCGATCAAAGCCCAGCTCGGTGCAGGGTGCAGGCGTCTCCCAAAGGCTGCCTCCCTTAGCCTCGCTCAGGACTCTGTTCTGTGTAAAGGGCACGTAAGTTCCCCTGGGGCCCGGGACACCACTTGTGGGTCCCCCACCCCTCCAGGGAACGCTTTAGGTCCCTGGGTCTGCCTTCTGGGGCGTGGGCTGGGCCTGAGCTGTGACCACCCCCCCACCCCCGGGCAGCCACACTAGTGATGGACGTGCCATTTCCTGTTTCAGTTAGTGTTTGCTGTGTAACAAACCACCCCAAATGTCGGGACTGCAACAGCAGTGTGTGACCGTGCCGGCTAGAACCTGGGCCACCCTGCTGGTCCCCCTGGGCTCACCAGAAGGTGCCAGGTGGCCCCACTCACATGGCTGCAGTTGGTGCTGGGGCACCTCTGTTTCTCCACCCCCTGGCAGTTTGGCCCCCCGTGGGCAGCCAGCGGCCATGGCATCTGAGGGCAGCGTTCCAAGGGGGTGAAGGTGGAGCCTCAAGGCTCTTGAGGTGCAGCCTCGGAACTCACACAACCATCCCTCCTGCCACACTCTGTTGTGCAATGAAAGTCCCATGGCCAGGGGGAGGGGAGACGGACCCCACCTGTGGGAGGAGGAGGAGGGGACGAGTCCCAGAGCTGAGGGGCCTGGGTACCGGGGTGCAGGGAATCTTTGGCCATATTTTGCAGTCACAGAGTATGCACCATTAGGATTTTGCCAGGTTCTTACCTTACAGGGGTTGGGGTCAAGGGAGCAAGTTTTAAAGTCATTGGATACAGAGCCAAAAATTACCCGGTAGAACTATCCTTGAAGACCCCTTACGTTGCCACGGCGTGCAGAGCCCCTGGTTCGGCACCCACCCTGCAGGGAGCTCCGTGCCCACTGAGCGGGCGAGTCCCTGAAGCAGGCCAGGTGCGGGGTGAGGCTTGCCCAGGCATTCCAGGCTTTGCTGGAGGGGGGAACCCCAGATCCCAGCTGGGAATGGAGGGGGTCTCACCTTCTGCGTCGGCTCCATTCTGTGTGTCCGTTAAGCCTCTAGAAGCTGCAGTGCCCGGGACAGAGGCCGCTGGCCATAGATGGCTATTCAAATGTCAACTACTGAAAATAATTCCAATTTTAAAGAAGTCAGCTCCCCAGCTAGCCCCATTCCGAGTGCTCAGTGACCACACGGCTAAGAAGTGGAGAGCCAGGAGTCAGCTGGCCCCCAGCCAGCCCCCTTCACCCAGCCCTCACCTGCATGGTCACCCAGGCCCGGTGCTGGCCGCTTGAGACTCAAAGTGGCTCGGCCCCATCCCGGTCACTGCCTTCTAGAAGCTCCCGACCCGCTGGGAGCAGGCGGGCTGGGGAAACGCAGTGCCAGAGTGGGAACTGGGCAGCCAGGCCCCCGGAGACTTGCTGAGGTGGGAGCCCTAGGGCCTCCCCCTCGCCGCTCCCACCGTGTCCTCGCCGCGCAGGGAGTTGCGGCGGCTCCATGTGCACTTGCCAGGCTTTTCTGGTAAAGGGAGGGTGCCTTTTCATCACCCCAAATCCCACACATACCCCCCCCCCGACCTGTGCACACGAGGGTTAGTATCCGTGGCTGAAAAATCACGGTGAGCCGCTGAGAACCCATTTTAGACGAATGTGAAGTCTGTGAATTTTATTCATCGCACAGCATCTGTTTTGGTTTGAAAGATGTTAACGTGTGAAACGTAGTATTTGTTTGGTCTACCAGCAGCATATATGGGATGCAAGAACCCCTAAAATAATTCGGGGGCTCCCAGCCTGGGAATCGGTGGAATCTCCAGGAATGGGATGGATAGCACCCGGGCAGTGGAGGGGTGTGGGGGAGCACCTAGACATGGGATGAGCAGGGGCACCCCCTGTGGGAGGTGTGTTCACAACTGCATCAGTGCCTTTTCTCCTTTGGGGGCCATGGATTTATTCTCAGGGGTATTCAAGTTCCACTCAATATTTTTACATGTGGATTCATTGAGTTATTTTGTAACAATTTCAATCTTGAAGAAGGCCTGCAAGAATTTTTAAAAAAAGAATTCTCCCGTGTACCCTTCGCCCAACTTCATCATAATTAACATTTCACCAAATTTCAATCTCTCACAAAAACATTTTTTTCTCCCAGAACTATTTGAGAGGTCATCGCAAACATGCAACCTGATGACCTTTACTCCTAAATAGTACTTCAGCATGTTTCCTAAGAGCAAGGACACTGTCTTACATAGCTGCCGTCCAATAGCCAAATTCATGAAACTTAACATGGTCACAGTACTAGGATCTAAAGTACAATTTAGGGACTTCCCTGGCGGCCCAGTGGTTAAGACACAGAGCTTCCAATGCAGGGGGCAGTGGTTCGATCCCTGGTCGGGGAACTAAGATCCCACATGCCACAGGGTGTGTCCAAAAAGTAAAAAATAAATAAATGAAATAAAATACAATTTAGAGTTCATGTCACCAATTATCCCAATGATGTCCTTTATGTCAAGTTTTTCCCCAATCCAGAATCTTGCATTGCATTTAGTCATCATGGGTTTTCTTGAAGCTTTACCAAGGTTTACTTTGTGTCATATAATTCACTTGTGTTAAGTGTACAATTTAATGATGATTAGTATACTTACAGAGCTGTGTAATCGTCACCATAATTTTATTTTAAATCATTTCAAATCATCTTGAAAAGAAATCTTGTGTCTATTTTCTATCACTCTTTTGTCCCACCCCAGCCCCCGACAGACACTAATCTACTTTCTGTCAATAAACTTGCCTTTCTGAGGATTTCATATAAATGGAATCGTACAGTAAATGACCTTTTGTGACTGGCATCTTGCACTTAGCCTAATGTTTTCAAGGTTCAGGCATGCTGTAGCAGGTGTTAGAACTTCATTCCTTTTTTTTGCTGATTAAGACTCCGTTGTATAGGTAGACCACATTTAGTTTATCTACTGTCCTCAGTTGATGGACATTTGGGTTGTTTCCCCAGTTGATGGACATTTGGGTTGTTTCCCCAGTTGATGGACGTTTAGGTTGTTTCCCCAGTTGATGGGTATTTGGGCTGTTTCCACTTTTTGGCTATTATGAATATACTGCTAGGGATATTCACGTACAAGTTTTTATGTGGACATATGTTTTCATTTCTCTTGAGTAGATACCAAGGAGTGGAATTGCCAGGTCAGATAGTAACTCTTATGTTTAACTTTTCAAAAAACACACAACTGTTTTCCAAAGTGGCTGCACCATTTTTCATTCCCACCAGCACTGTATGAGGGTTCCAATTTCTCCAGACCACCTGGATGGCTCTCTAAAAACTGAGTTCTGCTGTCTGGTTTCTGCGGCTGCCTTTCCTATTCTGTTTTTGAACACGTGGTCTTCAAGGGACCCTCCAGTGTGGTCTCATTTAACTCTGGATGCAGTGTTCCCTAAAGTGGGGTCTGATGAACGTTGCAAACTGTATTCTTAGGGGTCCACCGAGTTCTTAAGTTTGAGAAACCCTTAATATAGAGCCATCTCTCAGATGGGAAAGTAGAGGCCCTTATAGAGAAAGTGATGTGTCCAAAGCCGTGCATCTGTGAGTGCCCACAAGCCAGCACGGAGGCCACGTGGAGTAAATAAGAGCCACTTAGGAAGTCGTTCAGCACCCGCCCAGTTTTCTCACCTGTAAAATGGAGGGGGCGTCACCCATCTCTAGAAGCAGGAGCAGTAGAGACAGTGTGGATAAAGAGCCCAGCTCAGCTCCTGCCTGACGCAGAGTGGACACCACGTGTGCCCACCACCTGGCCTTGCACCTGGCCCCCTCCTCCGCAGCACCTCCTCTCCCCAACAGAGCAGCCCCGAGGGCCGGCTCCCGGCTCCCGGCTCCAGCTGTCCCTCCCCCTCACGCACCTCACCTGTCCCCAGTGCTTAGCCACTTACTGGGCATGGCTCTGTCGCAGGCCCTGTACTGATGTTGGCAAAACAGAGATGATTCCTACTCCATCCCCGCCCTCGGGGACTTTGGGCAATGAATAGACTCATTAGCTGATGATTACAGGACAGCGTGGCAGTGGTTATTTTTACGATCAATAGCTAACGGTTATTGAATTTCTCCTATGTGCCTGGTCCTGTTCTAAGAACTGTGTCAGGATGTACAGGGCACTGTGCGAGCCAAGATGTCTAGAGGAGGTGACATTTTTGCAGCTGGATCTTAAGGGTGGGTTTGGACTTGAGCTAACAGGCAAAAAGCACTCTTTAGGAATTTTTACTAATTTGGTGGGTGAAAATGGTATCTCATTATTATGGTATGCAATTCTTTATCAGTAAGGTTATATATCTTTTGGTACGTTTATAGGCCATTTGTATTTCTTCTTCTCTGAGCTACCTAGTTAAATCAGCTGGATACTTTTATTTTCATGGTTTTCTTATTGATTTGTTAGAACTCTTTGTATATTGATGAACCAAAGGGCATAGTATGTGCAAATACTCAGTGTTGTGAAATAGCGTGGCATACTCATAAGACGTTAAGTGTAGTTTGACTTTGGGGGAAGCAGCTGAAGATGGGGGGGTGGGCAGGGAGGCAGAAACTAGTTCTGGTGCTGAACTGGGAGCTTAGACTTTATCCTCCAGGTCATGGGGAGCCTTAGAAGGGTTTTGAACAGGGAAGGGATGTGATTGAAGCCATTTTTTTAATATATATAAATTTATTTATTTATTTTATTTATCTTTGGCTTCGTTGGGTCTTCGTTGCTGTGCGCGGGCTTTCTCTAGTTGCGGCGAGCTGGGGCTACTCTTCATTGTAGTGTGCGGGCTTCTCATTGTGGTGGCTTCTCATTGCGGAGCACAGGCTCTAGGCGCACGGGCTTCGGTAGGTGTGCCACGCAGGCTCAGTAGTTGTAGCTCGCAGGCTCAGTAGTTGTGGCTCGCGGGCTCTAGAGCGCAGGCCCAGTAGTTGTGGCGCCCGGGCTTAGCTGCTCCGCGGCATGTGGGATCTTCCCGGACCAGGGCTCGAACCCGTGTCCCCTGCATTGGCAGGCGGGTTCTTAACCACGGCGCCACCAGGGAAGCCCTGAAGCTGTATTTTTGAAAGTTGCTTTAAATAAGTGACAATGATGGGTGGAGGGATGGGCTAGAAGGATAAATTGAGGCCAGAAAGTGCAGAGCTGTGAATGTCCCGCTGAAGAGCATCAGTTTGGTTTGCTGGGCAAGGGGGAACGTTCTGGGTAATGACGGGGGGTGGGGAGAGGGAAGGAGCAGGATCAAGGCCATGGCTGATCCCCGGGTGGGGTAAGTGGTTCAGTCTCCCTGCAGGAGGCTTTGCCCCCACTGACATCTCCTTCCCACATGGGTGCCCAGTGCTGGGTCGTCTCTTCCTGCTCCGTGGAACTGATCTCCAACCAGACAGACGGGATTGTTGCCAGGGCTGATCTGGAGAGGAAAGATGAACCGGGAGTTTCCAGGCAGGGCACTGCGGGTGGGAGAAGGAAAAGGGAAGAGCATGGTGGCCAGCCTGGAGGGGGCTCAGAAGTCATGCATTCCACAGGCCAAGGAAGCTGACCCTCGGCTTCCGCTCCCACAGCCCAAGGCTGGGAAGCCCCACCTCCCGGCAGCATTCCACATCAGGTTGGCTCTTCCAGTGAGAAGGTTCTCGGGCTGGTCTGACGTCAGAGCTGCACGGAGCCTTGGCACTTGCCTTATCTCAGGCTTCCTGCCTGCTCGATGGAGGGAACCTCGAGGCTCAGAGGAAGACGATCCTCCCGCGGTCACACAGGGAGTTAGCCCCAGCCCAAGTCAGAGCAGGCCTCCCAACTACGCGTGCAGTCTCAGAAATGATTCTTTTTAAAACATAATTTTTTTAAACGGTAGTACATGCAGAGGGCGCAAAAAATATTTAAATGGAACATTTCAGTGAAAAGCCATTCTCCTTCCCACCCTGGCCCCCAATTCTCCACACCCTTCCCCAGGGCACCACTGTACCAGTTTCTTAAGCATCTTTGTCAGAGATAACACATCCACACACCAGCAGGTACCCTATACCCCGCTCTTTTTTTACATAAAAAGTAACATGCCATACCCTGTACTGCACCTTGCTTTTTCCACTTAACAAAAATACCTTGGAGATTCTTCCTTGTCCATCATGTACAGAAGCTGCATCCTTTTTGACCGCTGCGTAGGTTTCCACCATACGGATGTATCATAACAGGCATCTGTCGAGCAATCCCTCTTTGGCGCGCTTTAGGTAACAAGAAGACTCCAATAATTTTTATTCACTTTAAAGACAGTTGCTTAATTTTTTTAAGGCACATAAAGAAGAAGATTTAATCAGCCCGTGAGCTGGTGCCTATGTCCAGATAATTCCTGGCGACTTTTTACAAATCAACTAACCCTCAGAAGAGTATCAAATGAAAAGTAAAAGCTCCTCCCACACGCATTCCACACACCCCACCGTCCTCCCAAAAGGCAGCCATCAATAGCAGGTTGTTTGGGTATGTGGGTATCCTCTCGGGGAGAAGAAGTAGGAAATTACAGTACGCATATATGTATAACCTTTTACGATGTGCACAAGAGAGATCACAACATACACAGTGTTCTTTCCCCTGCATTTTTCAGCAGAAATGCCTCCTGGAGATATTCCCATGAAGTCCCTGCCTGTGGGTGTGTTCATGCCGGCTCTCCCTCCCCCAGTGTTGGACACCAGAGGTGTCTCTCTTCTTAGTTGCTGACTGACACAGAGTGCTGTGTGCACTGCCCTTGCGTCTTTATGCCAGCACGCTGGATGGCTTTGCAAGATCACCCTTCAAAAACAGGTCGCCCCATCTTGCACCTCACCCTCCAGTACTCTGGGTGCATTCATCTCCTCCCACCTTCAACAGCAAAAGCACCATTATACTTGTTCTTTTCTGCCAACTTGGTAGACACAAAAAATGACAGGCATGCTGTGTTTCAGTGTGTATTTCTTCAATATGCATTTAATTACAAGTGAGATTGAGTATCTTTCCCTGAGCCGCCTGTTTCTATCCTCTGCTCTTTTTTCTAATTGGTTAGTCATCTTTTTCCTATCGCTTTGAAAGAGCTTTTTACGTATCCGGGAAAGTAACTTTCATCTCATTTTCCGCAATTAACTTCTGTCATATGTGCTGCAGATATTCTTTTTAAGTTTACCCTTTGTCTTTTTTAACTTTGTGGTACATTTTATTCCATTTAGAAGTTTTCATTTCTATATAGTTAAAATTTATCAATATTTTCCTCCATAGCTTCTGGGAATACAAATATTTATACAGTACATTTTACACAACCTTTTCACACCTTATCACAGCTGATCCTCAGAGCAGCCTTTGAAAGGAGGCAGGGTGAGGGTTTTTATCATCAGGTCTGTTTTACAGGTGAATTCACATGAGGCTCAGAAAGGTGGTGGGACCTGCCCAGGCTGAACAGGTTCTAAAACCCTTGCTCTTCCCAGGTCCCTCACCCGCCTTCCTGCCAGCCAGGTAACTCACTCCTGGCACTGACAACAAAAGGATGTAGCTTCTCTAGGAAAGCATTTTTAATTATTAAAACTACAAGAATCTTTCCTTCAAGAGCTCTTTTTTTTTTAAGTTTTTGAAATTATAAAACTAATTCATAGTTTTTAAAAACAAAATGTCCAGTGATACAGGAGAGTGTAACACAGGGTTTCGGGGGGGGGGTGGGCTCATGCCTTGCCCTGAAAGCCCATCCCCCAGGGGGACCACTGTCATGTTTGCTGTGAGCACCAATGGTGAGGAAGACCCACCGGGAGCTGGACCGTTCCTTATCCGTCTCTGCCCATCACCAGTGCATTGTATATTCCAGGAGCAGCTCAGGTGCTCATAAATGCTGCGAGACGAGACTGAGGTGGTCAGGCACCCCCCTTAGCTTACACTCTGCAGCCCCACAGGCCTGTGTTCAAATCCCACCTCAGCCACTTAGCCAGCCATGTGAGTGTGGGCAGTTGACTTACCTTCTCTGTGCTGCGCTGTCCTTGTCTCTGAAATTGGGATAATAGTTTACACCTCAAGTAAATGAAATTAACTTCCTAAAATGCTGAAAGAATGTCCACCTCTCACCTCTGATCTGCCTGTTCCTTGGGGGGTCCACTGCCTACTCCTACCTGGCCCCAATATCCAGGGTCATGACATTTCAGAGTGGAAAGTCAGGCTTCCTCCCCCCTCCAGAAGCCCAGAGAGGGGAAGTGCCTTGCCCAAGGTCACACAGCCCACAGACGGCAGAGCCCGCAGACACTCCAGTCTCCTGACTCATTACATCACTCGCCAGGCTGGACCACTGCGGCCCGTCCCCCGGCCTCCTGTCTCGCCCCTTCTGGCCACCAGGGGGCGCGCCCTAACCCAGCCCAGACTGCGGCCGCCCTTGCTCCCACCTGGTGGGGGTCTCCCGGCGGCCCACGAAAGGAAGCGTTCCTTAATCTGGTATTCACGGCTGTCAGAATCTCCCTACACACCGGGCAGCGCGCCTTCCTCTCCTTGCTTGTTCCTTGGGTACAGTCTTCCTGGAGTGCTGTCCCCCTTCCTGCCCCTTCCTGCCCCTTCCAGGCCAGGCCTCTCCTGCCTACTCCACTCCTTCCCCGCGGACTGGTCCCTCTCCGAGGCCGTGCCGCCCCACCGAGGCCCGTCCCCAGCATGCAGTGGGTGCCGAGTCCATGTTTGCTGTGGGGTAAGGGGCGGCGCCGGCAGGCTCGGACCCCCCCTCCCCAAAATGCCAAGAGCGCGCGTCCTGGAGGGGACACAGGGCCCCACCACCGCGCTGTGCGATTCTGGGCCAGTGGCTGCCGCTTTCTGGGCCTCGGTCTTCTCATCTGAGAACTGGGGAGGCTTCGGGGAGGGGTCTGGGCATGGCCGGCGGGGACCGCAGCTCTCCGTGGGAGGGGCCTGCGGCTGCGGCTCCCGGGTGTTTACCTAGGGGGTCTCGGGGAGTCTGAGCGAAAGGCCGGGGTCCCAGCGCCCCTCCGCCGCGCTTGGCTGTGCGGACCCCGCTCCCCGGCCCGTCCCCTCCGCGGCCCCACTGACCCGGGCGCCCTCAACTGGCCGGGGTTCGGGTGACGTCGGCGGCCGGGGCGGGACCCGTCCCCGCGCCCACACCCGTGTCCGGGGAAACTGAGGCCAGGCGCGGAGAGGCCGCGCACGCCAAGGTCACTGCGCGGAGGCAGGCCGGCCGGCGGCGCTCGGGCTCGGGCTCCGGCTCCGGCTCGGGCTGGGGCTCCCGCGCGCCGGCCCCCCCCGCGCCGCGCGCCCGCCCGCGCTCCTGCCCGCCGCGGGGACGGCGGGGACGGCGCGCGCTCGGAGGCTGCGGGCGGCCCCGCGAGGTAGGAGGCGGGCCGGCGGGGGACGCGCGCGGCAGCGGGCGGGGCGGCCGGGGCCGGGGGCCGGGGGCCAGGCCGGGGGTCGGCGGGGGTCGCGGCTGCCCCGACGCGCGAGCGGCTTTCGGGAACCGGGCGGGGGCGGCGGGGGGCTTTGCGGAGCCGGGCCCGGGACGAGGGCCGAGGCCGCAGTCGCGGGGACGCGGCGGGCCCCGGGGTTGCAGGGTCGGGCACCCGCGGCGCCGGGCTCCGCGGGGATGGGGCGGGGGCGGCGGCGCCGGGCTTTGGGAACCGGGGCTCTGCGGTGTCGCTCCCTGGGTCGCAGGAGATGGAGCCTCCGCGGCTCTGCGGATCGCTCCTCCGAAACCTTGCGGACGTGGAAGGCGCGATCTGGGGGGAGGGGGGCTGAGGGTCTCCGCGTCTATACAGCTGGCTGCCTGGGCTGGGAAACGTGAACCCAGGTCCCGAGGGTCGCTGGGGGAAGCTGCCCCCCGGCCCAGACACACACACACTCTCTCCCTTTTCTGCCCCCTCCGCCGTGCTCCCGCCTCTCCGCGGAGAAATCCTGCCGCGGGTCCAGGGTCCGGAGCCTGCGGGCGGGAGGTTGAGGCATCTCAGGAATTCGCTGTGAGCCAGTTAGACGCTCTTGGGGCGGGCTGGATGGCTGGCCCCGAATTCAGCCCTGCCCCGACCCCTTGCGTGACCTTGGGCAGCCCCTCCTCCCACTCCCACGCGGGCAAGAGGCTGGCTGGTAGTCTTGGGGATCCTGTGGGTCAGACCCCCAGTGGGCGAGGAGTCGGTTGAAGGGACTGTGCCTGGGGGCTGGAAGAGCCACTGCGATCTCCGGACCCAGTCCCAAATGGGGCAGGAGGCAGCAGGAGTCTGAGAAGTGACGATGGGGCTGGCGCAGGTATCAGGGCACTCTGTTCCACCTGCCAGCCTGGCGGGGAGCCCTCATGGACCAGGGGGCTCTGAGTGCGGGAAAGCCCTGCCCTGCCCAAACTAGCTGCCCCTGGGCTGTGAGGAGGCAGGACCGGTTGCCAGAGGTGTGGCCAGGCTGTCCCCCTGCCCCCCACAGTCATGGGGACACCCCCCCCTCCCAAGTTTCTGCCACGCAGTTGCCCCTTTAAATTGCTAAGCTCTCGGCTGTCACAGCTGATCTGTTTCCAGAGCAAACGGAGCAGAAAGATGACAGTGGGTGTCCCCTCCCCCGGGCCTGTGCGAGAGATGAGGCTTGCAGGCCAGCGGTCCCCTCTGCCTGGTCAGCTTTGTGCGTTTAGCTCTGGGCGTGCTCCATCATGGGGTGGGGGTGGGGCACTTGCTCTGCACCGGGGAGCCCCTGCTCCGCTCGGTGGTCAGGCACCACCAGACAGCGTGCGTGCCAGCCTGCGCAGCCCCTGGGAGCAACTCGGAGCGAAGGTGACCTCTGGTCACCCTTCCCTGCCCCCAGCTTTATGCCTGGCTCCTCCCTTGGGCTGGCGCGGTGGCCAAGCCTCTGAAACCGTGTGTGGCCAGAGAGCCCATGTGCAGCAGTTGGGTTTGAAAGGAGAGAAAAGCAGCAGCCCCAGACGCCCCGGAGACAGGAAAGGACAAGCTAAGAGGTGGTCAGGGTGCCACAGTGCCACGGCCCAGCCACTGAGCATCCGCACCGACCGGGTGGAGCATCTGGGGGCCGATCTCCTATTAGAGATGGGGAAACCGAGGCTAGGGAGAGGCAGGGACATGGCCAAGGTCACACAGCACCCCAGTGGCCCCAGCTCTCCCGCCGTCCAGCCATGCCCGGGGAGCTGCTGCCTGGGGAAGGCTCAGAGGACTCGGTGTTCCCGCCAGAGGTCCCTGCAGTGGAGGGACAAGGAAGGGGGGACCCTGGTTCCGGCACAGGTTGCAGACATTAAGTAATCTTGAGTCTCGTGAGTAGAGTTGCCACCCTCTCCCGTGGCTGCCCGCCCTTCCAGCACTTCTCTGCTCACCCCGTGGCTGCCAACCCCACAACGACACTGTGACCTCAGTCGTGCCCCTGCCCCATCGTGCAGAGGGGATGCCAAGGCCAAGCCAGCACTGGGACCCTCTGTGTCCTCAGCTTTCTTCCAACCAGTGTCCTAACTGCTGGGGTGCTAAGCACCTAGGCGTCCCTAGAAGAGCACAACCATCCTTTGTTCTCGTAGTAAGCGCCCCGTCACTGGGGTGTGCAAGCTGGAGCTGAATACTCATTGGTTCGGGAGGCTATGAATTTGGCCTCCGGTGGGAGGGTTGACCAGATGTCTCATCACCCTCCCACCCCGTCCCTCACAATTAGGGGGTAGGGGATGGGCTTGCTTGCTCCTGTCAGGAGATGATGATTCTTGCCTGAGAGAGGCTGGGTGAAGGCGCTGGGGCAGGTCCCTGTATGAGGCCCAGGGTTCCACATACTGGCATTGCTCAGACCTGCTGTCCAAACTTGAAGTGTGACTCAGACCCGCTTCTGGGGCAGCGTCTTCCAGTGCCTGCTGCCTTCCCACTGGGCCCAGCCTTCAGCCTTGCCTGTCCTGGCTCCCGTCCCACCCCACCTGCGCCACCCAGAAACCTTTGCTCAGCCTTCACCCATTGGTGTCACCTCTTCAGCAAAATCTGCCCAGTCTCTGTGTCTGCCTCCCCTGGGGGTCCCATTGTCACTGAACTGGGGAGGGGGACAGTGTGCAGGGACATAGGTAGGCCTGACTGCAGGACACCCGCCCCCCCGCCCCCCCCCACACTGCCTGAGCTCTTCAGTGGCCCTACCACACAAGTGCCGGCTTGGAAAGGCAGGATGCAGGCAGTCAAGTTCTCGGTGACTCTTCGAAGAACTGAGTGTACGTGGCCTTCTGATCTAGTACGATTATAGTTCACACTCAGCAAGCGTCTTTTAAGCATCTACTCCGTGCCCGACCTTGTCACGGGGTCTCACTTGTATCAGCCCATTTCATCTTCGAAACCACAAACCCATCCGCTAATGTGTATGAAGGCTCTAGAAGCGTAATATCAAAACAGTGATGTCAGCCGCACGGGCCAGTGGGACCCACTGAGAATGCTGCACCCCCCGCCCGCCGCTGGCCGCGGTCTTTCCCGTGACTTGGGCCCTAGTGTCCCGACAGCTTGGCACTTTGCGCGCGCAGATGGCCGGGGGGGGAGCGGGGGGTTAGGGTGCTCAGAGGGGACTGACCCCGTGAATCCACGCGGGCTGTGTGGACGGAGATAGGAAGGCTTGCGAAGGGGTCCTGGGACCCGGTGCATGCGTTTGGGCCTCATCTGCTGCCTCTTTAGAAGGAAGTCCTGTCGGGAGGGCGGAACAGTGGCGGAGGCACCTGCCGGTCCCCAGCGCCAGGGGCTAATGTGAGTCTTCGTTGTGCTCAACTGAGGTGGATCCAAACAAGAAAAAAGGTGGTGAGTTGTCCTCACTGGAGGTATGCAAGCTGCGGCAGTCGAGAAGTCTCCCGTGCCTTGGTTAGGCGAGGTGCCCTGGAGGGCCATTTTAGCTCCAGGACTCCCAGAGCCAATGACTTTTTTTTTTTTTTTTAATTATTATCTGAGGACTTAGTGAAAGCTATCAGGATGGTAATATAGGTTTGGAAAAATGCTCAGTGCCAGGCTGTTTTAATAAAGCCAGTTGCCTCGGGGTATTATGGGAACACTCCATTATTCGGCTCCTCCAGATTCGGAACTAGGACCAGGTTTTGGACTTGGCCAAGGGGCCTGAGGATTTGGCGTGAAACAGGAAGGAAATTGAGAGTCTTATGGCCAATCCAGGAGCGCTGGGGTCACTGTCGGCCACACTAACTTGGGAAGCCCTGAGGTCAGAGCTGAACTCCTTGTTGCTTTGGACAAGTCCCTTCCCCTCCCTGAGCTGAAGGAGTTTGAAAGAGTCCGGAAAGCACTTTGGAAATTGTAAGGGTTGGGGGCCGGGAGGAGGGGCTGAAGCAGCAGTTCCTGATTGGCTCAGGTGCATGGACCAGCTGAGGGCCAGCCTGCCGCTGGGATGGGTTCAAGTCCCAGCTCTCAGCTCCCTAGCTTCCTGGACCTCCGTGAGCCTCAGTCTCCTCCTCTTTAAAATGGGAGTGATGACAGGGCCAACCTCCTAAGGCAGTTATGAAGGTAATTCTGGAAAGTGTGTCAATGTCATACAGCTAGTTTCCATTTTCTCCTTTGGGGATATTGAGAAGCCACTCAGTATTCCTAAGGCCTCAAAGTCCAAATAGAAATGCCAGCTCTGTTGATTCTCTCATTCAACAAATATTTATGGAGCGCCTGTGATGATAGCAAAGGAGCCACACAGACAAAACGCCTTGCCCTCCAGGAGCTTTGATTTCAGCAGCAGGAGACCCACAACAAAAAAGTAAACAAACAAAGAGCATTTCAGTGAGTGCTAAAAAGAATGCATCTGCCCTGGTCGGTGTTAAAGGTGCTTTACAGTGGAAGAACTCTTCCGGAAGGGAGAGGAGAGGAGCCCCCTCACCCTCATCTGGGCTCCGGGAGACCTAGATTCCAGTCCTGGCCCTGCTGGCTTCCCACTTTGCTGTGCAGACTTGGGCAGTTTCCTTCCTGTCTCTGATCCTCGGTTCTTGTTTGCGAAATGAGACAGCAGGTATGCTCCTCCAGCTCAGGTGCCCGATGTGGCTGGGCTGTCTGCCCTGTGGTGCTGCACTGAAGTCTGCACTGCCGTCAGAGCTGGGGTCCCTGCCTGTCCCCTCTGTGTACCACACCACACATACCTTTCTATTTTAGATGTGATAGGTAACCTGTCGAACAGAAAGGCGCAAAGACAGGCATGCAGCAGCTTCGGGAGAAATAAGAGAAACACACACGTTGTGAGACCACCTCCCGGGCCCCGAGACAGAGCGCTGCCAGAAGCCCCCCGCCCCACCCCATGGGCTCCCCCTCAACTGTTGCCCCTCACGGATGCTCACCACCCTGACTTCTGTGATAATATTGTTCTTGCTGTCACTGTCTTACCACCTGTCTGAGCAACTCTTCACCACATGGCCTTGTTCTTATTGTTGACTTGTTTATACATGGACTTAGGCTGTAGATATCTGTTTGGGTCTGGCTTCTTCTCAAAGTCACAAGGAGCTGTTGCTTGTCGTCGTCACGGCTGTGTAGTATTCCACTGCGTCGCTAGGCCACGGTTTATTATCCAGTCTCTGTGATGGACACACAGGGTGTCTTCAGTTCGGGGCTGTGTTCTTGAACCTGCCCACGTCCTAGTGCACATATGACCTCCTTTCCGGCATCTGTCTGGAACTGGGCCACACAGGACGCACATGTTCAATGTCATAGACGCACATGTTCAATGTCATAGAGCAGACCAACACTGTGGTCCTTCCGTCCCGTCGCCCCCCACTCCCAGTGGCACCACCTATTGTCAGTCTCTGCCATTTTTGCTCTCCTGGTGGGTGTGTAATGGCTTTGATCCGCATTCCCCTGACTGCTGATGGGGTTGAGCATTTTTCGTAAGGTTACTGGCAGTTTGGATCTCCTCCTCAGTGGCTGTTCAAGCTTCTTGCCTACCTTGGGCTGTCTTTTTGTTTCCTTGTTTGTTTGTTTGTTTTAATTTATTTATGGCTGTGTTGGGTCTTCGTTTCTGTGCGAGGGCTTTCTCCAGTTGCGACGAGCAGGGGCCACTCCTCATCGCGGTGCGCGGGCCTCTCCTGTTGCGGAGCACAGGCTCCAGAAGCGCAGGCTCAGTAGTTGTGGCTCACGGGCCCAGCTGCTCCGCAGCATGTGGGATCTTCCCAGACCAGGGCTCGAACCCGTGTCCGCTGCATTGGCAGGCAGATTCTCAACCACTGCGCCACCGGGGAAGCCCTGTTTTCTTGTTGATTTGGAGGATTCTTTAGGTATTCCGGATTCCAGTCCTTTGTCAGTTGTATGTGTTGTAAATATCTTGCATTTTTCACTTTTCCTGGGGTCTTGGAAAGAACATCTTAATTTCAGAGTTCTTAATTTCTATCAAATCTATCTTTCACTTTATTTTTGTTTTGTGTTTTAAGAATCCTTTCCTACCCTGTGGTCATGAATTCACCTTTTTGCGTTAGATCTTTAATCTACGAGGAATTGATGTTAGTAAAGGGCGTGAGTTAAGGGTCCCATTTCGCACACGCACGCACGCGCACGCACGCACACACACGCACACGCACGCACACCCCATTTCCCAGCCTGCCCAGCGCCGTTTGGTGACATATGTGTCCCTTTCCCCTACCTGCCCTGCCCGCCCGGGGCAGGCAGGAGCCCAGGACTGCAGGCTCTGGCCTGGGAGCCCCGGCAGGGACAGCCCCCGGGGGCAGGGCAGGGCGGACAGCCCTCCCCCACTGGACCAGCTGCCGCTCCTGCCAAACAGGTCTGTGGGGCCCGTCACGTGTCCAGCTGGCGGTGACTCGGGCTCTGGCGGATTAAGCAGGGGCTCAGGGCTTATGACCCGCACCGTCCACTGCACAGACCCCCGGGAGGGCCGAGGGAGCTCAGCTCTGTGGGCTGCAGAGGAGACCCCCACAGGAGAGCGAGGCTGTGCTGTTTGCCTCAGGACACCCCCAGCCGGGGCACTGGAGCAAGGTAAGCGAGGGCCGGGGGGCCCTTGGCTGTGACTTCCCTGCCCAGCTCTGGGAACTTCTGTCTGGAAAATTAAATGTCCCCCCCCCACTCCCCCGCAAGCTCTTTCCATCTGGGTCTATTGGGGGAAGCCGAGAGCCAGGAGGTGGAGGGCGGCGGCCGAGAGCAAGGACCTGCCGGTCTCAGGCCCCTGTGCACACTCACCCAGGCTCACACACACACATACACGCACCTGCCCACCAGCTCCCGAGGGATTCCGCATCCTCTTCAGTGACGAGGGCCTGCCCACTGGGGGGGGTGGGAGGGGTGGGGGCACTGCCAACCTCCAGTCCGCCCTCCAGATCCTGGTGCCTCTCCCCCCCACCCCACCCCCACCACAATGGCCGGTACCTTCGTGCTCCTGGAGTCTTCAGGGCAGGGAAGAGGGGGAGGAAGTGGGTGTGTGCTGAGCACCGTCTATGTGCCGGGAACCTCCCCTTGGGTGATCTTTATTCCAACCCTGCAAGGGAGGGAAGATTCGCCCATTTAATAGATGAGGAAACTGAGGCTCGGAGATGGGCTATGGCCCAGCTGGGGCCCGGGCTGGGTGGACGGTCCCCAGCATCTCAGCAGCCTGCCCACATGACCCCAGAAGTCGCAGGCCCTGCTCACCCCTGCCCAAAGGCACAGTCCCTCTGGCGCAGAGCTGCGGCTCCCTGGGGCTCTTTGAGAACTCTAGGTCCTTGCCGGGGGGCATCAGGGCGGGAACAAGAGCCAGCGGCTCTGGGCCCAGCTCAGCCTAGGCTAGTGGGTAAGACTTGGGCTCCGTCTCCTCGTTTGTGCCATGGCGGGGGTGACAGTAGTAGGTCCCACCTCTCCAGGTCGCTCTGAAATGCCACCGTGCATGAAAGGGCTTCCAAACACGGCGGCTCCCAGCAGGCACTCGGGCACTTAGCTTTCGTTTTTACAGGGAAGGTCAATACCTGAGTTCACTGCGTCCTCTGAATTTCTGAGCTCCTGTGCATTTCTTTTCTTCCTGGGCTTTATGCATGCATTTATTCCTATGAGTTTAATACTTGCTTAGGAAATACAGGCACGTGGTAAAATGTTCAGCATTATAAGAGTATACAATGCAAACGACGTATGCCCCCCGCCCCCTCCCCGGAGCAAACAGGACGAGCATTTTGGGGGTATCTCTGGTCAGAAATGTTCCTATGTATATATTTGTTCCTCTGCCGTATTTTAAAGAGAGCACCCAGCAGCTTGCTCTGCCCCTGTCCTGCGGCTTCCCTCTGGGCCTTTAAATCCACCCCCTCGGTTAGAGAGCCTGACGGCTGCTTTCCTGCAGAAGGCCTGCATATTTGTGGATGCTGGCACCAGATCTTCCTCGTCAGCAGGACTTGAGGGAGACTGCAGCCTGGCACGGGGCAAACAGGGGGATTGTTGAGCCGCAAAGAACGGTCCCTCTGTGCCCAGTGAAGGCCTCAGTTGGAGGCCGGCTCCCCCTCCTCCCCACTCCAGCAGATCTGGGTCTGGAGCAAGGGTGGAGCCTGGGGACCTGGCTGAGGCCCAGCCCGCTGTCCATCGGGTGACCTTGAGCCTCCTCTGGGCTCCCGACTCAGTGCAGAAACCCAGGGCGCGTGGTGGCCCCAGTGAGAGGACCGAGGGTCTGTCTTCTTGAGGACCCAGCCAGCCACGCCTCACCCATCCGGCCCAGGGAAGAAGCGCATGACGTAGGCTGGAGTTCTCACTGCTTCCTCTTGAGCTTTGATGGTGCTCTCCGGGAGACAGTCGAGATCAGCACTAAGTCTCACTGATACGTTCTCTGTGGGCCTTGTGACTCCTGGACCTGCCGGCTTCTTATCTCTGCCAGGGAAAGCTCCCAGAGGGCTGGGGTCAGGGCTTTGTCTCTCCCAGCCTCTGAGAAAGGAAAGCAGCAGGTGGCCACATGCGGCAACATACCCTGTGTGCGTGACTAGGAGGCTTCATCAGAAAGGCTCCCTGCCCCCTTGAAGCAAGAGCAGGATCCACCGTTGGTGTCGGAAGGGTGGCCAGTTACCCAGTGGGGCAGAGCTCCAGGCGCTGCCCCTGTGCAGATGTTCAGGTTGTGCACTGCACAAGAGCAGTTGGCAAAGGAAGAATGCACTGGTACCAAGCTACAGGCCTGAGAGGCTGTGTCCACCAGAAGAGGGCGCTTTTTCCAAATTCACATGCAGGCCCTGCATGCTCGCTGGTGAAGGAGAGGTGCCTGCTCTCCACTTACGCGCTCTGCTCAGTTTTCTAGAATCTCCCTCCAGGACTCTGCTGGTAACCCCAGGGGAAAGGCAGCTCCAAACACTCTCCTCTGTCTGTGGGAGCAGCTTGGGTAAACCCAGCCCAGTGGATCCTCAGAGGGAACGGGGCCATGGCTCAGAGTAGAACTGTATCCACATTGCAGCTCTAGCTGCTCCTGGTCAGGACTCCTCAGCAGAGACCCTCCACGTTAGCATCTGTTAATACTCCGCCCAAAGCTCAAGTATGAAGGACCCTTACCTCTGTGCCCGGCCCCTTGAGCAGGGCCACTTTATTTATGAAGGCATGTTGATTTGGGGACAGGGACTCATGTGAACTCATCTCGTGCACAAATAATTTCTCCAGCACCTAGTGTGTGCCAGGCTGGCAATAAATGCTGAGTCCCACAGACGTGACTTTTATCCTCACGGAGCTGTCCAGTGAAGGAGAGGGAAATGCCCCCACGAACAGCATGGACCAGGGGCTGGGAGGACTTGCTCAGTGGGGCCTGTAAGGAGGTCAGGCAAGGCTTCCTTGAAAGTGGAGTCAGGGATAAGTAGGTGAAAAGAGAGAGACGTATGCACCCGGCAGTGGGAACAGCATGTGCAAAGGCCCAGGGGCAGGAGCCAACTTGCCGGGTATGAGGCTGGAGACGAGACGGAGGACAGAGACGAGACGGAGGACAGAGGCAGGCAGAGGCCGAACCCACAGGGGCTTGTGGGCGTGGTGAGGAGTTCGCTGCTTATTTCTTTTAAATTTATTTATTTATCTATTCATGGCTGTGTTGGGTCTTCGTTTCTGTGCGAGGGCTTTCTCTAGTTGCGGCGAGCGGACACTACTCTTCATCGCGGTGCGCGGGCCTCTCACTATCGCGGCCTCTCTTGTTGCGGAGCAGAGGCTCCAGACGCGCAGGCTCAGTAATTGTGGCTCACGGGCTTAGTTGCTCCGCGGCATGTGGGATCCTCCCAGACCAGGGCTCGAACCCGTGTCCCCTGCATTGGCAGGCGGATTCTCAACCACTGCGCCACCAGGGAAGTCCCCTGCTTATTTCTTAAGCAGCGAGGAGCCAGGGTTTGGAGCAGGTCAGTGACTTGTTAGATAGAAATGTCGGTGAAATTGGGTTTGAGTGCTGGCTCTGCTTCCTGATCCAGCTGCCCTCCCGCTGTGTGATGGGGGTGGGGGCGGCGGGGGGGAGGGTGTCTTAGGTTGTGCCGGAAGGAGGAGATCTGAATGAGGAAGCTTACCGTGGGGTCCAGAGGCTGCCTCAGCTGCTCCTCTGGGCACCTGCCCTGTGGCTGGGCACCTCCCTATCCAGGAGGCTTGGGGCTAGGAAGGCCAGACTGCAGTTCTCCAGCAGGGCGACAGGTGGCGCCGGCCCCTCAGAGGTGACCGGTGGGCTGGCCCAGCAGGGACCAGCGCAGGTCAGGTGGGGTTGGGTCTAGCTCTGGTCAGGCCGGGCCGGGGCCACACTTCCCCCTGCCCTCACCCGCACCCCAGGTGGCACCCAGACTGCTGGTTCGGTGGCTCCAGCCCGCAGTTGCCAGCACCCCGTCTTTCATCCCCTCCGAGGACCATCCATCAGCTGTGACCTGAGCTGACGTTTTAAGCCGATCTAAATTTGCCACCAAGCCTGACAGGGGAACAGCTGGGTGAAACCACCCTCTGCAGGGGAGTACTGCGGTCCAGATCTCCGCTCTGCAGCCTCAGCCAGTGAAATGCAGATAATGAGGTGCCCCCTCCCAGGGTGGGCATGCGTCAGCACACACTGAGTGCCCAAGGAATGTTGGCCCAGCCAGGGCTGGGCACCCAGGAGGCCTGCAGGGCCTGGCAGTGCCTCCCCTGCTCCACCAGGGCCCCCGCACCTGGCATGGGGGCTGGACGCACAGGGAGCCGACATGTGTTGAATGAAGACGTGCCCTACGCACCAGAGGCTGAGTCCCAGAGTGGGAACGCTCACACCCGGCCCATCGCTGGTGTCACATCCCAGCTCCCCGAGGCTGGTGTGTGATCTGGCATCTTGGGCAAGTGGTTTGGTCCTTTTGAGTCCTATTCCTTCTGTAAGATGTGGACAGTACCCTCTCTGTAGGTGGGAGGGTTGCTCGCCCGATGGGAGTCCCTTGGAGCACCCAGCACCGAATTGGTGCTCAGGGAAGGGCAGCCACTGCCACTGGGAATGCAACCAGCCATCCCTGCCTCGGAACCATGGGTGGTCATTAAGGGAGACCAAGGGCAGAAGCTGGAGCCACGATTGCAAGCAGCCCACAGCAAGCTGGCTGACCAAAGCAAGAGGGAATTTACTGGAAGTAGCGTTGTCCCCAGACTGCCCAGGAAGGACAGGAAACAGGCCCGTACACAGGGCCCCTCCTAAGGGCAGGAGGCAGTTTCCTCTAGGAATGCCCCCTGGAAGGGGTGCCTACTTGTCCGTGCTTGGGTGCCCGCAGGCAGGGCCGAGCCCCGTGAGAAGCCCACCGGGTGCAGACGCCCCCAGGATGGGGCACTGCGGGAGGGAAAGGAGGGATCCTGGAATAGGACGTGGCCTTGAGGGAAACCGCCCAGGTCCAAGCCCAGCACCCCCAGCGCTGGCTCTCTGTCCCTGGCCCCCGTGCACCCCGCTGTACTCGATATGGGTTCCTCTTCACCAGCATGATAATTACTGGACACATCACTGACATTGAACAAATTGTTGTGTGCTTGTAATTACAAATTACGTTTCTAACACTCCAGGGGTTTCCAAAAGTTGATATCTGTGCTATTAACACATAAATTACAGTCATTTATGGAAATTACCAGAGAGACCAGAATTGTCTGTGGATTGTGTTGTGTAAGAGGTGCTCATTGGTGGATGTGCTCCAGGAGCCTGGAGGGGCCCAGTGTGGGCCTCGAGCTTTCCTCCTGTTTCGTGGGGTCAGATTCGATTCCCAGCCCTAGACTTTTTTTTTTTTTTAAATCTATTTATTTTATTTATTTATTTTTGGCTGCGTTGGGTCTTCGTTGCTGCACGTGGGCTTTCTCTAGTTGCGGCGAGCCGGGGCTACTCTTCGTTGCGGTGCACAGGCTTCTCGTTGTGGCTTCTCTTGTTGCGGAGCATGGGCTCTAGGCATGTGGGCTTCAGTAGTTGTGGCACGTGGCCTCAGTAGTTGTGGTGCGTGGGCTCAGTAGTTGTGGCTCGCAGGCTGTAGAGCGCAGGCTCCGTAGTTGTGGTTCACGGGCTTAGTTGCTCCGCGGCATGTGGGATCTTCTCGGACCAGGGCTCAAACCCGTATCCCCTGCATTGGCAGGCAGATTCTCAACCACTGCGCCACCAGGGAAGCCCCCCAGCCCTAGACTTTTCACACATGGACCCCCAGGTCGGAATCCCAGCTCTGCCACGACCAGCTGAGTGACTTCCAGCCACTGACCTCTCTGTGTCTCAATTTCCTTATGGACTAAATAACGGGACTTGATGAGTGATTCCTAGAGATAGCGGCCGTCCAGCTGCAGGCACCCGCCTCCGTGCAGGAGGTGCCCCCGGGGCCTTTTCTCCTCTCTCACAATGCAGGGGGCGCACAGTGAGGCAGCAGCCAGGTTTTGTTCCCAAGAGGAGGGAGGCGACCAGGGCCCTGGAACCCCGCCTTCGGTCCCCCTGGCACCAGGCAGCCCTCCCCAGCCTTAGGTTGCTGTGAACTCCTTATGTGCTTCAGGGTGTTATTTCTTGCTGCAGAGAGTGTACTCTCAGATTCCTGGGTTTCTGGAAGTGTAAGACCCAGGCCACAGGTGGGCGTGAAATGATTCCAGGTGAGCCATAGATGCTGCATTGGGTGACACGGAGCCTATCATACGGACCTGGGAAAAAGCTATTCCCCTCCTGGAGTTCTTTTAGCCCCTCCGATTACACTGAGCCCAGAGTGTTGGTCGGGGCTAATATCTCTTTAATGCCTCTTTATCACTCCAAAAAAAGCTTAATTCTATTTCCTTATTTTATAGGAAGTAATGTGTCACATGGTTAAACAGTGAAAGATATAAAAGGCTACAAGACAAACAGTGAGCCCCCTCCCAGCCCCAGCCCCCCAGAGGTAACCACCATCCAGAGATACTTTGTGTGTCTATCAGCGTGTGGGGGGTGTGAGTGTGTGTGTGTGTATTCTTCTTCCCTTTTTTTTTTAGGCACATACAGCATTCTAAGTTTAGCCTTTTCATTTATAATATATCTTGTATCTCATTCCCTATCAGATATAAAGAGAATCCTTCTTCTGTTTTATGGCTGCCCTCTGTGACATGGATACTCTATACTTGCTAATCTCTGTTTTAAAGAAAGAGCAAGCCTCAAGCATAGGCCTTCTGCTGGTAACAAGATCTGAGCAGGATTTTATAACAGTGTTTTGGTTTGGGTGATTTCTTTTTATGAGAAAATTCAATTTATGCTCAGCGAGACTGGCTTTTCACAGATGGAGCAGATATAACGTGAGCCTGATATGAAGAATAGTATTAAGTAAGTGGTATACAGGTGCTTATGTGGTCGTTGGGAAAGCTAACCTGGGGATAAATCCAGGCCAGTTCTGCCGGCTTCCTCCCCACCGACACACACCCATAGGATGAAACCCCAGCCCCATCCTCTGGCCTCATTCCTCACAGCGCACCCATCCCCACACTTCACGCTCCCATATATGCTGTTCCCTGTACGTGGGGTGCCCTTCAGTGAATTCCCAGTCATGCCACAAATCCCAACACAGTCTTCACCTCCTCCAGGAAGCCCTCCCTGATGGCCACCCCATCAGCTCACAGTCATTCCTGCTTCTGTGCCAGGTTGATCCCATGGTTGCATTGATCACCCACTGCAGTGCCCTGGCGTAGTGCGAGATCCTCTGCAGGATCTTCTGCAGAAACTTCTGCAGATGTCAGAATCACCTGAAGGGTGAGAATGTACATTTCTCAGAATTCCCAGCTGGGACTGCGGTTGCTGCTGTTCCTGGGACCTCACTCTGAGAACTGCTGGTGGAGGGGCAAGGACACAACGTTCTCCTGGGTTCTCCTCCCGGCTCCATCATTTATGGGCTGTGTGTCTCTGGACAAATTACTTACCCTCTCTGGGCTTCAGGGCCTCCGTGAGAAACTGAGATGTGACCCCACCTTGTACAGAATTGTGTGAACGTGTGTGGAAGCAGGGCTGGCACCGACCAATGTGAGTTGCCTCCCGCCCCCTCCCCACCGAACTTCCCGAGGGCAGGGCCCACATCTGATGTGTCTCAGATGCTCTGAGACACCCAAGCTGTGCCTGGGGGGCAGCTGCTGGCCATGTTCAGGAATGCACATGTGCCGGTTATCTATTTATTCAAATAGTGAATCAGATGGTGCACATCTCCCGTGCCCATTGATTCCAAATCCGTGGAACCGGGTCAAGCTGGTTGAAGTCTTCCTCCCACCGGGACCAGAGAAGGGGTTGCTTAAATCAATAACATAAAGAAGATTTCAGAGGGGAATGTTTAACCCACTTAAGAAAGAAGCTGTTGTTTTCGGAGCACTTAGTGGCATCCGTTTGCAAAACAGGCGTCCCAAGCACTTGTTATAAATGAACGCTCTATTCATTAAAGCAGAGGGCCACTGAGGCTCGGCTTGGCTGGCCCTTGGTAGCGGTGTGGGCGTGACAGTTAAGAATCAGTGCCGCCAGCGGAGTGGTCCATGGCAGGGCAAGGCCTAGCAGCCCCCTCTCTACCCCTTTTAGTGCAGGTGGGCCCTGGTTAAACGCAACTCCTGGGAAAGAAACCCAAATGCGTCAAGAATGGTCATTCGCTTTGCCCCAGGGGTACCTCTCTTTAGAGAATCTTTAGCTGACAGGTTCCTTAAGTACTGGGCACCCTGGTTATGAGAAGCAGTGTCTTTGAAAACCAGTTTCATGTGAAGAGGGGCGTTGGCTCAGACTGAATAGGACCAGGATGTGAATGGGGAGCACGGAGGGGGCTGGCCCCGTGGCTGGCCCTGAAGCAGGATGAATCTGGTTCTACATGATTTGTTTGTTCATCATTTATTGAGCACCTGCTGTAGACCAGGCGCCTTCCGGATGCTGGGGACACCGTGGTGACGCTTCATTCTCGTAGAGGATAGACAGTAAACAAGGGAAGATGTAACTGAGCCGGATAAACAGGCGGTGAGATGGGCTTTAAAGGGAATTAGACAAGATGGAGAGAAAGGGGGTGTGCTTTACCTGGGGGCGGCTTAGGCTGTTCTCAGGCACAGGGAGTGGGCACGGGGCAGCCCTGGAACAGTCTGGAGCCAATTTCCCGGAGCTGTCCCCGAGGGAGGGACTTGGCATAAGCATCGTGGGTCATACCCCTCCCTCCCTGAGATCTGGCGGTGGCTTCTTTGTGCCACCAGCCAGGAAAAGAGGGTTGAGTGTGAGGGGCACTTCTGATTGTGTCCTGGGGCTGGCAGGGCTCCCTGACAGGGTAATTTCGGGGCTGAGGGGGCTCAGGGAGGAGACCATCACTGGTGAAAGCAGTTCAGCTTTTTGCTTCTGAATTTCTTCCTGATGTTGTCAGGCCCCTTGAATCCTGCAAGAAATCCAGCAGATGGCCATTTCCCATCCACTTGAATAGACTCATAACTCAAGTGGCCGTACTTAGAAGCCGCAGGTCTGTTTTCTGCAGGCCCTTTCCCCGGGGCTTCAGGACGAGCAGTCCCGTTCACCTGGCTGGGCCCAGCAGAGGGACGAGGGCGGAGGGGGTGTTTCCCAGGAGTGCCCAGACTGGGGAGGGATGCGGTGAGCACGGTCTCGCCTGTGGCCGCCACCCCCATCTTCCTTCACTTTTATAACAAACCAGCATCTGCTGTGCGGCAGGGGTGACATGTGCTCTGGGGATCCAGCCTAGGAGGTCTTCTTAGAGGAGGTGATCATTCTTGGCTGTTCTGTTGACTTTGTCAGTCACTGAGCATTGTCGTGCTAGGTTTGTCAGAGCTCCACAGAGCTACCCCATCCCATGTGGGGTTTTCTTTCTCCTTGCATCTGACCCTGTGTCCCAACCATGTGGTTTGATTATTGTAACCCTCCTGGAGGAGCTTTCCCAGGCCCTTGCAGGACTGTTCACCCATTTGTCAACTGTTGGCATTAATAACAACTGCATCGAATTTTTAGTGTTCATTTAAAGACCGCAAGAAAAGAGCTCCGTACACCGCCAACCACGATGGTTCCCTACCTCTGTGGCTTCCTCTGCCAGAGCAGTGGGAAGGAGCTGAGGAAAGGATGCCCCTTGGCTGTGCCCCAGACTGACTTGGGGACTGTAGGACTGAGGTTCCTCATCTGAATAAGAGCTGGCTGCACTGGGTTACGGTGACTCCTTCCGACTCTCAAGTTCTAGGGTACACTAACGTTAAGGCCGCTTTCATCTCACCAGCGTGGGTCAGGTCTTGGCCAACCCAAGTACCAGTGAGTTTTTTGTGGTTGGGACCCATTTCCCCTGGTGCCAGGACAGGTGTCTGGAACCAGGCCGGTTATGTGAAGCAGTAGTCGCACCTGAGCCCCACCACTGGGAGAGTGATGGAGCGCCATTGTCCCTGCCCTCAAGGTGCCCACAGTCTGGGTGAGGGGTTCTCGCTTAGCCTAGGGGGGCGGGGGCACTGGAGGAGGCTTCAAAGAGAAGGTGACGTTTGGGCTGGGCCTTGAAGGTTGAGTCGGAGGTTGCCAAGCAGATGAAGAGGGCAACCCAGGAAGTGGGAACAGCATAAGCAAAGGCACTGGGGCAGGAAAGTGCCTGGTGCATTCTGGGAGTCACTGTATGGGAGGGATGGTAGCTGGGAATGAGGCTGGAAAGAGTCAGGGGCTAGATGTCACCAAGGTAGTACCTGAGCAGGTAAATAGTCTGGTTCACGGTAAACAACCCTACACCACCTCCGGGTGACCGCAGGCTCCCAAGATAAGTTATCCCAGGGTCATTTAGTTTACTTTGTTTAGTAAGATTAGGGAAGTCCATGATTTGCAGAGGTTTCTATGAAAACTGGTTGAAATTTTAAAAATAACTTGGCACTTAATAAGAACAGCTTTATTTACCTGGGAAATTTCTCCTGTGGGGGGCTGACTGGACTCCCAGAGAGGTCACGCTACAGAGTTCTCTGTTCTGTGCAGTGTCTGTGGTTTCTCATGGCATCCGACGCTCAGATGAATAAGTTCCATTCCATACGGAACCCACAACTCACCCACGCCCAGGCTGTATGCTGGACAGTCCCCATCCCTGCCATGCCATCCCAGCAGTGGGGGCCTGTGACCTGGGAGGTAGGATACTTGGGTCAGGACCACTGTTTCTAGGACCTGGCCGCACGCCTGGGCTCATCCCTTTGTCTCTCTGGGCCTCAGTTTCCCTGTCTGTGGAGTGAAGGATTGCGCTGGAGGGAGGGTCACAGAGCTGTGGCTGTGACATGAGGAGGATCCTTTCAGTGATGCGAAGAGTAACTTATTAGTGATCAACAGACACTAGGAGGGAGGCTCGGATGGGCTTGACCACAGCCTGTTTTTATGGCTGTCATAGGACACAGCCTCTCACAGAGTGGCCCAAGAGGCACCTTCGGTACAGTCTGGCATTTGGGGTCTCTGTGGACTGGCTCTGGTGGGCTTCAGAGTCTCCTAGAAGATGCTAGAAGACCTGTAGTCCCTTGGATTGTTAGGTCTATTATGGATTTCTTCATTTCCCTGGCTTTTTAAAAAATTATTGAAAATTTTGCAAACACTGTAGTTCTAAAGTGCTCCTTCCTCCTTGCCACCCTGTGTCCCAAGCTTAGAGGGCAGAGGCGTGTCCCCAGGAATCTCTGGAACCCCCGTTTCCCTTCCCAGAGGCAACCACCAATACCTGTTTCTTGGGTCTCCTTTAAGAAACAGTCTAGGGCTTACCTGGTGGTGCAGTGGTTAAGAATCTGCCTGCCAATGCAGGGGACATGGGTTCGAGCCCTAGTCCGGGAAGATCCCACATGCCACGGAGCAACTAAGCCCGTGCACCACAACTACTGAGCCTGTGCTCTAGAGCCCACGAGCCACAACTACTGAGCCCATGTGCCACAACTACTGAAGCCCACACACCTAGAGCCCATGCTCTACAACAAGAGAAGCCACCACAATGAGAAGTCCGCCCACCGCAATGAAGAGTAGCCCCCGCTCGCCACCACAACTAGAGAAAGCCCACGCGAGGCAACGAGGACCCAATGCAGCCAAAAATTAAAAAAAAAGAAAGAAAAAGAAACAGTCTATGAGCGTATTATGCTACATAAGCATACTAGTGTCCTGTATGTTTTATTGTCTGTACTTTTCACATTTGTCTGGACTTTTTGTCACGATGTTGCGTCTCAGACCTTTTGCTGCAAGTGTGTACGGTGCTGCTGCCGTTCTTTTAACATAGGGCTCCTCTGTACTGCAGTTTACATAACCAACTGACAGATGTTGCCTGTGTCCTTCTCTGCGCTCTGCTGTTACAAACAACTGATACCCTTGGACCTGTGTCTTTGTGTACCTGGGCAGGTAGCTCTCTATGGAAGTATCTGTTCCGAACAGTGGATGGTCCCATCTTGTGGCCATCTGTCTGAAGGTTGCCTGGCCTGGCCCTATCTTTTTGATCACCATCTTCCCCATGACATGTGGACTCTCTTTCCCAGATCTCATCCACAGCCCGGAGGCAGGGAACTGGGGGTTGGCTGAACAGGCAGAGAATTCACGTGGAGCTAATGCAAAACTCCCTCAGGGGAGCTTCATTATGTCAGGCTGACAAAACTTTTCTGTGGACAACTAGACAAATATTTCAGGCTTGCGAGCCACAGTCTCTCTTCAACTTTGTTGTGGCACAAAAGTATCCATAGACAATACATAACGGAATGAGTGTGACTTTGTTCCAATAAAACTTTATTTAAAAAAGCATGCAGGGGGCTGGACTTGCCCCCAGGCCTTAGTTTGCATTTGATTGATTTGCCTGAGCACCTCGGTGTCCCAGCCCTATAGTGGGCACAGGGGATGCTGCAGAGAAGGACGCAGGCCAGCTCTGCCTGGCAAGGACGGCACAGTTCCTCTGCCCCTGGCAAGGAACTGGGGAGCATGTAAAGGCAGTTTCTGACTTGGATTGGGGGCCAGTCAGGGTGGCTTTCTGGGTAAAGTCACATCGAAAGCTGAAACCCAAGTCCTGGCCACCAGCCAGCACAGTGGGGAGTGTTGCTTGAGGTGCGGCGAGGGCCGGAGAGAGGAACCAGACCAGGCCTCACAGGAGGAGGCCTCTGGGACACGGACTGCAAAGGTTGGCCTTTGGGGGCATGCGTGCCACATGTCTGGTCAGAGGAGAGCAAGGAGGCAGTGGAAGACGGGAGGCTGTCAGAGGCCCAGGAGATGGGGATGAAGTCAGGTTGGGGGGTGTGTGAAATGGGCCAAGGCAAGTAGGTTAGGACTGAAACCCAGGACGATACAGTGAAACTAAACATTTTCATGCCCTTCTTGCATCTTACAGCCTTGTAGGTGGGCTTCTACTCACCTCTCAAGGCCCAGCCTAAATGTCCCTTCATCTTTGGAGCCTCTTGTGGGGCAGAGTTACGGGTGACTTCCTCCAGACTATCCTAACGTCATCCCCAGGGACACTTGTCACGGCAATGTCTCCCCACTGTGCCTCTGAACAGCAGCATGGAATAAGCACTGAGGCATGTTTGCTAAATTAAAGGAAAGGGCGAGGTGAATTAGCCAGTGGAGAGGTAGCTGATGAGCCTCACTTTACAGCTGAGGAAACTGGGGCTCAGAAGCCTAAGCAATTTGCCCAAATGGCACGTGTAAGACCTCTGCCCAGTCTAGTCATTTCTGCCCAGCAGAAAAATTGGCTTTCTCTACCTCTCCAGGCTGGAACTTTTCTCACTTGCCTCACGATTCCTTAAATTATTAATGTGTGAGGAAATTAACTGAGAGCCAGAAGCAAAAGGCACGCTCTGCAGGAAGATAAAACAGAACGAGAGAATGAAGAGGCATTTGGTTTCCAGGAACTCCATCCTCTGGTAGTCCAAACGCTAACGGGGAGACTCAACGCCCTTTTTCTAAATCCCAGCCGGAACTATGTCGCCAAGACTATCCTGGCGGGCGGTGAGGCCCTGGGCCTGGAGAAGTGCCTGGAATTCTTGGAGAATCCGGGTCGTGAGGCGGTCAGAGCCGGTGTCTGGAGCGCTCCAGCAGCTGAGGGGCGACTCTCTTGGCTCCAGTTATTACAGCCTATTTTTAGAGGGCAGTTCAAGTGGGGGTGGGACTTCTCCACCCTCCTCCACAACTGGGCTGTTACAACCCTATCGACTATATCCCCTCCCATCTCCCCAGCCAAGATGCAGCATATGAAGGTCTTCTCCTTCCAGAACCCTATGTGGAGGGGCTTTTGCCCATCTTGATTCCAGCCATCCTAGTGGCTGTGAGGTGATACCTCACTGTGGTTTTGATTCGTGTTTCCCTAATGACTAGTGGTGTTGAGCAAGTTTTCATGTGCTTATTGGCCATTCATATATCTTTTCTGGAGAAATGTCTGCTCAGATCCTTTGCCCATTTTTTAATTGGGTTGTTTGCCATTTTATTATTGAGTTGTAAGAGTCCTTTATCTAGTATGGATACTAGACCCTTATTTGATACATAATTTGAAAATATTTTCTCCCATCCTGTGTCTTCATTTATTTTTATTTTATTTTTTTCCGCATGATGACCTTTATTGTTTAAAAGAAAAATGCTCCCACGCGTCTGATTTCGTCTTTACTTAGGGCTTTAAACGCCCAGCTGGTTGTTTGTAGAGCCGAGGCCGCCTGTGCACCCTGTAATTTTTCCAACCTCGCGGGTCGAGGCCCCGGCGGTCACGGGGTCGAACAATGCCAAAAGGCCTCCGCCGTCTCCACGACCCACTTGGGGACCCCTGCCCGCGCAGGCGGCGCGCGGGACTTCCTTCGCGGGTCTTCATTTATTTCTAATGTAGCAAAGAAAACATCGGAAGTGAAGAGGAGGCATGTGGAGATGGGCTGTGGATTCCTGCTCGGCCTCCCGCCTGGGAACCCTGGAGCACTAATCTGGCTCTAGGGCTTGCCCTTTCCTGGGCCGCAAGCAGGGCCAGCCCAGCCCTCTTCCTCCCCTGTTCCCCACCCGCCCCAGTTCCCCATCTGGGAATAACGCTCCTCATCGGGCCCGTTGCACCACCCCCTCCAAATGAAAGAGTCAGAAGGGCACAAGCGGATGCCGCTGCATGCGTGGCTTCCCACAGCTTCCTGACCCCTGCAGACCTGCCAGCTGCCTGGCCCTCCAGGAGGTGTACCTGCGGGTGGGGCGGCCCAGGACAGGTGGGGTTTTGATCGTGTCTGTCTGCTTGAGGTCTCCCAACTACATTTGGGCATTCCACAAGTGTGAGTGATGGGCACTGTGCCTGCCTTCAAGGAGCCGGAGGACAGACAATACAAAAAATGTGCAAACCGAGAACAGCAAGCTATGATTGCTTCTAGCAGGGACAGCTGTGCTGCCTGGGAACCGTGAAGGTGAGGCAAAGCCTCTCAGAGTTAACCCAGTTAAACTGAGCCTCAGTTTCCTCTTCTGGAAAGTGGGGTCAGTAATAACTCCACCTGCATCACAATGTTGTCTTGAGGACCAAATGTCAGTAAAAAGCTCTAAAATGCTAATTAGTATTACTTTAAACTTGCCGTGGGGGTCTGGAAGTTGTCTCTGGGTGAGGGGAGGGCAAAGGGTTGGGTGGGCTTAGGGAGAAAGAAGCTGCTTCCATCAGATCCTCCCCAAAAAGTCCCCTAAAGGGTATCCCCAGCCTCAGGATGGGACCCACTCCGCTATCTCCGGGGCAGGGGCGTCAGAGCCCAGACCCGCCCTGTCTGGGAAAGCAAAAGCCCCGTTTTATAAAGTGAGGCCAAAGTCAGGAGTGGCAGAGGTTGGCGCCGTTGGCAGAGTAGGCTGCAGTTGGCTGGTTTGGGGTTTTGTATTTGTTGTGCTTACACGCTTGGGAGGGGCATATGGCTACTGGGGGGCTCCGTCTTGGAGGGAGTGCGCAGTCCTCCCAGGAGAGGGCCCATGTCTGGGACAGGGGATGACGCTGCCTTGGGAGAATCCCGCTCCAGCTCGCGGCCCCGCCCCTCGCTCCCTCCCGCCCGCGGCCCGGCCCCGCCCTTCGCCCCTCCGCCCGCGGCCCCGCCCCTCGCGCCTTCCTCCCGCGCCCGCGCCCGCGCCCGCGCCCACGGCCCCGGCCCCGCCCCCGCCGGGGCCACATTCCTCCGGCCTGGCCTTGCGCTGCGCCAGGCGGGCGGCGGGCGGCGGGCGGCGGCGGGGCGGGCTCGGCCGGCCTGGGGCTCGGACTTGGGGTCAGGAGCGGCGGGGACCTGCGGGCGCTGGGCCGGGCGACCCGAGGTGGTCGCGTGGCGGGCGGGCAGGGCGCGGGCGGTCGGGTGTCGGCCCGGGTCCGGCCGCCGCTGGCCCGGCCTGGGTCCCGGGCGCCCGGCCCCGCCAGCTCCCGCCGCGGCCGCCATGTGGTGCCTGCACTGCCACTCGGAGCGGACGCAGTCCCTGCTGGAGCTGGAGCTTGACAGCGGGTAAGGGCCGGGGCGGGGTGGCCGGCTGAGCGGGGTGGGCTTGTGCGGTCGTGCGACGCGGGTCCGAGTGAGTGTGAGCGAGGCGTTGGGGGGCTCCGGGGGCAGCGCTCCCCGTTAGTGTGCGTGCGGGCCAGAAGCGGCCCGAGAACGGGGGAGGCTGTGCGTTCGCGCTCGCCAGCGACTGTCGGACGGGAGCGCGTGTGGGTGAGTGTCGTGGGGAGACCACTGGGAGTTGGTGTCCGGCGCAGGCGGCCCGCAGGGGGCCGGGAGTTTGTGGGAGGGAGCGTGGCCAGCGGGCGTCTGTGCTGTGTCTGGCGGCAGGCCGGCGGAGGTGTCAGGGAGCGCTCGCACAGGCCTGTTGATGCGGGCCCGGGGCCCGTGTCCGCTCTGTCGGGAGGCCCCCGGGGAGAGTGTGCGGGGCTGTGCGCAGGTGCCCGGGTGTGCTCTGGCGGGTTCGCCTGGGAGTGCGCCGGGGCACCTGGGACAGGAAGGCCGAGTTCTGTGCGGCTGCTGCTGTGTCTGAGCGGGGCTGCGAGGGGGCCGCTGGTGGAGTTGGGGGCGTCTGTTGACGTGTGTCTGGTGCGGCCCGGGATGGAGTCTGGCGGGGATGAGCGTGTGCCCCAGAGATGATCCCTGTTCTTCTTCGGGGCCTGCGGGTGGCTGGCTGAGCTTCCAAGGGCCTGTGTTTATGGAGAGAGAGGGAGAGAGTGTGTGTGTGCTGGGAATATCGATTTCCTCGCTCTGCCCGCCAGCACAGCTGCCCCCTGAGCTGTCTGCAGGCCCCCCGGAGGAGCAGGGCTGTGGGGCGGAGGGGATTTGTTGACAAACTGTCTTGGCTTGTGTCAGGCCCCTTGCGGGGGGAGCCCACCTTCAGCCGTTGGATCTCTGAGTTCAGAAATTCTGCAGTGTGTGTCTGGCAGCTGCGCTGAGAACGCACGTATGTTCCTCTCCGCGCCCCCCAACCTCACCTCAGGGGCCGGGGCCCTGGGACTGAGGCTCCACGTGGGGTTGTGGGGTGTGGTTCCCAGGGACCCATGGCTCCTTGCGTCTGGGGCGGAGGCCAGGCAGGCTGCAGCTGCAGGACCAGCTGTCTGGAGTCAGTGGCATCAGTCCGAGAATGGTGCCGGGGGGAGTCATGATATTCACATCCCACACGTGCCGGCGCCGCTGCCGTGCGCACCTGTCCTCCCCGTATTCCTCTGCGTTCTCGTCCTTGCGGTACCGCCTCCCCATGTTGCAGGGGAGCACACTGAGGTTGAGCCTTCTGTTGTCAGCACCAAGGCTGTGGCGTGAGTGCCTGCTGTATGCAGCCCCTGCTGTAGGCACTGGGAACACAGCAGTGAGCAGAACTCAGAGTCTTTGTCCTCCTGGGGCCACAGGCTAGCGGGGACACGGTGGTCGGCACGCTCTGCTGCCTGGGCCTCCTCCGTCGCCAGCAGAGAGAGCCTGAGGAGTCTCTCCGTCCGTTAGGACTTGTCCAGTGCCACCCTTCCCGTGGGGATGTCCGTGGCCACCTCTTCTGCGTGTTCCTACGTCCTGCATCCCTTCTCATCGGAAGTCCCTCCGTGTAGCCAATCTGAATCTTCCAGATACAGGGAAGCCTGCTTGGGCCCTTGTGTGGTCAGAGCTGGTGCTGAGCAGCTGCTCCTCCGTCTCTGCCGGGCCAGGTGCCCCGGAGATTAAGCCCTGCTCAGGCCCAGCCTGCAGCTTACCCTCGGGCCTCCGAGCAGGTGGGGCCCATTTGCTGCGGAGTGCCTGGGGGAGGGCGGGAGAGGATCAGCCCAGCCCTGACCCGTGGAGGCTTAGCAAGGTGCTCCTTGGGCTGGCCAGCTTGCACCCAGCGCAGAGTCCTTCCGGGAGGGCCATCTCCCCTTCTCTAAACACAGAGAGGACCCAGCAGGCTCCAGAGGCCTCGGGACGCCCCCAGCGTGTAACAGGTCCAAGGCAACCTGTCTCGGCACGGCCGCGCCCCCCAGCCAACAGCATGCCTGGCACCTGTCCTGGGTGCTCTGCTCTTTGAGCCTCTCTCACCCTACCTTTCTGCATGGGCACATAGAGGCAGGGAATCCAGGGACATGACCAGAGTATTACAAGGCGAGCCCAGAGTAGAACCCACACGTTCTGATGGAGGCCTGCGGAGGGTCCCTGCCAGCCCTGCCGCCATCCTTGGGCTTTTGCCCAAGGAAGTCGGACTCTGAGCTGGTTGTGCTAATATTTACACAGCTTTGGTTCAGAAACACGGACGGGACTGCTGGCTGCACAAACAGTGTGATGACTGGACAAATAGGTCCTTCTGGAAGAGTATGGACAGGGCTCCAGGAGCTCAGTATACACGTGTGCACGTGTGCGGGTGTTATCCGGCGGGGCTCTGGAATGTGCGATCGTGGTTTGCCGGGAGAATCCGTGGGTCCAGGGCGGCTCAGGGCGTCAGGAAAGAAGGGCTTGGGGAGGCGGACAGACGTTATTCCAAACCCCAGCTCAGCTCTGTGAGTTTATGCGAGTTTCCACACCCCGCGAACCTCTGTTTCCCCATCTGTGACAGGGAATGGCGCTGCTGGTTCACGGAGGGGCCCGAGGCCCTCCCAGCGGGCGTCTAAAAGCCCTCGCTGGGCTGGCTGCCCCGGCCTCGGTCAGGCGCACAGTTGGCCCGGGTCAGCTCTAGGTGCTTCCCACCACCAGGGACCTATTGGATTTTCTTCCTTCCTCTTTTGTAAATTTCCTCTGCATGATGACGACGTGTGGAATATCCGCCCAGTAAGCACAGAGGCAAGGCGACGGCACAGGGCTGATGGGTTTGGACCCAGCCAGGGGAGAGTCCTGTGGAGATAGCCCGGGTGCCCTGGAACTGTGTGTGCCTGGGGGGCGGGGGGAGGGTGTGCAAAGGCTCTTGAGTGTGATATATCATTTGTTCTTGAAAAGCAAATCGTAACGAGTTTAAAGGCCATTTCAGCTCTCGAAGAAGTAATCGGTCAGGCCTTAGAGAATCTGGCTGTTCCTACTGCGTGAGTGGCTCCTGGGGGGAAAGTGGTGGCAATCGTGGTGGAGGACGTGGCGCGGTAACTGCTGCTCTTCCGGCTGCTGTGGCTGCACTTGGGTTGGGCGTGTGCCCCCGAGCCCCGGGCTGTGGTTTGTGCTCGGCCGTCGCGGCGAGCAGTGCACCCGTGGACGTACACGCTCTCCGGCCCGGAGGGCGCTTTGTTCTCTGGAGAGACGTGTGCAGCCCCAGGGCCAGCCACGTCACACTTCCTGTGTTCCTTTATTCACTCACCAAACAGTCACCAAGCACCTGCTCTGCCAGGCCCTGGGCTCGATGTAGGGGAACCGGATTACTCGTGTGAAGCCGTGAGCCCCGGGGCCTGGACCCTGACTCTTCCCAGCTGCGTGGCTTCAGATATATTGCCTCCCCTGTCTGAGCCTTGATTTTCTCATCTGTGAAGTGGGACCCCAAAGGACATTGTGGGGCCTGTGCAGCTTTGCCTGGTGACTGAGGACCCGTGGTACATGCCCAGCAAGGAGCAGCAGCTCTCGGCCCATCATTGCGTACTCCTCGCTGCTTTCCTTCCCGCTGGTTTCTGGAGTCTGCACGGGGCGCTGGGCCTGGTCCTAGTTGCTCTGACTTTAACAGCTTTTAATGCCTTATTCGTACATGGCTGTAGCTTCTCTGCTCCTTGATGGAAAGGACCATTCTTTCCATTTCATTTCCTTGGTTTGCAGTTTCCTAACACGGAGACAGTTTAATGTGAACTTAAGGCCCAGGTGTAGCCAGAGTCCCCTCCCTCTTTGTATAGATGGGGAAACTATGACGACATTGTTTTTTCCTCTTTGTTCAAAGGTTGGTATAATAATAATGATAGCAGCGGTTGCCATTTGGTGAACTCTGTATGAAGTACTTAGTTCTCAAAGCAGTTTATGAGAAAGAGCTTCTGCTGGGCCCATTTTTCAGTTGGGGGAAGGTCACATGCCTTGCCCAGGGTCACCAGCCAGTAATCCCGAAGGCTGAGCTTTGAACTCCGTCTGCCTGGCTCCGAGGTCTGCGCTCCTCAGAGCCAGGCTCTGCTCCCTCTGGGACTAAATAATCTTCAGCAAAATATGTCACATCGCAAATAGAACCTTTTGCGTCTTTCCCAAACCCCAGAACAGGAGTCTAGTATCCCCTGCTGTGAGGATTCCCAGAGTATCCCCAAACGTGCCAGCTATAGGCAGGTTGATGACATCTCTCTCCATTCTCCTGATGTCTTGACAGACCCCAGAGCTACTTCCCCAGACACTCCAGCAGGATGCTGCAGGACGCCCTTGGTCCCAAGTACTTGCCGCATTTTGAGGGTAGCACGCTTACCCCCAGGCCAGTCTCGGTGTGGCACGGGGTCTCAGGGACAATAGCCAACTGCCCCTGACTTGCTGAGGGACCCGTGCGAACGTAGCTGGCCTGGGCATGGTGAGGAAGCCCAAGGGCATGGCCTTTGATGTCATGAGGGGACACACATGCATGTGGGCTGTTGAATTCCATCCCATGGGAGGAGAGAAGGACCATTAAAAACACTGGAAAATTTGAAAGCGTCCCAGCTGGGAGGCAGCCTCCTTGTCTGGGTTTCCCGAAGTGGCTGTGGTCCAGGCAGGGTCCGTGTCTGTCTGCCAGCGTGTGCACTTTCTTCCCGATGCCTGAAGATGGAAGATGGAAGCAGACGGTGTTTGCTTTTCTGTCTCTGGCTGGGAGGCTTGGTGGTGTGAGAACTGGATGCAGTCGTCCGAGTGAAACACGGTGCCTTACTGTGATATAGAAGGAGCTCAGTAGATATCAGTTATGGTCATTGTCAGTGTTATTATTTATCCTGATTATTCCAGAGGGAGGAGGCGTCCCTGGGGGCCCTGGCGTCAGGCATCACATCACGTCCCCTCTCTGGGCCTCGGTTTCCACCTCTGTGAAGACCGCGGGACCCCCGTGGTCATTTGCTGAGGGGGGATGTTTGGTCCAGCGGCTGGGGGGCAGATACTGTAGCCTGTGACCCCTGCCCTGGGCCTCACACTCTCTGTGATCCTGGGAATGTTCTTTAGCCTTTCTGTGCCTTGGTCTCCCCATTTGCAAAAGGTGAGTGACAGTAAGAGCTCGTTACATGAGTTGATCCACATAAAGTGCTTAAGCGTGTAATGTAAACGCCTGGTAGACAGTAGCTTCTCACTCTTTCAGACTTGAGGGGTTCCACGGCGTTGTTCCTCGACAGGAGCGGATGGCCCCTCGTTTTGGCTGCGGGCAGGGCCAGGGCTGCTCGTGGTGCACGGCGGCGGCGACTGGAGGACCCAGATCGCAGCCTTGGTGAGGGGTGGCACACCCCGTGGGCTTGTGTGTGTGCTCGTAGCCTCTGCTTACAGCTGAGGATTGAAACCTCCCGCGGAGGATGGACAGTGGAGTGTTTTGCCCGGAGACTGGGAAACGTGCAGCTGGGCACCTGCAGGGAAGGGGAAGGGCTTGGCTGGGTTTGGTGGGTCTGGAGTTGGCACAGGTTTGATCCAGACTGGAATGGGCCACAGAATAAAAATGGTAATATCTGACATTTGGGTGGTCTTTGAATCTGACACACACTTATCCTATTTGAACCTCCCAAGAGCCTTGTCAAGTAAGTAGCTGGTATTATTCCCATTTTACGGACAAGGAAACTGAGGCGAGAGAATGGAAATAACATATTCAAGTTTTGTACAATGTAGATTTGGTCTTCAGGTTAAAGTATATCTTTCCCCCTCCCTGGCCTTGTTGTGGCGAGGGCTTGGGCTTTCAAGGATGGAGGATGAGGTAGAGGCAGGAAGGGGCGGGGGGCAGACAGGAATGTGTGGGACCCCCCCCACCCCAGGCCAAACAGCAGCCACGTGTGGAGAGCACAGAGTCCACTTCGCAGTGGGCGCGGCTCCCTTGCAGCTCTGGCTAGTGGCCTGGCATCCCACAAGCATGTTTGCTGGCCCGGGAGGCCACCCGGCGTGAGAAGGGCCCTCCAGGTCCCCTCCCCCACGGAGGGGCTGGTGGCAGTTGTTCAGGAGCTGCCGGCTGCTCCCGGGTTCTTACGAATCCGTCTTATTTCCCCGTGCAGACCCTGCACAGGTCCCAGGGTAGCTCAGTGCCGTGCTGGGGCCGGAGAGGAAGTGATTGGGAAACGGCTCTTTCCTCCGCTGCCAGAACGGCGAGGTGCGGCCCTGCAGATTCGGCTTCTCTGTTCCCTCCGGCCTTGACTTTCTCAAAGCCGTAAATTAAATGTGCAGGCTTTGGGTTTTTCTCCCCCGTGCAGTAAAAATGGCAGAATGGCCCAGGAAGATGATAGGCCTTGATGTGGACAGCAGATTCTTGGCGCTGTTTTACACTCTTTCTTATGGAAAACTCCAGACATACACAGAGTAGAGAGAATGGCACGATGGCTCCCACGGGCACTTTTTTTTTTTTTTTTTTTTTAATTTTATTTATTTATTTATTATTTATGGCTGTGTTGGGTCTTCGTTTCTGTGCGAGGGCTTTCTCTAGTTGTGGCGAGTGGGGGCCACTCTTCATCACAGTGCGCGGGCCTCTCACTATTGTGGCCTCTCTTGTTGCGGGGCACAGGCTCCAGACGCGCAGGCTCAGTAGTTGTGGCTCACGGGCCTAGTTGCTCCGCGGCATGTGGGATCTTCCCAGACCAGGGCTCGAACCCGTGCCCCTGCATTGGCAGGCAGATTCTCAACCACTGCGCCACCAGGGAAGCCCCACGGGCACGTTTACTTCCTTGCTCCCGGATTATTCTGAGGCAGATCCCAGACATTTTGTTGATCTTAAATCAAGGACCTGTCGTGCGGTCAGCCTCATGTCTGGCAGTGGAGGGGTCGTGTGGCCGGGGTGGGTCCCTGGGGCACATCCGCGTTCCTCCAATGGCCCTTGGCTGTGGTGGCCCAGCCTGGGAACCCAGAGCCTGGCCCCGTTTCCGGGCCTTGAGACCCGAGTGATGCCGGCCCCCGGGGGAGGCCAGGCCTGCGAGGCCCCTCCGTCAGGTCGTGGGGTGGGATGCCCGAGGCGCTGCCCTTCACCCCGCAGGCCCCCAGGCAGAACTGGGCTCCCTGCTCAGCGTCCCCACCGGGTCCCGCCTGCTGCGCCGGGGCTGCCCTCGCCCGGTGGTGGGGTGGCAGTGGCCCCTGCGCCCCTGTCCCCCCACACAGTGGCCTCTCATCTCGCCTGGCCTCTGGGTGGCCTGACACGTGGCCTCCAAGTGCTCTTTCCTCTGGCCTAAGAGACGTCCACGCCCACCACTGCAGCTCCTTCCAAGCCCTCGTGGCCAGCCCGTCTCCCACCCGGGCCTCTACCAGGCCCTCGTCCCTCCTCTCTGTCCTGCAGCTTGTAACCTGGCTCCTTACGGCCTCCCCCTCCCCAGATCTCCCCGCCCGACCCTGGCTCCGGCTCTGGATAGGAGGCTGGAGTCATCCTGACACCCCCTGCCCAGCACTGTGTCTCAGCCTGGCACACGGTGGGTGCTCAGGAAATGTGAGTTGCTCTGGTCCTCAGGAACATGTTAACATATCACTGTCACCGCTCCGGCGTCTGACACAGTGCTGGGCGCACGGAGAGCCCGCAACCAGATTCAGTTAAAAAGCCACAGTGTGCCCGAGTCCCACCCCACTCCTGCTCTGAACCGGTGCCTGCCCGGTCAGCGCACCCCGCACTCTCCTCAGGCGGGAGCTGGTCTTGGGTCACGTGGTCTGACTCCTGGTTCTGAGCAAAGGCCGCTCCTTAAGGTCTCTTCCCACTGCCACCCACCCACCGCCTTCCAGCCACCCGGTCCCCGTGGTGCCGTGCGACGCAGCCCTGAGCACGTCCTGATTCTCAGGCCCCAGGTGAGGACTTGTGTGCGTTACCCTGCGGCCCTCACAGCAGCGCTGTGAGCCGGACAACACCCCCATCTTATGGCTAAGAAACTGAGGCACAGAGAGGCCTAGTCAGCTGCCCGAGGTCGCACAGCTCCTGCTTGCCGGGTGCCAGACCGGGGAGGGCCGTGTGCCGCTGGTACAGGAGGTTGAGGGGCGGCGTCCTTCCCCAGGCCCTCGCCGTTCCGGCTCCGGCTGCCGCGTGCGGGTGGGGGCCTGTCGGCGGTGCTGCAGGTCCAGGTCCTGAGGGCAGGAGGGGGTCGGGGGGCAGACAAGGGGGGTGGGCTCCCCCTCCCGAGGAAGGGGCTGCAGAGGTGCGGGTGTGAAGCACCGTCGGCCGGCGGCCCGGTGTCTTGGTCGGCCTCCCCCCTTCTCCCCTCCCGCACTCGCTCAGTTACATTACCTCTGTGTCTCAGTTTCTCTGTCGACTAAATGGGTAGGTGATAGAGCACCTGCCTCTACCTTTAGCTCCGAGCGTGAGCCCTCAGTGACCTGCGGCCTCTGGGTGACGGTGTGGTGTCCGCGCGTTCCCGACTGTGACAGAGGTGCCGCTCTGGTGGGGGTGTTGATGGGGGTACGACTGTGCACATGTTGGGGTGGGTGTATGGGAACCCTGTACTCGACGCTTCGTTTTGCTGAGAACCTAAAACTACTCTGAAGAATAAACATCTATTAAGGAAAAAGTTGTTGGATGGTTAGTTAGTTCCCTGTGAGGTGCTCAGCAGGCCGGGCGCGTGGCTGTCACCTGCTGCTGTGCAGTGATTCTTGTCACCATCAGCTCCTTCCTTCCTTCACTCATCCTAGGATGTGCTGGCCCTGAGGACACAGACACACAACGTGTGCGCCCGTCCCAGGGTCAGCTCACTGTCGGGCAGGGCGTCCCGGGGCCTCTTGTGGGCTGTGCCCCCTCCGTCATGGGCACCCAGTGTCCCGGGAAGGGCATGGAGAGCGCCACAGGCTGGAGCACGAGGGGAGGGGTGGGCAGGGCCCCGTGGGAGGGGGCCTGGGCGCTGCCCCAGGGAGTCGGGACCGGGACAAAGATTTTAGGTCGGCGAGGACTTGGATGATTTGCAGTTTGGGAAGTGCTTTCTGGCAGCGGAGGGGGCGAGAACAGCTTGGCGGCCCGCCTCTAGGATGGGACTGGACAGCTGGGCTGAGAGCGTCCCGGGCTCCGAGAGGGCCCCGCGCCGGGCCCTGGCCGACAGGGTGGGCTGCAGACGGGCGGCCTGCATGCCGGGTGTCCCCTCTCTGCCCGCTCGCTCCCCCGGAGCCACCTCCCCAGCCGGTGCCTCCTGCCTGCCCTGCCGGGAGGGGGGTGGGTGGGGTCCCTGGGGCCCGGCCCAGCCCAGTCTGCTGGAGCCTGCCACAGAGAACTGCTTTATTTAAGTCCATGTTGCGCATATGGAAATAACTAGAGGCCTCTGTATTTAATTTGGCTCAGCTGGGAAGATTTTTGGCTGCGTGCATGCGTGTGCGTGTGCGTGTGTGTGTGTGTGTGTGTGTTTGGAAAAATCTTTCCGAGTGCGCCCAGGGATTGGAAGCCCCAGTCATCCTCATGCAGTCAAGCAGTCAAAACCAACAAGAGCCGCCCTGGCTTAGCCGGGGGTGAGTGTCTGGCAGAGGGCAGGCTGTAGGAAGTGGCCAATAAAAAAATACAGACAGGGAAGATGCGATGCTGTGTGCAGAGGAGACCCCGGTGAGGGGAGCAGTTTTGTGAACTTTTAGGTAAGCTGTGGGTGGAGTGAAAGGATGAAGCCCTGTGCAGGTGCACCGAGGTGTTCCTGGTTCCCGAGCAGGGAGTGCTTAGGTGGGTGCTGGACTGGAGACCGCGTTTCCCACATCTCTATCCGGCCTCGACGAACCCGGCAAAGGCTCTTGGCCAAGCCCTTGTCCGTCCGTGTGCAGAGCAGAAATATGCCCCGTGCTCACATGGAGGCTTGCAGTTGGCAAAGCCTGTCCTCACTTGATTCCCCCTTGCCTGCTGGGTAGCGGGCAGGAGTGATACCCATTGCTAAGATGAGCCAGCGGAAGCCTGGAGAGGTGAGGTCACCTGCCCGGGGTCACTCAGCCCGGCAGTGGGGCAGCTGGAGCTCGACCTGGTCTGACCTCCTCCCAGAGCCGCCCCACACTGCCTGTGGGCGCTTCCCGAGCTGCAGGGCACCACCGTTCCTTGCACAGACGGGTGAAGGGGGCTGCTGAGGGTGGGCAAACCCCAGGACGTCACCTGGGCATCCAGGTTTGGATGAACGCTTTTTAGGTTATATCCTAGCCGCATGACATTGAGGAAGGAGGACGTGTGGTGAGTTGAAGTTTGGTGGCCATGACGACTACGTGATTGTGGATCACAATCCACAATTGTGGGTCATCCATGTGGACCCACTTTGGTGGGTCTTGCAAAAATCAAACGCTCAGAGGGTGCGACAGAGCGGAAGGCCTGGGCGTTCCCACCGCTGTGCAGAGCTGTGGGAATTCTGGAACCCTGCCCCTCGGGACTTGGCGTTCTAAATCAGGTTCCTTGGGAACAGCAGATCTGACTTTTCTGCTCTTTGAGTTGGGTCTTGAACGTTGGTCCTTTGCAAGCATGGCAGGCAAATGCACATGCTCTGAAAGGAAGGCGGTGTGAGGGAGAGGAGCAGGCCAGGTGTGGGCGGGCTATAGGGAGTGGTGAGGACTGTGGCGGCGGGAGAGCGCCTGCCCTCTGATGGGTGTGGCTGCCACCAGCTCCATCTGATTGTTACCAAGCTGGAAGATGGGCCCACGTGGCCTGATCCTTAGCTGCCCATCCGGAGCTCTGTGTTGAGACCTCGTGAGCTCTCCTCGCAGAGACCGTTGTCTCCCGGAGAGCTCTGCCCCTCAGGTGCCCATGTGAGGAGCGGCAGAGTGGGTGCCAGGCCTCCCAGCCAGCCGTCCTGGGGGTGAGGCGCAGGGTCCCAGATGGCTGGGCCTCACCCTTCCTTTGGTCCTTGCCCAGATGGCCCTGGGGAGAATAAAAGGCTTTTTCACAGCCTTTCTCTGGAAAGGCTGCCCGTCCTGGGTTTGGCTGCAGGACTGGCATTAGAGGCCCCATTTCCCTTGGTTTAGGCCTGTCCCCTGGCTTGGTGCTCTGGTCCCTGGGATGTGGGGTGAGATCCTCAGGCAGGTTGGGGCCCCCGGGAATGCTGGTGATGCCACGTGAGCAGCCCCTCGCCGAGCAGAGGCCCTGGCTGGGCTGGATTGGGGGCTGCGTGTGTTGGCCCTCACCCCTTCCCCACGACCCTGCCCCCACCCGAGCCTGTGGCTTCCCCGCCAGCTGGATTCCAGCCCAGGTAAAAGCGCACGTTTGCCGCCTGCAGAGGGGTCCCTGCGCCTGCCTCCCGTCTGAGACCCCATCGGTGCCGGCCAGCAGGGCTCCCAGGGCTGGGGAGGTGGGCGCGGGCAGAGGTGGCCCAGGGGAGCCGAACCCCCCCGAGGTGGCCTGCACGCGGCCCCTGTTCCTTTGAGCCTCGAGGCCTGGGGAGCGGCGTTCTGGGGGCCGAACACACGTCTGTTCCTCGGAGAAGCTCGCCCGTGTCTGCGGCCGTTTGGTGCTGCCGAGGCCGGGCGGCAGGGCCAGGGAGCAGGCGTGGGTGCAGCTCCAGCGTCCCAGGCCCCGTCGCGGCTGTGGGTGTGTCGGGGGAGTCGGATGAGCCTGCCCCCCACCAGGCATCGGTGCCCCCGCTTGTAAGTGGGGGAGGAGCGAGCCCGGCTGCGGGGTTGCTGGGCCTGACTGCGGCGGCCCCAGTGAAATGCCTGGCCAAGGGGCTGAGGGCGCCGTCCGAAGGTCTTACAGGGAAGGTTGGGGGCACGCGGCCCCTGGTCCAGGAGTAGCTAAGCGAGGGCACAGGTGCGGGAGGGGAGGCTGGGAGGTCCGCCTGGTGCCCAGCTCTGGGTCCTGATCGTCCAGTGGGCCTCATCCTTCTCACCTCTGTGTTTGTTGAGTGAATAAGCGAACGAACGAGGGATGCTGCTTCCCAGATTCACTGGGGCCCCTTAGCCACTGGTGGCATCGCTCGTGTAGCGTCACTCATTCACTCGTTCAGCAAATGCTCACTGAGCTCCCCGAGCCCTGTTGTCAGCCCTGGAGGCCTGAGCGAGGGGCAAGCGGCATGCAGCCCCCGCCCCAGCTTTCCAAGGCAGAGACACAGGATGCAGGGGAAAAGGCGGTCAGATAACCAGCCTGCTCCATGCGGTGGAGACAGTGGAGGTGGGCGGAGGTGGGGCTGGCAGCTGCAGAACCCCTTTCCCTTCCCTGTTGCCAGGGTGACCTTTATGCCCCGCGTTTGCGGTGCCCTGAGCCCCGTGGGACGGCCTTCGCTGGACCTGACTGCAGGCTGTTGGTGCTGACCTCTGACCCTCTGGCCCCCCGGGCTATTTTAATGGGAGTGACTCACGCAGAGCCTCCGGGAGGTCCAGCCCGGGCTCTGGCAGGCGGGTAGACAGACGTTCTTTATGTTTAGGAGTCAGGCCTGCGCCAGGGATGCTGGAGCCGCCACCTCCCCGGGGCCGGAAGGGCGACTTGGAAAGATGTTGACAGGACAGGGCGAGGGCCTGGCTTCGCAGCCGACTTGTGTTCCTTCCCTCTGGCCGTGCGCTGGTGAGAACAGGCCTGTCTGAGGAAGGGTGCTGCCCCGCCCCCTGGAGGGGTTCCCGTCCAGTTAGGCTCGGCATTGGCTGTCCGTAGGGCTCCTTGCCCGGCGACGGGTCCCCTACTCCATACCCCCGAGGTGGCGGCCCCGCTCCCGCTCTGCAGGTGGGAAACTGAGGCTTGGGCAGGGTGGCTGGACCCCGGGGTGCTGGCCACCCGCCCATACTCTTGCCGCCTCACGTCGGGACACTGTGGAGTGGTGAGTGCCCTGCAGGGCCGTGTGGGCACTCAGGACCTGGGGCGGGGAGTGCCAGGCGGCGGCCCCCACGCCCCACAGCTCGGGCATCCCAACACCGCGCCTCTCCTCATGCGCTCGCGTCCTGAGGAGACCCCGCTCCTGCCCGAGGCCCATGTCGCCAGCAGCAGCTGACAAACAGGGAGATGCTGAATGCTGGCGCGGTTAGCAGGGCTCTAAAAATAGCCTCCCACTCTGAGAAGTTCATTGTTCCGAGTCCTATATTTTTATACGTATATAAAAACCACTTCTGGAGGCCTTGGTGCCAGTAGAGCCGGTCTGCAGCCCGGGAGGCGGGAGGCGGAGCTGAGCTGGACCTCGTCCCCGGCAGGGCAGGCCTCGGGGCAGGGGAGGGGGTGCTCTGCGGCCGTGGCCCTCTCCCCGGAGGTGATGGGGCAGTCGGGCCAGCGACCTGTCCGCCCACGTCAGGGAGGACGGTGGCTGGGTGGCCGGGGAGGGGCTCTTCCAGGCTCAGGGGCCATCCGAGGCGTCTGCGGGTCACAGAGGCCACGAGGCGCGGGGGTGGAGAGCCAGGGCCAGTGTCAGGGCTGCGGACCCTCCCTGCGACTGGACACAGGGTCGGAGTGAACCCCGTTTCTCTTGCTTTGGTCTAATGCAGACCTCAGGCTCCCGAAACTGGCCCTGCCCGAGTCCCAGCTTGCTGGGGGTCGGGGGCAGCCCACTGACCACCCCCCCCACCCCTCGGAGAGGCAAGGCAGGGGAGAGGTCCTACCGGGCTGCCGGGTCCTACCCGCTGGGGCCCTCTCCTCTGGTGGCTCCTCCAGGGCCCTCTCCTGTCGCCGTTCAGGTGTGCCCGGGTCCCTGCCAGCTCGCACAGCTCAGGCCTTCCCTGGAGCGCCAGCCCCTTCAGCCACCACCCGTCCCCTCCTCTCACCCACCCGTCCTCCCCTCCCCGGGCCCTCACAGCCCCACCTCACCAGCCAGCGGCCCTGCCACGCCACGCCGGGTCCTCAGCCTCCCCAGCTTCTCGGTGACCTCTGGCCCCACAGCGTGGCTTCCAGGACCTGAGGACGGGCATAGCTGTCTCGCTCTTCTGGCCCGTCACTGTCCCTGGGACCAGCCCTTTCCCCCCGTCCCGTTGTCAGGGCTGCTTGTGCCCCCGAGGGTCGCTGCAGGGGAAGGATGGGGGGAGGCGGAGGCAGTGACTCGGGGGCTGAGGGGCCTGTGCTCCACAGTTCGCGTTCCCCTTCTAGGGTGCCACTGCCGTCCGTCCCACCCCAGGTAAACCCGAGACCCTTCCTTGGCCTTGCCCCGACCCTGCGGTCCACTGCACCCTCCCTGGCAAGCCTTGCAAGGTCCTGAACACGCTGGCTCCTGCAGCCCCATGTGTGTCCCGCCAGCCTGAGCTTTCCCATCCCTTGTGCACACAGTGGACCGCGACCTCCGCTGTTCAGCCTCCACACACGCAGCGCCCTGAGCCGGGAAGGGCCCTCACCCGCCACCCGCTGCTCCTCCTGGGGTCCTGGCAGAGGGTGCGTGCCTCCCAGGGCGCTGGGGCTCGGGCTCTGCTCGCCGGCCTGTGGCGCCTGATGCACCCCCGTGACTGTCCTGACGCCAGCGTCGTCATTGTCCGTGTCCCCCCGCGTCCCTGGCCCTGACCTGGGTGTGTCATATAGTTGGCTTCGTTCACGGGATGAAGTGACCAGCCTGGGGGAGGGGTTGCAGGGGGGCTCCTGGGGGAGGACGGACCTTCCACGGGCGGCTGCTTTGGGGTCTACATTGTGGTCCCCGTGCAGCCCAGCTGCCCCGTCCATGGTTTGGTGAATAAGACTTTTCAGGTCCAGAGAAAATCTCGAGAGAGATTAAAACCGGTGAGGTTTTAAAATCACCATTCTTTTTTAAAAAACAAAACTCTGTAGTAAGTTATCTTATTAGCTATGTAGCTATGTTTAAAGCCTCAGTAAGGGAGCTGGTCAGGCCGAATCCTTAGGCTCCGGCCTGTGGACGCCATGTCCCTTGGGGGCCCCGGAGGGGACTGAGCCGTCAGGCCGCTGCTGCAGGGCCCCGGCTGGACCGTTTTACTGTTGGGAACGTGAGGTCAGGCCAGGGAAAGTCACCCCTTTGGGGGACTTGGGCCTGTGGCTGCGGCTCTGTGCCCTCGGCACCAGTGAAACAGGACGAGCCCTGGCACCTGCGGGGCAGGCAGGCAGGCGTCCACCACGAGGCAGGCGTCCACCACGAGGCAGGCGGCCGGCGGGGGCCCAGGGCACTGCAGATGGCTGGCCCTGAGCTCAGCGATGGAGGCCACGCGGGAATGCGTTCTCTTCTGATTTTATCTAAGAAAAGCCAGAAATCCGGGTGAGTGAACACTCCCGGTACCTAGTTCTCACTTGAGAAAGAAAAAGAAGATGGTGGCCACTGCTCTGTGTAGACCAAACAGAGCCACGTGGGCTGGACTCAGGCCCTCCGCCTCAGGTGTGCACCTTGCCCGTGGGTGGACTTCCAGAGCCAGGGCTGTGGGCGGCGGGAGGGGAGGGGGGTGGCCGGGTCTCTCCTCCTGGGCCCCAGTTTCCTCTGTGTCTGACGGGGGGCTTGGCTTGGTAGTCAGGATTCCAGACAGGCCACAGGTCACAACCAGCCGGGGCTCTTTTTGAAGTCCCGTTTCAGGGGCCGCACTGCTGGCTGACCCTTTGAATTCTCGGGATCTCCAGACTTGGGTGGGAGTCGGCTGCCGAGTCTCCCAGGGGAGTCTAGGGACCAGCCCGGTTTGGGGGCCACATGCCCCAGGCCCTCTGCAGTTAACTCGTGTCTGTCACCTGGGCACCACCTCGCGAGGGAGGGGTGTCAGTGTCCGGCCAGAGGGTCTTTGTCCCTTTTGAGCCCAAAAGTTAGGGGCGGGGAGGTAGAAAAGCTTCCAGCTTTCCTTTAAAAACCTATTTCTAGACAATTCTGAGTCATGTTTGCGTGGATTTTCTGCATTGAAATTGTCACTTTGGGTGTGTTTTGGGTCTCTGTGGCTCCGTATCCCGCCATCCCCAACCAGGATCTGAAACCTTACCTGAGGGTTGGGTCGAGCCAGCCCGGCTGAGACAGTTTGTTGTAAGTTGGTGCCCACCCGGGCCCAGGTCCCGCTCCCACAGACCTTGCGGTCCACATGGCAGACCGAGCAGCCCTCAGGAGTCTGGGTTTCTTTAAAAAGGCTTCCCTGGCTTGGTAGGGGTAGTTCAGAGTGTGTGCACCTGCTGTGTGCCAGGTGCTGATCTGGGGCCTAGATCTCACGGGACAGACATTCCCACAGATGGTGGCGAGGCGGTGGCATACCACTGTAGAGAGATGCAGCAGGGGAAGACTGGGGGAGGGCCGGGGTCCTCGCTGAGGCTCGGGCAGCCTTTGAGCAGAGACCTGAAGGAGGTGAGGGCGTGAGCCAGGTGGACGTCTGGGAAAAGACCCCGGCAGAGGGAAAGCACGTGCAAAGGCCCTGCGGTTGGAGTGTGTCAGGAATGTGGAGGAACAGCCAGCAGGGTGGGGGTGGGATGGCCAAGGGGGCATGGAGGAGGGGTAGCAGGGGGACAGCCGGTCCTGCAGAGCCTTCCGGGTCACTGTGAGGACTTGGCTCTAAGCCCCATGAGGGACAGCAGAGGAGGGACCTGGTCCGAGTTGTGTTTTAACAGATCCCAGCTGCTGAATGGAGGGGTGAGAGGGGCCGGATGAGCCTGCTGGAGAGGCTGTGGCCATAATGCAGGGAAGAGGTGAGGCCTGCGCAGACCGGGCTAGTGGGGGGTAGGCCAAGCAGTCAGGTGCCGGCTCTGTTTTGAAGGTGGAGCGGCCTGATTTGCTGACAGACGGGGAGTTGGGTGTGAGAAAAAGAGAATTGCCAAGAGCGGCCGTCAGATTATTGGCCTGAGCAGCTGGAAGGATGGAGTTGCTATCGGCCGAGATGGGGCGGCTCCAGGGGTGGGTGGGGGCCACGCAGGAGCTCAGTGGAGCCTGTGTTCCAGGGGTCTGCTGGGCAGCAAAGAGGGTGCGCCTGGGGCTGGACACGCGTTTATTCGGTTGCTTTGTGATCACCGTAGGGCCTCATTAAAGCAAGTTTAGGAACTGGGTAAAAGCAGGAAGTCTCCTGACTCTCCTGAGCCTGCCAAGCCCTCGGGCCGCCTCCAGATTGTCCAGAAAGCTCGTCACCTCGCGCATTTTGGATATGGTGCTCCTCGTTAAGCAGCCAGAAGTGACCTTGGATGTTTAGGTGGGTGTTAAGGTGGATGTGGCTCCAGCCTCCCGCAGCCCCTCTGTCTGAGGCCTCGCGGTGTCTGGAGGCCCTGAGTGCTCCCCGTGGGCTCGCCCGCTCTGCCCCTCCCTCCACCCTCCCCAGGCTTCCACCCAGCCCTGCAGGCTGAGACGCACCCGCTCCTGCTCGCCGCCCCTCCTGAGGTCCTTCTAGGTCACACTGACCCAACCCGCCCACCAGGGGAGGTGCCTAGCATTGCCCGGCCTCAGTCTAGGGGGTCCCCAGCTCCTCCTCCCTGGGAGGGAAGGGCTTAGGGGTGTCCGCCGGCATCCGTAAGTCCCTTCGGTTGCCAGCTAGGTATCCGTCTTCACTGAGGACCACTTACCAGCTGTGGTCCAGGCTGCGAGGCTCTAGTCGTCCCTGGAGATGCTGCCTCCACCCAGACCAGGGAGGAGGGTGGGTGACCGGCATAGGTGCGGCCTCCGCGGTCCCCGGGGAAGCCCTCTGCCCCCTTCTTGCGGGCACACCAGCTCTCTGTCCCTTTGCACACTCACTTCTCCCTTCACAACCGCCCTGTGTCCTCGTGTGCTGCTCCTCGGGGCCAGGCACGTGTCAGAGTGGGAAAGACCGGGAGGATGGCCTGCGCTTGCATCCTGACTCTGCTCCAAGCTCTGCGTCCGTGGGCGAGTCCTGAGCCCTGAGTCTGCATTTCCCGTCGGCGGAGGGGGCAGGGCCGTGCCTTCCCCACGGGGTCACGGCGGGGATTAAATGCATGGACTTAGCTTGTGCCAGGGCTCCCACGTGGCACGCTGGGTGAGTGTATGTGGGTGACGACCCACCCCAAGCCACAGCAGTCCCTGTAGACTGGTTTTCCAGACCCTGATGGAACGCCTGCACTACGCCGAGGCAGCCCTTCCCCAGTAGCTGAACTGCTGAACGCCTCACCTCCCGAAGCCTCCGGGCTGCCTTCATGCGGCCTGTGGCCCCGCAGACCTGCCTGCCCTTGTTGCCCCAGGATGGAGGACACGGCCACCAGTTCCTTGCCCCCCCTCCCCTCCCCTCCCCTCCAGACCCTGCCCTGGTCTGCCTGCGTTCCTCCCCCAGAACCTAGTGCAGAGCAAGACCGTCCGCTCCCCCTTCTGGGCGACACACCTCTGTGAACCTGGCCTAGGCAGCAGAGTCACAGGAGCCCAGGGGGAGCTTGCGAGGGCCGGGCGTCAGTTGTCTCTGGCCTGGACTCCTTTTCTGGAAATCAGAAACCTTGAACAGAGCGTGGTGGAGGCCACGAGGCCTGGAGGTGTGAGGGCGTGTGCGTTTGGGAGGCTGTCTTGCTCGGGCCTGTGCGTACCGCCGGGAGTCTGGAGGGAGGCTCTGGCGTGGGCGTCTAATGACGGGCAGGCCTGCAGATCACTCTTCCTCTGTGTGGGGCCGGCCCCCTCGGAAGAGGGTGGCTTTTCCGTGTGATGTGACCCCAGCTGGCACCACGCAGCCCGGGCTGGCTTATCTCATGACCATGCACGACCCCGAGACCCCCAGGCCCTGAACCCCAGCCCTGCCCCCAGCACGTCAACTGCACACGCTTCCTCTGGGCTGCCAGCTGGCAGGTGCACCCACCTGGGATCAGGTCCCCTGCATGGGTGACCTTGGCCCAGTGACTCAGCTCCACCAGCCCCACGTTCCTCATCTACAGAAGGGACAGTGGCCTAGCACCCCCCCCCGCCCCCCGCCTCGGTCCCCAGGGATGGTGGTTGGGTTACAGGCCACATAGGTTAAACACCCAACACAGCTCCTGTACCCAGAAGGTTTACAGAGGAGAGTTGCTGCTGTATACCCCAAACCCGTGTGTGTGTGTGGGGGGGGGGGGGGGTGTGTGTGTGTGTGTGTGTGTGTGTTTCGCTCAGAAGTCATAGAAGCACAGGGTGTACGTCTGTCTGCTCTGAGGCCAGGCTGCCGGGGTTCTGATTTCACTCGTGAGCTGTGTGACCTCAGGATGGGCCCAACCTCTCTGTGCCTGTGGGGTGTGTTGGGCGGTCAAGAGGACTAAGTGAGCTGCACGTACAGCTTAGAACACCACTGACTACGCAGATATTAGTATTATTTCTGTCATCAGCGTTGGGGGTGAGCAGCGGGTCCCTGCTTCTGCCCCGAGCCTCCTCTGACTAACATCTTTCTTAAGAAAAGTCATTCATGACCTCACAGGCCATAATTAGACATCCGTGGCCCAAGAGGCCGAGGGCCCCCTGCCCTGACTCTCCCCAGCTAGAGTCAGGATGTGGCGTCTCGGCTGTGGGGCCTGGGCCCCTTTCTAGGACCCTCCTGCCTTCCCCTGGGAGCCCGTCACCCGCATTCGTGGCTCAGTGCCGCAGGGGCGTGTCCGCAGAAGGAGGGGCCCTATAGCAGGCAGGGTAGGTGACCCGCCTCTAACTGCTGGGACATGCAGGCAAGGCCTTCTCAGTCGGAGAATAACTGGAGACAGCAATCAGAAAGCGCTTTTATGAGCCGAGCAACTTTTAAGGACTTTTCATGTACCGACTCTGTAAAGCCTCACAGCAGGCATGTGAAGTTGGCTCTCTAATCGCCCCCATTTTACAGGAAAGGAAACCGAGGCACGGAAGGATTCCTGCCTGTGGTCACACAGCTGGTGAGCAGTGGAGCCAGAATTCCAGCCCAGACGTCTGGCTCGGAGGCGGCGGCCAGGAGCCCGTCCAGCCCCTCGCTTGGCAGAGAGGAGGCGGGGAGGCTTCAGATGCGTCCTCTGTTCTTGTGTGGTTTCCGTCATCCCAGGGCTGTCGGAAGCTCCGGGCGCTGTGATCCAGCCATTTCCCCACGTAAACATAACACAGACCAGCCTTTAGTGCAAGAAGGATGTTTGGAAAACGGGAGAAGAGGAGGAGGAGTCTGGGGTAACTCGGCGACGCAGAGCTTGGAGTCCCCAGGCCGGTGTGGGTAGGGCTGGGCCCCTAGGGCCAGTGTGGACGCCTCTGTGTGCAGCTCCCCCTGCTCTCCAGCACCCGCCACTCGGCAGCTCCCCCGCGCACACACACAGCCCCCTCCCGCTCTGTAGCCTCGGGGCCCCGTTGTGCATGTGCGGAGCTTGGCCCCTCGGGAAGGAGCCAGTCTTGGGTCCCGGTCTTTGCCGGAGGCTGAGGCTTTCAGGGACTCAGCCCTCACAGAGCAGGACTCCCAGTGGGGTGGTTGGACCCCATACACACTCGCCCAGGTGATCTCCACGGTGACCGGGAGCGCGGGAGCGGGGGCCGCAGCAGGCAGGGGTGGCCTTGTAGAGGAGGTGGGACTTGAACTGATACCTGGGTGTGGCCTCAGAGGCCAAGAAATGCAAGTGAAGGGCAGTGGGGTGCAGATGGATGGCGGCTTCAGCCGCACCTCTGACAGGTGTCTGACCTGCCGCAGCTTGCACACCTCCAGTGACAGGGAGCTCATCACCTCCAGAGCAGCCCTGACCACATGAGAGCATTTTGTCTCGAGCAGGGCGATGCCGGTCATAGTTCTGTCTGCAGCAGGATCTGCTCTGTTCTCTGCCTGTCAACCCGTCAGAGGCTTGACCGCAGGCCTCATATCCCCTCTGGCCGCTGTTCTCCTGGCTACGCGGTCTCAGCCCTTGGTGGGAGGTCGCCTCGTGCTGTAATTGGGGTTGGCAGACGGGGCCCCTCTCGCCCCCAGCTGGCGTCCATCGTGGTCGTGTGGTGCGCCGTGCTGGCAGATGTGCAGAAGGGAGTCTGTGATGGATTAGCGATGTCTGCCCTGGGCTGGCGGGAGAAGGTGGGAGCAAAAGCGCCCAGGCTTAAGAACCCGTCTGGGGCTCAGACGGTCTTCCGCTATGATCCGATACCTGTAATGGACGGTAGGGCTGGGTCTGCTTCTGGCTTTTTACTCGTCCTTGTTAGTGACTGGCTTCTCGGTTTGTATTAAACTCATGTCAGCCAAAAAGGTCCCCCAGTCTTTTTCATGAGAACAGCCATGAAGCTAAACCTTCCCCCTTCTTGACATTGTTTCCAGTATATTGATATATAATTAATTTAAATCAATCCCTTGTTGACAGGCATTTAGATTATTTCCAAGTTTTTATAATTAGAAACAACACTGCGGTGGAATTCCTTGTACTCACCTCTTTGCGTATCGGTCTTATTTCCTTCGCGTGAGTCTCCAGAAGAGGGATTGCTGGATCAGGAGCATCTTCTCAGAGTGCTGGCACCAGCCTGAACTGTCATGGAACGTCCCAGAAACTCTAAACTGTCAGGGAATGGCAGGGACTTGGGACGGTGCCCGCCCATTCCTAGATTTGCACATGGCCCGGGAGTCTGTGCGTGATCACAAATTCCAGTGGGCAGCTGAGGACCGACTCGGGGGTGTCCGGTCCTGGCTGATGGGCACAGGCTTTGGGAGAAGCTTCCCCAAGAGAGAAAGGACCTGGGTGGCGAGAGGTGGAGCTGCCGTCCGTCGAGCGCGGTGGTGAGGAAGAGGCGTGCAGGGCGGGCTGGGGGCTGGGCCAGAGATCTGTGTCCCTGGGGCTGCCTACAGCGGGCATCCTGCTGTGGGGTGCCTGTTCTGCTCAGGGGACGGTCCCTTCTCCCCCAGGAAGGAGCTGGGGGCAGAGGCGAGTGCTAACCAGGACAGACGGGCTTCGAGCCCTGAGCTCCAGGGTGTGGGTAAACGTCTCCACGGGTTCAGGTCAGGCATCTGCAGGACTGAAGGTCAACGACCAGGTCTAGCTGCCGCCCTGAAAGGTTTAGAGCGGCGTGTCCTGAGCGCATCTGCTGCTGCCCGTGCTTGTCGGCACCGGGCGTTTTCACGCCAGACGTTGTCCTTGCGTTCGCCAGGGCTTTGGCTCTGGTTCAGGAGACTCTCTCGGTGTCTAATACTGTGTCGCTGCTGTTTGGGGCCATGAAGGAGTGATGTCCTCTGGCTCAAGACGGGTTCTTACGCTGCGTGCTCTGCTCGCTTTTGCGCCCTTATCCCTTGGAGGACAGTGAGTCACGCTGGCTGCCATAGGATGGCCTGGCCGTTTCTTATCGGGATGGTCTGAGGCTTTGATTTGGGGGTGTGCAAGGGCTGCCACGTTGCACAACTCAAGGGACCCCATTCACGTAGATTCGGCAGGACTTGGGGACAGATGGAATGGGGTGAGGGTGGGAGTTTGGCCGTAGGGGAGGGACTAACTTGGTGACTCAGCTCAGGACTCTGGCTCCGTCACTGCGTGGTGATGGGCGACCGTCACCGTCACCGGTTAGGTTTGGGGCAGGTGGGATGTGCCGGCGGGGGGTGATGTAAGAAGCCGCGTTCCGGGACCGGCAGGTGGCTGGCCTGGGAAGTGCCTGCACTCACTCGGCAGGTGTCACTGGGCCCTGTCAGTCTGTCTGGCACGTGTGTCGGCACTCGGGGAGCATCAGGCAGCAACGCAGAGAAATGACCCTTGACCTCACAGGGCTCGGGTACTGATGTGGGGGGCAGACGGCAAAGGAAAGACAGCAAGAGTGCATCACACTCTACAGCGTGCTGGTGGGCAGGCCGCTGAGTGTGGGACTAGGGCTGCTGGGGAGAGGGCGGCGTGGCTTTAACTCGGGCGAGTAGTGGGGGCCTCAGTGGAAAGTGGCACTGAGTAAAGACCCAAGGGAGGTGAAGGTGTGGTGCGTGCTGAGATCCAGGGAACAGCGTTCCAGGCAGACGGAACAGCCAGGGCAAAGGCCCTGAGGCCTGCCTGGCCCCTTGGAGAAGAGAGGAAGGAAGCCGGTGAGGCTGGAATAGAATGAGCGAGGGGAAGAGGGGCCAAAGTGCAGTCAGCCGAGGTCAGGCCTGAAGGGCATTGCAAGAAGGACGGTGTCTTCCCAGCGTGACGGGGAGCAGGGAGGCACTCGACGTGGCTCCCGTTTGGTCAGGATTGCTCTGACTGCCGTGGGGAGAAGAGAGGCGGGGGCATGAGTGATAATCCAGGGAGCCGCGGTGGCGCTGGCCTGGAACACCTGCTGACCAGTGGGCAGGTAGGGGTGTTTCGAAGGTCGGGCTCACAGGGGAGAGGAGGCTGCAGGTGACTGTCAACCCCTTCTCTTGGCCTTAAAGGAGGCCCGGCCCTCTCCGCCAGGCACCTTCTGGAACCTGCTGGCTCGAGACGGTCGGGAGCCAGGTCATGGGCAGAGCAGGAACCCCGGGCTGGCACAGCCCCAGAAAGCCCCTGCCTTCCCCCAAGCACCTCCATCCCCATCCGATCCCGAGTACACCCCGCCTGCTGGGGCCCAGCCTCCACACGGAGGGGCTCCGCACAGATGTCCTGTCCCTGAGCTCAGCCGGGCGGCCAGGCCTGGCCCCTCCGCAGGGCAGAGCGCGGCCGTGGGTCCGGGGCAGTCCCCTGCCTGCCCTTCCTCAGCTCCCTCTGCCCCAGACTGGCCCGGCCCCGCCCACTGTGGGGGGATAGGGGAAAGGCCTTTCACCTGTTGACACCTGGCCTTTCACCTGTTGACACCTGTTCACGTCGCTCCGAGATCAGGTGAGCGCAGGCCGGGTAGGGGTAAGGGGCCGAACCCCTTCCCCGTGAGGGTGGACACCCCCTTTGTCGGGGGGCGTCGGGCGCTGGGGGAGAGTCCAGGCCCCCGGCAGGAGTGGCCCGTGAGGCACGGAGGGACTTCCCGCTGGGACCTGCACGGACCCCGCCCCGTCTCCGTGGCCTCTGCAGACTCAGGGCTCAGAGACTGTTTAAAATCCTGGCGAGCTGAGCCCCGGCTGCTTCTCTGCTGTCACCCTCTTGCTGGGAAAGACAGAAGAGGCTCTGACAGAAGTGCTTCCAGTGGGGGTGCAGGTGGAGATGGTCCTGGGGAGGCGCGGCGCAGGTGGGGGCTCGGGTCGGCCGCGGGCACCTCCGGGGCATGCATCGCCTCCGGGGCCCGTGGGCTCCTTCACTCTCCCCTCCAGCTGTCCGTCCCGGGCTGTGGGCTTTATCAGGAGAACGGGAGAGTTTGCCATGCTGCCCGTCCCTGCCCCCGTCCACCAGCCCACGCAGGCCCCCGAGGCCCCGAGGAAGCTGCTGCCGGGTGACCACGAACGGCAGGAGGGTCTCGAGCGGTGGTGGGCCTGAGGCGCCGAGAGCGGCCCACCTGGGTCACGGACAGGGGCCAGGCCTTGCGATGAGCCTGAGCCCTTGACTCAAAGCCGCATCGAGGCCAGGCACCCAGGACTCTTCCCCGCGGAGGACCCTCGTCACACCCCAGCCCCTGGGCGCCGGCTGGGGTGTCCTCTGCTGCAGGAGACCCGCTGTGTGTCCCCGCGGGCCAGAGCAGAGGGCCTGCACTCTTCTTAGACGGCCCGCCGGGCGGCACGTGCTGGGCTTTACAGCCAGGTGGGCTGGGATGTGCTGGCTCCAGGGCCTCCGTGCCCACGCCCCCGCCCCAGGAGGCATGTTACACGCTGGGCAGGGGGCTCTGCCGGCCCTGGGACCCGTGGGGACAGTGGGAGCGGAGCTGGGCAGGTGGGCCGGTCACAGAGGCTGCTGAGTGCAGGGCGTTCCCACTGCTCTGAAGGCGGGACTCTGGAGGACAGACTGCAGCTCACGGGTCTGTGGGCCCTTGCCTCTGCTGGGCCACTTCCAGAGGGACCCTTCCCTGGCCCCAGGGATCGATGGACCGGGGAGTGGCAGGGCGCCTCGGGAGAGGTCGCCAGAAGCTGCCAGAAACTCGGTTGCACGTCTCCCCCTTCTCTCTGTGTCCCGAGTCTTCTAAGGTCATGAGTTTGGGATGAGTAAGCCACCCCTCTGTCCCCCCACCGGGCACTTGGAAGGTTGAGGGATCTGCACAGGCCCGGGACAAGGGCGGTGGGGTGGAGGGGAGCCCCCGGTGTTGGGCTTTAATCCCGACTCACCTACGTTCTACCTGTGCAACCTCGGACAAGGCCTGCGCTGTGTGGGCCTCAGTCTCCTCACCTGGAAAAGGGGTAATAATCCGTCCTCTGGAGGGAGACTGGCTTTAAGATGTAGAGAAAATGTACACACAGCTCTGTGTTTGTCTCCAAGCTGGCTGTAACCAGCAGCACAGATGGGGCGGCTTGGACAGCAGGTGTTGATGCCTCAGGATGGGGGGCTGCGGGCCGAGATAAGGTGTGGGCAGCGTGGCTCCTCCTGAGGCTCCTCCTCTTCTCCCTGCATCCTCACAGGGTCGGCCGTGTGTGCGTGTGTGTGTGTGTGTGTGTGTGTGTGTGTCCTAATCTCGCCTTCGAGGACACCAGTCAGTTTGATTAGGACCCTCATGACCTCATTTTAACTCAGTTACCTCCTTAAAGACAGTCTCCAAACGCAGACACATTCTGAGGTGCTGGCTGTTAGGGCTTGAAGTATGCACATGTTGGTGGGGAGGGACCAGTTCAGCCCATAACAAACACCAGCACAATGCCTGACTCCCCCGTAGGTATGCAGTGAAAAGCTATTTTGTTAATTACTGTTTAAAAAAAAAAATGAGTGGTTTACTTAAATCAGGCAGTGGGAGTGCGGGAGTGGAGGGGACGGGACCCGCTGTCCGTCAGTGAATGTCACTAGGCACCTGCTCTGGGCCGGGCCCGCTCGAGGTCCTGGGCTCATCAGTGGACCCACGGGGCCGACCTTCCCGTGGGAGACGCACAGTGAACAGGGTCCTTCAGGGAGGGGTGCTGGCTGTGAGGAGGGGCGAGCTGTACAGAGAAAGCGGAATCACCGCAAGGGGAGGGGAGCCTCGGGAAGGCACGGGGCAGAGGGTCACGTGGGCCCCGGCCGCCCCTGGGGACCACCCGTAGGAGGGCGGGGGGACGCCTGCGGGGCCGTGGGCTCTGGGTTCCCGCTCACCGGAGGCCCGTCCTCTCTCTGCAGCGTCGAGGGCGAGGCCCCCAGCAGCGAGACTGGCACGTCGCTGGACAGCCCCTCCGCCTACCGCCAGGGCCCCTCCGCGCCCGGCTCCGGCCTGGGCCCCGACCACTCCGAGCTCACGCCAGGGGGCGCCTATGGGCTGTATGCGGGGCCGCCCGGGCAGCAGCGCACGCGGAGGCCCAAGCTGCAGCACTCGACCTCCATCCTGCGCAAGCAGGCCGAGGAGGAGGCTATCAAGCGCTCACGGTCCCTCTCCGAGAGCTATGAGCTCTCCTCCGACCTGCAGGACAAGCAGGTAGGCGGCCGGCCACGCGGGCCACGCGGGGAGAGGCGCTGGGGGTTGGGGGAGGCCGCGGTGCCTGCGCGGCCTCGGACGACGCGGCCCTTGGCTGGGGCCGCCCAGGGCCGCGGGGGGCCCCGCGTGCTCCACAGCCGCGCCAAGGCCGGGGCCGTTCCCCGCGGACGTGGCCTCTGCCTCAGCCCCAGCCCGGGCTGGCTCCCCCCGACGCGCGGAGGGTTCCGAGGGAAGGAGCCGACGTGGGACGTTCCTGTCCGGCCTCGGCCTCTGCCCGGCTCACAGCCCTCCTCGCTGGGCTCCGGGGCCCACGCTGGGTGTCAGGACCTGGTGCCGCCAGTGCGCGTGGGTTCCGTGGCGGCCACGGAGGTCCTGGGGTCCAGGAGAGAGCTGAACCTTGGGAGGTCTGCAGGAGGGGCCCTCGGGGAGGGGGAGGTCAGCTCACCACAGAAAGAGCACGTGCTCTGAACCGAACAGCGAGCCCGTCCCCAGCCAGCGAGGCCAGGCTGTTCATTCCACCCCTCAGTTTACAGCCCCGTGTCCTGGGGGAAATCGCCTCCTTGCAGGTTGCCCTTCCTCCCCGGGGCCTTGGCCCAGACCCACTGTGGGGCTGGCACGTGTGTACAGAGCGACGGGCATGCGTGGCCTGCCCGCTTGGCCTCTTAGGTTGATGGGAGAGAGGGGAGGGGTCCCGGTTGGGTGGCAGGTGGGGGGGGCAGAGGGAGTGCGAGCTCATGAGGGGACAGGGGCTTCTCACTCGCAGCCCCTCAGAGTGCAGGCACGTAGTAGGCACTTTACTCAGAATTCCTGTGCGAAGCTCTGGCAGAAAGCCCCAGGCTTCAGGAGCACCCCCAGGCTGCCAGAAGCAGCGGGGCCGGCCTGCCTGTCGCTCTCCCCAGCTCCTGTGCCCTGAGCTGTGGGCAGTCTCCTTGTGAGCCCGGGCGGCTGCCTTTGCCCCGGCCTGGCTGCAGGACCTGCCCGGCAGCCCCTCAGACACCAGGCTGCAGAAGTCACCTTGCCCGCTCACCTCCCACGCCTACCCTGGCCTGGACCCTCTGTTTGCTCCCCAGTCTAACTGTTTGTCTCTTACAGAGCGGAGGTCTGGGCCTGGTGTAGCCCCAGACTTCTGCGGGGAGCGGTGCGGTGTGGGTACTGCCCCGGGCGGGTCTTCCGCCGACACAGTCCCTACCGGCCCCCGGGGTCTCCCTGTTCTTGGTGCTGCCCTGTGACCTTGGACAGCCCTGCCTACCTGCCCTGGTCTGTATCTGTCTGCCTGTGAGTTGGGACTGATGCGGGGGTGGGGCCCGCAAGTGGCCAGAGCCTGAAGCAGATGATCCCCGTCAGGCAAATATTTGGGAGCATACAGACCCCTGGCCTCGTGGCGCTTGGCCTCGTGGCCAGGCCCACGGCAGGGGCCTCTGTTCCATTTATCAGTTTCACCCATATCCAAAGTGGATCAAAAACAGTTTATAGTAACAAACGTCTGCAGCAGGACCGTTAAAATAGAAGTGGGAAAGGTTAAAACTTCAGAGAGGCCTGTGGAGGTGAATCATATGCTTCCTGCAGCCTTGATGTGGCCACAGCTGTTCATTTTCATCCCTCGCACATTAGCCTGCTGCCCACCGTGTGCCAGACCCCGTGCTGGGCGCCGGGGAGTCACCAGGGGACAGGGTGCGGCCCCAGCCCTCAAGCAGACGCTGTGGTCCAGAGACAGGTTAACAGTTGAGACACAGGTTAATTCCAGAGCGTGATACAAACTCCGGGGATGACGAAAGAGGGGCGAGAAGCCGAGCACCTGTGGGAGGAGACAGCTTGGATGAGGTGTGGGGGACCTCTCCGAGGTGGTATCAGAGCTGGGTGTTTGAGGACGGGGTCTTCCAGGAAGAGGTAACAGCGGGCACGAAGGCCAGAGGCAGAACCACTTGGCGGAAAGGATGGCCGGGAAGAGGGGAGGGGTGGGGAGGTGATGCTGAGGGCCACCGCGCATTCGACTCTCTGCTGAGCCTCCTGGCAGTCAAGGTGAAAATAGGAACAGGACAGATTACACAGGAATTTCCAAATGAGGGTAGGGTGCCCGGTTCCATGAGAGGGTAGAGTCTGGGTGGCGCAAAGCCCCATTTTAGTGGAAGGAGCCCAGTGCAAGGTCATGCAGTGTCCGCTGGCCCTCAGCCTCCGCACCTCCTGGCAGTTTCCTGTCTGAGCGGGAGGCCTGAGTTGGCAAGGGTGGCAGTTCTGCTTTGTGGGAGGGTGAGCCTCTCAGCTCCTCGTCCCGTCACTTGTCAGAGCCTCTGTCCCCCTCTGCAGGGGGCGGGGGGCTCCTGGGGTCCCTCTGCAGACCAGACGCTGTGTCAGGTGAGGGTGGTGCCCAGCAGGCGAGCACAGACGGGTTGGGGTCCCTGCCCTGCACCCCCAGTTAGCGTTCAGATTGGGCCTTGGGTCGGTTCTGGCCCGGAAGGAAGAATGAATGACCACGGTGGGCCCGGGAGCTGAGTAAGAGCGGGCCTGGGTCTGTGTGTCCCCCGGGGGAGGCCGGTAGGAGGGGCTGAGGGGGCTTTGACAGCGCAGCACAGAGCCCACGTCCGCCTTCCCGAAGTCTCTCCTGTCCCCACCCAGATTTGGGGGACGGTCTCAGGCCAGGAGTGTCGCTCCAGGGTTCGCGAGATCCAGAGTCAGAAAGAGAGAAGGGGCCGTGAAGCGCACTCTGACCTGTGCGGTGCCCCTCCTCCTTCCCACCCGAGGGGCCCGGAACCCAGGCCTTGGAGGGCAGAGAGGAGAGGGCTTCCCAGAGCTCAGCCGTGGGCCCTTTGTCGGCGCCGTGGGCTTTCAGAGCTCCACTCCAAACCCAGAAAACAGACGCTGCTCACAGATGCGGAAGTGAGGTCATCGCTTTGGATGCCGTTCAGTAACTTCAGGGCGAGAGGAAAAACAGACCCGCCCTGGCTGACTCCAGGTCCGGGCTTTGAAAAGTCATTTTCGTCCTCACCCCGCCCCCCAACTCCTCTCGTGCGAGGGGCCGCTCGGCCCCGCCTGCGGCTCCCCCTCCTGTGGGCCCCGGAGAGCTGCACGTCTGTGTCTGGGGGGAGCTGGCATCCCTCAGGGAGACCAGGACCCACCCTGAGTCCTGAGTGAGGCTGGGAGCCCCCCTCCCCCTTCCCGTCCACCCTCAGGCGGCTCTGAGCAGCCTCTGCCCCACTCAGCCACGGCCTGGGGTTTGCTCAGTGACGCGTGTGCCTCTGTCCTGGATGGACTTGGCCTCTTGAGGGTGGGGACCTTGTCCCCACGTGGGCGTGGCGCCTGCATGGAGCAGACAGCGGTGCTCTGCCCCCGCGGGATGTGAGCACGCCTCACTCCCAGGGACCCGAGGCCTTTCCACCCACATCAGGGGCCACTCTGCCCGGCACCCAAGGGCTTGGCTTGGCCGACCGGCCGGCTCCTTATCCTGGGCTTTCCTGGGTGCCGAAGAGCGGGCTCTGGCCTCACTCGGGAAGCAGGCACGGGGAGCGGCCCTCGGGGGCTGTCCTTAGTCCTCGGCCGGCGTGAGCCTAGGACTTCACAGGCCCTCGTGGCACACGGGAGTCCCAGCGCCCCTGCCTGCCTGCAGCCCGGCCCAATCGCCAGGCTCACAGAGCCTGCTCTGGGTCTGGAGGCCTCCAGGGGTGTGCTGGGCCTCTTCTCTGGGCCTCAGTTTCCCCATCTGTCAGGGAGGGGACTTGGGGCCCCCACAAACTGTCTACACTTCCCAGGAGTGCAGCCGAGGGTCCTGCATCTCCTCAGCCCCGTGCTGGCATGTGCCGAGGGCCTGTCTCACCTGTGCCCACCGCTGCCCTGCGAGGTCCGTCTGATGGGACTCAGCAACCGCAGGGTCCAAGGCTTCTCAGAGTCACTCCACTGCTAAAGGGAAGGGCCAGGACTAGGCCCAGGCCCTCGGGCAGTGCCGCAGGCGGAAGCAAGGCTGGAGGCCTGCGGCCAGTGCTCGGCGCCCAGGGCCTGCTCGGGCGCGGGCTTCTCTCTAGTTGTGGCGTGCGGGCTCAGTAGTTGCGGCGCGTGGGCTTCGTTGCCCTGCGGCATGTGGGATCTCAGTTCCCTGACCAGGGATCGAACCCGCGTCCCCTGCGTTGAGAGGCGGATTCTTAACCACTGGACCACCAGCGAAGCCCCTCGGGCCGGTCTCTTAACCTGCACCTGCCGCGGGCTTCCTGTCTCTGGAGGGGCTGCCTGCACCTCCCCCACCACCTCCAAGTCTCATTCAACTGCATGCCCCAGGCACACCAGGGCCAAAGGCTACTGAGGCCAGAGAACTCTGGGAAACCCCCACCCTTTAAAGGTTCTGAGAAGTCCTGCAGGGAACACTTGCTTTAGCTGGGTCTGACCCCTGGGACGCGCTGGGCCTCCTGGGCCGTGCTCACGCTCCTCTCCTTCCCCCGCAGGTGGAGATGCTAGAACGGAAGTATGGGGGCCGCCTCGTGACCCGCCACGCGGCCCGCACCATCCAGACAGCCTTCCGCCAGTACCAGATGAACAAGAACTTCGAGCGGCTGCGCAGCTCCATGTCCGAGAACCGCATGTCGCGCCGCATCGTGCTGTCCAACATGAGGATGCAGTTCTCCTTCGAGGGGCCCGAGAAGGTGCGCAGCTCCTACTTCGAGGGCAAGCAGGTCTCAGTGACCGACAAGGGTGCCCCGCTGGAGGCCCTGGTGCCGGCCGAGTGCGGAGACCTGGGCCCGCCGCCTGCCCTCCAGGCCCCTGCCCCGGCCGGCGACTTCGCGGATGCCATCACGGAGCTGGAGGACGCCTTCTCACGGCAGGTGAAGTCGCTGGCCGAGTCCATTGACGACGCGCTCAACTGCCGCAGCCTGCACGCCGAGGGGGCACCCGCGCCCGACGCGGGCCGGACCCGGGACGCCGAGCCCTCGCCGGCCCTGCACGGCGCCGAGCACCGCCAGCTGGACGAGATGACCGCCTCGTACAGCGACGTCACCCTGTACATCGACGAGGAGGAGCTGTCGCCACCCCTGCCCCCGAGGCAGGCGGGCCGCCGGCCGTCCAGCGCCGAGTCGGACCTGCGGCTGCGGCCCGGGGGTGCTGCCCAGGACTACTGGGCCCTGGCCCACAAGGACGACAAGGGGGACACGGACACCAGCTGCCGGAGCACGCCCTCGCTGGAGCCGCAGGAGCCGCGGCTGCGCGGGGAGCACCTCCCGCTGCTCACCATCGAGCCGCCCAGCGACAGCTCCGTGGACCTCAGCGACCGCTCGGACCGCAGCTCGCTGAAGAGGCAGAGCGCCTACGAGCGCGGCCTGGGCGGGCCGCAGGGCAGCCCCAAGCACGGCCCCCACGGGCCCCCCAGGGGCCTCCCCCGGGAGGAGCCGGAGCCGCGGGCCCGGGCGCCCAGGCCCCTGGACGGCCACCTGGCCATCAATGGCTCGGCCAACAGGCAGAGCAAGTCCGAGTCGGACTACTCGGATGGGGACAACGACAGCCTGAACAGCACGTCCAACTCCAACGACACCATCAACTGCAGCTCCGAGTCTTCGTCCCGCGACAGCCTGCGCGAGCAGACGCTCAGCAAGCAGACCTACCACAAGGAGACCCGCAACAGCTGGGACTCGCCCACCTTCAGCAACGACGTCATCCGCCGGCGGCACTACCGCATCGGCCTCAACCTCTTCAACAAGTGAGTCCCCGGCCGCTGGCGGCCCGGGCGGGATGAGGGGCGGCCCCGGGGTGGGGCTCGGGGGGGCGCGTGGGGTGGCGCCTGCTGCGCCGCACCGGCCCCAGCGTCCGGCCCTGGGTGGTGCGGGCACGGGGGTCTGAGCAGGGGCGGGCCGGGTGCAGGTCCGTGCCCGTGTCCGTGCAGCCTGGACTCGGGCCCGCACCCGGGAACAGGGCACTGGTAGGCCCTGCGCCCTCTGGGAGACTGTACGTTGGGTCCGTGGTGTGGCCGCCACGCCGCGTTCTGGCAGGGCGCCGTGGGGGCCGCCTTGAGAGCAGGTCTGGGGCAGGCGGCTGGTATTTAAAGCTCACTATTCTTAGCACGGCTGAAAATAGCAAGTGGAAGGGCAGGCGGGCTGAGCATTCCCTCGGAGGGGCCGCTGGCGGCTCTGGCTGTTAAACCTCGGATTTCTCCTCACTTCCATCCACAGGGCCTCTGGATTTGGGGTCAGCGGACGCCGGCCTGGCGCTGGCTCCTCCGGGGAGGGGGCCGTGGCGGGGATGTGGCCAGCCTGCTTGGTGGCTGCTGACAGCTGTCCTCCGTGCGTCCCTGCTCCCCGCTTCCTCTGCTAGACGGGGGTGGAGAGTCTTGGGGGCGCTTCTGAGCCATCCCTGGTGCAGCTGGCAGCGCCGGCTGGGGGACTCAGAGAGACCTGTCCCGAAGGGCGCGTGTGGGGGAACTGTGCAGTCCCACAGGAGCCGCCGGGGGCTGGGGGCCATTGGTCCTTGATCAGCTGAGGACTAAGAGTCTTGGGCCCGTCACATCTGCCAGGGGTGCTCTCCTGAGACTCCATCTGCATGTGAGGACCAGTCCCACTGCCACGCAGTCCGTGGCCAGAACAGCGCGCTGAACGGGGAGGTCGTGAGCTGCCAAGCCCATCCTGAGGTCTGTCCCGAAAGCCTGCCCCCACCTGCTTCCAGGCACAGCCAGCTCCCGGGTCATCTGGGACCCTCTTGGGGGAGGCTGGGATGACCTGGGGGCTCCCCCAGTGCCCAGGGTTCCCTCATCCCTGGCAGACGTTGTGTCCTGACGTGGGAGTCCCAGCTGGGTGGACGGGTGGAGGCCAGAAAAAGCTGCATCCCTCCCCCCAGCAGCCTTGGCCTCTGTAGATTCTTTCTGGCTCTGTTAGTCTTTAATTACACCTGAAACGCGTGAATACACTCTCCACTCAGCGTAGAAGGTGAAAGCCTTCCAGCTCGGGTTTCTGTGCACGTGTGGTCCAGCGCAGCTCCAGGCCAGGCCGCCTGGGTGCGGACCCCGGTCCTTGCCCTTCCTGCCTGTGTGTCCCTGGGCAGCTCGGTCTCTTGCCACGGCGGCTTCATCTGCGTGGTGGCGCCGAGCCCAATGGTGTCCAGCTCGCAGAGTGTGAGTTGGAGATGAGCGGATGTATAGGTTGCTCAGCAGCGCCAGACGTGCGGCGAGCTGGGCCCGAGCCTCCCTGCTGTCCCCGTGGCCCCTGTTGACGTTACCTGGGCCCAGGCCACACCCACTGTCCCCCCTGTGACGCTGCCAGGCGCTCTGCTGTTGGAGGCCGTTCCCATTGGTGCCGCGGGCCACCTGGTCTCCGTGCTGCTACGTGGGGTCCACGTGCGGCTGTCCAGGGTGGTCTGGCCACTCGCTCCCATGTTTTCACAGTCACCAACCACGTGACGGTGACCGTGGGCCTGCCCCTCCCACACGCTCCCGAGTCTCTGGGGAAGGGGGTAGCTGGAGGGGGCGGTGTTTGGGGCTCACGTGGGCGTGTTGTCCATCGAAGTAGAGCCTGCAGCTGGACCTGGAGGGCCCGTTTCCCCACACGCTGGACAGCACTCCGCCTTGTCTCCCACCCCAATCAAAGCATAGAAACAGTGTGTCTGTTGTTTCAATTTGGATTTCCCTGCCTGCTTCTAAGATGCAGCGTCCATACGTGTGTCTTTCGGCCATTTGGGTTTTTTCTTCTACAAAATGCCTGTTCCTATTTTTTGCCCATTCTTCTGTTTTTTCTCATTTTGATTTACTAGTGGTTCTTTATACATTATAGATACTAATCCTTTGTAATTACAAATATTTTCTTCCTGTCTGTCACTGGCATTTTGTTTTTTTTTTTAAAAACTTCTGAAATAGAATTCGCAGACCATAAAAATTCACCCTTATAAAGTGTACAGTTCAGTGGTTTTTAATTATATATATTTTAACTTTGTGTATGCTTTGTTGGTCTAACAGAAGTTACTAATTTTTGCATTTTTTTATCGAGGTGGAATTGACATGTAACAGTTTCAGGCGTACAACATAATGATTCAATATTTGTATATATGTAGTCAATTCATCAATGTTCTCTTTGTTTATTACTTTTTTTTTTATGTTTTATTTTAAAAGGCTCTGCCCCAGGTCATAATATAGTTTTAAAATATTTTCTTCAGGACTTTCTTAGTTTTGTTTTATATCCTTTAGGACTTTAACCTGGCGTTTGGTTTGGAGAATGGTACAAGGTGAGGGGTGTAGTTTTTATAGTTCTTTGTAAATTAGCTGGTTGTCTGCAGACGGTGTATTGAGTAGTCTGTCCTTTCTCTGTTGACTTGAAATCCCATCTAATTCCTACGTGAAAAGGGCCTGTGCTTGGATCCTTTCGTTCACTTGGCAAGTATTTATTGAACACCTGCTGCATGCCAAGCCCTGTGTAGGGGGCCTGGACTCAGCCCTGAACAGAATAAAGACCCTTGCGACGCTCCACGCTAGTGGGTAGAGGCTCTGTGTGTTCCTTTGCCAACATCAGACTTTCAGTTTTATATGTTTTTTTATTAGGCCAGAAACCACTCTTTTGTTCTTTTAAAAAGTGGTCTTGGCTCTTGTTGGTAGTCACTCTTCCACATGGATTGCAGAGTCAGCTCATTAAGACCATGAAAACTGCTGGTGGACTTTGCACTGGAGCCCCTTGAGCTTGGGGGACCTCGCCCCTCTACAAGTCGAGGGACAGAGGTGAGGTCCAGCCACAGGCGGTGTTTACGTTCAGGTTGAAGGTAACTACAGTCCGTCCAGCTCCCCCGGTGGCAAGCCGCAGTGCAGGTGGTCGCCGGCCACACGTGCTTGGCGGCTGCGTCCCTGAAGTGCGGGTCCAGGATGGTCCCCCGGCTGCAGAGCCCGCCGTTGGATGACGCGGGTCTCGCGCGCCGAGAGGGGCAGGTGTTGGGAGGTCGTGCGGCGACAAGCTCCGGCCCTCCTCCGTCTCCTCCTCCTCCTCCTCCTCGGCCTTGGTTGTCCACCTCGGGGGTTGTTTGGAGGATTGAAGGCACAGCCACAGCACCGTGGCCACCGGCCATCTCCCGAGTCTCGCCAGGCCCGGGAAGGGCTGGTGGTCCGACCCGAGTAGATGGAGGGCCAGGCCCTGTGCGGGGCGAGCGAAGCTGGGAGCCGGGTGTCCCCGAGCGGGCCCTGGAGCCGCTGGACGAGGATGGGCACTGAGCAGCCTGCTGCCCGAGGCCGGGGCCCCTGCCTGGGAGGCCCGACCTCAGCGCCTCTGTCCCTTCCCTCCTGGCACCCTCCTGGCACCCTCCTGGCGCCCCCACGTGTCCACTGCCCACGTCTGCTCCCCATGCTCTCCCCGTGGCTCTCCTCTCCCCCCGCCATTTCCCTCCCTCCCCAGGCCCACACCCAGGCTGCCTTTCCGACAGTTCTTAGGTCCCACCCACTCCCCGGAGGGAGCTTTCCAGCACAGACACCCGCCCCCTCCAGGGGGTACGTGAAGGGCCTGAACGCTGGATCCAAAGTGGGTGAGTAGCCAGCTGGGGAGGAGAGAGGGAGAACAAGTGAAACCCGAGAAGGTGAAGCAGGTTGGTGGGGAGGGGCTGTCCCCGGGGCCACAGAGGAGGCTGCCGCCGTCTGCCTGGCATCCAGATGCGCCTCCCGGGCTCCAGGACTGCACGTCCGGCTCGCGGCGCTGGGCACCGGGCCGGGGCCGGGAGCCGAGGCAGGAGGGTTTCGGCCCCGGTTCAGCGTATCCGCTGCAGGGACTCGGCACCGCCCTGCACCCTGAGCCTTGCCGGCTGCGCCCAGAAACTGGCCGTGAGGTTCCTGCCCGCCCAGGGCCTGCTGAGGGTTAGAGACCGTGAAACCGGGAGCCGCTGGCCAGGGTGCCGCGGATGGCAGCGGTTGTGCTCCGCGGGGCTCCTGCGTCCAGAGCCATTGCGGGGGGCCTGGGGCTCGGGCCTTAGAGGACCCAGGAGGTGGCTTAGCGGGCAGAGCAGCATGGAGCACGGGAGTGGCTGACGCCCACGTGCGCTGACGTGTGCCCGGTGCTGTCGTATGAGCCCACCGTGCTCACGGCAGACCGTAGGGAGGGGACCGTCACTAGCCCGCTTTACAGTTTGGGTGAGCTGAGGTGCCGAGAGGTAGCTTCCCCGAGGCCCCACGGCCGGTGGATGGCCGGACTGGGATTCACGCCTCCGCCGCCTGGCCCCTGAGCACAGCCTCGTAAAGCCCGGTGCAGGGACTGCGGCCCGGAGTGCGGCCTCCGCGGCCCCGCCCGCTCGCTGGGCCTCGCGTGTGCGCTGAGAGTCCAGGGGGCGCCGCCACAGCGGTGGGAGCTGGGGTCCGCACCCCACAGCCCGGAGGGGCACCCAGCGGGACCTCCTTCACGCCCCTCCCTCTCGCCCTCGGGCGCGGGCCCAGGTGACCGTGGGCCAGGCCAGCCCTCTCCCCACTCTGGACGAGTGTCCTCATCCCCAGAGCCGCCCCTGATGAAATGGTGCCCTCGGAAGGGAGTGAGGGCCTCTTGTCTGAGGAGCACGTAAGCCGGGCCTCGGAGACTACTTGGTGTGCCGGGACTCCCGACGGGCAGGGAGCTGCTCACCTGGCCTCCGAGGTCCCTCCCCGCCCAGGGCCTGCGTTTGGTTTGGAGGCAGGTCTTCTCCGCCCAGCGCCGGGCCGCCGCCTGCCTCTCCTCCTGCCCTCTGTCCACTGCCCGCTGGAGCTGCTGCAGAGAGCCCTGCCGCGAGGCTGGGGTGCTCCGAGGTGCCACCCTTCCAACGTCCGCGGGGCTCGGGGCTCGGCCCGCCTCCCAGTAAGCGGCAAAGCTCGGGTTGGGCTCCCGATTCCGTGCGCCTTGGGCGTTACGTCTGTTGTGACCAGTGAAGAGGACGGTGGTGACAGCCAGCCTGCGTGGTTGCATGTTAAGTTGGCAGCTGGTGCCGAGCACTTCGTGTGCGGCATCTCGCCGAATCCTCACGGTGGCCTGGGAGGCGTGGCTGCTGGCAGCCGGGCCGCGGGACCCCAGGCGCTGGCTCGAGGCTGCAGAACCAGAAGTGCTGGCTGTGCCGGGCCGTCTGCTGGTGCTGGACGTGCTGACGGTTTAAGTGACTGTGGCTCTCTTATGAGCATTTTGAGTTGGGTCTTTGCAGATCAGGGTCCTGTTCCCCTTGACATGAGCCACTCCTCCGGCCCGTGCCACCCTCAGAGCGCTGCCCCGGGTCTGGGCTGGCTGGCGCCAAGGGCCTCAGGGAGGAAGGCAGCGCGGGGCAGGCCCCACGGGTGCTCCAGCCATGCCAGTTCCTTCTCTTTTTTCTAAACTGAGTGTGGGTGATTTATAATATTGTGTTGGTATACAGCCAAGTGATTTAGTTGGGTTTTTTTTTTTTTTTAGATTATATTCCATTATAGGCTATTACAAGATATTGAATATAATTCCCTGGGCTTTACAGTAAATCCTTGTTACTTATCTGTTTTATGGATAGCAGTTTGTATCCATTAATCCTTTTCTTTTCTTTTTTTTTGCCCCATTGCACGGCTTGCGGGATCTTAGTGCCCCGACCAGGGATTGAACCTGGGGCCATGGCAGTGAAAGAGCTGAGTCCTAACCACTAGACTGCCAGGGAACTCCCAGTATCCACTAATCCTATACTCCTAATTTGTCCCTCCCTCCCCCCTCCCCCCGTCCCCCCTCCCCCCTCCCCCTCCCCCTCCCCCCTCCCCCCTCCCCCCCCCATTAACCATAAGTTTGTTTTCTACCACACGTCTGTGAGTTTGTTTCTGTTCTGTATATAGATTCATTTGTATGATGTTTTAGGTTCCACTTATTTATTTATTTTTGGCCACGCCACACGGCTTGCAGGATCTTAAGTTCCCCGACCAGGGATCGAACACGGGCCCCCCTGCAGTGGAAGCGCAGAGTCCTAACCACTGGACCAGCGGGGGAACTCCCTAGGTTCCACGTATAAGTGAGATCATGTGCTATTTTTCTTTCTCTGTCTGACTTACTTCACTAAGTATGGTCACTTCTAGGCCTGAAAATGGCAATGTTTCGTTCTTTTTTATGGCTAACATTCCACTGTATATACATGTACCACATCTTCTTTATCCACTCCTCTGTCGATGGACATTTAGGTTGTTTCCACGTGTTGGCTATTGTAAATAGTGCTGCTACAAACATAGGGGTGCATGTATCTTTTCGAATTACAGTTTCGTCTGGATATATTCCCAGGAGTGGGATTGCTGGATCATATAGTAGCTCTATTTTTAGTTTTTTAAGGAACTTAACATACTGTTTTCCACAGTGGCTGCACCAGTTTATGTTCCTACCGACAGTGCACAAGGGCCAGAGGGTAATTCTTCCACCTTGTCTCTGGGATAAGTGCAAAAAAGACCCCGGCAGCCACGTTCAGCTTGGGTTTCTAGTATCAGAAAGAACTTTGTGAGAATCAGAGCTGGATAAAATAGGCAGTCTGGGGAGGTGATGAGCTTGCTGGCCGTGGAGGTGTGCGAGCCGATGGGAGGTGGCCGCTTCTCTGCAGGATATTGGAGGGGTTCGAGCCTAGATTCCGGAGTTGAAGGGCACCTCCAGGCTTGAAGGGCCCCTGGGTGCTGAACTTGGTGAGTCCATCCCTCGCCCCTGCGGCCAGTGAGAACAGCACGGGGATGGCTCGGCCTCCGACCTCGGGACATCCTCGGGCCCTGCCGGTGTCTGTGCAGACCCCGTGTTGGTCTCTGTGTGCATCAGGCCCTTCTTCATTGGAAATGATGGGCATCCGATCAAACTGGTTCAAGCAGAGAGGCCTTACTGGTTCGTGGACCTGAAAAGCCACTGGGCATCTCTTGGCCGTGCCCCACCATCGCGCCCTCAGGGCAGGAGGGCAGCCAGCAGTCCGGGCTCGTGGTCCAGCCTCACGGCAGCCCTGCAGGAAGAGAGGCTCCCGCCGGCGCCGTCTGAACCGCTCGCTGTCGTCCGCGGGGTGCAGCACTCTGACCGGCCAGCCCAGGCAGCCCATGGGGTCAGGGGGCGGAGCTCGAGGGGGGTGTGGGAAATCCTGAGGCCGACAGGGTGCCGGGCAGACGCCCACGTCCACGTCTCTTCAGCTGCTGCAGCAAGTGAAAGCGACAGGAGGAGCCGTTGTGGCCCCTGCAGACCCTGCTGGGAGGAGAGGGGTTCCGGCAGGTGAGTGGTCCTTAGGTGCAGAGACCGGCCTCGTAGTAACCGCCTCCCGAGAGCCCCGGGCTCAGGCTCGAGGACAGAGATTGCGAGGCTGGCGGCACCACTGTGGTCTGCACGTGCTCACCTGGCACAGTTGACGAGAAAGGCTGGACCTGGGGACAGCAGAGGCTGCTCGCAGGCCCAGCAGACGGGCAGTGGGAGTGGGGGGCAGAGGCCCGGGCGCCCGGGATGCAGAAGCGCGTCAGGTGTAGATGGTGAGAATGTCGCCTCCGCACCTCGTGGATGCTGGTTCTGGAGGGTGGAGGTCAGAAAGCTAGAGAAGGAGTCGTCGAGGGAACCCGGAGAGATGGGGAGAGCGGGCATCGCAGAGGTGGGCAGAGCAGATTTGCAGCCCCGGTGGGCTGGGAGCATAGAGTGGAACTTTGCGGGCTTCTACGGGCAAAGGGGTAAGAACCTGGCTCTCCCTCGCTGGACAGCCTGGTGCACAGCTACTTGGCCTTTCTGGGCCCCGTTTGTTTTTTTTTTTTTGAATTTTACTTATTTTTTTATACAGCAGGTTCTTGTTAGTTATCTATTTTATACGTATTAGTGTATACATATCAATCCCACTCTCCCAGTTCATCACACCACCACCCCCGCACCACTTTCCCCCCTTGGTGTGCCCCGTTTTGTTACGTGTCCAGTAAGGCTTTTGTGTTGGTCGTTCCCGCTCCCAGGGACCTTCTTCCTGGCTCCAGGTTCAATGCCACCTTCCCGAGGAGGCCTTTCTGGACCGTCCCTTCTCACCCCATCCAACTGAAGTCCAGGCCTTCTGTGGTCACTACGGCTTCCCCTTGGTTTAGCTCTACCTAGTGCTGGCCCTTTTCTTAAACAGCCATAAAACCAGCGTGTCTTCCAAGGGCTTAGAGGCATTGACTCGTTTGATCTTCACAGTGACTCTGCTGTGTGCACCGTCACTCCCCACTACGCAGGTGGGGAGGCTGAGGCTCAGAGAGGGTGAGTGACTTGCCCTAGGTCACCCAGCCAGGGAGCGGAGCTGGGGTCTGAGCCACGCCGGGGAGTGTCTCTCCTGGGAGTTCATCGCGCTCCAGCGAGGATGCGTGTTCGTGTTCGAGGGCAGGGATTTGTCTGGACCACAGGTGTGCTGGTGCCACACCCACCCAGAGCAGGCGCTGGATGGATGCCTGGAGCGAATGGAGAAGTGGATGAGGGGCGAGGGGCCGGAACTTGTCCTGCAGGCTTGGGAGGCCCTGAAGGCTCTAGAGCAGAGTCCTGGGAACACGGGCCAAAGCAGCCCCTCCCAGAGCCACGTCGGCCCCAGCCCCGGACACAGCACGTTCTGTTTCTCTGGTCGGACCTGCGCTATGTGGGCCGGGCCCCCGCTGGCCCCTGAGGGTGCACAGGCAGCAGGGCCCCAGGCTGCGCCTCTTCAGTCCCGAGGGCCTGGAGCCGCGTTCAGGCTCGCAGGCAGGGAAGGGGGAGCCAGAGCTGGGGGTGGCGGCGAGCCCCTTTGCCCGGTCGGGTGGGCTCTGTCACAGCCGGGTGAACTGCTCTGTCCCGGCCGCGTCCGCTGCGTGTTGGCCGGGCCTGCTGCGCTCATCAGGTCTCTCAGGGACAAGGCGGGCAGAGGATCCTTTCCATGGGGTCCCCTGCGTGCTCTGGGGGATCTCGAAGCCCCAAAGGATGTGCCTTCCACCCTCCTGCCTCGGCCCGAGCCCGTCCAGTGCCCCTCACTGCCCCAGGGGGGGCGGGCAGGGCTGTGGGTGAGCCGCAGGCCGAGTGTGTGACCTACCCACGCAGGACACCTGGGCTGCTCCGGTCAGCACGGAGCCCTGTGAGGGGCCAGTGGGCCCAGGACCCCTGCCCAGCAGGGCCCCCGGAGTACACGCGGGGCAGCTGGGGGCCAGCAGGATGCTGCGGGCCAGGGACTCATATCAGTGCTGGCTCTCCACGGTCGGGGAGATCACTCGCCTTGCCGGCCGCGCGCATCCCGAGCCTGGAGCCCCCGCCCGAACCCCCGCCTGCACCTCCGGCCGTGGCACCGTTCCTCTCAGTTTGCTGGGAGCCCCTGCTCTCTGGTCGTGGCCTGGGCAGTCCACGTTCCTCTCCTGCAGCATCCTGTGAAGGGTGCCAGCTGGACGCGGCTCCTGCCCCGTCCGCCTCGGGCTGAGGGCTGGAGCCCTCGGGCTCACACGCGGGGTCACTAGCATATGTTGCGATCGCTGCCCCCAGGCGGTGTCCTGAGCCAGCCCCTCCTCCCCCACTCCTGCACCAGCGCTGGGGGGCCTGCGAGGGTCTCCTAGTGGGCTCCCGTAGAACAGCCAGAGGCGGCTTCTTAAACGGGGACCCAGGTCCCTCCACTGCGCTCTGCAGAGCATGCCGGGCTTCTCATCCCACTCAGGGCAGAGCCAGATGCCCCTGCGGCCTGTCCACCCCGCTGCCCCTCCCCCGGGGCCCCTACTCTGAGCCCTGGAGCAGCCTCATGGCCTTGACCCTACAACACCCACTCCCACCTCAGGGCCTTCGCATTCGCCATTGCCTCCTCCAAAAAGCTCCTTGAGCACGCTTGTCACTGTGTCACCTGCTCAGAGAAGGCCTCTGCCTCCCCTGCCAGAACCCCTCCCACCCTCGCTCGGCCACTTTGCCCTTCAGACTGGGCGGGGGCAGCTGTCGTGCCGGGCGTTCGAGGCCAGCCACGCTCGCCGCTGTCATCCAGAGTGCCGCCCGGCACAGAGTCGGCGCGCGGCACTTACGCCCTGGGCAGTCCGCATGCTACGGCCCCTGCGCAGCCTGCCCGTCCCAGGGGGCTGTGGTCTGCTGCGGGGGGGCCTGGCAGCTGTGAGGCTGCACGACGTTGGCCTGTGAAGCAGCCGGGGCAGAGGGGAGCAGTCACCCCAGGGCGGCAGGAGGAGGCTGGGCTGGACCCGGGCGTGGTGTCAGGGCCTCGGTGGGCCAGGCTGGCCCCGGTGGGTGACAGGGGCGCCCGAGAGGGGGCTCTCCAGTCGCTTTCACGTGGGAGCCAGGCCGGGGGGGTGCCACACTGTCTTCTCAAGAGAAGCCGGAAATCCGGGTTCTGTGTCCCAGCTCCCGGTTTCTAAACATTGGCGACCAACTGGAATTCTTTCTGTTAACGTTGTGTGGGCCGAAGAAAACACATCTGTGGGCTACTGTGGAAGTGGGGGGCGGTCAGGTGTGGGCTGCGGTCCTGTGGGGGCCGCTGTGGAGCTGGCGGTGAGGAAGCGCGACCCGCCCCGACCCCGACCCCACCCCCGGTTGCAGCATCAGCACCAGTAGCCCAGTGCCTGGAGAGGCCTGGGGCTGGGGCAGTTCTTGGTTGGAGACCCCAGGGTTGCCGGGAGGAACGGGGACGTGGGGGAACGGGGCCACTCGGTGACCACTTCTGTGCCAGGACCCAGGTGGCCGGCAGTCGCTCCCCGCCCAGCTCTGAGCGCAAGGTTGGGGTGTGTGGCCACCTGGGATAAAAATAGCAGGGTCATCTTGAGGCTGGAGGTTGGCCTGCGTGTGGTAATACGGCATCTGCGGGACCCGCTGTCAGCGCACGGCTGGTGGTGGCAGGTAGATCCTGGCCCTCACCTCCGTGCCCCCAGGGGCCAGCAGGACACTGACCTCTACCACTGGGGCAAGGCGTGGGGCGCCAGGTATGCCCAAGGGCTCCGCAGCTCCTCAGCCCATCCGAGGCTCCGGGTTCGTCAGAGGAGGACACCGCCCTCCGAGGGTCACAGGTGCAGAGGGAGGGGGTCAGTGGCGCCTCCCCCTGCCCCGTCTCTTTCGACCACCGCCTCCCCGTGAGGTCAGCCGAGCCGGCACCAAGCCCCGAGGCCGCCGGGAAGAAGGGACCTCACTGCTCAGCCCCCGAGGGCGCCCCGGCCACCAGGCTCCTGGTCCGGGTGGACGCTCAGCCCTGTGGGGCCAGCACAGCCCCGCCCCAGGCCTCTGACTGCAGGTGGGGCCGACGCTGCGCCTCCGCGTCCTCTGCCGTCAGTTGAGGTTTATCCTAAACCTTCCCGGTGCTCACCTACTGCGTGCAGCGTTCCAGGCGTTGCTCACCTACTGCGTGCAGCGTTCAGGCGCCCGACTGTGTTAACACACAAGTCTCACGACACGGGCAGTCGAGTCCCCAGCAAGGTCACATGGCTGTCGGGCAGCACAGGTGGCAAGCGTGCCAACCCCAGGGAGCGGTGTGGGAACTGAGTTGGCGTGCAGGGTCCTCAGACGGTGACGGCATGGAGCACGTGCCACAGGCGGCCAGCGTGTGCTGGGCGGGGCCCTCCAGCCCGCCTGGAAGCTCAGCACAGAGGGGACCACGGAGCCGGGAGGGGTGGGGCCCTTCTGTGCCGCCCCCTAGCCCCCAGCACCCTCCGTGCTCCTGCACTGGCCCAGCCCTCCTGCAGGGCCCAAGCCGCCCCGGTTCCCCTGCGTTGTGGGCTCAGGGTGGGGCAGAGCAGGGTGCCGTGGAGGAGGAGGGGATGAGGGCTGGGGGAGCTGGAGGGGTGGGAGCGCCCGGCTGAGCCCATCTCTCGTCCCCCAGGAAGCCCGAGAAGGGCGTCCAGTACCTCATCGAGCGCGGCTTCGTGCCCGACACGCCGGTGGGGGTGGCCCACTTCCTGCTGCAGCGCAAGGGCCTGAGCCGGCAGATGATCGGGGAGTTCCTGGGCAACCGGCAGAAGCAGTTCAACCGCGACGTGCTCGAGTGAGTGGGGCTGGGGGCGCTGCGCGCACACCCCAGGCTCCCCGCTCCCTTTTGTCTTTCTGGCTCCCAGACACACGGAGATGCCCTGCCAGCACCTCTGGCCCCATCCAGCAGGGCCAGTCCCTTCCCCTGGCCCAGCGGCCTCTGGGCCGACCTCCCGCAGGGGCAGCCGGAGGGGAACCGGTGAGCTCAGCCCCCCTCCTCCTCCCTCTCCTGGCGGGAGGTGGGATGACGGTCCAACCAGGCTGCCGGCCATAGACTCTCAGCTCCTTGGAACCCTGCAGAAGAACAGGTTTCCAGCCCCCTGGGAACTGCTGACAGCTTCGAGAAGTCCTGCCCGCACGTACCCTGCACCCCCCGGCCCTCGTCCAGACTGTCCTGAGTAGAAAGCCACCACACCTGGGTCCTGTGGTCACTGGGCAGGTGCTACGTGCAGGCCGTGTCCTCACCTCGTCCGCGGGGGTGTCAGGGGTCCATAACCCCTTCCGCAGACGAGGAGCCAGGGCCAGCAGGAGGCCGGCTCGGAACAGGTGCCCTGCTCCCCTTTGCCGGGACCTGGGGGTGCAGCTCCAGGCCTGCTGTGGGCATATTGCTGACCCAGACACTGCACGTGAGATGGGTGACCCAGCCGGTGGGCCAGGAACGGGATCAAAGCAGGGTAAAGACTGACCCTCAGTAAAAACGGCAGGGCGGCCTGGCCACGTACACCTGCCACCTCCGGGCGCCCCTGGGAGGAGGTGGGCGTGGGCTGCGGCCTCTCTGTTTCACAGGTGAGCAGACCCAGGCTTGGGGAGCGGGGGTGTGGAGGGGTCTGGCCTGGGTGCCCCCCCATACAGACACACCCACTTGCACACACATATATGTACACTAGTGTTCACTCAGTCACACGTACGCACACACACCGGAGAGGCAGCGAGCTGTTGGCGGTGCCTGGCGTGTGGCCGGCTTGTGGCGTCTGTCCCACCTGGGCTGCTCTCTCCCAGCCCAGCCTTTCTGATAGTTCTGGCCCCGCCCTGATAGTGTGGTTGGTGCCCCCTCCCCCTTTGAAATCCGGGAGGAACCGTCCTAGGAGAGCACGCTAGCTGCTCCGTGAATGGGGCCCAAGACCATGTGGTCTGGCCCCCTCCCCTGCAGCCACCCCTGCTCCCCCCCACGCCCCCTCCGAGCTGCTCCTCGTCCGTAGGAAATCCGCACATTGTTCTCCTCGGATCAGAAAATAGCAGCGGCCTCAGGAAGCAGCGAGACCCCCCCCCGCCCCCAGGCATCCTACTCGGATGCTGGTCAGCGAATTGTGCTGCGGGGCCCCTGCCCTCACCCTGCCCCAACAGCCTTGAGCGCTCAGCGCATCGCCCCAGGGGAGGGGGCCCACGGCCGGGGTCCCTGCAGCCCCGCCGGGGTGGTCACGCGAGAGTCCCTGTTGCAGACCCGTCTACCGTTTGGGGTCACGGTCAGAGGCAGGAGCAGGCTGTGCTGAGGGCGGAGCTGTGATAAGAGGTACCTGTGACCTGCGGCCTCCCCAGCTCTGCCCGCCTTGTGGGATCGGCAGGTGAGGGCAGCACAGCCCCTCCAGAGGCCCTGCAGAAATGCCTGGGAAAGCGTTGACGTGAGCAGCAGGCCCAGGGTGCGGTGGCTGCAGGGCCAGTGGGTGCCGAGACCTCCACCTCCCCCTGTGGAGGAGGGAGCCGATTCCCACCGCCCTCCCTCTCGGGCCTCCCGGCGCTGACCCCTTGTGCTCCCTCCGCCCTCTGCGGGCCGTGCTCGCCTTGCACCCGGCGGGAAGGTGGGCGGGGGACGCTGACGGGGCCTTCTTCTCTCATTTCAGCTGCGTGGTGGACGAGATGGACTTCTCCGCCATGGAGCTGGACGAGGCCCTCCGGAAGTTCCAGGCGCACATCCGGGTCCAGGGGGAGGCCCAGAAGGTGGAGCGGCTGATCGAGGCCTTCAGGTGGGGGCGGGGCAGGTGTCAGGTAGAGAAAGCGTCCCCACTCGAAGACCGTGGCTCAAGGGCAGACTCCCCTTCAGGGTCAGGCGGCCATGAGCTTCCAGGGGCTGGGGTGCGGGGGGCCGCAGCCCCTCCTCTGCCGCGTGCTGTGCGGCTCGGTGCTGGAGCCAGGGCCTCCAACGTCTTCGTGGTCCCCTCGTCCTCACTGGTTCGGGAGTCCATCTGTGTCGTCACTCGTCTGCTCGTTCACAGGGGCAGGTGCTCCCTCAGTGACGCAGAGGGCCTGGTCTGACACCTGCACTGCTGTGTGACCTTGCGCTGGTTACTTAACCTCTCTGTGCCTCACGTCCTTGCCAGTAGAGAGGGGTTGATGAAGGCACCTACTCTGGAGGGGGTGGAAGGATTAAACCACTCAGGCCGTGCGGGCGCACTCCGCCCAGCACCTGGCCCCCCAGAGAGCCTGCAGTCAAGGCGGGCTGTCCCTGCACCATCTTCCATGCTGGGATGGTGTGCACACTGGCCACATAGGGGGTTCATGCCCTGTGCTGGGTGTGGGAGACCCAGCCCTCTGGGCTCGGCAGGGGTGGTGGGTTCACAGAGGAGCAAGGTCGCAGGAGGAGAAACCCCAGGCCCTGGGAGGGGAGCGTTCAGACACTTCCATTCAGGAGGGCTTCCTGGAGGGGGCGGCACTTAACAGGGAAGACGAAATTGAAGCCCACATCGTCTAAGCTCCCATGGCTGCTGCCTGCGGGATGTGGGCCTCGGTCACGGTGCCCCACCCGGTTCCTCTTCTCCATCCCTGCCCCACACACCTACCCCTGCACAAGGTCGCCAGTGGAGGGAACCGTGGGGTGGGATGTGGGGCGTATTCGAGGCAGTGAGGACGTGAGCAGATGACTCTGTGAGGCAGTTTGTAGCGAGACTGTTAGTTCGGCTGCCGCAACAAAGACACCCGCCGCAGCCACCGTGGCTAAAACGCCCCGGAGGTGGGCCGCCCTCTGAGCTGGTGTGGAGGAGGCCTGGGCTCCTGTCACCTGAGGTCCCTGGGGGCAGATGCAACACCCATCACATCCACGTTCCAGGCAGGCAGAGAGCATGGAGGGCACCCCCTGCCTTTAAGGCACAGCCTCGAAGGTGCCGACATCGCATCAGCTGGAACTTAGCACGTGGCTGCGCGGGGACCGAGGGATGTGGTCCTCAGCCCCGAGCAGCCACGTGCCGGCCGAACTACGGGCGGGTGGGACTTAACTCACATGGGGTGGGTGAGTGGACGGTCAGGGCCGGCTCTGCCAGACAGGTGACATCCCCGTGTACCAGAAACGGAGGCTCCGAGGTCAGTGACCAGCCTCAGCTGTTTAGGGCCGCTCACGGGTGAGGGGCGGACTGGCCTCCTGCCGCAGCTGAAGCACCACCCCCGTCCGCCCCCAGCCAGCGGTACTGCATCTGCAACCCCGGGGTGGTGCGGCAGTTCCGGAACCCAGACACCATCTTCATCCTGGCCTTCGCCATCATCCTGCTCAACACCGACATGTACAGCCCCAACGTCAAGCCCGAGCGCAAGATGAAGCTGGAGGACTTTGTCAAGAACCTCCGAGGTGAGCGGCCCTGGCCCCGGCGGGACGCCCCCCCCCCCCTCGCCGCCAGCACGCACCTGACCGGGGTGCGCGCAGTGCGGCCTCACGTGGGGAGGGCGGGGGTTCCTCCCCGAAGGAGCCCACGCAGCGCACGTTCCCGCAGAGGGCGCTGAATGCTGTGGCGGGGGCACTCGGGGGGGAGGCGGCGTGTTGTCTCAGAGGACTGCGGGCTTCGGCAGGCCCAGGGCGCCCGAGGGCAGAGGCCTGAGAGCGCAGCTCGGCTCAGCGCCCGGGGCCGGGCCGCACACGGTGGATCCAGGCCTGCTTGCAGGGCCAGAGGGAGGGTGGACCGCAGGCTGGGTGCTGGGCGCCCCGGGGCCTCCGAGCACGGGGGGTGGGACGGGATGGGGGCCGGGCGGGGGCCGGCACTGCCCTGCCCCCATCACTGCTGCCCACACAGCGTCACCCACCACCCCCCCACCCTCAGTGGTCCTCGTGGAACAGACTTGCCTTCTTGTTTTCGTCTTTTTACTTAAACGTATGTATTTTTAAAAGGGACTTTATGTCATCACTGTAAGCGGGAAGCCGGTAGCATTTGTCACACGTGGGCATCACTTACGAAAATGAGCACCGTGAAAAGGCAAAACCGCTGTGGGTTCCAGCCAAGCTGTTCCTGGCTGGGCCCCGGGCCCGAGACTGCCCTCTCCTCCCTGGCAGGTGGGCCCATGTGGGGCAGGTGCCCAGGGGCTGGGCAGCCAGACGGAGGCTTCCTCCTGTGTCGCCAGGCAGGAGAGGGACGGAAAAGGGAACGGCTGTCTCCGTGTTTGCTGCCGGCAGGTCCCTCCTGTCCGTGGAGTCCCGGGCGGGGGGACTGTCCCTCTCCTTGGGAAACAGCTGTAAGGGACTGAAGTCCCTTTAGAAATGGCATCATAATTTTATAAAAGGGAAACAACTGATCTGAATCAAGTCCAACTTTTCGAGCTGTTTAAAGTTTTCATTTTGTCCTTCATTTCTGTAAAGCTGCTCCGTCGTCCCGTCCCCCAGAGCGGAGGGTCTGTGCTGGCGCCCCCTGGGGGTGGGCCCCACCCTGACAGGCGGTCCCGCAGGGAGGTGGGCTCAGGGCCCTCCCCATGCGGCCCTCCGCAGGCCCCAGGGAGGGGCAGGCCTCAGCCGTAGTTCCTAGGAACCTCGTTAATAAGAGATCAAGTCGCCAGGCCAGGTGAGGGAGCGGGGCGGTCAGCAGACACCGATGGTCCGAGGGGCTGCACCCCCTCCCCTCCTCTCCGTCACCTCAAGCCCTTCTCCTCGCTGGGCCTGGTCTGGTCTGGTCTCCACGGCGTCCCCGTGGCCCCGGATGCAGGCGGCTGCTCTGTAGCTGCCGGGGAAGCTGGCCGTGAGCTGCGTGCTGTTGGCGACCCCGGGGAGCTTGAGGGACTCTGATTTTTGTCTCTGGTTTAGCAGCTCAGCCATGTAACCGGGGCCTCTCCTGTGTGAGAACTGAGACAGAAACGAGGCCCGTGGACAGAGGCTCGGGGGAAGACGGGGCTGCTGGGTCAGATACCTGCCGGTCGGCCGCCCTCATAGCCGCGGCTTCATGGCTCGTGCGCATCCTTGCGTCCGCCATCCTGGCAGTCTGGGGGAGGGGGGCTTTGTCACCCCAGTTCCCAGGGCAGGGGCTGAGCACCCCAGAACCAGGAGAGGAAGCCACTGATCCTTTCTCGCGAGCCTGGGCTGTTCCCACCAATCACCTCTTTTCTTCAAGCCAGGGACTCGAGCGTTCTCTGCCCCATCTTCCTTGAGCTTCAGAAGGTTCAGAGAGGGAGGGGGCTTGCCCGAGGTCACACAGCAAGTGTGTGTCAGAGGAGGCAGGACGCTGGCCTCCCAAAGCCAGGTCGGCGCTCTGCGCTGAGCACACGTCCCAGCTTGTTCTTTTTAGAGAGTGCCCCCCTGCCCCAATGTGCAGCGGACACACATTTTCTCTGGAATCGCTCAGTGTGCCCAGTGGGTCCAGCAGCAGGGGCGGGGCTCTGGGAATACAGGGATAGTCAGGGGAGGAACCTGGAAGCCAGGCAAGCGATATTTTGCTTTTATTGATATTTGCCTTCAGATTTTTTAAATGTATATTTTGAATGGGTCTTATCCTCACATAGTTCAAAACCCAGAAAGTAACGTGACCCAGCAGTTGCCCTCCTTGGAATTTACCCAGATGAGCTGAAAACTTATGTCCACACAGAAACCTGCACACGGATGTTTATAGCAGCTCTATTCATATTCGCCAAAACTAGGACGCCACCAAGCTGTCCTTCCGTAGATGAGTGGGTAAACCTTGGTCCATCCAGACAGTGGGATATTATTCAGCACTGAAAAGAAATGAGCTACCAAGTCATGAAAAGACACGGGCGAACCTTAAAGGAACATCGCTAAGTGAAAGCAGCCTATCTGAAAGCCTGCACCCTGATTCCAGCTGTGCCGCGTTCTGCAGGAGGCAAAGCTGTGGAGACAGTCAGGAGACCAGTGGTTGCCAGTGGTGGGTGGGGAGGGATGGAAAGGAGAAGCACAGAGGGGTCTTTAGGGCAGGGAAAATTCCGTATGGTATCATGATGGCGGACACGTGGCGTCGTCTATTTGTCCAGACCCACAGGGCGGACAGCAGCAAAAGCAAACCCTCGTGTGAGCCGTGGGCTCTGGTGACCGGGACGTGTCTGCGTGGGCTCTTCAGCTGTAACGAAGGCACCGTTCTGGTCGGGGCACTGATTGTCGGGGAGCTGGGGGTATATGGGAGCTCTCTGTGCTCTCCCCTGAATTTCGCTATGACCTTAAAACTGCTCTGAAAAAACAGCCAATTAGAAAAAAGCCAGAAAGTGTAAAAGGTGCACAGCAGGGCCCTTCCCATCCCTGGAGGTCATCGGCTTTTGAGTCCCTGCTGTGCCACCCAGCGCTTCTCGCTTCTCGTGGGCGCCGGTACAAACGTGCACGGCTGGCCTGACCCTCTTCCACTCGGCGCCTCACTCTTGCGTTCGGTAAATCTAAGGGCTGTTGCCAAGGCTTGCCGTGGCCTTCCTCGTTCCTGCGGGCGTGCAGTGACCCCTGTCCCAGGAGTCCTCCTATGCGGACCGCTTAGCCAGTCCCCTGTGACGGGTTAGCTCCCGTTTTCTGCAATTTGGAAGCAGCGCCGTGTTGAATGTCACGCCCCACATGACAGATCCCCCAGATCCACTCAGTGGGCCCGAGGGTGTTTGAATTTATGACTGGCAGGTGGTGCCGGACAGCCCACCAGAGGGCTTGAGCCGTCCCACTGCCCCACGTACCGCCAGCAGCCTGCAGACTGAGGGCCGGGGAGCTTTGCGTCTCTGTCGTGAGCAGGGCTGGGACTTCCTGACAGCACTTTTGGGGCCGTGCAGCAGAAAGGGCGCATGCTTGTTGTCAGAGTGACCCGGGTTCAAGTCCCAGAACTGGGACAGCAGCCACTCAGACCCCCTGAGCTCTCGTGTCGGGGCGGTGGGGGTGGCCCCGTGAGCTGCCCTGGTCCCTGTAAAGTCACCGTGCTCTTGGTGGCCTGTGTCACTGAGGAGAGGACTCGTAGCTCAGAGAGACCACGACTCAGGCCGACAAGGGGCAAAGTGAGGATGTGGGCCGGGCAGCCCTATCCGCACAGCCTCCCCGCACCCCAGCCCCGTCCCTAGGCCCCCGCCAGCCCGTCGGTGCAATGGGGACCGTGGTGCCCACCCCACAGGGTGGTGGCCAGGATCAAGCAGGGCTGTGTGTGCGGAGCCCCCTGGGCATGGCTGCAAGGTGGCACAGGCCCCTCCACACTCATCCGGCGGCAGTGCCAGCCTGGTCCCTGGTGCGGGGGCTCCGAGAACACGTGTAGTGGATGGAGCAGGGGCAGCTGCTGGGGGTCTGGAGGCCTTTGGTTCAGCTGGGGGCTGGCAGGGGGACCACTGTCCGGATTTGGCTGAGAACCCGGTGCCTTGGGGTGAGCCCTGCCCCTGTCCCCTACCAGGCGTGGACGACGGGGAGGACATCCCCCGGGAGATGCTGATTGGGATCTACGAGCGGATCCGCAAGCGGGAGCTGAAGACCAACGAGGACCACGTGTCGCAGGTGCAGAAGGTGGAGAAGCTCATCGTGGGGAAGAAGCCGGTAGGTGGTCTCCGTCCCCACCGCGGGGGGAGCCGCCGCGGGAGGCCCGGGGTTCCCAAGACCCACCCACCCCGCCACCCCAGGCTGCCCCGCTGGCTTGGCTTCGGCCAGTAGCCGCAGTGCCTTTGGAACCTGTTCCCTTCCAGGTGGGGTTGGTGAATTATGTCAGGTTTGGGGCTTTTTAAGGGAGTAACAACCCTTCTCTCTGGGTCCCCTTTGACGAGAATCTGAGGCTCTTGATAAACCAATGGCCGGGGCTGTGCAGTGGCTCTCTGGCGGCCTGGGCTCCCCGTCAGAGCCCGCTGGGGGCGCCCTGGGAGGCGCTGTGGGCGGGGCGTCACCCCGGGGTCTCCATCAGGGCCCAGGTGTGTACTTGGAACCTTAACATCTCTTGTTGTCTGTTCACTGCTCCCCCCTGTAGATTGGATCCCTGCACCACGGACTCGGCTGTGTGAGTTCCCCTCGGCTTTCGCCTTCCGTGATCCCCACTCCCCCGCAGCTCGCGGCTCCCAGACCCACAGTTCTGGCTGCATGAGTTAATTTCCGGAGCCATAAGAAATTTGATTTTCACAGTTATCTCCGCCTCAGATCTCTGCGAGCATGCGGGAGGGTTGTGCTGTCAGGCCCAGAGCAGCTGGTCCCCTCCTGTCTCATCTGGGCCCGGTTGAGCTCAGAGATGCCGCTTGTCCCTCGGCCCCGAGACCCTGTGCCTGAACAGATGACCTTGGTGTGGCGTTGAGGCCTCCCCGTCCCCACCCAGCCCACGCTGTGCCTCCCACGTCCCTTTCGCTGCCGGGGCTGGCAGTAGTGTGCCTGCTGGCCGTCATGTGGTCTGCTCCTTACCCCCCCAGCAGCCGGGTCAGCTGCCCCTGCAGAGGGCCCGAGACCCCCGGCACTCCCGTGACCTGCCCTCACCCACCTCCCCAGCCCTGCGTCCTGCCCTCCTTTCTCGCTCACACTCTGCTGCGGACAACGCTGCCCCCTGAGGGCACCAGGCTGGGCCCGCGTCCCCTCCCTCTCATCTGCGGGTCGCTGAGCTCGGGCCTGGAGAGCAGCCCCACGCAGGGCCGTGTGTGCCCACGGCCGCGTGTGCAGAGAGCAGGGACCAGCCCCTCGAGGTGGTGACTGCTGGCTCGGGACCCCGCACGGCTCCCCCAGACCCAGCTGTCGGGGCTGAGAGCCTTCAGGAGGGAGGGCCTGGGGGCGGGGAGGCCCGGGCTCTGCAGCCTCCTGTGTGTGTGGCTCGGGGCGCACATGGCGGGTGCTTTGGGGGCTCAGAAGATACGCGTGGCTCCCTGGCGGGGGCCCCACGAGCCCAGTGCTGAGAGGAGTCGGAGGGCGGTCTCCCTGGAGCAGGGGCCTCCGGAGGCCCGGGCGAGGGCGGGGTGGGGGAGTCCCTCGTCCCCGCGGGTGCGTGGAGCTGACGCCGCCCCTCCACACAGGTGCTCTCGCTGCCGCACCGGCGCCTGGTCTGCTACTGCCGGCTCTTCGAGGTTCCCGACCCAAACAAGCCCCAGAAGCTGGGGCTGCACCAGCGAGAAATCTTCCTGTTCAATGACCTCCTGGTGGTACGTGGTCCCCACGGGGAGGGGCTGGGTGCGCAGACCCCAGAGCGGCTTGGGAGAGCGGCCCCGGCCGCTCCCGGTGTCAGCCGCCTGGGCTCCCACCTCAGGCGGGCTCATCCAGGAAGGGAAAGTCAGCCTCCGCGGGTCCAGGCCCAATCCTGTCCCCTCGGCCGCCGGGGGACCCTCTTCCCGAGACTCTGAGCAGAGGTCTCACTGCTGCCCAAGCCCGCCCCGGGGGCCAGGCGGGTGCGGCGCTGTCTCGCTGGCCTGGGTCTCAGCCCCAGGACTAATGGGCTGAACGTGGCAGAGGTGGGCTCCCCAAAGGGAAGTTGAGCTCTTGCCCCAAAACAGGTAGCACAGATGTGAGCCAGGGAGATAAAGATGTTCCCGCAGGGAGCAGGGGGCGTGCCCTTTGGAGCTCTTGCCTCCTGCAGGCCCCCTTCTTGCCCGAGACCCTATCCCCTTTCCCCACCTGACTGAGGACCAGCTGCTCTCCTCGGCTTCCTGAGGCTGGAATCTAGACGTGTGGGTTCAAGTCCTTTAAGAGTTCCTGACCTTGAGCAGGTCGTTTCAGATCTCCGGCCTCAGTGTCCTTCTCTGTAGAGCTCATCTCTCAGAGGGTTTCACGGTGCCTTTGGGCGGTGCACGGGGACGGCGGGCGTGAGTGTCCCTCCCTGTATCGGTCCTCCCCCGCCCCGGGGGCCTCCTGACCTTGGAACTGCAGGAGGGTCCTCACCCAGGAGAACTCGAACTGTGGGCCCACTTAGAATCCTGAGCGCCCAGGGCTGCTCCCGGCCGCTCGGGCCCAGTGGCTCAGCCTCTGTCTCTGGCTGCCCCCAGGTCACCAAGATCTTCCAGAAGAAGAAGAACTCGGTGACGTACAGCTTCCGACAGTCCTTCTCCCTGTACGGCATGCAGGTCCTACTCTTCGAGAACCAGTGTGAGTGAGTCCCGGGGCCCGTCCACACGTGGCCTGCACCCCGTGGCAGGAGGCGGCCTTGCCTTGGCTTCTCCCAGGCAGCACCAGGGAGGCTGGTGCCACGCGCACTGCCCTGCCCGGCAGGCCCCTCTTGGAAGGGGTGGCGGCGGTAGTGACCCCCCAGCAGCGGCCTGAGCAGACCGAGTCCTCAGGCAGAGGCCACGCCCAGACCACTTTCAGGTTCCCAGGGCTCAGCCCTCGGCCCTGGGCGCGGTGCTAGCGAGAGCCGACCCCGACCTTCTGTAGGACATGCCTCGCACCCGGGGTCTCCAACCGGCAGCCCCTGGTCGGTCGCAGCTCAGTTATGTTACGTTTGAACTCGGTTTTAAATTCGTTGAGCTCATACTGACATCTTTCCCATAAGAGTCAGGTATCCGTGGCTCGTCTTGAAAAGCTAGGTTTGGGCGGATGGCAGGCAGTGGCAGGCTGCACACCCCCCGAGGCCCTGCGGCCGCGGTCTTACCCTGCCCTGCCCGCTCCCCGCGTTTAGGAAAGCCGCTCAGGCCTCTAGGCGTTTGAGGTCCCAGCCCTGACCCAGGTCTGAACCACGGTGGGATTGGTGTTTGGGCCAAGAACCTTCACACACTCAGTGGTGGATGCTTGATTCCCACTGAGGAGAGAGGCTGCCGGGACACCAAAGCCCCAGAGACCCCGAGAGCACGGAGGAGGCACCGGGCCGGTCTGAGCAGAGGACTGTTGGGCGTGGGGTGCCCACGGTGTACCCCAAGGGAGCTGGGGGCCTGGAGACCAGTCGGGAGAGGACAGAAGAGTCCGAAGTGACTGGTTAAGACTGTCCCCGAGAGGGGACACGACCTCCCCCTCCTCCCAGGCTCGGCGCCTGGCCCAGTGACCAAGGATCCTGACCCTAAAGAGTCCAGGCTCCACGCCCTTCCGGTGGGGAAGAACGAGGGCCCTGGCTTTGCCTCAGGTCAGTCGGATCTGCCCTCGACTTGAACACAGAGCGACACAGACCCAGGTCAGGAGCCGGAGACTGCCTGGTGGTCTGTCCAGGCTGCACCGCGAAGCCTTTCCTCCCTGGAGGGATGCGTCCTCTGGGAGCCTGGCCTCGGCGTGCTCCCACGCCCCGGCTGAATGGAGACCCGCTGGTACTTTGCCAGCCAGAAGGGAGGTGGCAGAGCCCGCCCTGAGGCCCGCGCTCTCCTCCTCTTCTGCAGATTACCCCAACGGCATCCGGCTCACATCCGCCGTCCCCGGAGCAGACATCAAAGTGCTAATAAACTTTAACGCCCCCAATCCTCAAGACCGGAAGAAATTCACTGATGACCTGCGGGAGTCCATCGCGGAGGTGCAGGAGATGGAAAAGCACAGGATAGAGAGTAAGTCACGGATGCCCGGCGGGGGGCCTGCTGGGTGCAGGCGTTGCCTCCCATCTTGGGGCCGAGACAGTGGTGAGAGGCCAGGGTGCAGGGACTCTGTGAGCCCAGAGGTGAGATGCCCTCGGCCTCTTCTGGCCTTCCCACGGCCACGTGACCAGGCAGCCCACCCGCCCAGGTCGTGGGAGGCGGCACAGAGGAAGGAGGGGTGGGCAGGGGTCTCTGGGTGGGAGCCGGGCTTCCAAGGCCCAGGCCTGTCCTGCCCGAGGAACTACATCGTGTGCCCTGAGGGCAGGCCTCTCGGGACCCTGGTCACCCCGTGTCCAGAGCCCTGGACCTGAGCCCTTTGCACTTGAGCGTGGTTGGTATTTGTGTCTTCTGCGCCCGACCACCCGGAGGGGTCAGGGCTGGGGCCATCCCCTGGTTTTCGTTAAAGCCGATGATACCCCTGCTTCTCCTGGCTTTAAGCCTGCTTCCTGGAGGCACATGGGTGCCCCAACCCCTGGCCTCCATCCACAGCCAGGCCGGGTTAACTCCTCTCCACACCCGCGCAAATCCGCCTCCTAGGAAAGTGACTGACCTTCCTGCAGACCTCGGGCACTCTGGTCTCTCCAGCCTCCTTTCTGGGGTCTCATTTCGGCCCCTTTGGTCGCAGGTGCCGTCGCTTCTGCTCTTTCCCAGACGGCCTTGCCCCTCACTTGCCCCCTTCCGGGGAGGTGGCGGCTCAGCCCGGTGCCACCCTGAGCAGAGGCCCCCCCGAGTCCTCTGCGTTGCCCTCCGGGGGGGCCCCAGCCCCTTGCCCTCCCCAAGCCACCCTTGGCTGGGGGCCACGCTCCCCTCACTGGGTCCCTCGGCCTCTGTTCCAGCGGAGCTCGAGAAGCAGAAGGGCGTCGTGCGGCCCAGCATGTCCCAGTGCTCCAGCCTCAAGAAGGAGCCGGGCGGCGGGACCCTGAGCCGGGCCTGCCTGGACGACAGCTACGCCAGCGGCGAGGGCCTCAAGCGCAGCGCCCTCAGCAGCTCCCTGCGCGACCTCTCAGAAGCGGGTAAGAGCTGGGCCCAGGACCGCCCCCTACCCAGCGCACGCGGGACTCGGCCGCCCGTGGCCGGCGGGGCTTGCGTCGGCCGGAAGGGGCTGTGTTGGAGGCTCGGACGGTGGAGGGGCTCGGACGGAGCTCGCTTGGGTGGCCGTCCCCAAACCACAGCAGCATGTGGCCACGCGGAGAGGGCGTCCCCCAAAGGCCAAAGGAAACGGGGCCGAATGGTCAAAGGCAGGACAGCCGGGAGGTTACCCCTGGTCTCCCTTGCTTATTTATTTTATTCTTTTATTTGTTTTCTGAAATCTGCTCTCACGCAGAGTGAGTCGGCCCCGCTGACGGGTGGGTCCCCTGTACTCTGTGCTGCCCCGTCCCTGTGCTTCATGCTGATGAATGAGATGGAGTGAAGCCCTTGACACTGTGTCTGGGACCCCGTCTCCCACTGTCCTCGGTCTTGCTTTCCGCACAGAGGTCTCCCTTCCTGGGAAACCCGGGCCTCCGTCCAGCCCAGAGACGCGGCCACGCCTGGCCCTGGGACGTCAGGGGAAAGCCCTGGCGGAAATGTGATTGTCGTTGTTGTTCCTTTGTTCCTGTGTGCGTCTGATTTGCTGCCAGCCTCTTAGCGTGCAAGCAAGCAGCACCCCTCGAGCCGCCCGGGGTTCCTGGGGCGGGGGCTGTGCGTGGGGCGTCAGCGAGCAGGGAGCTTCTGCCGGCGGCCCTGCCCGACCTCGGCTGGGGCGGGGAGGCGGGAGGTGAGCGCTGCTGCAGCCTGCTTTGCCTGCCAGCGCGGTCGGTCGGAGGAGCCACGGGGTGAGGCGATGCACGCCAGCGGCTCTTCAGCCCCCCACTAGGCGTGTCCAGCCAGGCAGCTTCTCCCTTGAGGGAGCTCAGGGGCCGCGGCGCAGCGGAGGGAGCCGGACACGGGGGCACGTGGCTGTGCCAGGACCCCAGGCTCCCACCCCGAGGCCCCAGCTGTCCCAGCCACAGGAGCCTGACGTAACCGCGGCTCTGCTGGCGAAGACCCTCTCTGGCTGAGACCAGCCTCCTCCTCTCCAGGGCCCAGCGGACCCCTCCCCACCAGGGCCTCGCCCACCCCACCGGCCTCAGGCATCACCGCTTGACCAGCGCTGGGCCCCCGTACAGAGCCTGCTGATGACCCCATCCCTCCCTTCAGCTTACTCATTTCCCAGAAGTGTTTTTCTTTTTTTTTTTTTTGAGTTGGATTTTTTTCTTTGTTTCTGTCTCGTCATTTTTTTTTTTTTCCATAGTGAAAATCCGAATTGCATGGCCAGCGTGAGAGTCAAGCAGGGCTTCTCAACCCCGGCTCTGTTGACGTCTTGTGCCAGAGCACTCCTGGCCTCTGCCCACCAGACGCCAGTAACACCCCCCAGTCATGACAGCCAGTAATGTCCCCCCAAATTGCCAGGTGCCCTCTGGGGGAGAAGTACCACCCCTGGTTGGCAGAATTGCCGTGGTTGAGAACCGCTGGTTTTCCCCGTGGCTTGTTACACCCAGCTAATCGTAACCAGACTGCTCAGGGCTTCTGCAGGCTGGGGGCCCAGGGCCCGTGTTTGAGTTTGTGCAGTGGGGCAGGTTCTGGCCTCTCTGGGTCCTGTCCAGCCCCCTCGGGTAGCAGTGGCCTCAGCGCAGCCGGCTACGGCCCCTCCAGCTCCCGGTGATCAGGGCCTCAGCTCTCCACTCTCTGCTTGGGGGCCAGACAGAGCCGCGCGCCCGGGTGCATGGCCATGAGAAGGGCGGAGCTCCGAGGCCTGGCTGATTTCTGTTTATCGGTACCGTTGCCATTTTTGTCTGGGGATTCTGAGCCGAGAAGGACTCCAGGGAGCGAGTCCTCTCGGGTCCTAAACCACCGCGAAGAGAAGCCCCGGGAAAGCGCCCCCTGCGCCGAAGGTGAGAGGGGCGGTAAGGTGGGTGTTTGAGTCCTGGTGACCGCCGAAGCCCCAGACTGGGACAGGCCCCCTGCGACCTCCAGAGGAAGACGGGCCGGCGCCAGCTGCCTGCCGGAAGACGCCGGAGACGTGCCCCTATGTGCTGGACTAGGTCGGGGCGAAGCTCTCCCGCACCCGCCGTGCCCCGGCCGAGATGGGCTTGTCGGGAAGAGGTGAGGCGCAGGGCCAGCCTCTCCCCTCGGGACAGTGACGCCCAGCAGCCGGCTTGTCATCGTTCCCAGAGCAGCTGCCCCAGACCTGCGACCACACGTCCCTCCAGGAGGCAGCACCCGGGGATGTGCCCTCGGCCAGGCGCGAACCCCGGGGACCTGGGAGGCAGTCGTGGTTTGGCGGCCCAGGAGGAACCGGGCGGCAGACTTCCCAAGAGGCAGGGGGACGGCCCTGGCCCCCAGCCCGGCTCCCCGCTGAGCTGCGAGGCCTCGTCCCGTGTCTCCGCGTGGTCTTCCTTCAGCTGGGCCCCCTGCTCGTTTCAGTGGCACCAGAGCCCTGCCAGCCTGAGATCAAGGACCCACAGGGACCTCCGACACGGGTGTGACTGGGCCTTAGCTCCTGCCGCAGATCAGTCAAGGCACAGTGGACCCCGTCCACGGACCCCGAGGCCCCCAGCCCCTCGCCAGCCGAGCTGCCCAGCACCGGTCCCCACGGAGAGGACATCTCCCGGGCCCGCGGGGTCTGCCGTCGTTACCCGGGGCGCAGCTGGAAGCCTGCCACGTCCTGCACCTGGTGGGGAAGAGCTGGTGGCTCCTGGCGGCCAGTTTCCAGAGCAGCCCCTGCTGTCCCACGATGGGCACTCCGCACGTGTAGCGGCCAGTGGGCCAGCGGCTGCCTCTCCTGGGGTGGGGGCCACGCTCGGGGCGGCCTCCCAAGCAGAGCCCATCAGAGGGCCGCGCAGCACGCCGATTCCGGGGTCTTTGGCTCCAGGCCCTGGTCGAGTTACACCTCTGGGCTTGGGTTCCCCAGATGCAGGTGGGCCTAGCGCTGCCCTCCAGGATCTGTGAGAGTCAGTACCCACAGAGCACTGGGGGTGGGGCCTGGCCCGTGTGCTGGCTGTTGTCACCCTCAGCGTTGCTAGGGCCACGGCACGAGACCTCGGGCAGAGCCCTGTCTGCCTGCTGTCCCAACGCCGAGAAGCCAGGAAGGCAGGGAAGAGCCTCGCCGGGCACCCCGTCTGGATGCGGCTCCCAAGCTGTCCGTGGCCGGGCTGGCAGGGCCTGCTCTGACCCTCGAGAGGCGCCGGCTGGGGCAGGGCTCACCTGAGGCTTGTGCAGGATCCGGAGATGGTTGCGGGGGACCCCAAAACAGGGCAGGCAAGGAAGGAGTGGTGGGGATACGTGAGTGGGAACAGCTGTCCCAGCTCCTCCTCCATCAGTAGGTGGTGTGCACGTGTGCAGACGCCCACACGTGCGTCTGCCGTGGGCAGGTGTCTGCGGGTGCGCCCGGGACTGGAGTGCAGGACTCCTGCGGGGACATCCCGTATCTCCTGCTGACTTGAGAAGTTGAAAAGGTGAAGTCTGAGAAACTCAGAATCACTCCAAGACATCCAAGTTAGAGCTCCCCTGAGTCTTGGCCCACGGTGGGCAGGAGAGGGGCTGTTCAGCTCCAGCGGGGGCAGCGTATGAAGCCGCAGCCCCCAGCCCCGGGCCTGGCCCAGTCCTGTTGGGAGAAGCAGGCCAGCTGGAGGGTGCTGCTGGCCCGGCGGGGCCTCTGTCTTCCCTCTCTGTCCCTAGTCCTTAGAGGAGTGTCCCCAGCCTTAGAGGGGCTAGAGAGCAGATTGAGACGCTCCAGGGACAGCAGAGGTCTGAGCATAGCCAGCCCAGGGAGCGGGGGCCATGCCTAGTGGACAGATGTGGAAACTGAGGCAAAGAGTAGACGGCGTGCCAGGTAGGGTCACCCCTCCAGCTGCAGAGCCCCCCTTCTGGAGGCTGGGCTCTAATTCTGTTCCATGTCCCTGGGCCACCTGTTGGGACAGAAGGCAGGAAGGAAAGGTCACCACTCTTCTCACAGCGGCGGAAAGATAAGGAAGGGAAAGGTCATTTTCAGCTGGGAACGAGGGCCAGTCCCCACCTGGTGGTCCATGGTCTTCAGCAACCTCATCCGCTGTGCGGCGCAGTTCCGAGTGGGCTCTGAGGCCAGGGTCCAGCACGGCCTTCGGTGGACCCCAGGCTCCCAGCTGGAACTCAGGTTTGGGGGTCAGCAGGCAAGGCAAGGGCACCGGAGCTCCCCTGAGCCTGCCGTTGTGAGCCCAGGCCCGAGGGCCTGTCCCAGGCACGTGCAGCTGCCACCGTGAGGCCCGAAGGGTCCAGACACGCCCTCTCCACCCAGCGCGGCTCGGGGTGTGGGCCACAGGACGGCACGAGGCAGCGCCTTCCATCCTCCAGGCTCCTGGGTCCGGCCCGGGTCCAGCTCAGAAGGCAGCGTGGCCAAGATTTCCCGCCTCGGGGACGGGCGGACGCGGCGTGAACGTGCTCACTGGGGGGATTGAGCCGGTCAGTCCGTCGGCCAGAGCTTCCGTCTCCTGCTGGTGGGGACAGAGAGACACCTGTCCCGCCCCATGGGGCTTGCCAGGCCGGCACAGGTGGAAGCTGGAAGCCGTCTTGGAGCCCCTTCTCTGCCTCAGTCTCGGTGTCCTGCAGACATGCCTGGAGAAGTCGCCCGGGGCACCGGGACCGGCGGGGGCCAGGGCGGTCGCTGGACATCCAGAACCAAGAGGCAGACTCAGTCTCCTCTGGCACAGCCAACACAGGTTGCGTGCCTGCTACGTGCCACGTGCAGGGGACGCAGAGGCGTTGACAGCGAGGGCTCACGCCTGGGGAACGTGTGTGGCGTCCCAGCGGGCCGTGCCCACAGAGGACTCCAGGCCCTGCGCTGGGAGGAAGTCCCAGCGTCCCTGTCCCTGGCCAGACACTGCACAAACCAAACACGGGCCCAGGGTGCGGCCCCCCCTGCTCCACCGGGAGAAAGAGGACGTGGAGTTTAGTCTCCTCACCGTCAGGCCCACCAGCAGCCGGGGAGGCAGACGTGTGTGCGTGTGCGTGCGCCATACATACGTATGTGAAATCCACCGCAGGTCAGGCCGGGCAGGACCACGCTTGGCTCGTCTTAGCTGTGGGAGGAGCTGCCCTTGCCCGTCCCCGCTGGCAGGCAGCTGAGGCCCCCTGGAGCTCGGGGGCAGCCGGGCCTGTGCGCCCACCCCAGCCCCCCGGAGGCCCCTCCCCCCAGGCTCCCGGTCCAGGAGAGGGGGTTAAAGTTGGGCTGGTTGAAAAAGATTTTTTTTTTTTTTTTTTTTTTTTTTTTTTTGCTTTTTAAGAACCCCCGTTGTCTTGTTAACTCATTACTGCCCTGCCACCGGCTCCCCCGGGCCATCCGGCGGCAGCGCCCGGCCCCGTGTCGCGTCTAACCTGTGGTATTGCATGTTCTGGGCAGGGAAGCGAGGGCGTCGCAGCAGTGCGGGATCGCTAGAGAGCAATGTGGAAGTAAGTCGGAAGCCCCCCGTCCAGCTGGCTGTCGTGTGTCGCCTCCTGGTGTCTTTCTGTTTTGCTCCTCCTCCCCTTCTGCACAGAGGCTCAGACCCCCCGCCTGCCTCGTCCGTGCATGCCGCCCGCCTGGCGTTCCCGTGCCCCTCACCGCTTGTCTGGGCTGCAGCGGAGGGGGTGGGTCTGGGTGTTGTGGTTTAGTCTCCGCCTAACCCGTCCCCGCGGTCCCAGCATGGTTCACTTCCCGGCTTCCCGCTCATCCCGGGCCGGAGGCGGCGGCCGCCGGGCGCCCTCCCCCGCCCCGCGCTGGCGGGTTCTGCCACCTCGGGACTTCCATGCTCCGCCATCCCCATCGCTTCCCTCCTGGAGGTTCGATTGCTGTGTGTCTGCAGTCAGGGCACCACGGAATTGCTCAGCTAGCTCGGGGGAGGAGAGCCATGAGAGCAAGAGGAATTCAGTGTGGATTTCATGAGATTTCATTCATCCTCCAGCCATCTCGATATTCCTGTTCACATCTAACCTCAGCTTGCAGACCTTTCTGTTTCCTTCTTTTCCCGTGTTTGGTTTGCAGTAGTAGCCGCAGTGAAATGCCTAGGCGGTGCCCACCCCCAGGACGGGGCTTCCCCAGCCCCTCTTGTCCCCCTCGCCACCTCCCCAGAAACCTGGGGACCGGCACAGGCAGAGCACACGCCCTCGGACGTTGAGAGGACCCAGGAGAGCTTAGGGCAGGACCGGCCCTTCCCCTGCACGCGGCCCGCCCGCCCGCCCGCCCCACCCTACCCAGCACACGCCGCTTACACACACCCGCAGACACACGGTTCTGATCTGGAAGCTCCGGCCGCCTCCGGCAACGAGGTGCTCATCAGGCCAAGAGCAGAGGTCAACCTTGACCCGCCGCGGCTGCGTCCCCCCCCCACAACCGACCTTTCTCCCCAAAGGCCCCCTCCCGGCCCCTCCAGCCGACCTGCACGGTAGTGTCCGGAGGTGGCGCCTGAGTCCAGCCTTACACGGCCCGGCCTCTGCGGCTACCGAGTTGAACTAAGGCTTAGCAGTCAGTGGGTGAACTTTTTTTTGACATTTCTTAAGAATCATTCTGACGTAAGTGCTCTAAGCTCTTTTAATTTTGGTTTCTATGAATTTCCTTTTTAGGGGTCCATCATTAGCAGTCCTCACATGCGCCGGAGAGCTACATCAACACGAGACTGTCCATCTCGCCCACACCAGGCCATGCCCAACTCCTCCTCCCTCCTGGGCTCCTTATTTGGGAGTAAGAGAGGGAAGCCCCCTCCCCAGGCCCACTTGCCCCCAGCCCCTCCCCAGCCGCCCCCCCACGCGCCTCATCCCTCGCCCGGCCACCCCCAGGGGCCCGCGGAGGGCCCCTTGCAGGCCCCGGTGCACGGGCACCACGGCCAGTACTGCCCCCTCCAACAGAACCCGCCCCCCTACCATCACCACCACCACTACCACCCGCCCCAGCACATCCAGCACACACACCAGTACCACCACGGCCCCCATGGGGGGCAGCCCGCCTACGGGGCCCATGCCCACAGCCACCCGCCGCTGCCCTCGGCCCACGCCGGCCACCCGGGCCACGTGGGCCACGCCGTGCACCACCACGGGCAGCCCCCTGCCCCGCCGCCCCTCCCCAGCAGCAAGGCCAAACCCAGCGGCATCAGCACGATTGTGTAGACAGCCTGGGCGGGGGTCCCGGGCCCCCCCAGAGCAAGTGCACACCACACAGGCGCGCCCAGGGGCGGCAGCCCCAGACCAGACCCAGGGCACTTTCTGTTTCCACCTCCCCGTTTGCTCCCGGCCCGGACGGAGCCCCCCAAGCCCCGGGGCTTGTGTCACAGGGAACAAACCCCCCCCCCAAGTTTCGTTTAGCGGTGGCGCCCCAGGCTCTATCCACCTCAGCCCGGGAGGTGGGCCTCGGTCACCATCAGCCCTGAAACGGTGCCGCCGGCCAGGTAGATGTCGAGCTCCCCGCCCTGACGCCCCACCTGTAGCCCTCAGCTCTCTGCTCCCTCACTGTACACGCAGATGAGAACCCAGCCTAGGAAAAGAAGAGACGACACAAAAAACCAGAGACAGAACCAAACAAAAAACCCAAAACTTGCTGCATTATTGCTCTTTTATTGACAATGGGCAAAAATTAAGTAGACCTGATATGGTTGATGAAAATACGTAAGTAAACTTTATATAATATAAATATATAAATATATAAATATATATATATATATACTGTATAGGTAGTATTTGTGTGTGAAAGGCAAACGTTTCAGTCCACGAAATTAGCAATATAGACTTTACAAGGAGCTCCACTTACCTGATAGGAAAGACAGTACCTTAGACAAACGTGTGAGAGGGTAGACCAAAAACTTAAATGCTAGGGACAAAATTCATATTCTTCCGTATTTTCATAAAAAAGAAGAGAAGCCCCCCTAGGACTGGCGGAAATCTTTACACGATCATTACTAACTGTGCCAAGTAACATAGCATCTAACTGTTTTAAAAGTCCGATATTGCTTTGTATAAATCCTTATTTTATTAACAGAAGACTATCATAAGTAATCAGTATTATAACTGCTCTGTTATTTCAGGTAAGCAAATAGATAAAATGCAGTAAACTCTACAGTAGCAACTCGAGACAGCTAGTTAAGAACTGGTTGCCTTGGACCATTGGTTACAGATTCTTAGACACTTTAATGGCTGCAATAACTGTGAATTTCCATGATCCATGTTTCTTTTGTATGCATTTGATTTAATGCACACTCATTCAGAGCCCTCTGCGGGGGGCCCCATACACGGCAGAGGTATTCATCTCCAACATGAAAACGACCAACTCATCCTGTGTCCCCAGCACCATAGCTCCCTCATCCTGTCTCCAACCGCAGCAGGCGGACGCCCCGGAACCCGAAGGCTGCTCTTAGCGTTTAGTGACCCAGGGCGGTGTGTGTGTTTCCCGTTTTGTTTTCTGAGTGGTGGCCGTGATCATCGTGATTCCATGTGGCCGTGTGCTAGCGCGACCCCCGTGTCATCACCGTGGCCCATCTGACCCCGGCCGACGAGTGCCCGGCCCCGCCAGTGCGGCCCCGCCGCCTCCTCACGGTCAGGCGGCTGCCGGGGCATCACGACTCTCCGCTGTGCTCTTGTCGCTTCCATGTTGTGGTGACACCATCCGCTCCCCCGGGGCTGGCGCCGCACGCGCCCGGTTCTGTGCCTGAGTCACCCACGGGACGTACTTTGTAGTTTCAGCCCTTCGAGCCACTGCAGCCGCCAGTGCTGTGCTCCTAAGCCGTGGACCCGAGGATCGCCCCCGGCACCTGCCGGGCAGGGAGCTCTTCCAGAAAGGGCGAAGCTGGCGCGGGACTCCGCGGGCGCGGGGCTCTGCCCGCCCACCGCCCCCTTTGTCGCATCATCCAGGTCACCAAACCAGCAAATCTGCAAACCGAGCACTTTGTTAATCTCCATAGAGAGCAAGTACAGCAATCTAGAGTTTAGCTTTTTTTTTTTTTTTTTTTTTTTCCTTTTTCGAAAGAAGTGTGACTTTAACCTGCCCGCCTTTACCTTCCCATCCGTGTCATCCTTCTCTCTCATCTGCTCAGAAAGAGAGAAATGAAAAGCACGGGCGTGTCTCATGTGGTCCAGGCCGGGCTGGTGGGAGGCTCCCCGGTTCCGCGGACCCCGAAGCTCCTTGGTTTCCCTCCAGAGTCCCGCTCCCGAGGCGTTCTCCGTCTTGTGGTGTAAAGGGCGTTGTGATGACAAGGAACAGTCGAATTGTACTGCATGTCCTCTGGCGTCGGGCACGAGGCCACACTTTGTGTTCTGTGTATTTGCAAACTCTCTCAGTGTTCCTGTTGACAAATAGTTGAAGTAAAGTGATAACATATTAAGTATGTCGGCTTTTCTTCACCCTCTGTACCAATCGTAGGCTCTAACTGTAAACTCCAGGTTGTTCCAGAAAAGATGCAGGCAGGCTGATTGACCCCAGGTCGCCCTTTCCGAAGGGCAGTCAGTGATGGAAACAGAGCCAAGCTGGGTAGAGCCGGCGGGGAGGGTGCCCTCTCTCTGCAGGCCATTCGGGACCCTCACCTCCAGGCTGTCACCGGGCTGGGTCCCTGAAGGTGGGGGGGAGTCTCTCCCCGTGTTTCCAACTTTCTGCTGGATTGGGTTCTGGTCAGTGAGGTTTCATCAGTCTTTGTGTTTCGTTTCCAAACTTGTCGTGGAATAAGTGTTCCCGAAAGGTACCCCGTTCCCTGGAGGAGGCCGAAACCCGGCTGCCCCAGACTCGTTTGGGAAGCAGCCGCTCCTGAAAAGCGTGTGGCCCAGGTAGCTTTCTTGAGGCTGCTCTCTCGGGATCCCAGCCCATCCCAGGGTCGCAGCTGTGGGCACCTGTGCTTCACCCCCTGGCACAGGAGGTGGGAGGCTGGGCACCACCGGGATGTGTGTCATCCTTTCTCACTGTCAAGATACACGCGGGGCATTTTGTTCAAGTCACAGATTATTTCAGCAGGTGACCCTTAGAGAAAGCAGTTGGTACCATCACAGAAATCTTTTCTGGGACAACAATTAAATCATGTTGTTTGTTTGTTTGTTTTTTTTAAGTTTATGAATGGATTGCACAACAATGTAAAAATAAAGTTCATCCTAATACGATGTGCACATCTTGCTTAAAAACACCCTCAGTCATCCCGGGTAGAGTGATTTTTCCATCTCGCCCTGCATGCAGCAGAAACCTCTTGGTTTTCTTTAAGATGAGCTGGAAAGACAGCAGATGTTAAACATGACCCTAGGTGTTGACTCAGCACCGTACGAAGCTATGTCGCTACAGGTAAGCATGCATCTAACGGTCCGTTGTAAAATATCATCACCCTTCCTGCCTGAAAAACGAGTCCTTTTGTAAGTATTTTCAATACAACAACAATAATCCAGGAAGCGGGTTGCAGAATGAATCGGCGTGAGGTGAGGGTGGTGAATGGGCACAGCGAGGGGGGGTGGGGGGGGCGTCACCGTGTGACCCGCCTGCGGTCATGCCATGGTCGTGTGTGGGACCACCTCCTCTGGGGCACTGTCGTTCACCTCGAGTCGTTTCACACACTTAGAACCAGGTCTCGAATGCGGGCTCTTCAGACCTCAAGGGCCACCTCGCTCGCAGGAAGCCCGGCACCCACGATGTAACTTTGGGGAGGAAAGAAGTGCTTTTGTTTTCCTATGCGTTCTGTGTGTAAGTAGTAACAGACTCTACTGATGTAAAACCATAGCTGTGATCATGTGGAGAAATCAAATAAATGCTTCAAAACCCTCGAGTTCTTACTTTTTCTGGGAAGTCCAGCGGTTTCCCTGTCGGCCACACGCAGAGACCTCCAGGTGACAGGGCGGCCCATCCCTTGTCGTGACTGCCGTGGGCTCCGGCTTTCCGGGAAGACGTTAATTTGAGGATGCTGATGGACGGCTTAAGATAAAGGTACACGTCGGTACACGTCGCAATGTAGGCACTGGTAGAAGATTTCAGAGGTATTTATAACTTCTAGCAACTTTGGACAAAATTGTGTGCTTTCGTTGAGTTAGAGAGAGACAGGAGGTGGACCGTATGAAGTGTGCAGGTGGGCTGGGAGGGACTGGTGGAGGCGGAGGAACACCCAGGGGCCCAATCCCCGTCACGTGATGTGGAAGCCAGGGAAGGAATTCTGCTCCTGCTGCGAGCAGGCATTCTGTGGGAACGTGATGGGCTTGTACTGTTTCTCCTTTCCTTGAGCCAAACTCAGCTCCAGAGGATACCCCTTAAAAGTTTCAGTACGTAGCATAAAACCAAGTAAGACTGGTAGACGTAATTTGCGGAAACACGAAGAGGTTGGCATCAGCGGTCACCATGAGCTGCGGCCCACCCTTCACAGAGAAGTGGGTCCCTATGGGAAGACGGTCTCAGGTCTCTGCAGCGGGGGGGCCGTCCCTCTCCCAGGCCCTCGGGGGGCCTCCGAGGGAGGGGAGCCGGTTCCCGGCATTCCTGGGAATACTTAGGTCTGCTTCAGCGCGTGATGCCACCACGCACGGGGCTGCTGACACCTGCCGCTTGGGGCACCCGAGCCGCTCAGCCAGTGCTGCGGTGCGACCGTGCTCTGGGTTTCGGGTTTGTCTCCCCAGCAGACTGCGAGCTCCTGGGGCAGAGGGTGCACGTGGTCCCCTTCTCTGTGTCCGGTGCCCAGCACAGGGCTGCTTCTGTCAAGATGCATCAGAAAACGAATCGGTGGTTGGAAGGGGGCGGGGGTCACAGCGGAACCACTGGCTGGTCTGAGGGTGTGTAGATCGTCCGCACCCCACATTGATGGACAGTTGTTTGCTTGGCCCTCTGCTCCTCCTGCCACCGAGAATCTAGCTGGGGATGCAGGTGACACAGTGAAACTTCTCCGAGATTGTTTCCTGCTCACTGACCGTGCCCTTTAGCCCACGTTTTATTCGACCTCAAAGCTTTCGGCGCTGTTCACACGTCCCTTCGTGAAACGTGTGGCGTCTCTGGTCGCACACTCTCTCCTTCCTCTCCGAGGGAGGAGGGTGGGGAGCTCCTCCTGTGTCTCCTTTGCAGGCTAACACCCCTCCCCGGAGCCACGACGTGTTGGTCTCAGGGACGCAGAAAGCCCTCCTCTTCCTTCCTTCCTACTTCTCGGCAACGTCACACAAGCCCACAGCTTCGGCTGGCTTTCTGTTTTCCTATAGAGATTCCCAAATTCGAATCTCCGGCCCAGACCTCTGCTCCCAACACCCACATCCCTTGGATCTTTCAGTAGCAACTCTCCCCAGGAGGACCAAATCCACGGTCGCACACGGACACACACGTGGAGCTGGGGCCTCCCTGGGCCCCCCGCATTGATGAATAGCACCCCTGTGAGGGGTGTAAGTTAGAATTTAGGAATTGTTCTGGACACCTGTCCTTTCCCTGAATCCCCAAATCTGTGCTGTCACCAAGCCCTTTTGATTTATTTTATTTTTTTTTTATTTTTTTTTTAAATTTATTTATTTATTTATTTATTATTTATGGCTGTGTTGGGTCTTTGTTTCTGTGCGAGGGCTTTCTCTAGTTGTGGCGAGCGGGGGCCACTCTTCATCGCAGTGCGTGGGCCTCTCACCATCACGGCCTCTCTTGTTGCGGAGCACAGGCTCCAGACGCGCAGGCTCAGTAGCTGCGGCTCACGGGCCCAGTTGCTCCGCGGCATGTGGGATCTTCCCAGACCAGGGCTTGAACCCGTGTCCCCTGCATTGGCAGGCAGATTCTCAATCACTGCGCCACCAGGGAAGCCCTATTTTATTTTATTTTAATATTTATTTATTCGGCTGCACCAGGTCTTAGTTGCAGCACGTGGGACCTTTAGTTGCGGCATGCATGCGGAATCTAGTTCCCCAACCAGGGATCGAACCCGGGCCCCCTGCGTTGGGAGCGTGGAGTCCCAGCCACTGGACCACCGGGGAAGTCCCTAGCCCTCTTGATGTTTTACCTCCTGTGTGTTCTTGAATCTACCTGTGCCTCTTCACATCTCTCACCTGCCTTCAGGCCGTTGTCTGTCTGTCACCCGCTCGGTACCTGGGCTCCCGATCTCCACGGTGGGCCCCTCGACCCCGTTCTCCCCTGGCGCCAGAGGGGTCTTTTTAAGATGCTGCCTGCTTGAAGCCACGTAAGTGGCTTCCTGTCGTCCTCAGGATTAAAAAGAAGATAACAGAAGACCCTTGACATGGGCTGCGTGAGGCCTGCATGGTCTGGCCCTTGACCCTCGCTGTCCCCTTTCATTCCAGCCACGCTAGCCCTTCAGACGCCCAGGGAAGCCGTGTTCCCCCTGCCTCCGGGCCTGTGCAAGTATGACCCTGGCCGTTCCCCGAAGGTAGGACGCTCTTCCTTGCATCTTTGTTGAGTTAGCTTCTATTTCCTGCATCAAATTCCAGCTCAGCCGCTGCCCGCTCTGCAATGCGTTTGCGTAGTTGTCTATTCAGTGACGTGATCGTTCCGTTGCCGAAGCGTCACAAGGTCAGGTCCTTGCACAGCTGTAATCCTAACACGTGGCACAAAGGGCTTCAGCCAGTGTTTGTTGAGTGAATAGGTGAGTACCAACGCCCGAAGAAGGAGACTTAGTGCCGAAATGCACAACGCACTTCGGTGGTTCACGGTGAGATCAGAGACCTAGGGAAGCGGCATGGGCCAGAGGCAGGGAAAGACTGCGTCCTGCCGCTTCCTTGTTAATTCAAGGAAGAATTTGGGCGATGGCTGGAGGCTTTTAATCACTGTGTTTTAACTTCATCAAATGTGTTTTTAACATTCAGAGCATTTGGAAAGAATAGATTCATAACAAGCAGGGGGAAAAAATCACCCACGATCCCACCACCCAAAAACAGTTATAACTGAGCATTTAGTCTCCCCTCTTCCCACCCTGTCTTTGGGCATGTTTCTCGGTTACCTAGTTCAGATTTTTTTTTTTTATGGTAACTTTATTTATTAGTTCAGATCTTTGATGTGTGTCCCAAACAGTCTGTAAGTGTTATTCGGTGCCCCTCGTGAAGAAAGAGTTTCACAGTGGAAGCCATCTAGGAGACGCCAGGTCAGATCAGAGTTAAACTGTCTCTGTCCTGCAGGACGTCTCAGAGTGTTACCAAAAGTGGGATCCGGCTGCCCGCAGCTCAAAGGACAATAAAGAGGCAAGGTTAGTGGAAAGGAAAGTTTGCTTTATTTCGGAGGCCGGCATGGGAGGGGGGCGGTGGGGGACAGACGCCTGTCCGAAGGTCAACTCCCTCCCCCCTGACAATCAGTGGAGAAGAGCTTTTATAGACGGAGGGAGGGGACTCCAGGGAGAAACAGCACAGTCAGCTCTGACAGTCGTCTTGAGATTGGTCCTGCAGTGGTCTGACCAGCAGCATCTTGATGGTTTTAAGTACAGTTAGTCTTCAGTTCCAGGGTCGGTTTGTTCCCATTTCTTTGAGGCCAGTTCTAGGAATTGTGGCAGCTTATGTCACGACTGTGGTCTGGTCATCATGTAGTTCACTTCTTCCACCTGGTGGAGGTTTCAGTATCTATAAGACAGCTCGCAGGATATGGCTCAGGATATTATCTATAGCCCTTGAGGAGGAACTAAAGGTCCTTGACTTTGTTTAATGACTAAACTATTGTTATCTGGTCTCCTTTGACCGTTTTCCTCTGTTTCTGCATTTTCTCACTTCTCTGATTAAACTTACTCTTTGGCTAAAGTTTTTCTACAGACAAGAGTCAGGCTGAGGACATGGGGGGCGAGGACCATAGGGTCCTGCTCTGTTTCAAGAGCCTCTTAGAAAGATGACATTTGTTGTAAGTTTCTGAAAGATAGTCTGTGCCACGTTTTCCAAACGTCTGTAGCAGTGGAACTCTGTTGCGTTCTACAGCATATGGTTTAGTTGAAGTTTGTATGTGTAAATTGTATTTCCTTTTTTCCTTAATATATCCTGATGTTATAAAAGATGCAACAGTTGATGACGTTTGTACACTGGCCCATCGTATGGGTGGCCCCTGATGTACTTGCCATCAGATAGTGTTGTTTTGGTGAATAAGGACCAGATGGATGGAAATCGTAGCGTTTCTGAGCAGATTTGGTGACTCTGGTAGGGACTGGGGCCTGGGGGAGGGGGGCACCCCTGAGTCTGACTTCAGGCCAGAGCTCCTGGGATGAACAGCGACACCACTTTGGTGGCCCAGGGCAGCCACGGCGTCAACCTGAGAAGCCTCTCCTTGGGTGTATTCATTCAGCGCTCCCCTCCCGCAGGAACCCACCTCACCTTTCAGCACTGAGTGGGTCTGCGGTAAAGATGTACCGGCTGCCGACGCAGGTGTGTCGTGAAGGATGCTTACCCCATTTCTGACGTGTACTTAGAGACTTCTAAGGCCCTTTCAGGGAACTGCCTTCTCCCCTTTCTATTATTTCTGGTCCACCTGCACCTCCATGACGTGACCGGTGTCCTATATGGATAAAGTCCCATTTAAATCTGAAAGATGGGGACTAAAGCTCCTCAGGTGTCATCTTCCGTGGGGTTAATAGGGAAGAAAACATTCTAAAATAAAAACACCAGGGGGTAGTGGAGGCCACCTAAATCGGAATCTCTTCCCACATCCTGAGAACTGTTCAGAAAAAGAACAAATAAAACCACCCATAGCCCGGACCTACAGTGTAACCAGGAAAGACCAAAGATCACAAATCTCAATGAGAGGTCGGTGGGAAAACAAACATCTTGGACTAGCCGAGTTGCCAGTGAATCCCACACCAGAATGTAGATCAAGGTAAGGACTGCACGGAATAGAGGAAACATGTCATCAACTAGGGTTCACACCCATAAGGGCAGACTGGCCCTCAGAGGAAACGCGAGTGCCGGTGGGTGAGAGTACTGGCCACTTCGGAATCAAGCGGGAGAGACTGAGAAAGTTCTGAGACCAGAGGTGCAGAAGCCCTGCTTCCGGAGAAGAGGGAAGCACCCTGGAAAGGGGAGATTTCCCGGAGGCCTGGTGACGAAGGGAAAGAAAGGAGCAGCTAAAATAAGGGCCCTATTCGAACGAGGTGCTTTCAGAGAATCAAATAAACAAAGTTGACTAACCTATAGGTAACCAAATCAAGATGCAAAGAAAGCACAAACACACAGAATAAGAAATGATAAGAGGGAAGAAACTATTACAGTAAAGGAAAAAATTTAAAGCAATGCTACTTTGAACAACTTTATGCAAATAAATCTGAAAAACCTAGACAAAATTGATAATTAGCCAAAACTGACCCCTGGAGAGACAGAGATTTTAAACAGACAAATATCCATAAGAGAAATAGAAAAAAGTAATCAACCTGCCAGGTCCATATTGCTTTCATAGAGGAATTCTTGCAAACTTTTAAATTTCAGATAATCTCAATGCTACTTAAACTGTTTCAGATCACAGCAATGGAAGGAAAACTTACAAATTCTTTTTTATGAAGTGACTGTAGCAACGTTTTCTAACCCTGATAAAGCTTGCATAAATACAAAACTACAGACAACCAAAGCAGAAGTGCGAATAAAACAATAGCAAACATCTAATGTCGCATTAAATGTAAACTAATCTACAGTTGACCGTTAAACCATGTCGGGGTTAATCCACCTATAATTTATAGTTGGCCCTCCACATCTGCGGTTTCAACCAAGCTTGGACTGTGTTGTACTGTAGTATTTTGTCTGTTTGTTTTTATTTTTTTAATTTTTAATTTAAATTTTGTTTTATATTGGAGTATAGTAGACCTACAAAGTTGTGTTAGTTTCCGGTGTACAGCACAGTGAATCAGTTATACATATACATAGATCCATTCTTTTTCAGATTCTTTTCCCATATAGGCCATTACGGAGTACTGAGTAGAGTGCCCTGTGACAGCAGGTCCTTTGATTATCTGTTTTATATACAGTGGTGTGTATGTGTTAATCCCAACCTCCTAATTTACCCTCCCCGCCCCACCCTGTGTGTAGTATTTACTACTGAAAAATATCTGCATATGAGTGGACCCTCGCAGTTCAAACCCGTGATATTAAGGGGTCAACCGTGCTCCATGACCCAGCCAGGCTTCCTTGTCTGGGGGAATGAGTCAAACCATCATCCCAAGTGGTCTGAGTCTTCAAGCGTCCTCCCTGTTTTGGTTGCTGTAGTTTTGCGTTAACTGTTGCTATCGCGCGTGGACGTACTCAGAGGTGCCGCAGGGGACCCCGTGGGTTGCAGACGTAACCCTTCTTGCCCCACTGTGTGGCCGCAGCCCACGCTCCCCTTGGTCATTGGGACCCACCCTTCCAGCTAGGAGAGTAAACCCTACTGCTTCCTGGTGGTTCGGGGGCAACAGGGAGCCCAGGGGCCAGGTGGCCGTCCCACCTCCCTCTGAGCAGGACCATCGCTCCATTTCCTCTGGTGGAAGCGTTCCTCCCCTCCCCCCCCACCCCCAGGATCTAAGACCTCCAAACACGCAGAGCTCAGAGTTGCTGGGATGGGATGTAAAAACTCTGTGCGCAGGCCCTTGGGTGTAATGGTGAGAGGAGCCACCCCGCCCGTCGTTTCTGCACCTGTGTGTGCTGACCATGGGGGTGACACCACCACACAGTGGACGCTGGCTCAAAGCGTGGCCTGCACCCCGTAACACAGAACCCGTCCTTTCGGGGTGCTGCCCCCCGGGGGTGTGGTAACTGCGTTTTCAGGAAGCCCCTCCACCTCTGAAGTGGACCAGCTTAGTCCTTGGTGATGGTGGATCTATGGTGAGACCGGTTAAGGTTTGCTTTTTTTTTTTTTTAATTCTATTTTTTGGACACACGGTTCGAAAGTCAAAACCGCATAAGAAACTATTTTCAGGGGAGTTGCCTCGTGGTCTAGTGGTTAGGATTCCACGCTTTCACTGCCATGGCCCGGGTTCAGTCCTTGGTCAGGGAACTGAGATCCCTCAAGCCACACGGCCAAAAGGAAAAAAAGCAAAGCTATTTTCAGAAATTGTCACTTCACTGCTCTCTCCATCCTTATCTCCGTCCTGGGGGCTCCATGTAACCATTTGTGTTCCTTTCTAGGTTGATCATTCCCATGTGTCCTTTCACAGAGTTAAGCAAAGATACACAGAGAGTTCTTCCCAGCCTTTCCTCCACAAAAGGCAGCACAGGGTGTGCATTTCTGCACTTACGGTCACTCCGGTGTTACCAATATATTGGCCCCACTGCACCCCACTGGCCTGGCTCTGTGATCCGGACTGAACTCTACCTCATCTGCCGCCTGGCATGACGCTTCGCTTTGTCGCCTTGTCGATGGAGGGTGCATGGGGGGGTGCCGCCGGAGGGGGGTTTTCTTCCAGGTTCGGTAGGCGGCTGTCTTTTTTGCACCGTGCGCATCTGGCCAGGCTTCACCGCTCGCCGACCCAGGAGGCGGTTCCCTGCCACAAACCTCAGCACCCTCGCCCGCCCCAGGTGGGAGGATTCCTGCTTGCTGCTCCTGCCCGAGGTCCCCGCCTGCCTTTGACTTGGTGACTGTAGGCCCTTTGGAGCCCAGGGCACCCAGCTGGCTGCAAGTAGAGCTCCAATGAGCGTGAAGTGCAGTCTTTGGAAGGGCCCACGCCCCACAGTTTGTCTCTTTCAAGGGCATTTTTTTGAGAATCCTTTTTCTATCCCTTCTTAGTACTGAATCCCCTCTAAATAGTTTAAAAGTCTTTGTATTAAACCTTCCCTGATCAAATTACCCTGAGGTTTCTGTCCCCTGGACTCTGACGGATGCAAAACTGATGCCGTGAGTGGTACGAGAAGATAGCCCCACAGTGATGATGGGATTTGGGGGCTGCTTGTGGGGAGGCCTGGGCTTGAGTGCATCCCGTGGGAAACAGGATGCTGGCAGCCCAGGCACGCAGTGGCTGTCATCTGTGATGACTGGATTAAGTGTCATTGAAGTGAACGCCTTTGGAGCCTCAGGAGGGCTGCCCTTGAGGGTGATGACAGCAATGACAATGGCCAGGACCTCTGTGTGGGGCGGGATCTGCTGACACCAGGTTGGGGTGAAGGAAAGTGCAGCGTTTATTGCAGCCCCCAAGCAAGGAGTCAGGTAGCTAGTGCTTAAAAGGCCCAAAGTCCCAAAAGGCTTTCAGGGAAAGGTTTATAAAGACAAGGTGAGTGAAGGGGTTTGTGGGGTGTGCGATCAGCTCGTGGACACCCTTCTGATTGGTTGGTGGTGAGGTAATTGGGAGTCTGCATCATCAACCTTCTGGTTCCAACTGGTCTGGGGTCTCCGTGTTTGTGGGCAGCAGACAGTTAACTTCTTCCACACGATGAGGGTTTCAGTAGCTGCAAAACAGCTCAAAGGACATGAGTCAGAATATTACCTATAGCCCTTGAGGAGGAACTAAAGGTCCTTGACTTTGGTTAATGGCTAAACTGTTATTATTTTGTCTTGCTTGACTGTTTGCTTTTCTTTTTGCATTTTCTCACTTCTCTGATTAAATTTATTCTTTGACTAAAGTTTTTCTACAGACAAAAAAAAGGCAGACAGAGGACATGGGGGTTGTTCCTGTTCTAGAAAGACCCCATAGTGTCCTGCTCAGTCACAATAGTATTCTGGTAGATCCTGTAGCCTTATCTGGCATCAAAGCCACAACGTGGGAGAGCTTTGAAAGGGGAAATACCTTTGCATCAACTTCGGGTCTGAAGGCCATCCTTTACCCCACAGTCTTCCTTCTCACTTTGTTGGTTAAAACCCATTTTGCATGTCATGGACTCAAGCTAAACTCATTATCTTTAACACCCATAAGGAGCTAGCATAATGCAGCTATACTGTATGCTGAGCATTTATTCTCTTAAAAAACATCTCTGCTCTCTGCAGAAAAAGTGTTGGTGATGAAAGGCTGCTTTATATCACAAGCTGGATTCATACGCTTAACCGGACTTTGCATCCAAGTTGGGGAGGTACTTACTCATCCACATTTGGCGGGACCAGCCTTCAGTCTAGAGAGTATTTCTTAGTAAATGGCACCCCAAATGGCCCTTTCCTGGTGACCTGGAGTCCAAACCGGGATGTCTGACACCTTTGGCTAGACTTCCTGAAAACCCACTGCTGTCGGCCTTTTGTAATCAACAGCCAGGACGGGAGCTGTTTGTAGGGCGGTGCTGGGCACATACAGCTTACATACTGCAGTCTGGCCAGCGAGAGAATATTGGATCTTCAGGAAAAGAAGAAAAAGGGAAAAAAAAAACCTATTAATTACAGTGTATTGCAGGGAAAATACAAAATGAGGTCCTCAGATGAGTTTCACGTGGTTATCTCTCCTACAAATTACAACTGGGAAAAAAAATGAATTTGAGTAAATGCCAAGTTCTATTAAGTAATTAAGAGCAGTGGGGCTTCCCTGGTGGCGCAGTGGTTAAGAACCCACCTGCCAATGCAGGGGACACGAGTTCAAGCCCTGGTCCAGGAAGATCCCACATGCCGCGGAGCAATTAAGCCTGTGCGCCACAGCTACTGAGCCTGCGCTCTACAGCCCACGAAATACAACGACTGAGCCCACGTGCCACAACTACTGAAGCCCGCGCGCCTAGAGCCCGTGCTGCGCAACAAAGACAAGCCACCGCAATGAGAAGCCCGCGCACCGCAATGAAGAGTAGCCCCTGCTCGCCACAACTAGAGAAAGCCTACGCACAGCAATGAAGACCCAATGCAGCCAAAAATAAATAAATAAATAAATAAAATTTATTTTAAAAAATCAAGAGGAGTAACTTTCCTTAAAAGAGAAAAGACTAATTAAAAGATAATTAAAAGAATTATTGTCAATAATTTTTGACTTAATGCCGACTCTCCATGGTCCTGTAATCTGCATTTACAACATCCAGAGAACGATGGAAAGAGGATTTTTTTGTGCATTTCATTCTCACCATGGTGTGTGAATATACAGGCCAGTCCCTTCTTGGAGGCAGGCAGGGTAGAAACGATAAGTGAACAAATGTGGAGAACAGAGCTGATTATCAGTCTCTGCCTAGGAAATCACAGTGTGGTCCGCTAGATATTTGTATTGAGCTTTAATGGCGAGCAGACTTTATTGTTTATCAGCTCATGCTGAGTGAGCACTGAAAGCTTTTTGAAACGCAGGGACCGACTTGGGGCCTGAGCTGTCTCTTCCTCCCGGGATCAGTGGGTGAACCGTTAAGATGAATTCTCCCCCATCACGCTTCACTGTCTGGTTTACAGGCCCACAGTCACTGGCTTAAAGGATTACAAAAAAATATTGTCGTTGGTTTCAAAGAAATGTTAGCGCTGAGTGCCAAACGCCTTTGCAGGGGCCCCCAGGGTTTTCTGGCAAGAGGCTGACCGCGGGGCTTCCCGACAATGACCCAGCCGGATCTCGCTGTGCGTCAGGATTCCGCTACTGCAGGCATCACGGTGATGGACTCTGCTTCCCCCAGTATGTTTCCTGGGAGTTATTTGTTTGAGTTGAAGAGGAATAGTCCACAGTAAGTCCCTTCAGCAAGGACTGGCATCGCATCTTCTTTGAGGGCAGTTTCCCATGAGTTAAGGACGCTGGCTCTGCCACTTGGGCATCTTGAAATAAGATTTCAGGCTCTACTGGCTTTTGTGCAAACAGATAAGACCCCAGTGAGTTAACGTGCTTGTTTGGCTCTTACATTACAGCAGTTGCTTTGGGAATGCTGGCGGTTTCAACACAGCGTTTGTTGCATGTTATCTTAACATGCTTTTCATGCTGTAATAGTGGGGGACACACGCTCTAGAACTTGGTTGAATCTTAGGTTCTTTTGGCTTTTGAAGCATAAGGAAAAATCGGAGGTATTTTGTTTTTGTCGTTGTTAATGCTGTTAATATTTCAGCTCTCCTGAGATTTTGAAAAACTGTTATCACTAGGACCAAGTCTCAACTTAAGAGCCCCTATTTTTAGACTCTTTTTTTTCAGGGTTGCTAGACCCTGAAATCTACAGTGTGTGGAGTGGGAGGAGAACTAAACGTTAGACCACTTAATTTGCATAAAAATCCATGTTTTGTGTTGATTTCCTCATCTGATAGGTGAGGCAACTGGGACTCTGGAATAGGACGTGCCTTGCCCGAGGTCTGGCGGTGGAGGAGGAGGGTGAAGGGGATTGGTGAAAATGCATCACTGAGCAGAGGCTCTCTTAGACAAGTCAGTCCGAAACATTCAGACCGACAATCCCACAAAAGACAGAAGAGCCAGAACACACGTCAAATGGGCACCTAAGTACCAAGGGCCGTGCTTGACCCTCCTTGCAACTTGACCTAAGGGTGTGTCACCCCATCGAGCTGGCAGAGGCGGAGAGTGACACCAAGGCCTGAGGGGGTTTCTGACCTCCGCCAGAGTAATTTCACCTTACTTCAGGTCGGCCACTAATGGGGGCGAGTGATGACAGAGAAAGAGGTCATTTTTCACCCGCCAGGTCTTGCCTTGCCGCCTTCAGGAAGGCAGTACAACCAGGGGGATGAGGACACAGAACCAGGGGGATGAGGACACAGGCCCAGGAGCCAGCCGGCTGGGCCCGGAGCCTGGCTTTGCTGTTTAGGACTGTGTGAGCTTTCAGTGCCTGTGTTTCCCATTTGCAAAATGGGCATAAAGTAACTGAATTCACAGACTCGTTTAGAGGATTAAATGATATTGACACATGTAAGGCACATGAGCCAGTGTCTGGCATAGAAGGGCACTCATCCTGGCTGACCAGGATGGGGCTCAATAATGACAATCTGGTTGCTTGGGGCTCAGTTGACCTGCATGACAGGTGTGACTGGCCCCTAAAATGATGACTCTTTATGTTTATACTGTTCCTTATGGTGTTTTCCTTGACACTTGGAAGGTATTTTTATTAGTTGGGGGCTGCTGTAACAAACCCCCAAATGTCAGCGGCTTCATACAGTACATATATCTTGCTCCTGTTAATATTCAACATGGGTGTCCCTATTCCGTGGCTGGCTTTCCTCCGTTGGAGGAAAAGACCAATATTCAAAGACCTAGGCTTTTCCCATCTCGTCCCGCCACCCACTAGGGCCGAGTCCTCTGCTTCCAGCTGGTGGAAGAGGAGGCAGCAGAGAATGACCACTCATTTCTTAAAAGCTGGAAGGAAGCCGTGGATTGTAAACCATAGCAGGAGCCCTGGGGGTGTGGGCTGTGAGACACGGCCCCAGCCCCGTGGTCGCTGTTAGGCCCTATTTATTGATGTTGCCACGTGCCAAGAATCACAGGCCCTCATGTCTTAGTCTGCAAGGGCCGCTCTAACAAAGAACCACAGACTGCGGGCTAAAACAGTCTACTGTCTCCCACTTCTGGTGGCTAGAAGTCCAAGATCAAGGTGTTGGCAGGGTTGGTTCCTTCTGAGGGCTGAGAATCTGTCCCAGGCCTCTCTCCCAGCTTCTGCAGTTTGCTGGCCATCTTGGCCTTCCTTGGCCTGTAGAAGCATTATCTTGATCTCTGTCTTCACCCTCGCATGGCATCTCCCTGTGTGCACGTCTGTGCCCACATTTCTCCTTCTTATAAGGGCACCAGTTGTACTGGACTAGGCGTCCACACCGCCCCACTATGACCTCTTCCTAACTTAGCTCATTGCATCTGCAACACAATGCAATCGGAAACCCTCATTCCAAATAAGGTCACGTTCTCAGGCGCTGGGGGTTAGGATTTCAACAAATGAATTTTGGGGGACACGATTCAACCCATAACACCTCGTTACCTTTGTGGCTTTCAACAAGCCAGGGACTTCCATGTTTCCGTAATAAAGTGGGCAAATACACATCAAAAAGGAAGGAAGTAGTAGGGGACAACATAATTGAGTGTATGAGACACCATTATTCTTCGAGGGACACCTCTCTTCTTGCAGGTATTTGATGTCTGGGCAGTGAGGTGTCAGCCAACTTCTCTCAGCAGGAAATGCACTGGTGATAGCTGTGCATGATTTATCTGTGAGCCTTTAGTTAGGACGCGGATGGCTACGAGGCAGGAACCTTGACTAGACTCTCATTTTTCACATGACTGACTATTGACCTTGTAGCCTTAGGACAGGAGACAACGCCACCCCTTTCTTCTAATTCTGTGTTGGTAAATGTCTCCATGACCTTCCCCACTGTATGGCTTTCACACTGAGGGGTGTAGGAATAGTTTCCTACTCAGAGGATGTGCCAGAGGACCAGAGCCAAGCATCCTGGTATGCTAACACCAACACGATGGCCATACAAGAGTGCCAGATTATTTGCTGGTAAGTCATGTGTGAGAACCAGTTGTACTGACATGATCATACAGAAGGACATTCAGAGGTACTCGGTGAGAGCGTTTTAAATATGAAATGTGGAAATTCTATGTCTAAAGCAAACTTTAAAAATGGCATCCTATTTCTCAGAGGCTAATACTCAAGTATAAGATGGAAATCTCAGTGTGTAACCATTTTTTATTTTTATATTATTACAAGGAAAACATTGATCATTTACTGTGGTAGATGCTTCTGTTAGGATTTAGTTAGTTAATCCTCACAAAAGTTCTGTGAGGTAAGTGATATTATACTCATTTTTGCAGATGAGAAAACTGAATTTAGAAACTGGCAAAGTAGTAGAACTCCAAAACTTTTCCCATTGTACATGCTACTAGAGTACATAGAAATTATGCCTTAATTTTTTTCTAATTTTTGTTTTGGAAACTGTGTGCCACTGAATTTCTCACTTGGTTAATTTAGGGAGGATCCAACCAAAGTAGGATCCACTAAAGAGGATCCAACACATTATCGGATGACTTGATTGATCTGACTACATTTGTTTTGGCCAAAATGTACACCAGCTCAAACTTAAAGCCCAGCAATGTCACCTTTTCTTTGTTTCACCCGCAGAGTTAATACACAAAGGCACTTGTTACCAAATGCCTTCTTGAGAAGCTGAATGCTGAAACTGGCAAATACTGACCACTGATGAAGAAACCAGGTGACAAGCCTTTAAAAGTTAAAGATAAAATAGAGAACACATTGCAGAAGATGCCTGCAAGTACAGGTATTTTGCAACCCAGAAAGTTTTTGAGCTCTTTTTTCCCTGATGCTATGGCATTGATCGGGATAGAGTAGGATAATCAAATAGTCAGTTTAGAAATCCCACTAGGGGATTAAAGACAGAGAGGGAATTTTAAGAGAGTTTGGGAGACTGTGTAAGCTAATGACCACTCAAGAGAAGAATCCAGTAACCTAGCAACGATCTACACTACCTTGAAGGAAGACAGGTGCCTCCAAGCGCCAGGAACACTCAAGCCACAAACCCTGATAGTTAAAGCACAAGACAAAAGCCATGGGGTCTGAATCTTGTTACATGAAGTCAGGGAGTTAATCATCCTTTAAGACTAGCATTTCTGCGTGTAGCCAAGACAGAAATATAGGTGAAAAGGAAAGAAACTAGGTGAAAGGGAACATTATACTGAAACCTGAGATTAATTACCATATTTTAGTCTATGTTACTACCCTTTTGCTAATATAAATATGAATTAAATAGCGCCATGACAGCCCCGGTCAGACCATATAGGGTCACAGGAGGAACTAATGATGTAAGCCTTGACGTTTGCCCAAGAATGAGGAAGAAGGTGGTCTTCTTCCCTCCCCACTTTTTCTTGGATGATAAAGATGTAGCCCTCTTGGTTCTCAGGGCTCCTTTCCCTTGCCAGCCCGCTTGTATCTCTCACAAGCGTCCTATGCTAACAGACTCACTCTTTGCCTATCACTTTGCCTCACACCGACTTCCTTCTGCAACCAGACAAAAGAACCTGAGCTTCAGTTAAGTCCTAACACCAGGTGAGAGGTTTTAATTAAAAGACAGTGGGTTCGCGTCCACATCTGAGATGCGGGGCGGGGGGGGTGGGGGTTGAGTCCCAATCTGAGTTTTGGCTGGGTTCGAATCCCTCCCGAGAAGGACTGCGTTTTCATCATCAAGTCTTTACCCAAACAAGTGTACTTTTTATTGGGTCTGGCACAGCACGTTGAGCTGAATGCGTTTCCCACCGCTCTCTGAATATTGACGGTGGCAGAGAGCATTTCCAATGAGAATAAGGCGTATTGCTACTGCCCTGTAAATGCGACAGGCAGGGCGCAGGCACAGGCACAGGTGAGGAGGGCCTTCAGGGCATCGCTGGGTGTGGGGAGGGGGGCACCCTCCCCCCTATCCCGTCCCCGCCACCGGTCCCAGCTCCAGCTTCTCCCCCAGCCCCGCCCACCCTTGCCCTTCAGGTTGGCGTTTCCCAGGGACGTAGTAACTAAAGGGTTTTATCCAGACCTCTCTGGTGGAATACCTCTTTCCTTTTCTTCTCCCCACCCCCCATATAGGTGACAAATACGTAAGCTATGAAGCAAAACCAAAGGAATCCTCACGCATCAACCACCCACTTCAAGCAAGGACCGTAACCCGTGTGTGCGCTCCCTCCAGAGATAACCAATATCGCGAATTTCCCCCACCCCCCGCTTTGTAGTTCCACCATGTCCTCGTCGCCCCAGCTGGCGAGAGGGAGGCAAAGTGGAGGCAGCTGGGCCACCGCTTAGGTTCCGGCGCCCAGAGACGCTGCCCCGGCTGGTAATTTACGGCATTTAGGCAACCACTGCAGGTGTTTGAAAGCAGCACGCCGCCGCCGCCCAATCGCGAAGCCGCCCAATCGCGAAACCGCCAAGATTGGCCGCGGCCCCGGCCAGGGCCCGAGGCCGCGCAAGCGCCTTGGCGGCCGGCGGGGCGGCGCAGGTGGGTGGCGTCATCGGGAGGCGCGCTCCCGGGGCGAGTGACTTAAGGCGCTGGGAAAGCGGCGGCGGCGGCGGCGGCGGCGACGACGACGACGACGACGACGACGACGACGACGACGACGAGAGCGACTCGGGACAGCATGAGCGGCTGCGGGCTCTTCTTGCGCTCGGCGGCGGCGGCGCGCTCGTGCCGTGCCCTGGTGGCCTTCACCGCGAGTCGGCGCTCGCTGCGCACCAGTCCACCGAGCCAAGCTTTCGCCAAGGAGCTCTTCCTGGGCAAAATCGAGAAGGTAACGCCGAGCCCCGGCCGGCCATTGCCCTTCCTCCTCGCCTTTGGCCCTTTGCGGGAAGGGCCCGCTCGAGCCTGGTTAGCGTCCCCACACCTGCCTTAGAAACGCACCTGCGGGCGGGCGTGCTAATTAACCCTGTGGCTCTGAGCAGCTATGGTTTTGACCTGTGTTCGAGCTAACGCCTGCCGGGACACCCTGGGAAACCCTAGGCGAGGTGGTCGCTAAGTGATCCTCAACTCAGCACTGCGGCCGCGAACTGGGGGGCCGGGAGGGGGTTTCCTCTCTGTTTCCTAAGCACAGCCCAGGCCATGCCGCTCCTCTCTCTCTTGGCTTCCACGGCCGAGTCTCAACGCCTCACCCCACCTTTCAGGTTCCCCAGAAGCCCGCGGCTCAAAGGTGCCTTCCCGGCCCGTCCCTTCCACGGGTCGCACGACCTGGTGTTACTAAGCACTCACCGGACTCTTATAGTTAGAAGACTTGGATTTGACCTTGACTCTGTGACTTTGAGTCCCAGTTCTTTCAGCCTTAAAACCGAGCTTGCGATGTGTTCTGCGTCTCAGATGTGTTGTAACGAGACGTATATACGTGGAAATGCTTTTTAAACTGTTAAGATGCGGTACAGATTCATGAAGCAGCAGAATGAGTAGTCGGTGCTGGCGTCAACACCTACTAGTCTTGTGACCTTGGGCTCATAACTCCTGTGAAGTGCCTCAGTGCTCTCATACAGAAAACAGGAGTAAAAACAGCCCTCGCCCCCTCCTACAGGTGGCCCGCAAGCCAAAGGAAAAATGTGTGTAAAGTGCTTTGAGCTTGGCTGGAATCTTGGCTGATTCTGTATTACTTTAGGAGTTATTCCCTGGTTTTTCTAGGACATTCTCTAAGGTCGTCAGGCGTTACAGATGCAGACGCTCTGACTGGAGTGGTTTGCCCTGCTAGAAGTACGAAGCTAGGTCTTAAAGTTAGGGAAGCTGTTTCCTCCGGAACCTGGGGCTGTGTGGTGCTCTGTCGTGGGACCCCCGTGGCTCCCAGCAGCTTGGGGAAGAAAGAACACACGTTTTTCTGTTACCGACCAGGGTTCTTGGCCTTCCCCACGCAATAGAAGTTGACCAGAGGCCAGACAAGAAATTCAGGCAAGGCTTTATCGGGGCCTCTGCTGCAGCCGGGGGGAACAAGAACAAACAGCACGTTCCCTTGCTTGCTCAATCCCCGAGGGGGGCAAACTTGTTTCTTATATGGGGTGAGGGTAGGCGTGTGTCCAGGGGTCAGGCCGGAGGGGTGGCTTAGGTGTTTTGTCCACCCCTTAGGTGGTGTTGTGTGCAGGGGGCATGTGGGGTACCCTGTTTTTGCTCCAGGCTCTTCAAAAGTGGCAGTTGGTTGTGGTTTTTTTTGGTCTTTTTGTATCTGTTGGACCCAGAATTTGCCCCAACTGCGCATGCACGCAGTTATTTTTAGTCCCATACAGTTTCTTTGTGTTTTGTCGCTCAAGGAGAGGTTTGTCCAGGTGCAATGATTGTAGCACGGCAGCAAAGAGTCCCGGGTCCCAGCCTGTCTCATTTCATGCTCCTCTTTCTCCAAACCTCTGGCGCCACCTCCCCCATCCTCACTCACCTGTCGGCTTTGCTTCCTGTTTCACTGAGAAAATACACGCAGTCAGGTAAGAACTTATACCACCACCCTTACCCCCTCCTCCCCACACATGTGCCCATGTGGTCTGCGTTCTCTGCATTGATGTGGGGGAACCGTCCACTCCCAGCAAAGGCCAACTATACCCCAAGCTTTCTCAGCTACTCAAGGACGTTGATTCCTTCTTGGCTCCTTGACAAGTCTAAGCATTAGACAACATTTCCAGCCAGCTCAGTCGGAGTTGAAGTTTTCTAAGGCTCAGTCTGTGGGCTTCTCTTTTCATCTACAAGCATTCCTCTGATAATCTAATTCAGTATCATGCTGTCAGTATCCGGAAGATGCACATTTATTTCTCCAGCTGAGATTTCTCCCCTGAACTCCATACTCTTTATATCTGCCTTTCTACTCAGAAGCTACACTTGGATGTTACTAGGCATCGCCAGTGTAGCCCACCCAAAGCTGAGCTCCTGGTCTCTCCACCCACTCCTGTCTTTCCTCCCGCTCTTCTTATCGGAGAGGGTGGTGACTCTGCCGCACGTGTTCAGGTCGAATACCTGGAGTCACCTTTGACACCTCCTGTTCTCATAGTCCACATCTAATCCGACAGCAAATCCCGTTTTCTCTACGTTCAGGTTCTCTTTAGAATCTGACAGCTTCTAAGCACTTCCACCGGTACCTCCCTGGTTCAGGCAGACATCGTCTCTCTCAGCGTTGTTGGGGTTTGAGCAGCAACGTGGTATCCCAGATGCTTAGAATCTCGGAATAGAAGGAGACCTTCATGATCACGCAGGCCGGCAGTTGTCCCCCTGCCCTCAGTTGGACCCAGGCTGTTCCTGAGAGCACCCCCAGGGCTGCTGCAGGGACCAGTGGGGGAGTCAAGTGGGAGGGATCTGGGTGACTTTTCTCCCCGTTCACAGCCTCAGCCAGAGCAGCTTGGCTTGCATCTGTTTTGCATATTTGGTTTCTGCTCTGGATTTATTTGAAAAACCGGTTGTACTTTCAAAAATGTGAAAAGTGCTGATGAAATTGAACCCAGCACCCATGAGGCACCCCATTTAGACTCTGAACACTGCCATCAGAGATTTGTTCTCACATGGGCTCGAGATCTGTCTCCTGGGGACAGTTGTCCTTTGGTTGCAGTTGAGGCCACCTGGTTCCCAGGCTGTTCTCTCCTCTCACCTGGCTGCTCGCTGGTACCAGAATCATCTCCCTCTAACACAGCCCTTGCACCAGGCCCAGGTGAGCCCGTTTAGGCCGGCGCAGTGGACGTGGCCTCTACATTCGGCTAAAGAGCCGGCTTTGTTCTAAGCGGCTGCGGGGTGGTGACAGCTCAGCGTAATTTCCTTGTAGACCACCTTAGGGGCAGGGTCGAGGGTGGCCTGGAGGCAGGGATTCCTTTAAGTTTGGGCATGGCACCCACCTGTCACCTGTACAGGTGGCCGGAGAGAAGAAAGTAGATTTGGGAGCCTGTAACTAGAGTGGCTGATTATTTACAGGGCTGGAGAGGAGACAGGACTCCTCTGCTTTGAAGACCTTTCTCAAGACGCTTGGTGAGAGGTGCTGTGAGGAGAGGCGGGGCTCCTGGGGGCGGCTTAGGGCCTGGGACATCACTTCTCAGCAGGTGTCGGTCACATCCAGATACTCGGGTCCCGCTGGCAGCTAACGGGCGGGGGGGGGGTGCGGTGGAGCCCAAAAGCCAGAGGGCACAGCGGGATGATTTTAGGCAGCATATAGCGACGGCCCGGTTGGGAATCCAGCGTCAGTTGGAAGCATTGGCCCCTCCTCTGTCAGTTTGAGGTAGACTTGAAGCGGAGTCACTTTCCAGGCTGTGGGGACAAGAGCAGAGCCAGTACCCAATACAGACAATTGCAGCTATTTCGTGTTCAGGACGCCTCGTCTCCTTTGAGCCTCACGGCTGCCTTCTGAGGCATCACCTGTAGCAGGAGAGAAACTGACCCTGAGAAGGGGTGAGACTTGCCCATCACACATCTAAGAATCGGCAGAGCCAGGGCTGCATTCCGGTTGATCTGGCCCCTCGGCTGGGCCTCCTCTGGTGGCCCTGCTCAGCACACGGAGCAGGGGTCGTGAGGCCGGACGGGCGGGTGCTGGAGCGAGCAGCCAGGTGGGAACCCGGCAAGGTGTCAGACCCGTGACCACAGTACGTTCTTGTCAGTGGCAGCACCTTTGAGCTCACAGGATAACTGAGGTGGATTTCTGCGTTTTGGTAAAGAGCTTGCTCATCCGTTATCTTCCATGGTCCTCACAACGACCTTGAGTAAATATTACCTGCTCATTGTAGGTGAGGAAACGGCAGTGCGGACAGGCGAGGGGATGTGACGAAGGCTGCCCAGTTAGTCAGCTGCAAATCAGGGCCCAGACTGGGCTGTGAAGTGTTAGTCCAGGCTCTCCGCTCCGTGGGCCAAGCTGACCAAAATTAGGAACAGTTTTGGGTCAGGGAGGGGGATGAACCAAGGTGCTGGAGTCTAACGCCATTCCTCGTCTTAATTAAGCTCCTTCTGAAGTTTGCTTTCCGGCTCCTTCAGCGAGTAAGGCCCTGCCAGCCAATGTGGAAACTAGCAAGTCTTTCTCCTTCCCTTTCGGTTGATACTGCCACTATGGGAGGTTGCCAAAAATTAAATTTTTACTACATGTTTATCATTTTTAGAAAGAAGTTTTCCCATTTCCAGAAGTTAGCCAAGATGAACTTAATGAAATAAATCAGTTTGTGGGACCTGTAGAAAAATTCTTCACTGAAGAGGGTATGTATGATTTTCTTTATCATTACCAATTTCCATTTTAATGGCAATGCTTTGATATTTATATCAGAAGCAGTGTACATTAATCATGGAGAAATAGTACTATTGACATATTTTGCTTAAAAGATCATTCCAGGGCTTCCCTGGCAGCGCAGTGGTTAAGAATTCTCCTGCTAATGCAGGGGACACGGGTTCGAGCCCTGGTCCGGGAAGATCCCACATGCCGCGGAGCACCTAAGCCCGTGTGCCACAACTGCTGAGCCTGCGCTCTGGAGCCCGTGCTCCACAATAAGGGAAACCACCGCAGTGAGAAGCCCGCACACCGCAACGAAGACCCAGCACAGCCAAAAACAAATAAATAAATAAATCCAACTGCTCTTTAATTATATGATATCTAGTTCAGTGCCTTTTTTTTTTTTTTTTCTGTTGGCTGCATGTGGGATCCAGTTCCCTGACCAGGGATTGAACCCGGGCCCCCTGCATTGGGAGCACAGAGTTTAAGCCACTGGACCACCAGGGAAGTCCTTACTTTAGTGCTTCTTAATGTATCTGTGGTGAAGGACCACTTTAAACATTTCAAACTGTTGCAGACTAACACTTTTGTAAAATACAATAAAAATGAACAATTAGAAAAATGGAATTAAAAAAACATACAAAATACATCGATCATGTGCTGGGTTGTGTGGCAATGTAAAATTGCTGTAAATGTTTCTGAAGGTTTAATTTCGATTTCTGTACTTAGCTTGTTAGGAACCAGGGATGATCTAGGTACCAGACCATAGATAGAGGGCACCAGTGTGGAGTGCAGGGTCCCTCACTCAGGGGTCACTGCCCTTAGCGAGGGCAGTGACCTCTGCCTATGGGAGTCCCTTGGGGGGGTTGAGCGATGACAGATTGACAGCAGTGCTTCCCCACCGCTCAGGACCCCAAGGAGTTTGTTTGTGTGGGTTTTAGCTATCAACTGGTGCCCTTTTACACATTAAAACTGAGGAATTTTTTAAATGCTGTGTTCATTTATTACTTCATTTAAAAATAATAAGCCCATCACATGTTAACATAAACGATGTTCTTTTTCAGTTATTAAACTTTTTAAAAATTTTCTTGGAGTGTAGTTGATTTATAATGTATTAGTTTCAGGTGTACAGCAAAGTGATTCAGTTATACATATATTCATTTTTCAGATTCTTTTATGATATAGGTTATCACAGATTATTTTTTAACAAGATTTTATTTATTTTTTATAAATTTATTTATTTTTGGGCTGCGTTGGGTCTTCGTTGATGCGCATGGGCTTTCTCTAGTTGCGGAGAGCAGGGGCTACTCATTGCGGTGGCTTCTTTTGTTGTGGAGCATGGGCTCTATGCACGCAGGCTTCAGTAGTTGTGGCTCACGGGCTCAGTAGTTGTGGCGCACGGGCTTAGCTGCTCCGCGGCATGTGGGATCTTCCCAGACCAGGGCTCGAACCTGTCTCCCCTGCGTTGGCAGGCAGATTCTTAACCACTGGCCATCAGGGAAGCCCTATAACAGATTATTGTGTAGAGTTTCCTGTGCTATACAGTAGGTCCTTGTTGGTTATCTGTCTTATATATAGTAGTGTGTGTATGTTAATCCCAAGCTCCTGATTTATCCCTCCCTCCCACGTTTCCCCTTTGGTAACCATGAGTTTGTGTTCGACATCTGTAGGTCTGTTTCTGTTTTGTAAGTTGATTTGTATCATTTTTTAAAAATTAGATTCCATATAAGTGATATTTGTCTTTCTCTGTCTGACTTACTAGACTTAGTATGATAATCTCTAGGTCCATCCATGTTGCTGCAAATGGCATTATTTCATTTTTAGTAATATTCCATTGTATATTACTGAGCAATATCCCATTGTATATGGGTAATATTCCATTGTATATGTGTACCACATCTTTTTTAAATTTTATTTATTTATTTATTTATTTATTTATGGCTGTGTTGGGTCTTCGTTTCCGTACGAGGGCTTTCTCTAGTTGTGGCAAGTGGGGGCCACTCTTCATCGCAGCGCGTGGGCCTCTCACTATCGCGGCGTCTCTTGTTGCGGAGCACAGGCTCCAGATGCGCAGGCTCAGCAATTGTGGCTCACGGGCCCAGCTGCTCTGCGGCATGTGGGATCCTCCTAGACCAGGGCTCGAACCTGTGTCCCCTGCACTGGCAGGTAGATTCTCAACCACTGCGCCACCAGGGAAGCCCCATCTCTTTTTAAAAAAATAAATTTATTTATTTATTTATGGCTTCGTTGGGTCTTTGCTGCTGCGCGCGGGCTTTCTCTAGTTGCGGCAAGCGGGGGCTACTCTTCGTTGTGGTGTGCAGGCTTCTCATTGTGGTGGCTTCTCTTGTTGTGGAGCACGGGCTCTAGCCTCACGGGCTTCAGTAGTTGTGGCATGCAGCCTCAGTAGTTGTGGCACAGGGGCTTAGTTGCTCCGCGGCATGTGGGATCTTCCCGGACCAGGGATTGAACCCGTGTCTCCTGCATTGGCAGGCAGATTCTTAACCACTGCACCACCAGGGAAGTCCACCACATCTTTATCCATTCCTCTGTTGTTGGACATTTTGGTTGCTTCCATGTCTTGGCTGTTGTAAATAGTGCTGCAATGAATAAACAGTGTTTTTGATGAAGAGTGGCATTGTTTTACAGTTTTGCAGATTTTTTGGCTTATTGAAAGACAGCTGGATTCTCGTATCTGTTTCTACATTTAATCTGTGATACAAACCACATAGGCCCTGGAAGACTCCACTGTAGGCGCATGAGAGAACTAGGATTAAAAGGCAAAGAGCATCTTTCTTTTATTAAAATAGTTTTCTTCTGTGGACTCCCTGGAAGTCTGGCGGGTGCCCTGGGCACCCTTTTGAGAACTGCTCATCTACAGAGCTATCATGTTTCTAGTTTTAAAAGTTGCTGAGTTGTGTATAAATATGTTTTGTTTCTATTCTATTTTTGTTCTAGTGGTTATCTTACTACTACTATTTTTAGTTCCTTAGTTCCTTGTTCTTCTATTTATACTTACTATCTGGTTTGTCAGGCTTTTTTTTTCTTCCAATTTTTATTGAGGTATAATTAATTTACAATAAATTACACATTTAAAGTGTACAGTTTGATAAATTTTGGCATGTAAACATTACTGCCAAGGAATCATCAACACAATTAATGTAATAAACATACCCATTACCTCTAAAAGTTTTTTTTTCAAAGTTTAACAATTAAAATTTATTATTAAACTTTTTTTTAATTATAGTTCATTTACAAAGTTGTGTCAGTTTCAGGTGTACAGCACAGTGATTCAGATATATATATATATTCTTTTTCAGATTCTTTTCCCTTATAGGTTGTTACAGAATACTCAGTATAGTTCCCTGGGCTATATGGTAGGTTCTTGTTGGTTATCTGTATTGTGTATAGTAGTGTGTATGTGTTAATCCCAACCTCCTAATTTATCCCTCCCCACACCTTTCCCCTTTGGTAGCCATAAGATTGTCTTCTATGTCTGTGAATCTCTTTCTGCTTTGTAAATAAGGTCTTTTTTTTTCCTTTTTTAATTGAAGTGTAGCTGATTTACAATGCTGTGCCCGTCTTTGCTGTATAGCAAAGTGACTCAGCTATACACATATATAGGTTCTTTTTTTTAGTATTCTTTTCCATTATGCTATATCACAGGATATTGAATATAGTTCCCTGTGCTATATGTAGGACCTTGTTCTTTATCCATTCTATATGTAATAGTTTGCATCTACCAACCCCAAACTCCCAGTTCATCTCTACCCCCCACCCCTGCGCTGGGGCAACCACAGGTCTGTTCTCTATGTCTGTGAGTCTGTTTCTGTTTTGTAGATAAGTTCATTTGTGCCATATTTTAGATTCCCCATATAAGCGATATCATACGGTATTTGTCTTTCTTATTCTGACTTACTTCACTTAGTATTATAATCTCTAGTTGCACCCATGTTGCTGCAAATGGCATTATTTCATTCTTTTTTATGGCTGAGTAGTATTCCATTGTATACATGTACCACATCTTGATCCATTCATCTGTCAGTGGAAATTTAGGTTGTTTCCATGTCTTGGCTCTTGTGAATAGTGCTGCTCTGCACATATGGGTGCATGTATCTTTCTGGATTAGAGTTTTGTCTGGATATATTCCCAGGAGTGGGATTGCTGGATCATACGTTAATTCTATTTTTAGTTTTCTGAGGAACCTCCATACTGTTCTCCATAGTGGCTGCACCAATTTACATTCCCACCAACAGTGTAGGAAGGTTCCCTTTTCTCCACACCCTCTCCAGCATTTGTTATTTGTAGACGTTTTAATGATGGCCATTCTGACCAGTGTGAGGTGGTACCTCATTGTAGATTGATTTGCATTTCTCTAATGATTAGAGATGTTGAACATCTTTTCATATGCCTACTGGCCAGCTGTATGTCTTCTTTGAAGAAATGTCTATTTAGGTCTTCTGTCCATTTTTCGCTTGGATTGTTTTTTTGTTGTTGAGTTGTATGAGCTGTTTGTATATTTTGGAGATTAAGCCCTTGTCTGTCCCATCATTTGCAAATATTTTCTCCCATTCCATAGGTTGTCTTTTCGTTTTTTTAATGGTTTCCTTTGCTCTGCAAAGCTTGTAAGTTTGATTAGGTCCTGTTTGTTGATTTTTGGTTTTCTTTCTGTTGCCGTGGGAGACTGACCTAAGAAAACATTGGTAGGATTTATGTCAGAATGTTTTGCCTGTGTTCTCTTCTAGGAGTTCTGTGGTGTCATGTCTTATGTTTAAGTCTTTAAGCCATTTTGAGTTTATTTTTGTGTATGGTGTGAGGTTGTGTTCTAACTTCATTGATTTACATGCAGCTGTCAAACTTTCACAGCACCACTTGCTGAAGGGATGGTCTTTTTCCCATTTTATATTCTTGCCTCCTTTGTCGAAAATTAGTTGACCATAGGTGTCTGGGTTTATTTTTGGGCTTTCTATTCTGTTCCATTGATCCGTATGCCTGTTTTTGTACCAATAACACACTGTTTTGATTACTGTAGCTTTGTTTTGTTTTGTTTTGTCTTAATATTTATTTATTTGGCTGCACCGGGTTTTAGTTACAACACGCAGGATCTTTGTTGTGGTATACGGGATCTTTAGTTGTGGCCTGTGGGATCTTTAGTTGCAGCATGCAGGACTTAGCTGAGGCATGCAAACTCTTAGTTGTGGCATGTGAGATCTAGTTCCCTGACCAGGAATCGAACCCAGGCCCCCTGCATTGGGAGTGTGGAGTCTTAGCCACTGGACCACCAGGGAAGTCCCTGTAGCTTTGTAGTATTGTCTGAAGTCTGGGAGAGTTACGCCTCCTGCTTTTTTTCTTTTTTTTCCCCTTCAGGATTGCTCTGGCAATTCTGGGTCTTTTTTGGGTCCTTATAAATTTTTGGATTATTCTACTTCTGTGAAAAATGTCATGGGTAATTTGATAGGGATCACATTAAATCTGTAGATTGCTTTGGGTAGTATTGCTATTTTAGCAATATTAATTCTTCCAATCCAAGAGTGTGGGATATCTTTCCATTTCTTTGAATCCTCTTTTATTTCCTTTATTAATGTTTTATAGTTCTCAGCGTGTAAGTCTTTCATCTCCTTGGTCAGGTTTATTCCTAGGTGTCTTTTTTTTTTTATTGGTGCAATTTTAAATGGTATTTTTTTTTTTTACATTCCCTTTCTGATATTTCATTGTTAGTGTAAAGGAATGCACCCGATTTCTGAATGTTTATCTTGTATTCTGCTACTTTTCTGAATTCATTTATTAGATCTGGTAGTTTTTGTGTAGAGTCCTTAGGGCCTTCCCAGGGCAAGACCCTTCCCAGTGTGCGGAAACCTTTCCACTTCACAGCTCCCTCCCAGAGGCGCAGGTCCCATCCTGATTCCTTTCTCTCTCTTTTTTTTTTCTTTTTTCCTTTGCTCTACCCAGTTACATGGAGATTTCCTTGCCCTTTTGGAAGTCTGAGGTCTTCTGCCAGTATTCAATAGATGTTCTGTAAGAGTCGTTCCACATGTAGAAACATTTTTTAAAATTTTTAATTCATTTAAATTTAATTTTATTTTTATTTTTGTAGGTTTTTTGAAAATTTTTTATTGTGGTAAAAGGCACATAATAAAATTTAACTATCTTAATGATTTAGAAGTGTGCAGTTCAGTGATACTACATACATTCATATTGTTGTGCCATCACCAGCATTCATTTTCAGAGCTCATTTCATCTTCAGAGCTGAAAACTTGTACCCATTAAACATTACCTGCCATCACCCCTCTTCCCAGTCCCTGGCAACTACCATCCACTTTCTGTACCTAAGGATGTGACTACTCTAGATAGATACCTCCTTGAAGTGGAATCGTACAGTATTGTCTTTTTATAACTGGCTTATTTCACATCTTAGTGTCCTCAAGGTTCACCCATGTTGTAGTGTGTGTCACCATTTCTTTCCTTTTTAAGGCTGAATGGTATTCCATGTATATATCTATATCATAGTTATATATCTATATATCTGTTCACAAATCTATAATATCTATCCAGTGGACTATATATCTGTCACATTTTGCTTACCCACTCGTCTGTTGCTTGACACTTCAGTTGCTTCCACCTTTTGGCTATTATGAATAATGCTTCTGTGAACATGTGTGTACAAATATTTCTTCAAGACCTTGACTTCAATTGTTTTTTTTAATTTATATATAAATTTATTTATTTATTTTTGGCTGCATTGGGTCTTCGTTGCTGTGCACGGGCTTTCCCTAGTTGCAGCGAGCAGGGGCTACTCTTCGTTGCAGTGCACGGGCTTCTTATTGCGGTGGCTTCTCTTGTTGCGGAGCCTGGGCTCTAGGCACGTGGGCTTCAGTAGTTGTGGCACACAGACTCAGTAGTTGTGGCGCACGGGCTTAGTTGCTCCACGGCATGTGGAATTTTCCCAGCCCAGGGCTCGAACCCGTGTCCCCTGCATTGGCAGGTGGATTCTTAACCACTGCACTACCAGGGAAGCCCCGTAGATGTAGTTTTGATGTATCTGTGGGGAGAAGGTGAGCTCCACGTCCTGCTCTTCCACCATCTGGATCCAATCCCTCAAGGTCTTTTGTATCATTTTTTTTTTTAACCCATAAAAGTTTTCTTGTGCCCCTTTCATTCTCTCTCTGTCCCCAGGCAACCACTAATGTGCTTTCTGTCACTGCAGCTTAATTTGCATTTTCTGGAATTTTATTTAAATAGATTCATATGTTATATATGTTTTTGTCCAGCTTTTTTCAGCCTAACTTTGAGTTTCATCCATGTTGTGTGCATCAATACTTTGTTTCTTTTTAATGCTGTATGCATATGCCAAAATTTGTTTATCCATTCACCTATTCATTGACATTTGGTAGGTATCCAGACTTCAGCTATCACAAAGAGGGATGTTGTGAACATTTTTTTGTGAGTCTGGTGTACACATGTGCTTGCATTTCTCTTGGGGAAATACCTAGGAGTGGAGTGTCTGAATCATATGGTAGGTTCATGCTGAAATCTAAGAAAGTGCCAAATGGTTTTCCAAAGTGGTCACCACTTCACATCCCCACTAGTGCATTGGAGTTCCAGTTGCTCCACATTTTTGTCAGCACTTGGTATGGTCAGTCTTTTCAATTCTAGTCATTCTACTGGGTGTGCTATGGTATCTCATTGTGGTTGTAATTTTCATTGCCTTAATGACTAACAAGATGTTGGTCATCTTTTCATGTGCTTATTTGCCATCTGTATGTCTTTTTTTGGTGAAGTGTCTTTCAAATATTTTATGCATTTTTTAGAAACTGGGATTTAAGACTTTTAATTGGTGTATGTTTTACAAAAATTTTCTCCTGGTCTGTGGCTTGACTTTTCATTTTCTTAACAGTGTCTCAAAGAGCAAAAGTTTTTAATGTTGATTCGGTACAAGTTTTTTTCTTTTGTAGTTCATGCTTTTTGTATTGTACATAAAATATCTACGAAACCCAAGGTCATGATGATTTTCGTCTATATCTTCTTTTAGAAGGTTTATATTTTTATCTGTTAATATTTAGATTTATGATCCATTCCCAGGTAATTTTGTTCACGATGTGAGGTAAAGTTTGAGGATTTCTTTTTTGCATGTGGCTATCCAGTCGTTCTAGCAACATTTATTGAAAGGATGATCCTTTCCCTATTTAACTGACTTTGATACTTTTGTCAAAAATCAATTGACCATAAGATTCCCGGAAGATGGCAGAGTATCAAGCACCAGGAATCTGTCTCCCCCCCCAGACAACAATTGCACTGGCAGAATCTGTCTGTTGTAACTGTTGAGGAGCTCTGGAGTCTAGGTGGTGGAGCGGGGGCCGGTGGGGGGGGCCTGGACAAAAATGTGGTTAATTTCAGTTTCGGCTCTGAGCACAGAAGCAGCTACCCACCCCCAGACCCAAAGCAGGCTGCTGTGCACTTGTTCCTGAAGCAGCCTGTACACGGCTTGTGGGAGCCAGAGTGGGCAAAACGGACCCCGTGCAGCAAGTATTAGGGATCTGTGCTGGTTGCTGATTGCTGCTTCTGATCAGAGGTGCAGACAAGGAGGCAGAGGCCATGGTGTTGCAGCTTCTTACAATGTTGCAAGCCCCTCCCCCTCTGGTGGAAGTCACTTCTAGGGGATTTAAAGGGCTAGTGCCTTTTTTCCTCTTCATTTTTGCCTTTTTTTTTTTTTGGCCATGTGGCATGTGGGATCTTAGTTCCCCAACCAAGGATCAAACCTGTGCCCCCTGCAGTGAGTGGGTGGAGTCTTAACTACTGGACTGCCAGGGAAGTCCCTCTTTGTTTTTTCAGGAGCCAGATGGAATACTAGGACCTTCTAAAGCAATCGTATATATGGGCGGCAAATTAGAAAGTCACCATGCATGACCTGGGAAAGGGACAGGCTCAGGAAAGACCTGAAAAGACCTTAAGTTTACACCTCAGGCTGATCCTCGGCATTAGACAAAGCCTACAACAATTAAAAAGCAAAACAAAACCCAAAAGCACAAACAACAAAAATAAAAATCAACATGTGGAATATGAAACCTAAAATCTTCTGCATAGCAAAGGAAATAATCAACAAAATGAAAAGGCATCCTAAGGAATGGGAGAAAATATTTGCAAAGCATATATTGGATAGGGGACTAATATCCAAAATATATAAAGAACTCATGCAACTCAATAGCAAAAAAAAAGATTAAAAAATGGGCAGAGGAACTAAATAGGCATTTTTCTAGAGAAGACATACAAATATCCAACAGATATATGAAAAAAGTGCTCAACATCACTAAACAGGGAAATGCAAATCAAAACCACAATGAGATAACACCTCACACCTGTTAGAATGACTGTCATCAAAAAGACCACAGGTAACAAATGTTGGTAAAGATGTGGCAAAATGGAACCCTTGTGCACTGTTGGTGGGATTGTAAATTTGTCAGCCACTATGGAAAACAGTATGGAGGCTCCTTAAAAAATTAAAATTGAGCTACCATATCCAGTAATTCACTTCTTGGTATATACCCAAAAGAAATGAAAACACTGGGACTTCCCTGATGGCGCAGTGGTTAGGAATCCACCTGCCAGTGCAGGGGACACGGGTTCGATCCCTGGTCCGGGAAGATCCCACATGCTGCGGAGCAGCTAAGCCCGTGCACCACAACTACTGAGCCTGTGTCCTGCAACTACTGAAGCCCGTGTGCCGCAACTACTGAAGCCCACGCGCCTAGAGCCCATACTCTGCAACGAGGGAAGCCACCACAATGAGAAGCCCACGCACCACAACGAAGAGTAGCCTCCGCTCACCACAACTAGAGAAAGTCTGCGTGCAGCAATGAAGACCCAATGCAGCCAAAAATAAATAAATAAATTTTAAAAAATGAAAACACTAACCCAAAGAGATAATATGCACTCCCATGTTTATTGCAGCATTATTCACAATAGCCAAGGTATGGAAACAACCTAAGTGTTCTCCAGTTGTTGAATGGATAAAGAAGATGTAAGATACCAAGATATATGTAAGTAAAATAGAATATTATTCATCCATGAGAAAGGAAGTCCTGCCATTTGCAACAACGTGGATGGACCTTGAGGATACTATGCTTAGTGTAATAAGTCAGAGAAAGACAAGTATTGTGATAATCACTTATATGTAGAATCTAAAAAAGCTGAACTCCTAAAACAGTTGAATATGTGATTACTAGGGGCTGGGGAATGGGGGAATTGGAGAGGTGGTGTTTAAGGGTATACACTTGGAACTAGTAGATAAGTGAGTCCTGGAGATCTAATGTACATTATTGTGATTATAGACAACAGCACTGTACTATAAATATCAAATGTGCTAACAGAATAGATCTTAATTATTACCGCCTCAAAAAGAAATGATAATTATGTGATGTAGTAGAGGTATTAGCTAAGGCTATGGTGGCAATCCTATTGCAATATATAAATGTATCAAATCAACATGTTGTACACCTTGAACTTAGACAATGTTATATGTCAAATATGTTCGATTAAGGAAAAAAGAGCAAACCCTGGAGATTTCCTTGGTGGTCCAGTGGTTAAGACTCTGTGCTTCCACTGCAGGGGCACAGGTTTGATCCCTGGTCGGGGAACTAAGATCCCACATGCCACACAGCACGGCCAAAAAAGAAAAAGGAGCAAACCCTGGGAAGAGGGAAAATCTGATTTCCAAAGTTACCACGTTATTAATTCACATGTCCAGTTTTCAACAGAAGCAGAGCAGAAAAGTATGACCCATACAAAGAAAAAAAAAGAACCAACAAAAAACTCTTCCTGTAAAAGACCTGATGGAGGATCTACTAGACAAAGACTTAAACATAGCCATCTTAAAGATGCTCAACTAGCAAGACATGCGAGAAGTGAAGAATGTGTGAACAAAATGGAAATATCAATAAAGAGGTAGTAAACCTAAAAAGAAACAAAAATGACATTTGGGAGCTGAAAAGTACAGTGACTGAAAGGAAGAGTTCACTTACAGGGGTTCAAAGACAGATTTGAGAAGGCAGAAGAATCAGTGAACTTGCTGATAGGATAATGGGAAATAATCAAGTCTGAAGAACAGGAAAAAAAAAAGATTGAAGAAAAGTGAACCTGAGGGACCTGTGGAACACTGTTTTTTTTTTTTTTTTTAATTAATTAATTTATGGGTGTGTTGGGTCTTCGTTTCTGTGCAAGGGCTTTCTCTAGTTGCAGTGAGCGGGGGCCACTCTTCATCGTGGTGCGCGGGCCTCTCACTGTCGCGGCCTCTCTTGTTGCAGAGCACAGGCTCCAGATGCGCAGGCTCAGTAGTTGTGGCTCACGGACCTAGTTGCTCCACTGCATGTGGGATCTTCCCAGACCAGGACCGTGTCCCCTGCATTGGCAGGCAGATTCTCAGCCACTGCGCCACCAGGGAAGCCCTGGAACACTGTTAAATGCATACATATTGTGGGAGTCCCAGAAAGAGAAGAGAGACTATTTGAAGAAACATTGAAAACTTCTCAAATTTCGTGAAAGACGTGAATATAAACATCCAAGAAGCTAAGCAAACTCCAAATAGGATGAATCATAGAGACCTACACCAAGACACGTTATATAATCACACTGTCAGAAGACAAAGACCAAAAGAGTCTTGAGAGCTGTAAGAGAGAAGCAACAGACAAGGGATCCTCAATAAGATCATCAGTAGATTTCTCATCAGAAACTTTGGAGGCCAGAAAGCATTGGGCCAATATATTCAAAGTGCTAAAAGGAAAAAATTCTCAACCAAGAATGCTATATCTGGCAAACTGTCCTTTACAAGTAAGGGAGAAATTAAGACATTCCCAGATAAAAGCTGAGGAAGTTTGTTACCACTGGCTCTGCCCTACAAGAAATGCTCAGGACACTAGACAGTAACTCAAGTCCATGTAAAGAAACAAAGATCTCATTGAAGGTAAATACATGGGCAGGTGTAAAACCTAGTATTATTGTAACAATGGTTTATAACTGTAGTTTTTGTTTTCTACTTGATTTAAGAGTCTAATATATTTTTTAGAAAAACATCAGTCTAAAAGCTAGTATCACTGTAACTTTGTAACTACATTTTGTTCTCTGTAATAATTTAAGAGACTAAAAATCGTTTGAAACAATTATTTATGTTTTTGGACATGGTGCATAAAGATGTAATTTTGTGACAACAATAAAAGGGTGGATATAGAGCCTATAAAGGAACAGAATTTTAGTATGTTATTGAAGTTAAGCTGGTGTAAATTCACATGAGAGTGTTATAACTTTGAGGTGTTCAATGTGATCCCCATGGTAACTACAAAGAAAATACCTAAATGATATACATGAAAGCAAATGAGAGAGGAATTGAAATGTTTCACTGCAAAAAAAATCAAGTAAAAAGACAGTAATGCAAAAAAATTGATGGACAAAAAAGCTATATAAATAACAAAATGACAGAAGTCTTTCCTTATCACTAATTACTTTAAAAGTAAATAGATTAAGCTCTTCCATCAAAAGTCAGAAGTTGCCAGATTTAAAAGTAATCCAGCTATACCTTGACTACAAGAGATTCAGTTTAGATCCAGAGACACAACCAGGTTAACAGATAAATGGGTAAACAAAACGTATATGCATACAATGGAATATTATTTAACCTTTAAAAGGAGGGAAATTTGGACCAGTGCTACAACATGAACCTTGAGGACATTACGCTAAGGGAAATAAGCTGGTCAGAAAAGGACAAATACTGATTCATTTCACCTGTATGAAGTATTGATACTGAGAGCAGTCAAATCCATAGAGACAGAAAGTAATAGAATGGTGGTTGCCAGGGGGTGGGGGGGAGGAGGAATGGGGAGTTATTGTTTAATGAGGGCAGAGTTAACTGTTTTGAACGGTGAAACGAGTTCTGAAGAATGGGTGGTGGTGATGGTTGCACAGTAATGTGAATGTACTTAATACTACTGAATTGCACACTTAAAACTGGCTGAGACAGTAAATTTTATGTGTATTTTGCCACAATGTAAAAAAACGGAAAAAATCAATCATTTATGTGAGGGTCTGTTTCTGCATCCTCTGCTCTATTTGTCTCTTTTGATGCAAATATCGTGTTGCCTTCTTTACTGAGCTTTGTAATGGGCTTGAAACCAAGTAGTGTTAGTCCTCCAGCCTTGTTCTTTCTGAAGTTGTTTGGCTCCTCTAGGTCCTTTGCATTTGCTTATAAATTTTAGAATCAGCTTTTCAGCTTCAACAAAAAGGCCTTTGTGTGTTATGATTGGGGTTACAATAAATCTGTAAATCAGTGTGAGGGAGAATTGAGATTATAACAATACTGAATTTTCAAATCCACGATCGTGGGATATCTCACCATTTATTTGATTCTTATTTAATTCTCTCAGCAGCATTTTGTGTGTCATGGTCAGTGTATAGACCTTGGACAGTTGTTTTTTTTTTTTTTGGCTGCATTGGGTCTTCGTTGCTGTGTGCAGCCTTTCTCTAGTTGCAGCGAGCAGGTGCTACTCTTCGTTGCAGTGCGTAGGCTTCTCGTTGTGGTGGTTTCACTTGTTGCAGAGCACAGGCTTCAGTACTTGCCGCCTGCTGGCTCAGTAGTTGCGGCATGCAGGCCCCAGAACACGTGGGCTTCAGTAGTTGCAGCACATGGACTTCAGTAGTTGTGGCACGTGGGCTGTAGAGCACAGGCTCAGTAGTTGTGGCGCACAGGCTTAGTTGCTCTGCGGCATGTGGGATCTTCCCGGACCAGGGATCAAACCCGTGTCCCCTGCATTGGCAGGTGGATTCTTAACCACTGTGCCACCAGGGAAGTCCCGACCTTGGACAGATTTTGACAAAAGTTTCTGATGGTTTCTCAACTTATCCTTAATGTTTTTTTGATGGTTTGTAAAATGTATCTGTAAGTATTTAAAGTTCTTTGACATTATCGTAAATGGTATTTTTTAAAATTCCAATTTCTGATTGTTCATTGTTTGTATATAGAAATACAGTTGATTTTTTACACATTATTTTTACAGTGGTATGGAAGTTCACTTTTTTCTGTTTATACTTGTTTCTATTTCTGAAATTTTTCTTCATAATCTATATTTTATTTCATTAATAAAAGAAATTCACACTCATTTAAAGGAGATTTAGGAACTATAAACAAGGTAAAAGAAAAACGTCACCCATTGTGTCATAGTTTTTGTTGAAAATCAATTTTAGTTGAACTTCAGCAGATGTGGGTGTTTTCGTGGGGATTTCTTAATTCAACCTCAGGGTTATTCCCATTAAATTTAATATGTATGTAATATGATAACATTTCATGATGACATTATTTGCTTTAAAAAACTTTAGTTTGAGATAATTGTAGATTCACATGCAGTTGTAAGAAATAATTCAGAGATCAGTTATACCCTTCACCCAATCAGTTTCCCCCAATGCATAGCTTTATGGAATGCGTCTTGCATAACTACAGAACGTTATCACAACAAGGAAATTGACATCAACCTTATTCAGATTTTGCCAGTTGTACGTTTACTGATTGTGTATGTACTTATGTAATTTTGTCATATATATAGATTCATGAGACAAGCACCACAATCATGATACAGAACAGTTACATCACAAGAATCCCTCATGCGTTCCTTTTATAGACATAGCCACTTCTTGCCCTCTCCTCCCCAGCTTCTGGAAACCACTAGTCTGTTCTCCATTTTTATAATTTTGTTATTTCAAAAATGTTGTATTAATGGAACCATACAGTATATAAACTTTGGGATTGGCCTTTTTTACTCAGCATAATTCTCTTGTAAGTTGCCATGTATCAGTGGTTTGTTCTTTTTTATTGTTCGGTAGTTTTCCATGTTACGGGTTAACACAATTTGTTGACTATTCTGGTGTTGAACTACATCTTGGTTGTTTCCAGTTTTGAGGCTCTTACGAATAAAACTTCTGTGTACGTTTGTGTACAAGCTTTGTGTGAACATGTTTTCTTTTCTCTGGGATAAATGCCCAGGAGTGCAGTTGTTGGGTCCTGAGGTAGTTCTGTGTTTAATTATTTTCAAAGTGTTGGCTGTACCATTTTACGTTCTCAATAGCAGTATATGTGATCCAGTTTCTGTGCCTTTTTTGCCAGGATTTGGTGTTGTCACTGGTTTTGTTTTAAAAAAAACTTTAAAAAATTTTGGCCATTCTGATAGATATGGAGTGTTATCTCATTGTGGTTTTAATTTGCATTTCCCTGTTGCCCGATGATGTTGAACATTTTTTCATGGGTTTAGTTGTTCCCTTAATGTAGCCTCTTCAGTGAGTACAGTTGGTTTTTGTATATTGACCTTGTATCCTGCAGCCTTCTTAAGCTCATCTATTAGCTCTTGCAACTTTTTTGATCGATCCCAGAGGGTTTAGTACATAGACAACGTGGTTGGTGATGAGGGCAGTTTCATGTCTTCCTTTCCAGCCTGGCTTCCTTTTCTTTTCTTTGTTTAATTCAATGGCTAACATCTCTAGTATGTTGAATAGGAGTGGTCAGAGCCAACTTCCTTGCCTTGTGCCTGATTTTAAGGAGAAAACATTGTCTTTTACCATTAAGTAGGAGTTAGCTGTACATTTTTTTGGAGTGCCCTGTACCAGGTTAAGGAAGTTTCCCTTTATTTCTAGTTTGTCGTGTTTTCATCATAAATTGTATCAAATTGTGTCCAGTGTTTTTTTCTGCGTCTGTGGAGATGATTATGTTTTTTTATTGTTTATTCTGTTGACCTAGTAAATTACATCGACTGGGTTTTGAACACTGAAGGACACTTACATTCCCAGGATAGTTCCCCTTGGTTGTGATATATTATCCTTTTTTGTATTGTTGGATTCACTCTGGAGGATGTTAAGGGGACGTGACAGCTAAATACAGTTGGGATCCTGGATTGGATCCCAGGAAAGACATAGGGCATTAATGGACAAACTGATGAAATTCAAATTAATTCTGTAACTTAGTAATATTGTATGAATGTCCATTTCTTAATTTTGATAGTTTCCCCATGGTTCTATTAGCTTCTGTTAGGAGAAGCTGGATGAAGAGTATACGGGAACCCTATACTATTTTTGTGACTTTTCTTTAAATCTAAAATTATGTGAAAACAAAAGTTTAAAATAAAAATGAAAAAGTGATTTCTTATGGGCAGCTTAGTTGAATATTGTTTTTTTAATCCAATTTGACAGTCTTTTTTCCTTTTTTATTTTTTTAATAAATTTAATTTTTTTATTTTTGGCTACGTTGGGTCTTCGTTGCTGGGTGCGGGCTTTCTCTAGTTACGGTGAGCGGGGGCTACTCTTCGTTGTGGTATGCGGGCTTCTCATTGCGGTGGCTTCTCTTGTTGCGGAGCATGGGCTCTAGGCGCGTGCACTTCAGTAGTTGTGGCACGTGGGCTCAGTAGTTGTGGCTTGTGGGCTCTAGAGCGCAGGCTCAGTAGTTGTAGCACATGGGCTTCGTTGCTCCACGGCATGTGGGATAGTCCCGGACCAGGGCTCGAACCCGTGTCCCCTGCATTGGCAGGCGGATTCTTAACCACTGTGCTATCAGGGAAGCCCTCCTTTTTTAAATTTATTTTTTGTTGAGGTAATGTTGGTTTGTAACATTGTATGTTTCCTGTGTACAACACTATATTCCTATTTCTGTGTATATTACGCCATACCACCAAAACTTCAGTTTCCATCTGTCACCATACACTTGATCTCCTTTACCCATTTCACCCTCCCCCATTCTGTGCCTTTTAATTGGTTTTTGATATATGATTATTTTAATGTGGTTATTGATATATATATCGCTGGGTTTAATGTTATCATCTAGCTGTTTGTCCCATATTTTCTTTGATCTTTTTCCCTCTTTTCCTGCTTTTTTTGGATTAGTGGAGTATTTTTTATGATTCCATTTTATCTTTTTTGTTGGTTTATTAGTTATGCCTGTTTTGTTTTATAAGTGGTTGCTTTAGAATTTATAGTATGTAAACATATACTATGTCTAATCAAAATCTGCTTTCAGCTAATATTATACCACTTCATGTATGGTGTAAGAACCTTACATATCTGCTTTCCCAGCCCATGTTCTGTTTCATACATGTTATTTCTACATTCTTTATAAACCCTACAATACTCTATTTCCTTCCTTCCTTCCTTCCTTTCTTTCTTTCTTTCTTTCTGTCATAAAATGTACATGGAATAAAATTTACCATTTTATTTATTGACTTCCTCTTGGTACCATCATTCTTCTGTGGGAAGGACTTCTTTTCACGTTTCTTGTGGTGTAGCTTTGCAGGGGTGAGTATCTACAGCTTTTATGTATCTGGAAAGTCTGTTTCATCAGAAAAGAATTCTGTGTTGACAACATTTTTCTTTTAGCAGTCTCTTCTGATTTAACATTGTTTCTGATGAGTCGTCTGCTACCATATTATCTTTGTTTTTTTTCATGTGTGTTTCTTCGTATCTGGCTGCTTTTAAGTAGTTTTAGAGAAATTGATATTAGTGTAGTTTTCTTCACATTTTTCTCAGGGTTCTTTGAACTTCTTGGATCTGTGTGTTCATAGTGTTTATCAACTTTGGTAAATGTTGGTCATTATTTCTTTAAACATTGTTTTATCACCAACCATACCACATTCCCACACTCCTTCCTCCCTGCTCTCCTTTGGAGATTTTATATATATATAAAGCATACACATCTATAAAAAAGATATAGATATATAAAGATATAGATATATATATTTGCTTGAGGTTGTCCCACAACTCACTGATGCTCTGTTGTTGTTTTCTTGTCTTTTTTATTTTGTATAGCTTTTATTATTATGTCTCATGTTCACTAATCTTCTTTTCCCCGGTATTTGGTCTACTGTTAATCTGATCCAGTGTTTTTCATCTTAAACATTGTTTCATCTCTGGAAATTTGATTTGTGTCTTTTTATTTTTCCATGTCTGTCCTTAATATGCTCATATTTTGTTCTACATTTTTGAGCATTTGGAATTTGGCTATAATAACTTTTTAAAATAAATTTACTTATTTATTTATTTTTGGCTGTGTTGAGTCTCCGTTGCTGCGCGTGGGCTTTCTCTAGTTGCAGTGAGTGGGGGCTACTCTTCGTTGTGGTGCATGGGCTTCTCATTGTGGTGGCTTCTCTTGCTGTGGAGCACAGGCTCTAGGCGCGTGGGCTTCAGTAGTTGTGGCATGCAGGCTCAGTAGTTGTGGCGCACAGGCTTAGTTGCTCCGTGGCATGTGGGATCTTCCCAGACCAGGGCTCTAACCCGTGTCCCCTGCATTGGCAGGTGGATTCTCAACCACTGTGCCACCAGGGAAGCGCCTTTAATAACTCATGTAATACCCTTGTCCACTGTCATCTTTGTTATTTCTAGGTCATGTTCAGTTGATTGATTTTTCTTCTTATTATCACTCATATTTTCCTGCTTCTTCGTGTGCCTGGTAGTTTTCTATTGGATGCCAGTCATTGTGTATTTTACATTATTGGTGCTGGGTGTGTGTGTGTGTGTGTGTGTGTGTGTAGTATGGTCTTAAGCTTTGTTCCAGGGCACAATTAAGTTACTTGGAATAGTTTGATCCATTCGAGACTTGCTTTTAAGTGTTGTTAGGAGGAGCAGAGAAACCTGTAGGGCAGTGTTTTTCAACTTTTTTTACTGCTCTCTCTTCCCCCACAGCCTTTTTAGACATCTTTTTACCCTAATCATATCCCTCTGTGAAATTTTAATGCCACAACTATATTATTATCTGTTTATGTATTATACGTGTTGCTGTGCTTTATACATAAAAAAAAATTGTTTTGCTCCCCTTCCTCCAGAACCGTTTTCACCCCCTTGGGGGTGATGTTGCCCTGTTGAGAATGCATGGTCTCGGGCTGATTCTTTGCTACTAGTAACACATGACTCTTCCTCCTTGTATCTAATACCCTGTATTCTAAGGCAGTGAGATAAATCCAGTCCCTGTATCTCCATCTTGCGGGAAGGAAGTCTTCCCAGATCCTGGCAGTTTCTTCAGAGTTGAACATACCCTACCATACAGCCCAGCAACTGCACTCCAAAGTGAAATGAAAACATGTAGTTGCACCAAAACTTGAATATGAATGTTCACAGGATCTTTATTTCTAAGAGCCAAAAACTAGGAACCAACCAAATGTCCTTCAAGGGGTGAATAGATAAACAATTTTATACCCATACAGTAGGTACTGAACAATAAAAAGGAATGAAGTATTTATACCTGCAACAATATGGATGAATTTCAAAATCATTAGGCTAAATTAGGCCAGATCAAAAAAAATGCCTTGTGATTCCATTTATATAAAAACTCAAAAATGCAAACCAATCTATAGCCGAAAAGATTAGTGGTTGCCTGGAGATGGAGGTGGAGGGAAGGATTGATCACAGAGGGACATGAGGAAATTTCGGTGGAAAAGGAAATGCTTTTGTTGATTGTGGGAATGGTTTCATGGGTGAACAGATGTCAGAACTCAAAAAATTATTCTAAATATGTGCAGTTTATTGTGTGCCAATTATATATGTCAATAAAATTGTAAAAGTAAAAAATGAGGGGTTTGGACTCCATTTGGGGAAACTATATTTCTCATTAGTGACCCATATGTGTATAAAAATTTATAAGCGTGATTATGGTTGTTTTTATGATTTATAATAGTGATGAAGTTTAATTTGTTGGCAGTTGATGAAACACTTTTACTTGATTCATATGAAATTGTGCAGTTGCAGAGCTAACGCAGTGATGGTTGAGTTTTGCTGTGATGATTGTGTGTGTTGGTGGTAAACAGACTGACCTGTTCTCAAGAACCTGTGGACTCTGGGGAAAGGGTGTGGTTCTGAACACTGGTGGAGCTGGGTCCAGAAGCTGCCTAGAGTCTGGCTACGTAGCCAAACGTTTTAGGGCAGTGCTGGCAGTTGGGTGTTTATTGTCTAATTTTCTAGAAGGTACAGGTGATAAAAACAAAAGTTCAAGTTTAGTAATAAATGCCTGCAGAAAAGTTTAGGTCTCATAAGTGTATAGTTTCTGCAGTTTTACGCAATGAATACACCCAGATCAAGAAACAGAACATTACCTGGTAGTGGTAATTTTCTGAAATGCAATTCTTGCTGGGCGAATGAGGTAAAACTGAACACATGCTGAATGACCATGGCTAGACAATTTCCAGTTCTGAAGTTTCTGACACTGGGATTGTATAACATACAACAATTGTTCTGTTTACTTCTGTTTGTGTAAACACAGGTTATATTTTGTTTAATCAAAATATTTCCTCTTGGCAGTGGACTCTCAAAAAATCGACCGGGAGGGAAAAATCCCAAATGAAACTTTAGAGAAACTGAAGAGCCTGGGGCTTTTTGGGATGCAAGTCCCAGAAGAATACGGTAAGTAAAGGAAACCACCACCCAACCAGTTTGGCTTTTTTTTTTTTTTTTTTAATCTATTTATTTATTTATTTATTCTTAAAGGAATTCCTTTATCTTTATTATTTATTTATTTATTTATTTATTTATTTTTGGCTGTGTTGGGTCTTCGTTTATGTGCAAGGGCTTTCTCTAGTTGCAGCAAGTGGGGGCCACTCCATCGCGGTGCGCGGGCCTCTCACTATCGCGGCCTCTCTTGTTGCAGAGCACAGGCTCCAGACGCGCAGGCTCAGTAGTTGTGGCTCACGGGCCTAGTTGCTCCGCGGCATGTGGGATCTTCCCAGAACAGGGCTCGAACCCGTGTCCCCTGCATTGGCAGGCAGATTCTCAACCACTGCGCCACCAGGGAAGCCCACCAGTTTGGCTTTTAAGAAAACCCTCTGTATTTGTCCAAAAAAGGGTTCTGTTCCAGAAAGGTGGCCTTTGAAAATGCATGAAGTCCAAGGTCAGGCTGTAAAACCTCCCTTTGTGTGTTAAATCCAGGGTGGCTGGCTGGTGAGTGTGTGGCCTAAGACGCTTTTCAGCAGGACGAGCTATCCAGTTCTGTGCCTTCCTCCTCGGAGGTGGGGAGGGACCCTGCAGGATGTCTGTGCTCTCTGGGTCCCTTGGGTTGGGGAGGAGGGGTGGGTATCATCTCCTGCCAGCTCGGGCCGGTGCAGCGTGGTCTCCACTGTGGAGCCCTGTGATCTCTCTGGCAGAGGAGCTGCCGCAGGCCCGCAAGTGCTTTTGTGTGTAGGGAAGGCCACGCGGTGCGTGCCCAGGGGCCAGGGCCCAGCGGCCAAAGGGGTGGGCGCACGGCTGTGGGGCGCGGGCCGCCTCGGGGCTGGGGCTCTGGCCTCGGGAGCCTTCGAGCAGGCCCGTTGTCCTCTGGGCCGTGCCCGTTGCTGTTGGAGGTTTACAGTGAGAGGCCCTGCCTTCCCCCCAGGATCCCCGCCCGGTGGCTGTGCCCTGTTAGACTGAGCCTGTCGTGCAGCTTGTGTGTCTCCTGCCTGATCTAGGGGTGGTCCTCTCAGTTCTGTGGGAGTAAGGGGACAGGCGCGGAGTGTGTGAGGGAGGAGCAGGGACACAACAGAACCCCTCGCGAGCGCTGGCACGGACGCACGTCCCTGTATTTTCACTCTCGGGATCTTTGGACGAAGACGTGTGGCCTTGACCCTGCACCCCCTGCTCTCTGAGCCCTCCCGCCGAGCCCAGGCTGAGGCGGCTTCCGGCCTCATCAGCACAGGGTCAGGGGTTTGGACCCGAGAGCTGTAGGTAGTGTGTGACATCCGAGTACGTTCTCCCAGCCAGGCCGTGGGTTAGGCCTGCACGGCGGGGCCCGGACGCGGGAGCGGTCCTTGACGTTCTGCCTCCGCCGGGTTTTTATCTGCGGGGCTGAAGTGAGCCCTGCGCCCCCGCACACGCCACCCCACAGCCGAGGGGGGGGGCCCTCGCTGCCTGTGCGGAAAGTCCCACTGGGACCTAGCCTGCGGCTGCTCCAGTCTGAGACAGAATGTGAACATTTACAACAAACGAGTTTGATGCCTCATTTTCTTAATTTAGAGGCATATTTTAATCAGGTTAAATCTTCGTTTATATGTGTGTCTGTCGCAGTGTATTAAGCTGTTAAAGGATGTCTCCTCGTCATCCTGTGAAATCCCTCTCACCGCATTTCCAAATGTAGGAAAGAAGTTAGAGTCTGTGCAGAAAACATGAGCTAATTGCTGCTCCCCCTGGTGGCGGGATGCCGCACAGGCCTCTGGGGGGAGCTACACCTGCAGCCTCTGGGGACCGGGACTGAGCTCTCCCCAGACCTCGAGGCCAGGCCCCGGGGAACTGTCTGCCGGAAGGTGGGGGCCACGTCGAATGTTAGAATAGAGACCAGGTGGGGCTGAGCCACAGAGCGGTGGTTGGTGTCATGAGCCGAGAAAAATACGTGCTTGGAGAAAACACATAGCAGAGGAAAGCTGGCAGACAGAGCCAGGCTGGTGATAGTATCTGTTTCCCCTTCAGAATCGTTAAGAAACTACTTCTTGACTGATGAGAAGCAGCAGTTAAGTTTTCCTCCAGACGGTTTTCCTGTGAAATTGGAATATGTCTTTTTGCATTTCTCTGTGTTTTATGCCAGCACGTGTGTGTGGGGGGGGGGGGAGTGTGTGTGTGTCTGTATGTGATTGCACAAATCCATCCCTTATTCCTGTTTTATGTCCCCTTCTTGGGTGTGAAAATGCTCTTTTCTTTCATGAGATAACAGTGGTCACATGTGGAACTATTTCATTGTCTTTCCTTTTTTTAAATCCTTCCTGGGGAAATTAAGGCGACAGCAACCTTATGTTCATGCCCAAAACATTTTCAGGAATTGTTCCCAGGCCTGGAGCGTTCTGAAGGCTGGTTGGAAACCGCCATCCTGGAAAAGAGGCCTTCCACCGGCAGCCTGGTTTCCGCCCCCAGTTCCCTGGGTCCCCCCGGGCCTTTCCTGCCCCTCAGCCCCTTGCCCGTCAAGCAGTCTCCACCCACCTGTCATCTGTCCCCATTGATTGTCCTCCCCCCATGATTTTTCTGATACTTTCATGGGGAAAAAAATGACAGTTTTTTTTGTTAACAAGCAACACTGACTTCAGTATGTGAAACAAGTAGGAGCACAAGCGTTTTGACTGAAAGCGGCATGGTGATGGGTGCCGCAGGGCCCTGGCCTTCCCTGGGTCCCCGCTGAGCGCAGGGGACGCTGCGCACCCCTGCAGGGACTCGACCCTCCCCCGTGTGGAAGGCGCCCCCTGCAGTTGGGCCGCACCTGACCTTAGGCCTCGGGTAGTCATTTGTCAGGTGCACACAAGGCCACCCCACCACCGCCGGAAGTTGAAGATAAAATGCGGGATACCCCAGTTCAGCGGAGTCTGCGTTTTTAGTGTTTTCTCTTTCTGCTCCTAGAACACTGACTCCTTCCGAGGGTGACTTACCCCCCCAACCCCGGGTGGGCATTTGGCAACATCTAGAGACATTTATGTTGTCAGAACTGTGGAGGAGGGGGAACTACTGGCATCTAGTGGGCAGAGGTCAAGAATGCCACCCCGGGGCTTCCCTGGTGGCGCAGTGGTTGAGAATCTGCCTGCCAATGCAGGGGACACGGGTTTGAGCCCTGGTCTGGGAAGATCCCACATGCCGCGGAGCAACTAGGCCCGTGAACCACAGTTACTGAGCCTGCGCGTCTGGAGCCTGTGCTCCGCAAAAAGAGAGGCCGCGATAATGAGAGGTCCGCGCACCGCGATGAAGAGTGGCCCCCACTTGCGGCAACTAGAGAAAGCCCTCGCACAGAAACGAAGACCCAACACAGCCATAAATAAATAAATAAATAAATAAAAATTGTATAACTTTAAAAAAAAAAAAAAAAAGAATGCCACCCCACGTCCTACAGCACACGGGGCGCCCCTGCGGCAGAAGGACCCAGCCCCGGATGCCAGAATCCCAGGCGGAGAGACCTTTCCTGGAGGCCGCGAGATACTGGGGGTGGGATGCAGAATGGGGTTCACGTCTGTGAAGCCCAAGATCTGTGATAGGAGGTATTCACAGCATTTCAAGTAGCTTTATGTATGTTTAGGTGTTTATATATTTTTGTATTAAGTATTACATTTTTATATTAAAATATACACCTGTATATGCTTATATGCCTAGAAGAATTCTGAAAGGATGTACACAAAAATGCTCTTTCTGAGTGATAAGTTTATGGGTAATTTCTGTTTCCTTTGTACCGTTCTGTGTTGTGATTTTTAAAAAATGGTGAGCTGGTTTTACTTTATAAAGCCACTTGCCTTTTCTGGGAGGAATTTGGGGCTGGAGCCTAAGTGAAGCTGGCCTGTTTCTGCCCCAGGTGGCCTGGGCCTCTCCAACACCATGTACGCGCGGCTGGGGGAGATCATCAGCCTGGATAGCTCCATCGCCGTGACGCTGGCAGCACACCAGGCCATCGGCCTCAAGGTCAGGGGTCTGGGTTTCCGCGGCGGCGAGGGGGCGGCCGGCTCAGCGTCTCGGAGGAAGGCCCGCTGTCCTGCAGCCTCGCTGTACCGTGCTCAGTGCCCTTCGGTGGCCCTGTCCTTCCTTTTGAAACCTCCTCCTGCCCCATCGCCTCTGACCCATCCTTCCAGGCCCAGGTCAGATGCCACTGCCTCCACGGAGCCTGCCTTCACCACAGGCTGGAGGTGACCGCACCTCTTGATTGGCTCCCTCGGGGCCTGAGCGTGTTCCCCCTGCTGTTGGCACCGGTCCTCCTACTCCGCTGGGCTTGGCGTCTTTCAGGGCAGGGCCAGGGGCCCACAGCTCATTCCTTGGGCGGTTCTTGCTCAGCATAGAAACCGAGGGGGCTGAGTGCACAGCAGGCTTGGCGCCCGGGCGTGGCGCTGCCCAAGCACCAGCTGTGGCTCCAGCCACCCGGCCCCGGCCACCCTGCCAGGAAGTGGAGGAGCTGCCGGAAAGACTGAGGCCCTCCCTGGAGCTGTGCCCGGCCACCCTGGACTGTGCGCCTGGGGGGTCTCCCTGGCAGCCCAGCTCCCCAGACCCCCCAACAGCTCCCCATTTTTTACTGCGGCTGCCAGCTCTTGCGTGAAGGAAGCATGTTCCAGAAGGGGCCGCGTTCTGCAAGCACGCTTCACACACTTCTCTCTTGCCGCCGCTGAAAGCAGCCCATGTGTGTTGCCAGGGCATCATCTTGGCCGGCAGCGAGGAACAGAAGGCCAGGTACCTGCCCAGGCTGGCGTCCGGGGAGCACGTGGCCGCCTTCTGCCTGACGGAGCCCGCCAGGTCAGCCCTGCGCGCCACTCACGGCTTCAGGGTCCAGGGGCTCTTACGGAAGCTGGGCGGCTGCTTCTGCCCTCCCTGAAGACTTCCCGGGAGTCCAGTCCACAGCTTTTCTCACCCATTCACTTCATGCTCTCTTATCTTTACCTTCCTTCTCTTTCCTGGTGACCTTTACAAGTGAGATAACATGGCTGACAGCACCTGTCATTTTTTTTGTGCTTTGCAGCCTCCTTATATACAGTAATGCATTCAGGCTTCACAGCGACTTTTAGAGTATGAAGGGCGGGTGGTATTGTCCCCACTTTACAGACTGTGAACTGAGGTTCAGTGAGATGGGGTGATGAGCCCCGAGTCTCACAGCTGCCGTGACGGCAAGTCCGTTATCCAGCCCCTTTCGGTCCTGCTTCCCCCACCTGGGGACCTGGGTCCCCTGCACTCGCCTTGCGGGAGCTTAGAGCCTGTGTGAGCCGGCATTTCCGTGTTTAGACCTCCCAACGTTGTCACTGCCGCCTTTTCTCCCGATGTGACAGCAGGGTTGGCCAAATCCACCTCGCCACCTGTGTTCATAGATGAAGTTCTACTGGAACATGCTCGTCTGTCTACAGATTGTCTGTGGCCGCAAAGCTGAATATATCTATCAGCTGGCCCTTTGTGTTCCGTGGGGCCCGAAAACCGCTCTTCTCTGTCTCCAGCGTTACCCTCAACCGCATGTTTCTGTCCCCGCAGTGGGAGCGATGCCGCCTCCATCCGGACCAGGGCCACGTTAAGTGAAGATAAGAAACACTACGTCCTCCACGGCTCCAAGGTACAGCTGCGTGGCCTCCGTGGCCGTCCTGACCTTCACCACCGCGCACTGACCACTTCCCGTGCTCCAGGGCTCACAAAGGGCAGGCACATCACCCCTTAACTGTCATCCTCGGGTGATGCGCCTCCTTTTTTGGAAGAAGAAACGGTGGCTCAGAGAGGTTACGTGACCCGCCACCATACCGTCCGCTTAGTGGCAGGCTGGGAACCAAGGTGCCCTGGCTCCTGAGCCTGCAGGCCTCTGTAGAGCTGCCCACCTCCCTGAGCTGCTCTCGTGTGGCCGTTCTTTTAACTTTTTATTACACGGAATTTGAAACACAAAAGTTTAAGTGTCGTGAACGTCCACCCCCGTCTCCCGGTTTCAGTGCTGCTTCCTCCGTCACACTGCAGTTCTGGATGGCAGCCGTGACAAGCTCAGTGCATCTCTGCAGGACGGGCCTGAGAAAGTCACGGCGTACACTTAAACCTTGATCATTTCTTACTATCTGCTTAACGTTCAGACTTCCCTGATTGTCTCATACTTCTTTTTTACAAACAAGTTGCTTGAATTAAGATCCAAATAAGTTCTATATGGAGCAGTTTGTTGAGAAGTCTGTTCCCCCTCTCCCTACCTGTCCCCTCCCTCCCCTCCTCCCTTCCTCCCCTCCTTCCCCTCCCTTCCCTCTCTTCCTCCTTCCCCCTCCCCTCCCCTCTCCCCTCCCCCCTCCCCCTCCCCCTTTCCCTCACTCCTTTCTGCCTCCCTCCCACCCCCAGCTGTTCCATGCTGAGTCGGAGCTGCTTGACACACACACAGACACACGTGCAGGGCCACCTGTGTCTCCTGGGGAAATCCGTGCTCTGGGGATGCTGGGTTGAGCCCGTCCTGGCCTGAGCTGTGATGGGCAGCTGGTGCTGAGGGTGGCCAGTTTGTAGTAGTTTGGTTTTCTCTGGAGCCCTTTTGCTTTCTCTCCTCAGGTCTGGATCACCAATGGAGGACTGGCCAGTGTTTTTACTGTGTTTGCAAAGACAGAGGTTGTTGATTCTAATGGCTCAGTAAAGGACAAGGTCACAGCGTTCATAGTAGAGAGAGACTTTGGTGGAGTCACCAGCGGGAAACCTGAGGATAAGTTAGGCATCCGAGGCTCCAACAGTGAGTGGCACGTGCATGCATGTGTGTGTATGAGAGAGAGAGAGACAAGGTGAGATTTTATCTTGTTAAAAAGATATCAAACATCAAGATAACGTGAGACCTAAGTAGTTTTGTTTCCACCCGAGCATTTGGCAAAATCTCTCCGCACATCGGGCAGTGATGCCTTCAAGGTGAGGTTGTCGCCACCTCGTGGCGCTCAGCCTTGGAGGGAGGTGGTGCTGGGGGGTCCTGGGTCAGTGTTGCAGTACAGCAGACCCCCATCTTTCCAGCCTGGGACTCCTCCTTCCTCCCTTCTCCCTCCTCCCCACCCAGGCCTGGTTGGCACTCAGTTCACTCGAGGCTGGTGTCCTGTAAGTGGCCCTCGGCCCACCTGGAGCTGCCCTGCCATCCTCACGAGGCTCAGCCTCTTGGGTCCCTTAGCTCGGACTGTGGAGGGTCTGAATGAATGAGCGAGTGAGTGAGTGAACCACGTCCCCTGAGTGGAGGTCGGGGATAGAGCGCTTCGTCCCCCTCAGCTGAGGTCCTGGATGTCGTGTGTTCCAGCCTGCGAGGTCCACTTTGAGAACACCAGGGTGCCCGTGGGAAACGTCCTCGGAGAAGTTGGAGGCGGCTTTAAGGTGTGTTGCCCTGCGTGTGCTGACCTTTGTTGCAGTCTCGTGTGCGTTGGCCCAGCTTCCCGTTACCTCCCTGCTGGCAGTGTGCTGGGCTGGGCTGGGCTGGCCGGGCAGCCATGCAAGGCTCTCTGCAGGGAGGTCAGCAGAGCGGAGAGAAGTCAGCCCTGGGAGGCAGGGGTGCAGCAGCGCTTGGTCTCACCCTCCCTCACGTAGGGGTAAGAGTCCTCCCCCAGCCAGTGGAGAGAGCAGCCCAGTGGCCCTGCAAAGCTCAGAATGTACAGCCCTGGGTCCCGAGTGCTTACCCTGATTTTTTTTTCTTAGAGTAAGAGTATTTTTTTTAATAACAGGTAATTCACATGACAAAATTTACCATTTTCAAATGAATGCTTTGTTGGTTTTTAGTATATTCACTGTGCTTGTGCAACCATCTCCATGGTCTAATTCTAGAACGTTTCCATCACCCCAGCAAGACAGGCCATACTTTCTCATTTCCCCTCTCCCAGCCCTCGGCTGTCACTGTTTTACTTTCTGCTTCTGTGGATCTGCCTGTTTTGTTTGTTTGTTTGTTTATAAATTTATTTTATTTTTGTTTTTGGCTGCATTGGGTCTTTGTTGCTGTGTGCAGGCTTTCTCTCGTTGCGGCGAGCGGGGGCTCCTCTTCGTTGTGGTGCACGGGCTTCTCATTGCGGTGGCTTCTCTTGTTGCGGAGCACAGGCTCTAGGCGTGCGGGCTTCAGTAGTTGTGGCACGTGGGTTCAGTAGTTGTGGCTTGCGGGCTGTAGAGCACAGGCTCACTAGTTGTGGCACACGGGCTTCGTTGCTTCACTGTATGTGGGATCTTCCCGGACCAGGGCTTGAACTTGTGTCCCCTGCATTGGCAGGCGGATTCGTAACCACTGCGCCACCAGGGAAGCCCCATCTGCCTATTTTGAATGTTTCATTTAGATGGAATCCATGTGTGGTCCTACTTCTATGGCTTCTTTCACGCTGCATAATGTTTTCAAGGTTTATCCAAGTCTAGCAGGTGTCACTCCTTCTTATAGCTGAGTAACGTTCCATCATGTGCAGGGACCACGTTTTGTCCATCTGTCATCAGCTGATGGACATTTGGGTTGTTTCAATTTTTGGCCATTTGAATAATGCTGCTGTGAACACTCATGTGCACATTTTTGTGTGAATGCTGTTTTCCATTCCTTTGGGTGCACACCTGGAAGAAATGGAGGGTCAAATGGTGACTGTATGTTTAGCTTTTTGAGGAACCGCCAAACTCTTTTCCACAACAGCTGCACTGTTTCACATTCCCACCAGCAGTGCGTTAGGGTTCCAGTTGCTCCGCATCCTTGTCAATATGTGTGATCGTCCATTTTTAAAATTACAGCCATCCTCGTGGGTGTGAAGTGTATCTCGTTGTGGTTTGATTTGCATTTCCCTGATGATTAGTCGTGTTGAGCATCTTTTTGTGCGCTTATTGGCTGTTTATCTCCTTTGTTTTTTTGGTTTTTTATTTTATTTTATTGGGTTGGCCAAAAAGTTCGTTCGGCGTTTTCCGTAAGATGGCTCTAGTAGCATTTAGTTGTCTTTAATTTCATTGGAAACAATTTTGCTAGATTGTATTTTGACAGCTGTCATATCAGCATGCATTTTTTAAAAAACTTATCAAAACTGGTGAATTTTTGTGTAGCCATTTTAATATTGAAGGTGGAAGGAAAAAAAGCAACGTTTTGGGCATATTATGCTTCATTATTTCAGGAAAGGTAAAAACGCAACTGAAACACAAAAAAATATTTGTGCAGTGTATGGAGAAGGTGCTGTGACTGATCGAACGTTGTCAAAAGTGGTCTGCGAAGTTTGTGCTGGAGGTTTCTTGCTGGACGCTGCTCCATGGTCAGGTAGACCAGTTGAAGTTGATGGATATCAAATCGAGACAGTAATTGAGAACAATCAACGTTATACCATGCAGGAGATAGCCGACCTACTCAAAATACCCAAATCAAATGTTGAAAATCATTTGCACCAGCTTGGTTATCTTAATCACTTTGATGTTTGGGGTCCACGTAAGTTAAGTGAAAAAAACCTTCTTGGCCATATTTCCACATGTGATTCGCTACTGGAACGTAATGAAAACATTCCATTTTCAAAACAAATTGTGACCGGCAATGAAAAGTGGATACTGTACAATAATGTGGAACGGAAGAGATTGTGGGGCAAGCAAAATGGACCACCACCAACCACACCAAAGGCTGGTCTTCATCCCAAGAAGATGATGTTGTATATATGGTGGGATTGGAAGGGAGTACTCTATTATGAGCTCCTTCCGGGAAACCAAATGATTAAATCCAACAAGTACTGTTCCCAGTTAGACCAACTGAAAGCAGCACTCGAAGAAAAGCATCTGGAATTAATCAATAGAAAATGCATAATCTTCCATCAGAATAACACAAGACCGCATGTTTCTTTGATGACCAGGCAAAAACTGTTACAGCTTGGCTGGGAAGTTCTGATTCATCCACCATATTCACCAGGCATTGCACCTTCGGATTTCCATTTATTTTGGTCTTTACAAAATTCTCTTACTGGGAAAAATTTCAATTCCCTGGAAGACTGTAAAAGGTACCTGGAACAGTTCTTTGCTCAAAAAGATAAAAAGTTTTGCGAAGATGGAATTATGAAGTTGCCTGAAAAATGGCGGAAGGTCGTGGAACAAAACGGTGAATATGTTGTTCAATAAAGTTCTTGCTGAAAATGAAAAATGTGTCTTTTATTTTAACTTAAAAACTGAAGTCAGTTTTTGGCCAACCCAATATTTTATTGAAGTATAGTTAATTTACAATGTTGTGCCATTGTCTGCTGTACAGCAAAGTAACTGTTAATACACATACAGACATTCTTTTAATACTCTTCTTCATTATGGTTTGTCACAGGATACTGAATATAGTTCCCTGTGCTATACAGTAAGACCTTGTTATTTATCCATTCTATATATAATAGTTTACATCTGCTAGTCCCACACTCCCAATCCTTTTCTCCCCCTCCCCTCTCCCCCTTAGCAACCACAAGTCTGTTTTCTATGTCTGTGAGTCTGTTTCCGTTTTATAGATACGTTCATTTGTGCCGTGTTTTAGATTACACATATAAGTGATATCAGATGGTATTTGTCTTCCTCTTTCTGACTTACTTCAGATAATAAGTCTTTCTGACTTTATGATAATCTCTTGTTGCACCCATGTCACTGCAAATGGCATTATTTCATTCTTTTTTATGGCTGAGTAATATTCCATTGTATATATGTACCACATCTTCTTTATCCATTCATCTGTCAGTGGACATTAAGGTTGTTTCCATGGGCTGTTTATCTCCTTTGAAGAAATATTTTTCCAAATCCTTTGCCCGTCTTTAAATTGGGCTATTTGTCTTTATATTGCTGCTCTGCCCTAATTACTGGGTGGCCTGGGTAAGTGTCTTCACAGCGGGGAGCTGCCCCCACCTTGGCTGTGAACAGGGATCAAAGCAGGACCTCCCTGGCCACCTGGGCGTTACAGGAATCACCCAAGGGCCGTCAGCCAGGGCTCCAGCCACTGCTGCCCGGGAAGTGTGGAGCAGAGGGTAGGGGAGGTGGAGGGCACAAGAGGGGCATCCGTGTGCAGATGTCACACAGATGAGGGAACACGTGGGTCCCCCAAAGCCCATCCCAGGGGAGTTGCCATTCACTGTTCACACTTTTTTGTTTACCTATTTTATTTTTTTATTATTTTATTTTTTTGAATTTTATTTTATTTTTTTACACACCAGGTTCTTATTAGTTATCCATTTTAGTAGTATATATTAGTATATATGTCAATCCCAATCTCCCAATTCATCACACCACCACCTCCCACCCCCTGGCGCTTTCCCCCCTTGGTGTCCATACGTTTGTTCTCTACATCTGTGTCTCAATTTCTGTCCTGCAAACTGGTTCATCTGTACCATTTTTCTAGGTTCCATATATATGCGTTAATACATGATATTTCTTTTTCTCTTTCTGACTTACTTCACTCTGTATGACAACCTCTAGATCCGTCCACATCTCTACAAATGACCCAGTTTCGTTCTTTTTATAGCTGAGTAATATTCCATTGTATATATGTACCACAACTTCTTTATCCATTTGTCTGTCGATGGGCATTTAGGTTGCTTCCATGTCCTGGCTATTGTAAATAGTGCTGCAGTGAACACTGAGGTGCATGTGTCTTTTTGAATTACGGTTTTCTCTGGGTATATGCCCAAAAGTGGGATTGCTGGGTCATATGGTAATTCTATTTTTAGTTTTTTAAGCAACCTCCATACTGTCCTCCATAGTGGCTGTATCAATTTACATTCCCACCAACAGTGCAAGAGGGTTCCCTTTTCTCCACACCCTCTCCAGCATTTGTTGTTTGTAGATTTTCTGATGATGCCCATTCTGACTGGTGTGAAGTGATAACCTCATTGTAGTTTTGATTTGCATTTCTCTAATAATTAGTGATATTGAGCAGCTTTTCATGTGCTTCTTGGCCATCTGTATGTCTTCTTTGGAGAAATGTCTATTTAGGTCTTCTGCCCACTTTTGGATTGGGTTGTTTGTTTTTTTAATATTGAGTTGCGTGGGCTGTTTGTATATTTTGGAGATTAATCCTTTGTCCGTTGATTTGTTTGCAAATATTTTCTCCCATTCTGAGGGTTGTCTTTTCATCTTGTTTGTAGTTTCCTTTGCTTTGCAAAAGCTTTGAATTTTCATTAGGTCCCATTTGTTTATTTTTGTTTTTATTTTCATTACTCTAGGAGATGGATCAAAAAAGATCTTGCTGAGATTTATGGCAAAGAGTGTTCTTCCTACGTTTTCCTCTTAGAGTTTTATAGTGTCCGGTCTTACATTTAGGTCTCTAATCCATTTTGAGTTTATTTTTGTGTATGGTGTTAGGGAGTGTTCTAATTTCATTCTTTTACATGTAGCTGTCCAGTTTTCCCAGCACCACTTATTGAAGAGACTGTCTTTTCTCCATTGTATATCCTTGCCTCCTTTGTCGTAGATTAGTTGACCATAGGTGTGTGGGTTTATCTCTGGGCTTTCTATCCTGTTCCGTTGATCTATATTTCTGTTTTTGTGCCAGTACCATATTGTCTTGATTACTGTAGCTTTGTAGTATAGTCTGAAGTCAGGGAGTGTGATTCCTCCAGCTCTGTTTTTTTCCCTCAAGACTGCTTTGGCTACTCGGGGTCTTTTGTCTCTCCATACAAATTTTAAGATTTTTTTTTGTCCTAGTTCTGTAAAAAAATGCCACTGGTAATTTGATAGGGATTGCATTGAATCTGTAGATTGCTTTGGGTAGTATAGTCATTTTCACAATATTGATTCTTCCAATCCAAGAACATGGTATATCTCTCCATCTGTTGGTATCATCTTTAATTTCTTTCATCAGTGTCTTATAGTTTTCTGCATACAGGTCTTTTGTCTCCCTAGGTAGGTTTATTCCTAGGTATTTTATTCTTTTTGTTGCAGTGGTAAATGGGAGAGTTTCCTTAATTTCTCTTTCAGATTTTTCATCATTAGTGTATAGAAATGCAAGAGATTTCTGTACATTAATTTTGTATCCTGCAACTTTACCAAATTCATTGATTAGCTCTAGTAGTTTTCTGGTGGCATCTTTAGGATTCTATACGTATAGTATCATGTCATCTGCAAACAGTGACAGTTTTACTTCTTCTTTTCCAATTTGTATTCCTTTTATTTCTTTTTCTTCTCTGATTGCCATGGCTAGGACTTCCAAAACTATGTTGAATAATAGTGGTGAGAGTGGACTTCCTTGTCTTGTTCCTGATCTTAGAGGGAATGCTTTCAGCTTTTCCACCATTGAGAATGATGTTTGCTGTGGGTTTGTCGTATATGGCCTTTATTATGTTGATGTAGGTTCCCTCTGTGCCCACTTTCTGGAGAGTTTTTATCATACATCAGTGTCAAATTTTGTCAAAAGCTTTTTCTGCATCTATTGAGATGATCGTATGGTTTTTCTTTTTCAATTTGTTAATATGGTGTATCACATTGATTGATTTGCATATATTGAAGAATCCTTGCATCCCTGGGATAAATCCCAGTTGATCATTGTGTATGATCCTCTTAATGTGTTATTGGATTCTGTTTGCTAGTATTTTGTTGAGGATTTTTGCATCTATATTCATCAGTGATATTGGACTGTTATTTTCTTTTTTTGTAGTATCTTTGTCTGGTTTTTGGTATCAGGGTGGCCTCATAGAATGAGTTTGGGAGTGTTCCTTCCTCTGCAATTTTTGGAAGAGTTTGAGAAGGATGGGGGTTAGCTCTTCTCTGAATGCTTGATAGAATTCACCTGTGAAGCCATCTGGTCCTGGACTTTTGTTTGTTGGAAGATTTTTAATCACAGTTTCAATTTCATTACTTGTGATTGGTCTGTTCATATTTTCTGTTTCTTCCTGGTTCAGTCTTGGAAGGTTATACCTTTCTAAGAATTTGTCCATTTCTTCCAGGTTGTCCATTTTATTGGCATAGAGTTGCTTGTAGTAGTCTCTTAGGATGCTTTGTATTTCTGCGGTGTCTGTTGTAACTTCTCCTTTTTCATTTCTGATTTTATTGATTTGAGTCTTCTCCCTCTTTTTCTTGATGAGTCTGGCTAATGGTTTATCAATTTTGTTTATCTTCTCCAAGAACCAGCTTTTACTTTTATTGATCTTTGCAATTGTTTTCTTTGTTTCTATTTATTTCTGCTCTGATCTTTATGATTTCTTTCCTTCTACTAACTTTGGGTTTTGTTTGTTCTTCTTTCTCTAGGTCCTTTAGGTGTAAGGTTAGATTGTTTATTTGAGAGTTTTCTTGTTTCTTGAGGTAGGCTTGTATAGCTATAAACTTCCCTTTTAGAACTGCTTTTGCTGCATCCCATAGGTTGTAGATCATTGTGTTTTCATTGTCATTTGTCTCTAGGTATTTTTGATTTCTTCTTTGATTTCTTCAGTGATCTCTTGGTTATTTAGTAACGTATTGTTTAGCCTCCATGTGTTTGTTTGTTTTACGTTTTTCTTCCTGTAATTTATTTCTGATCTCATAGTGTTGTGGTCAGAAAACATGCTTGATATGATTTCAATTTTCTTCAATTTACTGAGGCTTGATTTGTGACCGAAGATGTGATCTATCCTGGAGAATGTTCCGTGTGCACTTGAGAAGAAAGTGTAATCTGCTGTTTTTGGATGGAATGGCCTATAAATATCAATTAAACCTCTCTGGTCTATTGTGTCATTTAAAGCTTGTGATTCCTTATTAATTTTCTGTCTGGATGATCTGTCCATTGGTGTAAGTGAGGCATTGAAGTCCCCCACTATTATTGTGTTACTGTCGATTTCCTCTTTTATAGCTGTTAGCAGTTGCCTTATGTATTGAGGTGCTCCTATGTTGGGCGCATATATAACTGTTATATCTTCTTCTTGGATTGATCCCTTGAGCATTATGTAGTGTCTTTCCTTTTCTAACATTCTTTATTTTAAAGTCTATTTTATCTGATACGAGTATTGCTACTCCAGCTTTCTTTTGATTTCCATTTGCATGGAATATCTTTTTCCGTCCCCTCACTTTCAGTCTGTATGTGTCCCTAGGTCTGAAGTGGGTCTCTTGTAGACAGCATATATATGGGTCTTGTGTTTGTATCCATTCAGCGAGCCTGTGTCTTTTGGTTGGAGCATTTAATCCATTCACGTTTGAGGTAATTATCGATAGGTATGTTCCCATCACCATTTTCTTAATTGTTTTGGGTTTGTTTTTGTAGGTCCTTTTCTTCTCTTGTGTTTCCCACTTAGAGAAGTTCCTTTAGCATTTGTTGTAGAGCTGGTTTGGTGGTGCTGAATTCTCTGAGCTTTTGCTTGTCTGTAAAGCTTTTGATTTCTCCCTCGAATCTGAATGAGATCCTTGCCGGGTAGAGTAATCTTGGTTGTAGGTTCTTCCCTTTCATCACTTTAAATATGTCATGCCCACTCCCTTCTGGCTTGTAGAGTTTCTGCTGAGAAATCAGCTGTTAACCTTATGGGAGTTCCCTTGTATGTTATTTGTCATTTTTCCCTTGCTGCTTTCAGTAATTTTTCTTTGCCAATTTGATTACTGTGTGTCTCGGCGTGTTTCTCCTTGGGTTTATCTTGTATACGACTCTCTGAGCTTCCTGGACTTGGGTGGCTATTTCCTTTCCCATGTTAGGGAAGTTTTTGACTATAGTCTCTTCAAATATTTTCTGTGGTCCTTTCTCTCTCTCTTCTCCTTCTGGGACCCCTATAATGCGAATGTTCTTGCATTTAATGTTGTCCCAGAGGTCTCTTAGGCTGTCTTCATTTCTTTTCATTCTTTTTTCTTTAGTCTGTTCCACAGCAGTGAATTCCACCATTCTGTCTTCCAGGTCACTTATCTGTTCTTCTGCCTCAGTTATTCTGCTATTGATTCCTTCTAGTGTAGTTTTCATTTCAGTTATTGTATTGTTCATCTCTGTTTGTTTGTTCTTTAATTCTTCTAGATCTTTGTTAAACGTTTCTTGCATCTTCTCGATCTTTGCCTCCATTCTTTTAACGAGGTCGTGAATCATCTTCGCTATCATCATTCTGAATTCTTTTTCTGGAATGTTGCCTGTCTCCACTTCATTTAGTTGTTTTTCTGGGGTTTTATCTTGTTCCTTCATCTGGTACGTAACCCTCTGCCTTTTCATCTTGTCTATCTTTCTGTGAATGTGGTTTTTGTTCCACAGGCTGCAGGATTGTAGTTCTTGCTTCTGCTGTCTCCACTGTTCACACTTCTGGTGCTTGTCTTTCTACATCTTTTTAAAGAGTTTACATTGCTGAAATATTTCTGCGTGTGTGTGTGTGTGTAAGAGGTGATAACTGGCATTTTTCACTTATCAACAAGCCCTCATAGTCTTTTCATGCTAGGGAATGTGATTTGCTGAGGTTCAGAACCACACAGCATTTCCTCATGTGGTGACGCCACACTCACTGTCCCTGGGTCTCCAGGATCGAGCATTTAGCGCAGTTTCCCTTCTTCCCCACTCGGGACTGCGGTGCATGGCATGTATCCTTATACATGTCTTGCACACTTCTCTCATTATCTCCTGAGTTTAAATACCAGTCAGGTTTCTGGGTCAGAGGGCGTGGTCATTTTTAAGTTCTTGGTCCATGTTGCCGTGTCGCCTGCTGGACGGTTGGACTGTGTGTGAGGTCTTTGCCCAGTCCTTCCCAACACTGCATTAAAACGTTTGTTTCCATTGTGTTGGGTGAGAAGTGATGGTTTTAGTATGCAGAAGAAAAACAGATCGCTAAAGCCCTGTCTCGTGATGAGTGCGATTGCCTGGCAGTCAGCGTCAACACTGAAAAGCGCAACACGCTAGGGCGATCCCATCGATGGCGGGTAGGGTGACCACAGGCCCGGGGAACGCCGATGCCGCGTGAGGTCAGGTAGGAGGTTCATCGGGGCACAGAGGCGGTCAGCGACGGGGGCTGCGGGGACGGCCGTGTCTCGTACCTGGAGTGTAGGTGTGGGAGGGGACTGCTCTGCGGCAGGAAGGTGACCACGCAGCACGGTCAGGCCTGGGTAGGAGGGACCGCCTGGGCTCATGAGCCCTTTCCGGTGAGGCCAAGCCTGCCAGGCCTTCCACCCTCCTGGGGCCTGGGGCCTGGCGTCCAGTCCTCTCCTCCTCTTGTTCTTGTAAGTGAAGCTGAGAATCGACCACGAAGGGGCTGTGAAGTAAGTTTGTTCATGAAACTGTGAGCTGGCCTTTGAGAACCAGTCTGGGAAAAGGGACCAAAGGTGGGGAGTTCAGTTCCTGCTCAGTCCTGGCAGGTGGAGCAGGACCGGTGCCCCCCCTCCTCGTCCCCCCTCCATGTCCTGAGACACAGGGAGTCTGACATTACAGGCCACAGGCCAGAGCAGGAGGCACAACAGGCCACACTGCGCTGCGACCTAGCTGAGCCCCAGCTCCTGGCCATGCCCACCGAGGTGCCCACCCGCCTCGGCCTCGCCTGTCAGGACCAGTGCTGCCTGCCCAGTGGCTGGAGCAGGTGTTTCCCGTCTCCCCAGCCCCACAGGATCTGTTCTCAGAGCCTCCCTTCAGGTTATTGAGCAAGTAATCATAAATTTAAACTCAGAGGCACGTTTGGTTAGTCCCAGCCACGCAGGCGAGCAGTCAGTACGAGCAGTGCCACGTGTGAAGCTGAGTCCCAGGCTGCTTGCTGCCCCCAGACCCCGGCCCTGCCTTGAGGCCTCCTCCCTGGGCCTCGCAGGCTTGAGCAGAGGTGGGCAGGTCACAGCGTCCTCTAGGAGCCTCGTGCTGGTGGCCACGCGTCCACCGTGTGCCTGGGATGCCCCTTCTCCCCTGCTGCCTGGGTGGCTGTGGCCTCTAGGTCGCTTTAGGTCTGTAAGGGGCTGCCTCCCCAAGCCCGGCTAGTCTGGTACTTGGGAAGCAGTGTGTGTGCTTGCCGTCGGCTTTAGGTAGAAAGTTGGGGTCGGAAGAGAGGAGTGAAGCTGACAGAACTCCTTAGCTAGGGTCATTACTGTAGGCACCGGGGGAGGAGGAGCCCGTCACGTCCGTGCGAGGGGCTGGCTCAGTGCAGGGTGCACGTCAGGCGGGTGCTTGCTCTGTCTGTGACTGGTCACCACTTGGAACCTCCGGCTCTTCTTCTGTGAAAGGAGGACCCTGACACTGACGCGTTGCTGGGAAAGTGAGGAGTTGGCAGTGGGTACCCAGCCAGTCTTAGTTTCTGCTCCCCTCCCCTGAGGCCGAGGGAAGTGGCCACTTCCTTTGGAATAAGCGTGTCCCATTTCTTTTTTTTGGTGGGGGGGGGGTGCCTGCGGGGATGTTTGTGAGAGCATCTCCATGACAGATCACCTGGTTTTGAGGCCGTGGGACTGTGTTCTCTCCCGGCCCAGGGAGGGTTGGCAGGATGATTAATTCCATCCGCATGCTGCCTGTTGTCTGGTAAAAGCAGAGAAGCCCTGTTGCGGTCTGTCCCCTTCAGCCCTCTAGGGCCCTCAGCTCTCCCAGCTGGGCACGGAGGGAGTGGCCCGCGCTGAGCCCTCCTCTCTCTGCAGGTGGCCATGAACATCCTCAACAGCGGGCGGTTCAGCATGGGCAGTGCCGTGGCCGGGATGCTCAAGACGCTGATCGGTGCGTAAGTCAGGGACGGCACCTTGCCTGCCCCCGCCTGCTCCCGCCTGCGCCCGCCTGCCCCTGCCTGCTCCGGCCCAGGGGCTCTGCCCCGTCCCTGGGCAGGCGGGCAGGCCAGCGCCGAGCCAGGCCACTGACAGCCGGTCCTGTCCAAGTCTAGGATCAGGGCTTCGACTTAGACTGAAGGGTGCACTGAGGCTGGCCCTGAAGGGCCGGTGTTGCGGTTTCAACACGCACGGGATGGGGGAGGCGGGGGACTTCCTGGTGGAGGTAGACGGGGGTGGCTGCTCTGGCCGCTGAGCGAGCACCTGAATGTGAGCTGGACACCGAGAAGCCTGCGCGCCGGTTCCCTGTGGATGGCTCTCCACAGTGGGTGAGCCGCGGGGTCAGAGTGGGGACCCTGGTCCCTCAGCCTTTCGATTGTCCCTTTCTTCTGGTACGCTCACTGAACCCTAGACTTCCCTTTGCCAGTGAAGGTAAAACAGCCTGATAGGGGCTTTGCAGGGCACAGAACGTCACTGCCATCTCTGCTCTGTGGCGGGGACCACAGGGACATGCGGGGCCCTGGCTGCGGCGCGGGCGTACCCGGGGCCCGCTCCCCACTGGGTGCCCAGGAAGCTCCTCGGAGTTCAGGGCAGAGTTCGTTTATAGACGAAGGGACGGCCGCTCAGAGCAGGGGGGTGATGTGCCCAAGACCGCACCCCCCATCCGACTGCAAGCTCAGGGCTCGCCCTCCTCTGCGAAGCTTCCCCCAGGGCCCTGCGCCCACCTGGACTCTGCTGCCTTGTCTGGAAAACTCCTCAGTGCAAGGGCTTCACTCTCGTGGTCAGTCTGTCCCCAGAGGATGTAGAGCCCCTGAGATCGCAAGGCCCAGAAATGGGGGGATGTGGGAGCCTGCGTACCCTGCGAGCCCACTGTGAGAGTGGGTCACGCATGGAGGTCTGTGGGGAGTGTTGGGAGAGCGCTGGCTGCAGGGAGGGGGCCGCCGTGGGCACGTGGGCGCCTGCAGGGCTGGCGCGGAAGCCACGGGCCACCCTCCTGCTGCCAGACGGACACGTGTGCCGGGTGTGAGCCTGCTTCTCCGTGCAGGGCGTCCCGTGGCCTTTGCCGTGTCTCTGAGGTCAATAGTGTTGATGAGGGCGGGGAGGCCTCGTGGCCCAGGCTTGGCTGGTAAGAGCGAGAGTTGGGTCTGGACGTGTCTGACTGGCCGCTGATCCTGCTCTGTCCCCCACCCTGGGTGCCACTCAGAGGGGACAGTCACTCCTGGACCCGGAGATGTTGGAAGGCGGGGCTCTCACTTTCAGGGTGTTGGTCTCAGCAGACCCGCTTCTCGTAGCTCCTGCCTGAGCGTTTGAAGGGTGGTGACGATAGACTGAGGAAATCATTTTAAGACAGCCGGAAAATTGTTCTTTGATAACTCTGCCCCTCTTCAGAAATGACCGCTGAGTACGCCTGCACAAGGAAACAGTTCAACAGGAACCTCAGCGAGTTTGGATTGATTCAGGTATGGAGGGTCCAGAGCACCGCATGGGCTGACTCTGCCTCGTGGGCACTGAAAGCGTGCTTGGGGGTCTGTACTGCCGACTCCTAGGCGGTGGTTCGGGGAGAAGATGAGCACGTGGCCCCTTTTACGAGTGCCAGGCCTTGGTGCTCTTGGGCACTGGGCGTGGTCTGAATTACCCTCTCTGCTGCTCGGCAGGTTTGGGTCTCAGTACAGGCAGATTCTTTCTTGATGGTGTATTTTCCTGAACGCTCCAGGAGAAGTTTGCCCTGATGGCTCAGAAGGCTTACGTGATGGAAAGCATGGCCTACCTCACTGCGGGGATGCTGGACCAGCCGGGCTTTCCTGATTGCTCCATCGAGGCCGCCGCGGTCAAGGTAACCCCACACGCAGCGTGCCTGCCGTCTTTCTCCTTAGTTTGTCACTGCTTAGGTATTTACGAGGTACCCACCGTGCCAGGCACCCCTGGGATGCAGCTGGGCAGAGCAGAGCAGCATAGCAGCAGCAGAGGGCAGTGCCCAGCTTACGGGAGGCCGGTGTCTCCCCGCATGGTTTGTGCCAGGCTGTCACCAGCTGACGGTGATCATAGCGAAAGAAGAGAATACAGACTGGGCACTGTAACTTCGTATCCGCCTAACAGAGCAGCTGGGCTTCCCTGGGAAGGACTGTGTTGTCCTGAGTCTGGTCTTCCTAAATTTTGGTGTCAGAACTTCCTTTTATGAAATATCTGGTTGAGGTAGATAGCACAGAGTTCCCCGTGCCTCTGTCTTGTTTTGGGGAGGGGGGTCATTTTTTGGCCACCAGTGAGACGTGACAGTCAGGGCTCCTACCTGGGTCACCTCGTCCCAAAGCCCACTTCTCCGCATGGGGCCTCCCACCCTGTCTGCAGCCACCTGGCCCCGAGGCAGAGGGTCCCCCTCCTGAAGGGGCTTTGGTGCTGACCTCGCCCGGGCCCGTGGCAGGTGTTCAGCTCCGAGGCCGCGTGGCAGTGCGTGAGCGAGGCGCTCCAGATCCTCGGGGGCTCGGGCTACATGAGGGACTACCCGTACGAGCGCATCCTGCGTGACAGCCGCATCCTGCTTATCTTCGAGGTGAGTGCGTCACCCCGCCCCGCTCCGCCGTGGACCCCAGAGCCTCGTGCAGCCTGGCTGAGAGAGGACGACTCCAGAACACCCGTGTGGTGAGGGCCTGGTGTCTCAGGAAGCAGCGCACTTGGCCTCGGGGGCAGAGAGGGCAGAGGAGTGGAGTGTGCCAGGCCCCGACGGGACCTTCCCTGCCGGCACCAGGGAAACGGAAGGAGCAGCGGCCGGTCCTGCTCGGCGGGGCTGGGGTGTGGGTGGGGCAGGGTGGGCAGGGCAGAGGGGCTGGGCGGGAAGGCCAGAGAGTAGCCAGCCGTGGAAGCCCATTTGGCTCTTACCGTGAGGGCCGAGAAGCGGTAACAAAGTTTGGAGCAGAGAATGGCTTGTTTGAGTTCACGTCGCTGGAAATGCCCCGAGCCCGCCCAGGGCGTGGGTTGCAGCGGTGCGGCCAGCGGCCGTGGAGGGAGGCCGGGCGGGACTTCAGGCTGGACGCAGGTGTGCAGAGGCTGGGCGCCCGGGCGGCTCCCCCTCGGGGGGGGAAGACCGCCTTGGCTGCTGGTGTTCCCTGTGTCCTCTCCCTCAGTGGGCAGACAGGGCGTGGCCAGCCCGAGGCCCCGGGGGCAGTTCCCACGTCACCACCCTGCTGCCCCAGGCCTGCCTCCCCCAAGGCCCCTCCCCTTGGCCCGGGCGAGTGCGGTCCTCCGTGGCTGGTGGGGTGGTCAGCACGGGTTCAGGAGCTCTGAGGGGTGCAGGGCCCTCAGCGTGAAGCCGAGACCGCCCCGGACGGGCCTGGGTCAGCCTGGAGTTCTCCTTGCTCCCACTTCCGCTCCCACGGAGTCTCTGTCCGTGGCGTGGCCTGGCGGTGTGCCTCAGTCCAGCCCCTGCCCCTCTGACCCTCAGCACCACCGTGCATGACGGGCACAAGCCCCCTGGTCTGCGGCCCCGAGGTCACGTGGCTCACGGTGGGGGGGGGGGGGTGCCTGGGGGCGGCAGCAGGGAAGAGGCGGCCCCGGGGTGTTGGCACCTGGCACTGCGGTGCGGCCAGCTGCTTCCCGAGGAGCCTGGCCTGAGCTAGTAGTGGGTCCACTGAGGACTTGCTGTGTCCTGGGTACTAGTGTCCTTCACTTCTTTTAAGGGGAACTGTTTCTCCGCTTAAAAGAAGTAGAATCGGAAGCTTGGAGAAAGGAATGACTCATGCACAGTTGGGCATGGGATGGGGTAGGTCCCGGAGGGAGGCCACCGCCATCTGGTCAGCCCCAGCTCGTCCCGTGGAAGCAGTAGCCTGCGTGTTGCCCTGGCCCCCGGTCACAGCCCTGCTCCCAGCTGCTTCCGAAGAGGTAGCGGGAAGCAGCGTGGCCTAGCCAGTCACGCGCACGGCGCTGCTAGGGCTGCCCTGACGTGGGCGGCCTCGGACCTGGGTAACGTTGGCCACAGGGAACCAACGAGATCCTCCGGATGTACATCGCCCTGACAGGCTTGCAGCATGCCGGCCGCATCCTGACTGCAAGGGTCAAGTAGGTGCCGCGTCCACCGTCTGCCCCTCGGGTCCACCCACCCTGCCCGGCAGAGGCCTGTCCCGGGGCAGCCAGAGGAGGGCGCTGCCTCATCCGTGGACCAGGCGTGCAGCCTTGCAGGGCTCAGCTGACTCACAGGCTGGCTGGAGGGAGGGGACAGGGAGGGGCCAGCTGCCTGGGAAGCCGCCAGGGCCCTGCCCTCCTCCCCTGCAGCTCTCGTGCTGCTTCTAGAACCGGGGCAAGGAGAGGTGATCCTTGAGTAGGTGCCAGCTCCAAGGCCAACACAAGACTAGTTTCCTCTCCTGACCCCCATCCTGGGGCCAGAACAGTTGAGTAGCCCCTGCCAGCGCCCAGGCATGGCTTGCTCAGAGGATTTTTCAGGCTACTCGGGGAGAGAATGAGCTGGAAGCAGGTGTGCCCCGGGTGTCCCCTCCGGCCGTCGAGGAGACGGCTGCTGCCTATGGGGCGGGCCAGGTCCTGGGTTGTGTCCAGGTGGCCCCTCTGGCTTTGCGTAGTCAGGGGGCTTGCCCGGGTTCCCTAGAGCTGCTGGCACCGAGGCAGGGCCGTGTTGCTGGGCGGCAGGAGCCGGCTGCGGGGCCTCAGCTTACCGCGCCTGGGCTCTCTGCAGGCAGCTTAAACAGGGCAATGTGACCACCATCCTGGAGACTGTCGGCCAGAGGCTTCGGGACTCCCTGGGCCGAACTGTGGACCTTGGGCTGACAGGGAAGCTCGGAGTCGTGCACCCCAGCATGGCGGTGAGTGGTCCAGCCAGGGGTACCCCCCCTATCGGGTATCCCCTTCCCAGAGGGGGTGTGGCCGGGGGCACCGGGGAGGACCAGGCAGTCCGAGGGTCACCAGATGCCCTCTCCGCCCTGTCACGGTGGAGAACAGCCAAGCCTGGCAGCAGGGCCTGGGCACCGCGGGAGGGCGGTGCTGAGCGGAATCCTCCCCCCGGCCCCCCAGGACAGCGCCCACAAGCTCGAGCAGAACGTGCACTACTTCAGCCGCACCGTGGAGAGCCTGCTGCTTCGCTTTGGCAAGGTACCTGGGGGCGGGGAGGCGGGCCAGCGGCTAGGGGCCAGGCCTAGAGATCTCGGTCACCGTGGAGGGCTGGGGGAGCAGGGCTGCCTGTGGCTGCCTGCCCTGGGGACCACTCAGCTAGCTGGGGGGCGTGGGGGGAGCCCCTACCGGGTGGGCACCGTCTAGGTGACCAGACGCTCCCTGGAGCCGGGAGGGGGCAGCCCCACCTGGACCTTACTCTTAGGACCTGATCTGTGTCTCTTGCATCCAAAGGTGATAATAAGCGCTGGCCGGTGGTCTCAGCCAGGCTTCTGGGACATGATCTTGTCTTGACTCCTGCCCAGATCTGGACAGAGCTAAGGGAAAACCCAAAGGGAAGGCAGTGTTAGGCCTGCTCCCCCAGGGTGTAGAGTGAGGCTCAGAGATGCGCAAAGGTGGGCCTGGGAGAGAGAGACAGAGAGAGAGAGAGCGTGTTGGCGCTGTGTCCCGGTGGTAAGTCTCCCCCCTGCCCTCTGTTCCCAGACCATCGTGGAGGAGCAGCTGGTCTTGAAACGAGTGGCCAACGTCCTCATCAACCTGTACGGGATGACGGCCGTGCTGTCGCGGGCCAGCCGGTCTATCCGTGTGGGGCTCCAGAACCACGACCACGAGGTGGGCCCGCCCCTCCCGCCCACACAGGCAGCCTCCCTGCAGGGGCCATTCTGCTGCACTTTAATGATGCCGGGCAGCGGGGAAGGGAGGGGCTGGGTGCGTCCGGGGGTCGGGGGTGAGCACGGGGTCCACGCCAGCTGACCCAGAGACAGGTGGGGTTGCCAAGTTGTGTCCGTGGCCATAGCCGGTGCTCTCAGCTCCGATGGGCGGGTCTCTGCTGTTCAGGACACAGGACCACTGCCTTTCACCTTCCTGCCTGGGGGGGGGCCGGGGGGACGTGGGTGTCGGAATCCGAAACCCAGCGCCCTCACCCCTCTGCTAGCAGGGTGGGTGCCGTCTCCGTCTGAGCACCTGCTGTGTGCACGCCCTCGTCTTGACGCGCCCCGTGGCTGCGGGGATTGAGACGTTCTCCCGCCAAGGAGCAACCTGAAGCTCAGAGGGGTTGAGTCACTTGCCCTGAGGACAGGGCTGGTTTGGCTTGGGGCTGCCATGGCTTCTGAGCCAGGCCACCTGACCCTGGTCAAGCTGCCCGCTTTGGCTGACAGACTGAGTTCTTTGAAGCTCAGAGGTCAGGCTCCAGGCAGGGGTGGCCCTAAGGCCCAGAGAGCCCAGGGTCCTCAGCAGTCATCCTCTCTGACTTTGACTTTGGTTCTGGCAGGTTCTGTTGGCCAACATCTTCTGCACAGAAGCTTACCACCAGAATCTCTGCACCCTGTCTCAGCTGGACAAGCGTAAGTGGGCGGCTCGGGCTGGGGGAGAATGGGGGGCGGGACCTGATGCCAGGCGACCTGGCGGTGGCCTCCCAGGGCTGCTGGCTGCGCACAGACTGCTGCTCACCAAGGGCTGGGTGAGGCCTGCCAGCAGGAGCGCACAGAGCCGGCGAGGCGAGAGCCTCTGGGGACCCCGTACCCGGCCGCGCTGCGGGGGGAGGAGCGCGGGGCTCCGCCCAGCTCAGCACTGGTGCCCCGCGCCCACCGTGCTGGCGCGGCTGTCACCGCAGGGCGTCTCCTCCAGCAGGCTGGGGTCGCCAGGCGGCAGCCCAGAATCACTTCCTGGGGACAGGCTGCCGCCTTCAGGGCTCCTTCACACTGCAGGGCTGACTTCGTGATAACAGGAATTGCTGGAACATTTTTTTCCAAAGATCACCTACTCTTTCCCTCCCAGATTCTCCGGAAAATCTCGATGAACTGATCAAGAAAGTGTCCCAGCAGGTCCTGAAGAAGCGAGCCTACGTCTGTGCCCACCCTCTGGACCGGCCGTCCTGAAGCAGGGGGTCAGTGTCCCTGCTGCTGTCCGCCCGACACACGCCTTCCAGAAGGTAGAGAACGTGCTTTATTACAAGTTAACTGTTTCTCCCAGTTCTCTGACTGACGGGCTTCTCCAGGCCCCCGTGGGCACTGCTGCCTGACAGACACGATCCCGGGCTCCGAGCGGACATGGGGAGAGCGCGGAGCTGCTGCGACTCACCTGATCGTGAGGCTTCGGGGTGGAAGCTGGCCGGGGGTGGGGGGGACGGGTCTCAGCAGGGTGGCCATTTCTGCCAGACCACACGTTCTCCAAGAAACAGCTTGAAAACGGCGTATGTGTCATTCTTTAAGCTAGGAGCCAAAGGCACTTATTTACTTAAAACCGTTTAACAGAAGAGGACAGTTTGCGTTTCCCCTTGTAGTGTTTGTTTGCTGCACTAGTCAGTCACCTGCTTCCTCAGAGCCAGCCTAACAACTTGACCCTCCGATCCCCCCCTCTGGTGATGGCTTCCAGGGCCCTTTGTCCCCCTGTGTGCGAAGAGGGCTCCAGCAGCAGCGGGGCAGGTGCCCGGGCCACGGGGCCGTGAGGCTTTGGTCCCTCTCAGGTGATGGTGCTGCTGCGTGACAGCGGGCGCTTCTCTGCCGCTTGACAAGCAGCGTCTCCCGGTGGCACACACGGGCCGCTACACACTCGTCCTGGCGTGCTCACCTGGCAGGCTTCACGCTGGGTCGGTCGGTTCCCGGCGGCGTGGCCGTCACAGACGTTGCCTTGAGGCGGCCCGGCGTTCCCCCTGCGAGTAGGAGCCGTCATCCACCTGGGCGTGGGGCTGGGCCTGCTGCCGGCCTCGTGACAGCTCGTCTTCCCGACGGCACCCCAGCTTCGGTGCTGGCGCAGAGGGAGAGGTCACGGCTTCGCACCTGGTGCCGGGACAGCAGTCTGCGTGGAGCCCTCGGGAGGGGGGGAGCCCCGTCTGCAGCAGGTTCTCCTTGTCTCCACTGTGGGGAGCGGTTCTCAGCCGCGTGTCTTCAGCCTTGCGCCCTGGGAACGGGGCAGTGAGCCTGGCGTCCCTGGGCTGGACCACAGCAGTGCCCCTGAGCCTGGGGCCTCCACTGAAGGGAGGTGGCACAGTGCAGAGGAGGGGAGAGACCAGTTTCAGCAGCTTGTCAGCACGTCCTCCGGTTTCATGGAGCTGTTGCCAGCGGCCCTTAGGAGTGAGTCAGGGAGGAAAAGCACTCCACCGTTTATCCAGTCTAGCTTTCTGGGCGAGGGGTCTGTGGCCAGATCAACTCGCCTCTCTTTCTCCCTGAAGATTCTGGTTCTGTTAATTCACAGATTTGGTTCTCTACCTATAAGTGATTTTCTGGTCCCTCTTCACAAACAGGGGGATGAAGAGGACTTGGAGGGCTTGGTGTGGCCAGGCTCCCGCCCTCCCCCACGGGTGACAACTGGCCGTGTCTGGGAGCTGGAAGGGCCCAGCAGCGCCCAGAGCCTCCTGAGGCTGGTCACGGGTAACACAGTGTGAAGCCTGAAAGCCCTTAGCCCTACCTTCCAGCGCCTCCCTTTCACAGAAACCAAGCCCAGAGCGGGGGCGGGACCTGCCCTCCGTCACACAGCAAGTGACGAATCCAGCTGGAACCAGAAGTTCCAGCCCAGTCTGTGCTGTTACACCAGCCACCACCCGCCCCCCGCCCCGAATGCTGATTTCCCAGCCCAGGAGTGTGGCTGCTAAAACAGAACGGGTGCCGCCCACGGTTACCTGTCCTGGGCTTTGGCGCCGGAGGGGGCGGCAGCTCCAAGAACGGCGGCGGCTGCGTGTACAGATCGAAGTCCTGGTGGCGCCGGTCCCAGCCCCAGCTCTCTCGGTGCAGCACCGGCTCCAGCACATTAGCAAACAGTGCCTTCTCCCTCCACTCCTACGTCGGGGGGGCAGCAGGTCACGGGGAGGCCCCTGCGGACGCCCGCCGGAGACCCACTCCCGCCACCCACCTCCGTGACGGCGCCGGGGGGTGGCAGCCCCAGGTGATGGGTCCTGCCCGTGCTGTGAAGACTGGTCACTTGGAAGCCACTGGGTGTGAGCCAGGCGTCGCGGGACTTCCTCTCGGCTTTTCTCTTCTCCTCCTCTGAATCCTGAGGCTCCACTGTGGCTGACAGGTGGCTCTGGGAGTACGTGAGTCTCTTCCTTGGCTCCTGGGAACGCGAGCAGACGTGGATAGACGGGCTGACAGCGGACCTCGGGGGGGCGGACCGGCTGCCAGTCTTGGGGGCAGGGTGCTGGCTCCTGGCGGTGCGGGGTGCCTGCTGGTTACCAGAGCCAGGCAGCAGCCCAGCGAGGGCCACGTCCCTGTCCCCTTTGACAGAGCCCTTTTCTGAAGTGGTCAGGGCGGGAAGGAAGCCTAAGCCCAGGCTTTCCCTGCTGGGGTTAGGCCTTTCCTAGGCAGCAATGAAGGGCTACCGAGAGCCACGCACACCTGGACAGGCGCTGGGGGCCTCTGGGCTCAACGTGGCGTGTAGAGGGTTCACGCCTCTCTGTGCTGGCGCTCGTCCCTTGTCGGCTCCTCCCCACCCCGGAGACCCCCCGCCGCCCTGCCTGGAGTGGAGGTGCGTCACTGCTCCCCACCCTGGGCCTTAACTCACCTTGGCCGTCTCTCGATACAGCTCCTTCTTTGCAAGCTCTGTAGAGTTCAGGGTCTGGATACTGTAGTTAGAGACAGCATCCTTGGCCGGGGCTGAGATCTTGATCACCTTCACAACGGACTTGGGAGACTTCTTGCTGACCTCGTAGGCCCCCGAGATGTTTTTCTGGAGAAAGAGACACCAGTCACTCCTCACAAGCGGCCTGCTCGCCAGCAGCTGTCAGTGTGTGTCCAGCCAGCTGACCTCTGGGACACGGCTGCCCTGCAGGTACCTGTCCTGAGAGCGTAAACAGACCTCTGCCTAAAGGACCATCGAGACAAGCCCTCACTGTGCACATTGTATTTCGAGGGCCAAAAAAGTGGAACCCTCCTCCATTTTCGTGCGAATGTACATTGGTAAAAGCCACCATAAAGGACAGTATCGAAGTTCCTAACAAAACTAAAAAGAGCCCGGCCCCAGGAGCACTCCTGGGCATCTATCTGGAGAAACCCATAATTGGAAATGAACCAGGCACCCCGGGGTTCATTGCAGCACTAGTTCCAACAGCCAGGACACAGAAACAACCAAAATGTCCACCAACAGATGACTGGATAAGACAACGTGGTACATATATACAATGGACTATTACTCAGCCATAAACAAGAATGAAATAACGCTACTGGCGGCAACATGCATGGACCTGGGATGCACATACAGTAAGTGAAGTGAGTCAGAGGAAGATGAACAGCATATGATATCACCTATACCTGGGACTGAACAACAGATACACATGAACTCATTTAGAAAACAGCAACACACACACACACTTGGAAAACGAACGTAGGGTTACCAAAAAGGAAAAGTGGAGGCCAAGGACAAATTACACACAAGTGTATTTATATATATATATGTGCATATGTGTATGTGTGTGTGTGTGTGTATATATATATATACACACATATATATGTATATATATATATATATATATATATATACACACATATATATATACACATTTGATGGATAATCAACATGGACCTCCTGTAAAGCACAGGGGAATCTGCTCAATGTTCTGCAATAACCTATATGGGAAAAGAACTCAGAATAGAATAGATACATGAATATCAATAAGTGAATCAGGTTGCTGTACACCTGAAAACAACACAACATTGTAAATCAACTATACTCCAACATACCATGAAAATAAACAAGAATAGCAAAGAAATGTCTGCTCTATTCCCCTCTGGCCTCGGGAACCTGGGCTGGTATCACATACCTGAAGCCTGAGCAGACTTCGGTCCCAAGGCTGTACTGTGCTGGGGATGAGGGAGCAGGGGAGGGTGTGCTCCCAAATGGGGCCCCCCCTTGGACCTGTCTTGTCCGTTCCCCTTGGGAGGGGACCACCATCTCCAGATCCAGGTGGGCCCTCCTACACCTAAACGAAGCCGAGCACACCCAAACGACAGTGGACCCTCTGGGCTGGAGGAGCTTCGAGAAGTCACCTGGTCTGCACGTCTCCTGCAGGCAGGGGGCCTCCAGCCTCCCTCCTGGGAGTCACCCTACCTATGAAACACAGCACACACTCAGGGCCGTTTGCAGGGGTTGCCGTTTGTCTCGGGGGGCAGGGGTGAGGCTGAAGGGGGAAGAAGTAGTGAGACCCAAGCCCTTGAGACTTTGCTCTGGCACATTCCCCTCTAATTCACAGCCCAGGAAGCAGACTTTCCCTAAGGCTTTTTGTTGCCAAGTAACTGGAGTTGGGCACGAAGAAATGCTGCCGCCTTGTGGACGTTTCCCGGAACAACTTTACAACGGGTGCTTCAGGGCACCTCATATTCACAAAGCTTGAAGGGCTGTTACTAACGCTGAATTCCAAACACAGCCGACTTTCAAAAAGCCAATTTGAAGAGGCGAATTTTATACTGTTTGAAGAGGAAAAAAAAACCCAAAGAGGAAGATGACAAGATGCTCAACATTGCTAATTCTGAGAGCAAAGCCAATGAAAACTACAGTGAGGTGTCACCTTCCACCAGTCACAATGGCCAGCATCAAAAAATCTACAAGCAGTAAATGCTGCGGTGAGCCTAGAAAAAAGGGAACCCTCTACAGTGTTGGTGGGAAAGTAAATTGCAGCCACTATGGAGAACAGTATGCAGGATCCTTAAAAAACTATTTGCACAGTTACCGTACAATACAACAATCCCACTCCTTGGTTTATCTCTGGAGAAAAGTGTAGTTGGAAAAGATCATGAACCCTAATGTTCACAGCATTACTATTACAATAGCCAAGACATGGAAGCAACCTAAGTGTCCACTGACAGATGAATGGGTAAGGAAAACATGGTATATAAACAAAATGGAGGGCTTCCCTGGTGGCACAGTGGTTAAGAATCCGCCTGCCAATGCAGGGGACACGGGTTCGAGCCCTGGTCCGGGAAGATCCCACATGCCGCGCAGCAACTAAGCCCATGCGCCACAACTACTGAGCCTGTGCTCTAGAGCCCGCGAGCCACAACTGCAGAGCCCGCGTGCTGCAACTACTGAAGCCTGTGCACCTAGAGCCCGTGCTCCGCAACAGGAGAAGCCACCGCAATGAGAAGCCCGCACTCCACAACAAAGAGCAGCCCCGGCTCACCGCAACTAGAGAAAGCCCGCGTGCAGCAACGAAGACCCAACACAGCCAAAAATAAACAAATACGTTTTTAAAATAAGTAAATAAATACAATGGAATATCAGTCAGCCATAAGGAAGAACGAAATAACGCCATTTGCAGCAACATGGATCCACCTAGAGATGATCACACTAAGTGAAGCAAGTCAGACAGAGATAGACCAATATCATATGATATCACTTATATGTGGAGTCTAAAACATAAGTGTAATACAGGGAACTATACTCAATAATCTGTAATAATACATATGGGAAAAGAATCTAAGAAAGAGTGGTTATATGTATAACTGATTCAGTTTGCTGTACAGCAGAAACTAGCAACACTGTAAATCAACTATACTCCAATAAAAATTATAAGAACAAAAAAAAACAGCATGAGAGAAAGGGGCTTATTTACAAAACAGAAGCAGAGTCAGACATAGAAAACAAATTTATGGTTACCAGAGCAGTAAGGGTGGTGAGGGATAAGGTAGGAGTTTGGGCTTAGCAGATACACCCTACTGTATATAAAATAAACAAGGTCCTACTCTATAACACAGGGAAATATATTCAATATCTTGTGATGATTACCTATGACAGAGAAGAATATGAAAAGTATATGTACATAATAACAACAGGAACTATTATAAGTCAACTATACTTCAATAAAAAATAAAAATTAAAGCTTAAAAGGATAAAAAATAGCAAATAAGCATAAATTTTTTTAAAGAAATGAATAAGAGCGGAAATCAGTGCAATAGAAAATAAAGGTACAACATAGAAATTTTAAAAAGCAACAAAGAACATTTTCTTTGAAGAGAAGAATTCATTCATAAATGCAATTTCAATAAAGATCCCAATCACCCAAGAAACAGCAACTCAACTTGCTCTGACAGACCTGGCATATAGATCACTGGGGAAGGGACAAACTTCTCACAGAGTGCTGCTACCATAGGTCATATGAAGGAAATGAAATTAGATTCCTATCCTCATACAAAAAATAAATTCCATATGGATTAAAACGTTAAATGAAATGAACAAAACTTTAAATCTTGTAGAGGAAACCTCGGTATAATTTTATAACCCTGGGTTAGGAAAAGATTTCTTAAGGTAAAAAAATTCAATCATAAGGGAACAAATGGATAATTTACAAAATTTAAAATAACTTTTGTCGATTAAAAGGCACCATTAAGAAAGTAAAAAGACAACATAGACACCAGAAGAAACTTACCACGTATATAAATACCACTGCAATAGCATTAAGAACATTAAAACCAAACCAAACCTGAAATTCAAGGGAAAAACGTTTTCATGAAAGAAGAGATTATCAAGTCTATAAAAAGATATTCCACCTCACTAGTAAACAGTGAAATGCAAATTAAAACTTCCATGAGGTATTATACATCATATTAGTGATAATTTATAGTCAGATTTAAAGTATTTTCCAGACATGTAGAAGTACAATCAGTGCTTGTAATCCTAGGTATGTATCTTATGAAATAAAATCTTGCCTATTTTTAAGGAGAAGACATGTTAACATATGTTTACAATCACACTTTAAAATAACAAAACAAAAAATACAAATGCTTATTAATAAATAATGGTATATTCGTATAGCTATATACACAAACATGGTTGAATATCATTAATACTAAGCAAAAATTAAAATGATAGATTATATACATATGCAGTAAAATTATAGAGAAAAGCAAGCGAAAGATAAAAGTTGAGATAGTGGTTATTTATGGGTAAGGGGTAAGAGATGGGAAAGGACACATGGAAAACTATGGAAATACTGATAATGTTTGATTTCTTAAGTTGGATAGTGGGTATAAGACATTGCTTTTGTTACCTTTTGCAGAGCAAAGGAAACCATAAGCAAGACGAAAACACAACCCCCTGAATGGGAGAAAATATTTGCAAACAAAGCAACTGACAAAGGATTAATCTCCAAAATATACAAGCAGCTCATGGAGCTCAATATCAAAAAAAAAGAACCCAATCCAAAACTGGGCAGAAGACCTAAATAGACATTTCTCCAAAGAAGATATACATATTGCCAACAAACACATGAAAAGATGCTCAATGTCACTAATCATTAGAGAAATGCAAATCAAGACTACAATGAGGTATCACCTCACACCAGTCAGAATGGCCATCATCAAAAAGTCTACAAACAATAAATGCTGGAGGGGGAGTGGAGAAAAGGGAACCCTCCTACACTGTTGGTGGGAATGTAAATTGATACAGCCACTACAGAGAACAGTATGGAGGTTCCTTAAAAAACTAAAAACAGAGCTACCATATGACCCAGCAATCCCACTACTGGGCATATACCCAGAGAAAACCGTAACACAAAAAGAGTCATGTACCACAATGTTCATTGCAGCACTATTTACAATAGCCAGGACATGGAAGCAACCTAAGTGTCCATCAACAGATGAATGGATAAAGAAGATGTGGCACATATATACAATGGAATATTACTCAGCCATAAAAAGAAACGAAATTGAGTTATTTATAGTGAGGTGGATGGACCTAGAGTCTGTCATATGGAGTGAAGCAAGTCAGAAAGAGAAAAACAAATACCGTATGCTAACACATATATATGGAATCTAAAAAAAAAAAATGGTTCTGATGAACCTAGGGGAAGGACAGGAATAAAGATGCAGACGTAGAGAATGGAGTTGAGGACACAGGGAGGGGGAAGGGTAAGCTGGGACGAAGTGAGAGAGTGGCATGGACATATATACACTACCAAATGTAAAATAGATAGCTAGTGGGAAGCAGCCGCATAGCACAGGGAGATCAGCTCGGTGCTTTGTGACCACCTAGAGGGGTGGGATAGGGAGGGTGGGAGGGAGGCTCAAGAGGGAGGGGATATGGGGGTATATGTATACATATAGCTGATTCACTTTGTTATACAGCAGAAACTAACACAGCATTGTAAAGCAATCATACTCCACTAAGAATGTTAAAAAAAAAAAAAGATACTGCTTTTGTTATTTTTGACAGTACACACACACACACTCTTACATGTATATTTTAATAATAACAAAATTATATCATTTGTGAAAATAGCACAGGAAATCATGAGAATTTCTAGAAAATAAAATATGACTGGTGCAATTTAAAATGAGAAATTGTTAACAATTGTGACTAACAGTGGTCGAAGTGGAAGATATAGCTGAACTCAGTGCAAAAGACCAACAAGTACAAATTAAGAGGGAAAAAAATCATGGTGGAAGGCCCTTTAAGCTCTGGTGAAAAACAAAAAAAAAACCCCACCTGCACACCTAGAACCAAGGATTAAGAAAAAGTTTTAAAAGAGTAGAGGAAATCATAGTTTAGCTAAAAAGGAAACATAATCAGATAGGCATCAGACTTATCTGCAACACTTGATTCTAAAAAGCAATGGATTTGGGGGAGGGGGGGGAGGAAGATTTGATTCTATAATCCTGAAAACAGCCCAGCCACTTCTCAAGTGCAAAGACAGAGTGAAGACCTTGGCTCTGCAAGCACTCTGAAAGCTTACTGTCAAAAAAAACCAGCAAAACAAAGGGTAAAGTAGACACAGACTCCAAATATAGTAGGAAACACAGAAATAAGTAAAGCTTGTAGTTGGGCAGGAGGATGGTAGGACTTTTAACATGGTGAAGCTGGGAGCTTGGTCCTTTCCTCAAAGAGCAAGGATAAAACGGGACAAAACTGTCAAAAGCTACCACTGGGAACTGTCCAAAGGCATACAACAAGGTGAGAAGCGTTTACTCATAAAACTACTGAACCTCAGGCAAGGAGAGTAGACGTCAGCGTCATTCCTGACATCTCAGCACGGTCAGAGCAGTCGTCCTTCTACCGTGGGCAAGCTGTGGAAATCAGCGGCTGCACTGCTCACTCTATTACAGGCTCACGTGAGTCAGACTGGAGCTTGTAGAACCCCATAAGTGTGGTCGCTGTAAGGGACAACAGCCATCTCAGCAGCAAACAGGGAAGGCCGGATGCTCTGTGGGGCTGAGGTCGTGACCCTACATGGCTCAAGCGACAGACCAGCAGATTCGTCAGAACTGAACAGGAAGATACAGGAAACGGATGGCCTCAGAGGACCATGGTAAGCTCTACACACATCCCTCGCTGACGGGCTGCCTGCGCGTGCAGAGGAGACGTGAGAGGGCCCAGTGGGAAGCCAGAGCTGGCGCAGTCTGGACGCACCCCCAGATCCCCTGGGAAAGGCCGGCACCTTCCTGGCTTCAGCACAACTTCTGACCAGTGGTTGGCTCATCACTAAGTGACGCAGACACAGAGTTGACCCAAGGGAAACCAGGCTTAAAAATAAAAACAATGAAAAAAAACGGCAGAGATAGCAATGGCCACACCCCCTGAGGAGACAGATTCCACAGATGAAGTGCAGGCAAGTTACTCAGCAGACAACAACCCCTCTGCCCCAGGCGGAGAAAGTCAGAATCCAAAGGTGTTGCCGTGTATTTTAGACGTCCAGCTTTTGATGAAAAACTAGAAGGCATGCAAAGAAATAGGAATGTGTAAACCTTATTCAGGAAAGCAAAGCAGTCAACAGAGTGGGTCCAGCAGGTTGACTTAGTAGACAAAGATTTCAAAGCAGCTATTATGAAAAAAAAAACTTAAAAATTATTCTGAAAGTTCAAGGAAAGTATACAACACGGAATAAAGAAATAGACAATATTAACAAAGAGGAATCGTTTTTAAAAAGAGCTAACTGAAAATTCTGGAGCTAGAACATATAGGAACTGAAACTGAAAATTCACTAGAGGGACTCAGTGGCTGATTTGAGCTGACAAAGAATCTGAATTTGAAAATGGGGACAACAAAAACCAGAGATTATCCAATCTGAAAAACAAAAACAAAAAATATTTTTAAAAAAACTAACAGATCTTCAAGACCTGCGGGACATTATCTAGTGTACCAACATACACATAATAGGAGTCTGCGGAAGAGGGGGAAGGGAGGAGGAAGAGAACAAATTTTTTGAAGAGCTAATGACCCAAAACACTGATCTACCAATGTAGGAAACTCAGTGAGTCCCAAGTAGGATAAATACAAAGAGAGCCACAACTGGACATATCAAACAGTTGAAAGAAAAAGACGAGAAAATCCTAGAAACAGCAAGAAAAAAAACCCATCATGTACAGGGGAACAACAATGTGATTAATGGCTATCAGAATTTTAATTTAATTAATTTTATTTAGAATATTAATGTTATCAGAAACAACAGAGACCACAACACAACGACATTTTCTAAGTGCTGAAAGAAAAAAAGTAGTGTGAACCAAGAATTCTATATTTAGCACAAACTATCCTTCAGAAATGAAGGTGAAAGAAAGATAGTCTCTGATTTAAACACAGGATTTATTGGTAGTGAGCTACCTTATCAGATATACTAAAGCAGGTGCTTTAAGGCTGAAAGAAAAAGTGACGCCAGATGGTAACTAGAATCTACAGAAAGAAACATCACTGGAAAAAATATGTGGGTAAATATAAAAGATTATATAAATAAAATTTTCCTTTCTCAACTCTCAATGTAAAAGACATGACTGCATAAAATAATTATAGCACTGTATTTGGGGGGGTCACTGCATATATAGATTTAATATGACAATAATAGCACAAAGGAGGGAAGGAAATGGAACTATATTGTAGAATAGTTTCTACATTTTACCCAAACTAAATTAGTAATCATCTGAAGTAGAATGGTAAATTAAGATGCATACTAAAGGGACTTCCCTGGTGGCACAGTGGTTAAGAATCCACCTGCCAACGCAGGGGACATGGGTTCGAGCCATGGTCCGGGAAGATCCCACATGCCACGGAGCAACTAAGCCCATGCACCACAACTACTGAGCCTGCGAGCCACAACTACTGAGCCCACGTGCCACAACTACTGAAGCCTGTGCACCTAGAACCCGTGCTCTGCAACAAAAGAAGCCACTGCAATGAGAAGCCCGCCTACTGCAACAAAGAGTAGCCCCCACTCGCCGCAACTAGAGAAAGCCCACGTGCAGCAACGAAGACCCAACGCAGGCTTCCCTGGTGGCGCAGTGGTTAAGAATCCACCTGCCAATACAGGGGACACGGGTTTGAGCCCTGGTCCAGGAAGATCCCACATGCCACAGAGCAACTAAGCCCATGCGCCACAACTGCTGAGCCTGCACTCTAGAGCCCGCAAGCCACAACTACTGAGTCTGAGCACCACAACTACTGAGTCTGAGTGCCACAACTGTTGAGCCAGTGTGCCACAACTACTGAAGCCCGAGTGCCTAGAGCCCATGCTCCACAACAAGAGAAGCCACCGCAGGGAGAAGCCCACGCACCACAACTAAGAGTAGCCCCCACTCGCCGCAACTAGAGAAAGCCCGCACACAGCAACAAAGACCCAATGCAGCCAAAAATAAATAAATAAGAAATAAATAAATTTATTTTTTAAAAAAAGATGCATACTAAAGAAAAATCCTGGAGAAACCACTCAGAAGTAACTTTCTTAAAGGTCAAAATCAAAGGTGTTAAAATTGTACACTAAAAATATCTATTCAACGCAAAAGGAGGCAGTAAAGGAGCAGCAGCAGAGCAAAACCAACATGAAATACACAGGAAAAAACCCGGAAGGACATATTCCTCCCACATCAATAGTTATAACACACATAAACAGACGATCAACAGGCAGAGACTGTCAGACTGATTTTAAAAATAAAAGACAGGATCCAACTATACGCTGTCCATAGAAGACACACTTTAGATTCAAAGGCACAAATACTTTCAAAGTAAAAGGATGGGGGAAAAAATACAGAAGAGAGCTGGAGGGGGTACAGTAATTTAAGACAGATTGGTCTTTATGACAAGAAATGTACTAGAAACAAAGGGGTATTTCACCATGATTAAACGGTCAATTCATCAGGAAGATGTAACAACTATAAACACAAATGTACCAAAATACGATCAGCAAAAAGTGACAGATTTGAAAGGAGAAATAGTAAATCAACCATTGACAGTGACGCCAATACCTCTATCAGTAATAATAGAACTAGAAAGAAAATCAACAGCGATGTAGGCATCTGAACAACAATTAACTGACCTGACTTGCCATTTATATGATACTCCTCCCAACATCAGAAGAACATGTTTTCCTTTCAAGCCTGAGGATGGAGCATACGTGAGGCCGTAAGACAAACTGCAATATGTTCATACCACAGAAATCATACAAAGTACATCCTCCAGTCACAACAAAATTTAATTTAAAATTACCAATAGTAAGACATTTGATAAATCTCCAAGTATTTGGATATTAAGCAACACAATTCTAAAAACCACAATGGAAATTATAAAATATTTTCTGAAAGTTAAAATACAACATATTAACTTTATGGGATGCAGCTAAAGTACTGTTCAGGGAGGAAATCTGTAGCTAAAATACATGTATGAAAGAAGATCTCACATTTAAAACCCTAACTTCTCTCAAGAACTAAAGGTACCAATTAAATCCAAAGTACCAGCAGAAGGAAGAAAGTTATAACACAGTTTAGAGTGGAAATAAATGAAATACAACAACAGAGAAAACAATGAATTCCAAACTGGTTCTCTGAAAAAACCAATATTGACAAACCTTTAGCTAGACTGACTAAGAAAAAGACACAAATTAGTAAAATCAGGTATCAAAGAGGAGATATTCTATTGATTTTACAGAAATTTAAAGGTTATACAGGATTCTAAGAGAATACTATGAATAACTATATGCCAACAAACTAGATAACTTAGATGAAATGGAACATTTCCTAGAAAGACAGAAATTACCAAACCTGTCTTAAGAAGAAATAGATATCTGAATAGACTAAATAACAAGAATAGAGACGAAATAGTAATTTTAAAATTCCCCACCAAGAAAAGTGCAGGCTTAGGGGCTTCCCTGGTGGCACAGTGGTTAAGAATCCGCCTGCCAATGCAGGGGACACGGGTTCGATCCCTGGGCCGGGAAATCCCACATGCCGTGGAGCACCTAAGCCCGTGAGCCACAACTACTGAAGCCCGCATGCCTAGAGCCCAGGCTCTGCAACAAGAGAAGCCACCGCACTGAGAAGCCCGCGCACCACAACTAGAGAAAGCCCGCGCGCAGCAACAAAGACCCAACACAGACAAAATTTAATTAATTAATGAATTAATTAACTTAAGAAAAAAGAAAGAAAAGCTCAGGCTTAGGTGGCTTCACTGGTTACTTCTACCAAACATTGAAAGAATGAAGATCAGCCTTTCACAAATTTCCAGAAAATAAAAGAGAAAGAAACACTTCCCAACTCATTCTACAGGGCCAATAAATATTACCCTGACACTACAGGCAGACAAAGATATCACGAGAAAAATAAAAAATATCAGCAAACCAAATCCAGCAAAATATAGAGAAAAGATTAAACACCATGACCAAGTGGGATTTATCCCAAGAAGGCAAGGCTGTTTTAAAATCTAAACATCAAGTAATGTAATATATTAATAACACATAAGAACCACACCTCAGTATATTCAGAAAAAAAGCAAACTGACAAAAATCCAGCATTTATTCATGATAAAAACTCTCAACAAACTAATACTATGAGAACTTCCTCAACCTGATAAACTGCATCTCCCCCAAGCCCACAGTGAATATCCAACCTCATGGTGAAAGACTGAGTGCATCCCCTCAAGATCAGAAACAAGGAGAGCATGTCTCTTCCACAACCCAACATACGACAGTGTGTTCTGTACTGGAGGTTGCAGGCAGTGCGGAGGAGGGGAGGGCAGGGTGGGAGGCTTATGCGCTGAGTATCTGTGTCCCCCCAAATCCGTACTTTGAATCCCTACCCACTGTGGCCGCATCTGGAGAAAGGAAGAGCTTGAGGGTAAATGAGGTCATAAGGGTGGGGCTTATCCAAGAGGGTTCACGTCCTTATAAGAAGAGGCACCACACAGCTGGCTCACCCTCCTGCCCCTGCTCACAAAGAAGAGGTCATACGGGCACACGGTGACATGGCAGCCGCCCACAAGCCAAGAGAAGAGGCCTCAGGATGACACCTACTTTGCCAGCACCACGATCTTGGACTTCCCAGCCTCCAGAACTGTGAGGAAATTAATTTCTGATGTGTAAGCCGCCAACCTGTGGTGTTTTGTGTGGAAGCCTGAGCTGACTAATACAGGAAGGAAAGGAAGGAAGGAAGGGAAGAATCCGTATTGGAAAGGAAGAAGTAAAGTGATCTTTACCCATGGATGACATGATCCAATTTCAGAAGGTTGCAGTATACAAAATCAATATATGAAAATCAATTGTATTTCTACATCCTGGCAATAAACTATATAAAAACTAAATGATTCAATTCATAATACCATTAATTTCACAAAGTGTAAGACGTGTACGCTGACAACAGAAATTACTGAGGGAAATTTAAGAAGACTTAATAAAAACAGAGACAGTTCAGGTGTATGAATTACCAGCTTCAAAACTGTTAAAGATGGCAATTCTCCCCAAGTTGATCTATAGATTCAATAACAACTTTCATGAAAACTCCCACAGGCTTTCTTGTAGAAACTGGGAAACTGATCCTAAAATTTATTTGGAAATGCGAAGGACCCAAAATAGTCTAACGGTTTTGAAAAAGAACTTAAAGGACTTAACACAATCCAATTTCAAAACTGACTATAACGCTACAGTTATCAAAACAATGTGGGGCTGGTGTGAGGACAGGCATGTAAGTCGATGGAACATAAGAGAACACAGAAAATACTTATAGCCAACTGATTCTTGACAAAGGTGCCAAGGCAATTCAGTGGGGGAAGAGTTAGACTTTTTGAGAAATGGTGCTAGAACAATTGGATATCCATATGTAAAATGATGAATTTAGACCCCTACCTTACATCATAAAGACACAAAACAACTTGGTCAAAAATGGCTCATAGGCCTAAATGTATGCTAAAAATATGTATCTCCCAGAATAACGCATTGGGGAAAAAATCTTTGTGTGACTTTGGGCTAGGCAGAGTTCTTAGCTATGACACCAAAAGCATGACTGAAAAAGAAAAAAATTGATAAATTGGAGTTTTTCCTTGCATGATTAAGAAATAAAAAGATAAGCCACAGATACAGAGGAAATATTTACAAATCACATTTCTGAATAAGCAACTGTATTTGTAACATACAAAGAACTCTTACACCTTGACAATAAGAAGACAATCTGATTTTAAAATGGGTTAAAGATATGAATAGATATTCCATCAAAAAAGACAGATAAATTGCTAATAAGTACAGTAAAAGATATCCAACACCACTAGTGATTACAAAATCCAGGTAAAACCACACTAAGGTACCACTACACACACACTAGAATGGCTATAATCAAAAACACTGACAGCAGCAAGTGTTTGTGAGGATGTGGAGAAACTGGAACCCTCATGCATTGCTTTTGGTGACATAAAGTGCTGGAACAACAGCAAAAAACTGCTTGACAGTTTCTTGAAATGTTAAACATAAACGTACTAAATGACCCAAAAATTCTACTTCTGGGGCTTCCCTGGTGGCGCAGTGGTTAAGAATCCACCTGCCAATGCAGGGGACATGGGTTCGAGCCCTGGTCTGGGAGGATCCCACGTGCCACGGAGCAACTAAGCCCATGTGCCACAACTACTGAGCCTGAGCTCTACAGCCCGTGAGCCACAACTACTGAGCCCACACGCCTAGAGCCTGTGCTCCGCAACAAGACAGGCCACTGCAATGAGAAGCCCACACACCGAAACAAAGAGTAGCCCCCACTCGCCACAACTAGAGAAAGCCCGCTCACAGCAATGAAGACCCAATGCAGCCAAAAATAAATAAATAAATTTAAAAAAAATTATACTTCTGGGTTTCTTCCCAAGAGAAATGAAAACATATTTCCACACAATGATCTGTACGCAAATGTTCATAGCAGCAATATTCATAATAACCCTAAACCAGAAGCAATACAATCTACCAAGTGTTGAATGGATGGATAAATTGTGGTACACTCAACCAATAGAATACCATTCAGCAATTTAAAGAGGAACAAATTTCTGGTACGCTCTGCAACACAGATGAACCTCAGAAACACGCTTAGTGAAAGAAGCCAGACACGAAAGGTCACATATTGTATGATGCCATTTACATAAAATGTCCAGAAAAGGCACACGTGTAAGAGGCAAAAAGCATATCAGTGGTTATCTGGGGCTGGGAGTGGGAACAGGGTCTGACCGCAAACAAGCATAAGGAAACTTGTGACAATGGAAATGTCCTAAAACTGCAATGTAATGGTTGTGCAACTCCATAAATTTACTAAACGATCATTGATTTGGGGCTTCCCTGGCAGTCCAGTGGTTAAGACACTACTTATATACAATTAAAATGAGTGGATTTCATGGATTTTAATGTTAATTACATCTTAGTATAAACAAAAAAATTAAATAATGGTTGGGTTTCAATTATTGATCTTAATATGAATAAAGCCATTTTAAAGTAGCAATTCCTAAGACATTTCAAACATAATTTCTTAAAAATCTGGAACAATATTTCCAAGGATTTCAACAAAATATAGGAGAGAAGGGCATGTTAAATAAATTGTACTAACATATTATAAAATTCTGTACAGCTGTATTATTGTAAAATCTTCAAGACACCTTGTTAAATGGCATTAACAAAACAGTACTAATCCATATATGAATGTAATATATTCATGTACATAGGTGCACATATGTGTACATATGTAAGTGCACTGAGGTGGGATAAAGGGGTAAGGAAAGACAGTTAATACTCTCCATACTGTTTCACTTTTTTATAGGTATGTACCTAGGTCTCGTTCTGTAATTTATAAGAAATCTAAGGCAAATAACACCAGAATACACAGCACATATGTAACACTGTACAGAATATAGCCAAGGATATATACAGAGGAAAATTAATAGCCTTTCTTATTAGAAAACAATTAAATGAAATAGTCAACTCAACAAGCTAGGGGGAAAAGAGAAAAATGTGTTTTAAAATATCATAAAAAATAAAAGTTGATGGGTTTCCCTGGTGGCGCAGTGGTTGAGAATCTGCCTGCCAATGCAGGGGACACGGGTTTGAGCCCTGGTCTGGGAAGATCCCACATGCCATGGAGCAACTAAGCCCGCGAGCCACAACTACTGAGCTCACATGCCACAACTACCGAAGCCTGCACACCTAGAGCCCGTGCTCCACGACAAGAAGCCACCGCAATGAGAAGCCTGCGCACCTCAACGAAGAGTAGCCCCCACTCACCGCAACTAGAGAAAGCCTGCGCGCAGCAACGAAGACCCAACACAGCCAAAAATAAATAAATAAATAAATAAAATAAATTTTAAAAAGTAAAATTTGAAGTTAATGAATTAGGAAAACAGAAAAAGTAGATTGATTGATGAACACCGACGGAAAAACACAACCACCTCCTTGTTGATTTTCATAAAGAAGGCACATATATAAAACTTAGAAACTACTAAGACAATTTTTACTAGAGATTGGGGTGGGAGGGCCAGGCAGTGGCTTCACCCACACAGCCCATGGGTGGGCTTCACTCATACAGACTACGAGTTCAAGGCACACCTCAAATGTTGGCGTTTTTAAGCCTTTTTGGTTGGTATGGACTGAGGGAGGCCTTTGGCCATTCAGGCCACATACACCTGACCTTCCATCACCTCACCAGCTTCTCAGTCTCCTGTTCTCTTCCTCTCTACTCACATTTTCTCACACAGGTTAGTTTGTCTCCTGTGTTGCTTGGACATCATATAACATCCATGCCCTCAGCAGCTTAAGCAAAATGTTAACACACACACACACAGTTCTTTCTCTAAGATGAACTCCAGGGCCAAGGGAAAGGAATTACACATAAGAGAGTTCCTCTTTACCTTTCAGGAAGGACAAGATACTCCAGGGTTGGGAGGCAAAGCTCCTGGCGCAGTTGTGCCCTGCAAGCAGCACTTCCTGCCCATCCCGCCTGGGATCCCTGCCCAGGAAAACAGACACAGGCCGCAGGAGGCCTGGGATGCCTGGGGGTGGGAGCGCCTACCTGGATCAGGCTGTACTTCTGGTCTCTGTTCTTCAGGATCATGGTGTTCCGCCACTGCAGGTACTTCTCCTGGTGGGCCTGGATCTCAGAAGTGAGGGTGGAATTCCGGCTCTGGAAGTCCTCCAGATTGGGGGCAAGAGGAGGGGACATAGCCAGCAGTTTTCCCTCTGTAAGATCTTCCTGGGAAATGGGCAACCCAAACTCCTGGCTCAGCTCCTTGATCATGGAGGAGGAGGGCAGCAGGTCCCCGGTGATCACCTCCCTGAGCCTGGAGCTGTAATAGCAGATGCAGTAGATCCTGGAACACAGAAGAGCCCCACTCAGCCTGCCTGCCTGGCACGACAGGTCAGACGGTCCCCATTTTATGAGAGGAAACGAAAACACAGAGAGGTTGATGAGCTGGTCCCGGGTTACCCAGCTCGTGCACGAGAAGCTTAGATGCCATGTGCTGAGCCCACGGGGTTGAGGTGGGGGGAGATATCCCCTTCCCTCTCCCCTCTCAGCCCCCCCGCAGTTAAAGGCTTCCCACTTTCTGCTCTGATTATTTTTCAGTTCCGATGGCCTTATTCCCTACCTCACACCAGCCCACGCCCCACCAGGGAGTGGCCTCAACAGGCTGGCCGTCGGGGGTGTGGGCCCCAGAGCTCCTTCCCGCCCAGGCAGAGGGTACGAGGCACAGAGCCTCATGTCAGCACAGCTTGAGGACTGAGTGGTCACCCCCACCCCCACCAGGGTGAGCGGACGCCCCCTTTTTAAAAACACATTCAGCAGGCACAGCTGGGGTTTGGGTTAGGCTGCCTTCTGTCTGCAGCACGCTTCCGAAGGCCCCCTGGCAGAGCATGTGGGACGGCGGGGCACGGGCCGGGCCACACCTGCTCAGCGCCTGAAAGACCTGCGGCGGCACCGTGTTGCGCACGTAGAGCGCCGCGTGCTTCACCAGCTGCGCCAGCGGCTGGGACAGGCGCACGTGGTACGGGACAGTCTCCAGGTCGGCGTAGAGGCGGCGGCGGAAGCGCAGCTGCGAGTTGTAGAGCGCCTTGTAGGAGCCGGGCTCCGCCCGTGGGACCCTGCAAGAGAGAAGAGGGGCCCCACGCCGCTGCCGCTCTGCCCGCCACGGAGCTCGGCACTTTCCCAGGGACGCTGGCAGTGAAAACGCTGGCACTGGCCTGGGCTTGCTTGTGTCCCGCCGCCCCCGCCCCATCTCTGTCTCCTCCCCCTCCCCTACCGACCCGCCCCTCCCACCGACTCTGCATCCTCCTCCCCCCACCACCGCTGTGCCACCCACTGTGTTGGGCTCAGGTTCCTCCACCTTCTTGAACCCGGTGAATCTGCACAGAGCCTGCACATCCCACCCTGAGTCTGTGTGTTGGGGTGGGGGCGGTTCCCCTTTTGGGGGGGTCCCTGTTCAAGTCTTCTGCCCATTCTTCCACTGGGATGTTTTTACTGTTTTCTTATTTGTTCACAGGCGTTTCTGTATTCTCAGAATACTAGCTCCATACATTGCATATACTTTTTTCTCAGTTTGTGGCTTTTCTTTTAGCAATTTTTATGGTCTTTGGGTGAACAGAAGTTACTAATTTTAATATAGCCAAACCTGTCATTTTTTTCCTTTATTTTTTCTACTTCTGTCTTATTCAAGAAGTCTTTCTTTATTCTGAGGTCATGAATATGTCCTCCTATAGTATTATCTACAAGTTTTACAATTCAGCTTTATTTAAAATAGATTTTTCTTCTACAAGAAAGGTGAGAATATACAATGGGGAAAAGACACTCTTCCATAAGTGGTGCTGGGAAAACTAGACAGCTATGTGTCAAAGAATGAAATTAGAACATTTTCTCATACCATATATAAAATAAACTCAAAAGGGATTACAGACCTAAATATAAGAAGAAAACATAGGCAATACGTTCTTTGACATTGGTCTTAGCAATAATTTTTTGCATCTGTCTCCTCAGGCAAGGGAAACAAAAGCAAAAATAAACAAATGGGACCTAATCAAACGTAAAAGCTTTTGCACAGCAAAGGAGACCATCAACAAAATCTAAAGGCAGCCTACTGAATGAGAGAACATTGGCAAATGATATGTCTGATATGGGGTTAATATCTAAAATATATAAAGAACTCATACAACTCAGTGTTAAAAAAACAAACAACCCAATTAATAAATGGGCAGAGGACCTGAATAGGCATTTTCCGAAGAAGACATACAGATGGCAAACAGGTACATGAAAAGATGTTCAATATTACTAATTATTAGGGAAATGTAAATCAAAACCACAATGAGGTATCACCTCACAGAATGGCTATAATCAAAAAGACAAGAAATAAAGTGTTGGTGAGGATGTGAAGAAAAGGGAACCCTCCTACACTGTTGGTGGGAATGTAAACTGGTGCAGCCACTATGGAAAACAGTATGGAGGTTCCTCAACAAATTAAAAATAGAACTACCATATGATCCAACAATTCCACTCCAGGGTATGTATCGAAAGAAAATGAAAACAATACTTTGAAAAGATATATGCACCGCAATTTACAACAGCCAAGATATGTAAGCAACCTAAGTGCCCATCAGCAGATGAATGGATAAAGAAGACACGATATATAGATACAGCGGAATATTGCTCTGCCATTAAAGAGAATGAAATTTTGCCATTTGCAACAACACGGATGGACCTTGGAAGGTATTAAACTTAGTAAAATAAGTCAGACAGAGAAAGACAAATACTGTATGTTCTCACTTATGTGTGGAATCTGAAAAATAAAATGAACAACAACAAGATTTTTCTGGTGAAATCTGAGTAAGAACAGACAACTGTGGTCTAGTTAACTGTACTGCATCCATCAATATGTCAGATATCACCACTGGGGGAGACAGGGTGTTGGGTACCTGGAACCTCTCTATGATTTTTGCAACTTATTGTGAGTCCATAATTATTTCAAATAAGTTTTTACTCTGTCTGGGATTGATTTTTGTGAATTGTGTGAGCCAGCAAACTAGGAAACTCTCAGCAAATAAGGAATAGAGTGGAACTTCCTCAAGTTGATAAAGGACATCTACAAAAAACCTACACGTAATGGGGAAAGACTGCCTTCCACCAAAGATCAGAAACAAAGCAAGGATGTGACAACTCTTACATAAAATAGTACTTCAAGTCTTAGCTAGCATACTAAGGAAATGAAGATGTACAGACTGGAAAGGAATGAATTAAACTATTCCTATTTGCAGATGACATCTTGGTCAGTGTAGAAAATCCCAAGGAATCTACCAAAAACAAACAATCAAACAAACAAAACTCCTCAAACCAATAAGTGAGTTTAGCAAGGCTGTAGAATCAACATAGAAAAATCAATTATATTTCTATATACAAGCAATGCACAGCTGGAAACTGAAATTTAAAAATACAGTACCACTTAAAAATCACTCAAAAATTAAAATACTTAGATATAAATCTACCAAATATGTACAGGTCTTGTATGCTGAATATGCTGATGAAAGAAATTTTTAAAAATCTAAATAGGTGGAGAAACATACCATATTCATGGATTGGAGGGCTCAAATAGTTCTCTCCAAATGATACATAAGTTTAGCATAATTCCTATCAGCATTCTAGAAAGATGTTTTGTAGATATATACAGCGTATTGTAAAATTTATATGAAAAGGCAAAGGATCTAGGACAACAAAAACAATTTTGAAAAAGAATAAAGTGTCCTGACTTTGATTATATAGCTACGGTAATCAAGACTGTGTAGTACTAGTGAAGGGACAGACACACAGATCAATGGAACAGAACTGAGAACCTAGAAATAAATCCATACAATTATGACCAACTGACTTTTTATAAAGATGCAAAAGCAATTCCATAAAGGAAGATAATATTTTCAACAAATGATGCTGTAGGAATTGGATATATGCAGGCAAAACAAAACAAAACAAAAACTCAGCCTAGGTTCCAATTCATGATGGTGATGTAGGAAGATCCTGAACTCACCTCCTCCCAAGGACACACCAAATCTACAGCTACATATGGAACAATTTCCTCTGGGGGGAAAAAATACAGAAACAAAAACTAAAAACTAGCTGAATGACCCCTTCACACAGGGCAAAAGAGAAACAGGCCACATCAAAACAGAATTCCAAATAAGATGAGCCCAGAGACCCACACCAAGACACATTATAATTAAAAGGTCAAAAGTTAAAGACAAAGAGAGAAGCTTAAAAGCAGCAAGAGAAAAACAACTTGTTACACACAAGGTAACTCCCATAAGGCTATCAGCAGATTTTTAAGCAGACACTTTGTAGGCCAGAAGGGAGTGGCACTATATATTCAAAGTGCCAAAAGAAAAAGTCTTCCAACAAAGAATACTCTACCTGGTAAAGTTATCATTCAGAATTGAAGGAGAGATAAAAGAGTTTTCCAGATAAGAAAAACTAACAAGGTTCATCACCACTAAACTGGCCTTATAAGAATGTTAAAGGAACTTCTTTCAGTTGAAAAGAAAGGATGCTAATTGCTAACAGAAAACACGAGACTGATCAAGACGGCAGAGTAGTATGACACAAAGCTCGCTCTCTCCCACATCTACAACAAAAATACATCTACATGTGGAACAATTCTCACAGAATATCTACTGAACACTGGCAGAAAACTTCAGACTGCTGTAAGGGCAAGAAAATCTCCATGTAACCAGGTAGGAAAAAAGAAAAAAAAAAAGTGAGAAAGATATCCAGATGGGACCTGCACCCCTGGGAGAGGGCTGTGAAAGAGGAAAGGTTCATGCACCCTGGGAAGCCCCCTCACCGGCAGGGAGATCTGCCAGGACAGAAGGGGAGCTTCAGAGCCTCTGAGAAGAATGCAGCAGTCAGTTTGTGGCAGCCAGAGCAGAGGGAGAACTGCACAGATGGTCAGTACCGCAGACCTGCACTCCCCAGCCTGACACGCACATCCCCAGTGCTGGCAGGGGCTGGGTGCTGGAACTTGGGCTCCAGAGATCAGAACCAGGGAGAGGACTGGGGTTGGCTGTGTAGAGACAGACTGGGGGGCGGGGGGAAGAATCCAGTGCCACCACGGCTGGGGGTATAAGCAGAGGAAGCCTGAGACGCCTCAGAGGCCAGTCAGCATTGTTTGGGTGGTGTAGGAGGGGAGAGGTGGGACCTAGACTATAGCCTTTTTTCCCTGTATGTGTGCTCCCAGAGGGCAAGACACTGCCTGCCCAGGCTCCAGGGGCAGTTGCAGACCTCCACCGCCACCCACCCTGATGCCAGGAGTGGTCGCAAGCCCCCACTAAAACCCTCCCAGACCCTAGGAGTGGTTGAGGGACTGCACCAGCTCCTGCCCAGACCCAGGAGTCGTGAGCCTCCACCAACTCCCTCCCGGACAAGACTGGTTGTGGGCCACTGACACACCTGCCCAGGCACCAGGAGTGGTCGAGAGCCCCAGCCACCTCCTTCCTGGACAATGAAAACACAACCATACAAAATCTATGGGACACAGCAAAAGCAGTTCTTAGAGGAAAGTTCATAGCAATACAGGCCTTCATCAAAAACAAGAAAAATCTCAAATGAACAACCTAACCTACCACCTAAAAGAATTAGACAAAGAAGAACAAACAAAACCTAAAGTCAGCAGAAGGAAGGAAATAATAAAGATCAGGGAGGAAATAAAGTAGAGATTTTTTTTTAAAAAATAGAAAAAAAAATCAAAACCAAAAGCTGGTTGTTTGAAAGGGTAAACAAAATTGACAAAATTGGCAAACCTCTAGCCAGGCTCACCAAGACGAGAGAGAATCCAAATAAACAAAATAAGAAATGAAAAAGGAAAAATCTCAACTGATACCACAGAAATACAAAAAACCATGAGAGAATACTATGAACAATTATATGCCAACAAATTTGACAACCTAGAAGAAATGGAATTGTCTAGAAACATACAGCCCACCAAAATTTAATCAAGAAGAAATAGATAATTTCGACAGACCAATCACTAGAAGTGAAATCAAATCTGTAATAAAAAACTTCCTACAAACAAAAGTCCAGGATCAGATGGCCTCACAGGCAAATTCTACCAAGCATACAAAGAAGAACTTATACTGATTCTTCTCAAACTCTTCCAAAAGATTGAAGAGGAGGGAACACTCCCAAAGACATTCTGTGAAGCCACAATCACCCTGATACCAAAACCAGACAAAGATACCACCAAAAAAAAGAAAATTACAGGCCAATATCTTTGATGAATATAGATGCAAAAATTCTCAACAAAATATTAGCAAACCAAAACTAACAACACATAAAAAAGATCATACGCCATGACCAAGCAGGATTCAACCCACGTTCACAAGGATGGTTCAGTATACACAAATCAATCAATCTGATACACCACCACAACAAAAGAAAAGACAAAAAATACCTTGACACAAACACCACATAAACAAAAGACAAAAACCACATGATAATCTCAACAGATGCAGAAAAAGCATTTGACAAAATTCAACATCGATTTATGATAAAAACTCTTACCACAGTGGGTATAGAGGGAACATATCTCAAAATAGTAAAAGCTATTTATGACAAACCCACAGTCAATATAATGCTCAATAGTAAAAAGTTGAAAGCCTTCCCACTAAAATCTGGAACAAGACAAGGATGCCCACTCTCACCACTTCTCTTCAACATAGTATTGGAAGTCCTAGCCACAGCAATCAGACAAGAAAAAGAAATAAAAGCTATCCAAATTGGAAGGGAAGAGGTAAAACTGTCATTATATGCAGATGATATGATACTATATATAGAAAACCCTGAAGACTCCACACAAAACTACTAGAACTGATAAATGAATTCAACAAGGTAGCAGGATACAAGATTAACATACAGAAATTGGTGGCATTTCTTTACACCAACAGTGAAATATCAGAAAGGGAATGCAAAAAAAAAATTTTTTAATTGCAACCCAAAAAATAAAATACTTAGAAATAAACCTCACCAAGGAGGTGAAAGACTTATACGCTGAGAACTATAAAACATTAATAAAGGAAAGTGAAGAGGATTCAAAGAAATGGAAAGATATCCCATGCTCTTGGATTTGAATAATTAATATTATTAAAATGACCATACTACCCAAAGCAATCTACAGATTTAATGTGATCCCTATCAAATTACTCATGACAATTTTCACAGAAGTAGAATAATCCAAAAATTTATATGGACCCATAGAAGACCCAGAATTGCCAAAGCAATCCTGAGGGGAGGAAAAAAAAAAAAAAAGCAGGAGGCATAACTCTCCCAGACTTCAGACAATACTACAAAGCTACAGTAATCAAAACAACATGGTACTGGCACAAAAACAGACATATGGATCAATGGAACAGAACAGACAGCCCAGAAATAAACCCACACACCTATGGTCAATTAATCTTAAACAAAGGAGGTGAGAATATACAACAGGAGGGACTTCCCTGGTGGTGCAGTGGTTAAGAACCCGCCTGCCAATGCAGGGGACACGGGTTTGAGCCCTGGTCCGGGAAGATCCCACATGCCATGGAGCAACTAAGCCCGTGTGCCACAACTACTGAGCCTGTGCTCTAGAGCCCGCAAGCCACAAATACTGAAGCCTGCACGCCTAGAGCCCGTGCTCTACAACAAGACAAGCTACCAAAATGAGAAGCCCGCACACCGCAACTTAGAGTAGCCCCCACTCACAGCAACTAGAGAAAGCCCGCCCTCAGCAAAGAAGACCCAACACAGCCAAAGATTGATTAATTAATTAATTAATTAATTATTTTAAAAAATAGAATATACAACGGGAAAAAGACAGTCTCTTCAGCAAGTGGTGCTGGGAAAGTTGGACGGCTGCATGTAAATCAATGAAGTTAGAACACACCCTCTCACCATACACAAAAATAAACTCAAAGTGGCTTAAAAACTTAAACATAAGTCATGACACCATAAAACTCCTAGAAGAGATCATAAGCAAAACATTTTCTGACATAAATCGTACCAATGTTTTCTTAGGTCAATCTCCCAAGGCAAAAGAAATAAAAACAAAAATAAACAAATGGGACCTAATCAAACTTACACGCTTCTGCAGAGAAAAGGAAACCATAAACAAAATGAAAAGACAACCTACAGAATGGGAGAAAATATTTGCAAACGATGCAACTGACAGGGCTTAATTTCCAAAATATACAAACAGCTTATACAACTCAACAACAACAAAACAAACAACCCAATCAAAAAATGGGCAGAAGACCTAAAGAAACATTTCTCCAAAGAAGACATACAGATGGCCAATAGGCACATGAAAAGATGCTCAACATCACTAATTATTAGAGAAATGCAAATAAAAACTGCAATGAGGTACCATCTCACGCCAGTCTGAATGGCCATCATTAAAAAGTCTACAAATAATAAATGCTGGAGAGGGTGTGGAGAAAAGGGAATCCTCTTGCACTGTTGGTAGGAATGTAAGTTGGTACAGCCACTATGGAAAATAGTACGAAGGTTCCTCAGAAAACTAAAAATAGAGCTACCAGATGGTCCTGCAATCCCACTCCTGGGCATATATCCAGACAAGACTATAATCCAAAAAGATACATGCACCCCTATGTTCATAGCAGCACTAGTCACAATACCCAATACATGGAAACAACCTAAATGTCTATCCACAGATGAATGGATAAAGAAGATAGATATGGTACATATATACAATGGGATACTATTCAGCCATTAAAAAAACGAAATAATGCCATTTGCAGCAACATGGATGGACGTAGAGATTATCATAAAAAGTGAAATAAGTCAGAAAGAGAAAGATAGGGACTTTCCTGGTGGTCCAGTGGCTAAGACTGTGTGCTCCCAATGGAGGGGGCCCAGGCTCGATCCCTGGTCAGGGAACTAGATCCCACATGCCACAACTAAAAGATCCCAATGCCACAACTGAAGATCCTACATGCCACAACTGAGGATCCTGCATGCCGCAACTAAGACCCGGCGTGGCCAAATAAATAAATTTTTTTTAAAAGAAATAGACAAACACCATATGATATCACTTATACGTGGAATCTAAAATATACCACAAATGAACTTATCTACGAAACAGAAACAGACTCATGGACATAGAAAACAGACTTGTGGTTGCCAAGGGGGAGGGAGATGGGAGAGGGATGAGTGGGAGGTTGGGGTTAGCAGATGTAAGCTATTATATATAGAACAGATAAACAACAAGGTTCTACTGTATAGCACAGGGAACTATATTCAGTATCCTATGATAAACCGTAATGGAAAAGAATATAAAAAAAAGAATGTGTGGGGACTTCCCTGGTGCCGCAGTGGTTAAGACCCCGCCTGCCAATGCAGGGGACACGGGTTCGAGCCCTGGTCTGGGAAGATCCCACATGCTGCGGAGCAACTAAGCCCGTGCGCCACAACTACTGAGCCTGCACTCTAGAGCCCGCGAGCCACAACTACTGAGCCCTCATGCCACAGCTACTGAAGCCTGCATGCCTAGAGCCTGTGCTCCACAACAAGAGAAGCCACTGCGATGAGAAGCCCGCAACGAAGACCCAACGCAGCCAAAAATAAATAAATAAATAAATAAACTTTTTAAAAAAAGGAAAGAAACGAAGGTGCTTAAAAAAAAAAGTGTGTATATATATATATATATATATATGTATGGATAACTGAATCACTTTGCTGCACAGCAGAAATTAACACAACATTGTAAATCAACTATACTTCAATAAAAAAATAATTTTAAAGTCAATAAAGTCACAGAAAAGGAAAAATAAATAAATAAATGGGCAGAAGATCTGAATAGACATTTTACCAAAGATGACAAACAGATGGCCAACAGGTACATGAAAAGATGCTCAACATCACTAATCATCAGGGAAATGCAAATTGAAACAAAAGTGAAATATTACCTCATACCTGTTGAGAATGGCTATCATAAAAAAGACAAGAAATAATAATTTTGGTGAGGATGTGGAGTACAGGAACCCCTCAAGCACTGTTGGTAAGGATGTATTAATAAATTGGTACAGCTACTACGGAAAACACTTTGGAGGTTCCTCAAAAAGTTAAAAATAAGAACTGCCATATGATCCAGCAGTTCCACTTCTGGGTATTCATCCTAAGGAAACAAAAAAACTAGTTCAAACAGATATCTGCATCACCGTGTTCTATGCAGCACTATTTACAATAGCCAAGATACAGAAACAACCTAAGTGTCCACTGATGGATTATTAAAAAAAAAAAAAAAAAGAAGTGTTCATTTACACAATGAAACATTATTCCATCATAAAAAAAGAGAATCTTGACAGTGGGGACAACATGGTTGCATCCCCAGGGCATCATACTGAGTGAAATACGTTAGAGAAAGACAAATACCACATGATCTCACTTACACGTGGAATCTAAAAAAACAGAAGCAAAATAGTAACAACCCGAGCTCACAGATACAGAGAGCAAACTGGTGGCTCTCCACCCAGAGGCAGGGTGTGTGGAGTGAGCAAAATGGATGAAGGGGGTCAACAGGTTACAAGACATTTAGTTATGTACAGCAGTGTGACTACAGTTAGTAATACTGCACTGCGTACCTGAAAGGTACTAAGGGAGTAGGCGATAAACATTCTCATCGCAAAAAATTCTGTAACTTGTATGATGATGGATGTTAACTAGACTTATTGTGGTGATTGTTTCACAACATATAAAAATATCGAATCATGAAGCTGTATACCCAAAGCTAACATACTGTTACATGCAAAGAATACCTCAATTTTTTTAAAAAAGGGAAAAACTCAATCTAAACCTTGCACTTTATACAAAAATTAACTCAAAACGAATCATAAACTTAAAAGTAAACCATAGGGGCTTCCCTGGTAGCGCAGCGGTTGAGAGTCTGCCTGCCAATGCAGGGTACACGGGTTCGAACCCTGGTCTGGGAAGATCCCACATGCCGCGGAGCAACTGGGCCCGTGAGCCACAACTACTGAGCCTGCGCGTCTAGAGCCTGTGCTCCGCAACAAGAGAGGCCGCGACGGTGAGAGGCCCGCGCACCGCGATGAAGAGTGGCCCCCACTTGCCGCAACTGGAGAAAGCCCTCGCACAGAAACGAAGACCCAACACAGCCAAAAATAAATAAATAAAAATAAACAAAAAACAAAAAACAATACTCATCAAGTCAAATAAGCTGTAAGAAAAGGCAATCAGACAAGTAGAAAGGGAAAATATCCATCTATGTTAAAAAAAAAAAAGTAAACCATAAAACCATGAATCTTTTAGAAGAAAACAGAGAAAAAATACTCAAGACCTAAGGCTTTGTGAAGAATTCTTAAACATGTCTCCAAAAGCACAGTGTACAAAAGAAAAAATAATCAATAAAGTGGACTCTATCAAAATTCAAAACTTTTCTTTGGAAAAGATATCTTTAAGATGATGAAAGAGTCACTACACAGAGTAGCTCCCCTAGCCTTGGTGTCCAGAGTTTTTATTGGGGCTCCATTAATGATTGATTGATTGATTGATGGCCCACATAGCAATCTCAGTCTCCATGTCAGGAGGGGGCGTGTCTTGATGTGCTGATGGCCAAGAGCACGGCAGCGGGTGACGGGCATGGGGAGGCTACCTCGTGGCTGGTTATCTGCCCAGGAGAACTGAAAACATGCATCCACACAAAAACGTGCCCATGACACTGCACGACCCAAAGCCCCTGCCCTAAGTCACGCTGTTGGTCTTTCCGGCCCCACCAACCTCCATCCTGTGACTCTCTGGTGAGGCCTCAGCCTGAGATCCAGTGTGGTCAGCCCCCAACCTAACCAAAGACAATCCTATCAGGCATGACACAGCTCACCTCCGAGAAGCCAAGGGCAAAAGCCAGACCTCTCTTGGGCAAGGCCAAGTTCTTTCCCACACACCATGAAGTTCACCCTTTTGAAGTGTACGATTCCTGCCATTTGAGGAGAGCGTCCTAGGAACTTGTCGGCAAACCCCGGGGGTTTTTGCAGAATGCACTCACCATTCTGTCTCTAGAATCGATTGTTGCTCTGACCTACAGATCCCAGACTTGAGCTGCAACACGTCCCAGCTCTAGCCAGCCCCGCGCACTTCAGACCGGGCCCCACAGTCCTAACTGGCAAGAGCCAATTCCTTAATATTCATCCTGTTGCTGTTTGCCCCAGATTCGGCGGTTTCTGTACACGGACAGACTCCTTGGTTTGTTGAAAGTCAAGGGGAGATTCTGACAGCAGCCGAGGGCCTCTGTTCAGTCCTCAATGGGCTTTTCCTCCAGGTGCTGGGCTTGTCCCTATACTTAACGCCACTCAATGTACAAAGGTATATAGAGTTATAGCACCCCTAGATCTTCTCTAATTGTTTAATATATTGTGCAGTGTTTAATACATTGCACCCTTAAAGCTGTCCACCTTTATTTCAAAAATCTAAACACAGGGTCAGCATATACTTAAGTTCAGTATTTGATGGTGAAATTTAAATTTGAATAAAATGTATACGCCCCCCAAAATAAGTGTACAATTCAGCGGTTTTAGTATACTCCCAAAGTTGTGCAACCACAAACACTGTCTAATCCTAGAACATTTTCATCACTACCCACTTCTCCTGAACCCCTCCTCTCAGACCTTGGAAACCACTGATCTATCTCTATGGACTTGACTATTCTAGACATTTCTTATGAATGGAATCATATAACAGGTAGCCTTTTATGTCTGGCTCCTTTTATTAGCATAATATTTTTATTTATTTATTTATTTATTCTTGGCTGCAGTGGGTCTTCATTGCTGCACGCGGGCTTTCTCTAGTTGCGGCAAGCGGGGCCTACTCTTCACTGTGGTGCGCGGGCTTCTCACTGTGGTGGCTTCTCTTGTTGCGGAGCACGGGCTCTAGGCACACGGGCTTCAGTAGTTGTGGCGCACGGGCTAAGTTGCTCTGCGGCATGTGGGATCTTCCTGGACCAGGGATTGAACCTGCGTCCCATGCACTGACAGGCGGATTCTTAACCACTGTGCCACCAGGGAAGTCCCTATTAGCATAATTTTTAATTGAGGCATAGTTGATTACAATATTACTTTTAGGTGTACAACATAGTGATTCAAAATTTTTATAGATTATGCTCCATTTATAGTTACTACAAAATATTGTACTGTGCTGTACAATAGATCCTTGTAGCTTATTTATCTTATATGCAATAGTCTGTACCTCTTCCTCCCCTACCCCTATCCTGCCCCTCCCACCTTCCCTCTCCCCACTGGTAACCACTAGTTTGTCCTCTCTGTGAGTCTGTTTCTTTTTTGTTGTATTCACTAGTTTATTTTTTAGATTCCACATGTAGGTGATAACATACAGTGTTTGTCTTTCTCTGTCTGACTTATTTCACTTAGCACAATGCCCTCCAGGTCACTTAGCATAATGAGTTTTTGTTTGTTTGTTTGTTTTGGCTGAGCCAGGTCTTAGTTGCGGCACGTAGGCTCCTTAGTTGCGGCAGGCGGGCCCCTTAGTTGCAGCTCACCGGATCCTTAGCTGTGACATGCGAACTCTTAGTTGTGGCATGCATGAGGGATCTAGTTCCCGGACCACGGATCAAACTTGGGCCCCCTGCGTTGGGAGCGCGAGTCTTACCCACTGCACCACCAGGGAAGTCCCCTAGCATAATGTTTTTAAGGTTCATCCGTGTTGAAGTATCTGTATCCATACTTCATTCCTTTTTGACGGCTGAATATTATTCCATGGTATGGATGTTTTGTTCATCAGCTGATGGACATCGGAGTTGTTTCACTTTCTGATTATTATAAATAACGGTGCTGCGAACATCCACGTGCACGTTTTTGTGTGTACGCATGCTTTCAGTTCTCCTGGGAGGATACCCAGCCAGGAGGCAGCCTCCCCGCCTCCCCCGCCCCCACGCTCTTGGCCATCAGCACATCAAGACAGGCCCGCTCCTGGGTGGACAGAGTCAACACCCGGACTCCCTGCTGTGGTCAGCATCTGGGTCATGGGGCATCTGAGCTCTGAGAACAGACAGGGGGGCCTCCAGACTAGAGAAGGAAGGCCCTATTGATCCAAACTAGGATAGCTGCAAATCACGAAAGAAAAAGAGAGGTATCCCGTCACCAAAACTAAAGAACGGAAGGACCACGAGGGGCCACCGGCTGCAGCCCAGAAGGGGACGCTTCCGTTGCCTCTGCAACACCTCCAGGGGGCGGCCATCAGGGGCGCCTGGGCCGCCAGGGAAGGGGACTTCTGCAGCGTACGCAGCCCTCTGGCCTCACAATAACCCGCCCTGTCTCCCCTGGGACGAGCTGACGTCTGTGTCCCTGGGGTGTCCCGCTCAGGGCCGTGCAGAACACTCTGCCCCCCGCTAGTCGGGGGGGCACCTCGGGAGGCTGAAGGCAGCACCCAGTTTCCTGAACCCGCCTGCCTTCCACATACCCCTGAAGTCTTCACTTCAACCAAAGGCAAGCGGTTCTCCCAGTTGCTGAGCTCTGCGAAGTGCCTTATGAAAACCCCGAGAGGCACCGAATCAACAGGTCCCTCCTACAGTCGGCGACATGGAACCTGAGCTTGGCCACCCCTCCCCACCCAGAAACGCGGCGACCTACCTACCGGCTCTGGTGGCTCTCCCACAGCCGCCTCAGGCCCCGGTCGGCCAAGCCCTCCAGGATGAGGAGGCGGCCCCGCCCGTCCAGCAGGTGGAAGCCGGTGAGCACGTCCAGGTCCGGCCGCTCCTGGATCTTCGCCCGTATCTTCAAGGCGGACAGGATCTGCGGGACGTCCTCCACGGGGCAGGAGTCCAGGCCCAGGGCCCCGGCGTTGATCACGGTGACGTCCTGCAGGAGGCCGTGCAGGAGTGAGAGCTTCCTGGAGGCGAACACGAAGATGACGCGGCCAAACGGGGAGGCCGTGGGGCTGGCGTCCAGGGCCTCGGTCCCGGCCCGCAGCGGCACCGCCACGCCCACCCGCAGCTTCAGCAGGCAGCTGGCCTCCAGGTAGTCGCCCGGGGGCATCGGGCCGTGCCGCAGGCCGTCTCCGGGCACCCGGAACCCCGCCACCTTCCTGCTCCTGCCGTCATGGCCGAGGCGCGTGGCCTTGGGCTCGCAGCTGTGGACGGGGACGGTCAGGTTCAAGTACTTGTGGCCAAGGAGGAGGTCGGCAAAGCTGACCTGGGCAACCCCGTAAGGGTCCCACATCTTGTCCTGGGTTTCAAAGGGGTTGTTCTCCGTCTCTTTCGGGGAAATTAGGGTCTGGAAGTTGAGGTACGAATCCAGCGGGTCCTCCCCAAACAGGGCAGGCTTGCGGGAATACCCCTCTGACTTGCGGTCCCGGTCATGAACTTCCACCACCATGGGGGGGCCCTCCAGGTATTCCCTCAGGTCGCTGGGGTGCATGGCCCCAAGGAAGATGACGTTGACGTCCTGGAAGTAGACGTGGGTCCCATGGGGCTGGCCCTCAGTCCTGTGCACCGGGGTCCTGTGGAACTGGTACCTGCAGTACACGGGGGTGCACAGCCGCTGCGAGAGAGCAGGGGCGGCGGTCACGGGTGCGGCCGCGGGCGCCCCCTGCCGGCCCCCCTCCCCTCCAGGTGGCCCCCACCCAGGGGCTCAAATCCCGGCCCCAGGCTCACCCCCGGCAGCCCCAGCAGCCCCTGCGGCCTGTGGTTCCTCATTCACAAACCCCAAGGACAGAGCCCACTCTGCAAGGCCACCGCGAGGCCCGAGAGCCACGTGTACAGCGCCGAGCTGGCGGCTGAAGCAACTACTTCCCCCGGATGGCCAGTGCCACGAGGACAGGCCCTGTGCCTTCTTCCCGTCCCGTGGCCGGGCACAGAAAGGGTGGAGAGGAGTGGCTTTTAGAACAGACAATCCGTGTTTCCCAGACACGCATCTGGAGGGCTGGCACGGCGCACCTTTAGCATATAAAGTGACCAAGCAGAACTGGTGTCTGGGTTTAAGAGGACTCGCAGGCTGAGCTGGAGGTGGGGGGCAGGGCTGTGTCGGGACAGAAACAGGGAACCTTGCGCATGCTACGACTTTATCATCAGAAGCTCACCGTTACACAAGTGTGTGGTCCGAATGCATACTCCCAGGGTACTATTTATTTTACTATTTCTTTTACCATTGATGCTGAAATTTTATTTTAAAATAATCCTGGGTTGGTAGGGCTCCCAGGTACCTGGCAGAAAAAATTAAGGAAACCTTCTGGAGAAATCCACTTCCAACCTAGGCCTCAAAGAATTCCCACAGAGAAAGTTCCATCGAACATGGGGATCATAGTAAAAATCACAAAACTCCTAAGGGCAAAAGGTACCACTAGCAAAACCAGATGTACAAAGGCACAGGTATTAGAATGATCAGGAACATAAAATAAATCTATTTGTTCTGTTTTTAAAAAATAAAAGTATATCATCAAGGTCAAAACTATTGTAATTCTCTATTACTCAGCCATAAAAAGGAACGAAATTGAGTCATCTGTTGAGACGTGGATGGACCTAGAGTCTGTCATACAGAGTGAAGTAAGTCAGAAAGAGAAAAACAAATATCGTATATTAACACATGTATGTGGAACCTAGAAAGATGGTACAGATGAACCAGTTTGCAGGGCAGAAGTTGAGACACAGATGTAGAGAACAAACGTATGGAACCAAGGGGGGAAAACCGTGGTGGGGTGGGGATGGTGGTGTGCTGAATTGGGCGATTGGGGTTGATATGTATGCACTGATGTGTATAAAATTGATGACTAATAAGAACCTGCGGTATAAAAAAACAAACAAACAAAAAACAACTAATACTAAACTTTCTTTGGGTTATTTGTATGGAAATATGTTAATATAAACGTTTCAGACATTACAATAAATTTCTAAAAATCTTATATGTTCTGATATAATGTTATAAGTCATAATTCTAGTTATTACTTTAAAATGTATATCTCAGAAATACGTAAAAAAAAAACTATCGTAATTCTATTTACTAGCAATGAAAATTCTAAAACTGAAAATTTTAAAATATCACCTACAACAGCATCAAAACATAAAATGCTTAGGAAGAAACGAAAGATGTGTAAGACCTGTACACTGAAAACTACAAAACATTGCAGAGAGAAATTAAAGAACATCTAAATGAAGAAATATACCATTTTAATGGTTAGGAAAATGCAATTAATTCTAGAGGAATCATAGACATAAACATAAAAGCTAAAATCATACCCCTTCTAGAAGAAAACATAGGGTAGTATCTTCATAAACTTGGGGTGGAAAAAAGATTTATTTGATATGACATAAAAAGCACTAATCATAACAGAAAAAGTTGATAAGATGGACTTCATCAAAGACACTATTAAGAAAATTAAAGTCAAGCTCCAGATGGGCAGAAAATATGTACAATGCATATATATCTGACAAAGGACTTGTATCCACAATATATTAATAAAAAGAATATCTATAAATCAATAATCAAAAAGAAAAATAAAAGAGGAGCTTTCAAATCTGGTTAAACGGAATAAGCACACCCACCCTGCACCTCCCACTGAATACAACAGAAAGCATGCTTCAACTAAGAGTCCGCATGCCGCAACTAAGAAGCCCGCACGCCACAACGAAGGTCCCGTGTGCCTCAACTAAGATCCGGCGCAGCCTAAATAAATAAATAAATATTAAAGAAAAAAAACCCTAGAGAGATGCACAGAGCAGCTTCTGAAAAGTAAAAGGCAGTGGGCAGACTGGAAAAACAGGCCAAACCCAGTGAGTTTCCTGGGTTTTATTCTCTTCCTGCATGTCCCAGACTAGATGCAAAGGAAGCCTGAATCCCAGAATTATGCACCAGGCATGGAGAGACAGAGCTCTTTCTGGTCCAAGGAACGGGGTGGGGGAACCCTATGAGACAGAGAGAGTGGAAGGAAATCCCCTATTGCTTTTCTCTCCTGGACCTGCCCTCCGGCAAGTTCAAGTTCCCAACCTGTAATCTGTTTGCAGTGGCAGCAGCTGGGCAGGCAACTGAAAATCTGAGTGAGGGGAATCCTCTTTGAACAGATGAACTGTGATACAAACAGTGTATCAAAATGTCCAGTTCCTTGGCTCCCATGCTTGACTGATGGTCACCGAGCTCCTGTTCGTACCAGGCCCCGGGCTGGGCGCCGGGGACGCTGACACCATGGTCCCTTGTGCGGGCGACTTCAGCCCACTGGGGACATGAACTAAACATCAGGTCATGCGGTTTAAGTGGCAGACTGAACACATACATCTGGTTACACCCCTCACCGAACTCCCCTAAAACCACAGGGAAGTTTTTTTTAAGACGTAAACATACAAGGACAAGGAGAAGAGAACAGAAGCCAGCATGAGCGCTGGGAGGGTGACAAGCAAGTGGTGCAGGCACAGCACAGGCGAGGAGGCCAAATCCCAAGCACGTAATGGAGAAGCTGAGAACCAGCCACATTCTCTGCAAAATCCTCGAAAGACTTAGGAACCGGCAGGACCCAGCATCTCTGGATCTGGGGGTCACAGGGAAGAGCGCAGCAAGGGAACCGTTGCGAGTCCCGAGAAGCCAGCCGGCCCACCCCTCCCCTACTGCTTGGCGGGAGGCTGTTAGCTTGTTGTGCAGGCAAATGAATACAGGGTCCTGAGAGCTTCAAAACACGGATGAGAGAGAAAAGAGGAGACCTAAACTAATGGAGAGGCACACTGAATTCAGGGGTTGGAAGGCTCAACACAGTAAGACGTCAGTTCTCCCCAGACTGATCTATGGATTTCATGCAAAGCCAGGCAAAATCCTAGCACAAGTTTTTGTAGATAGAGGCAAGCTGATTCTAAAATTTGTATGAAAGGGCAAAGAAACTGGAAGAGCTAACACAATTTTGAAAAAGAAGAATAAAGGATCCCTAAATAGACCTCTACCAGTACGGCCAACTGATTTTTGTCAGAAATGCAAAAGAAATTCAATGAAAAAAAAAAAAAAGGCTTTTCCACAAATGGTGCTGGAACAATTAGTCATGTGTATGCAAAAAAAAAAAAAAGAACATTAACTTAAACCTTATACATAAATTAACTCAAAATTGATTATAGATCCAAATGTAAAACTATAAACATACAGAAGAAAACCCCTGTCACCAGGGGTTAGGCGAAGAGTTCTTAGATGTGACACAAAAACACAATCCATAGAAGACAAAAAAGTATAATTTAGACTTCATCAAAATTAAAATAAGAGAATAAAAAAGGCAGACTACAGACTGGGAGAAAATATCTGCAAAGAATATATCCAAAAGAGGATTTGTATCCAGAATAGATTTAAAAACTCTCAACTCAACAACAGGAAAACTAAGTACTCAGTTGAGAACTTCTCTGGTGGCGCAGTGGTTATGAATCCGCCTGCCCATGAAGGGGACACGGGTTCGGGCCCTGGTCCGGGAAGATCCTACATGCCGCGGAGCAACTAAGCCCGTGCACCACGACTACTGAGCCTGCGCTCTGGAACCCGTGAGCCACAGCTACTGAAGCCTATGCTCCGCAACAAGAGAAGCCACTGCAATGAGAAGCCCACGCACTGCAACAAACAGTAGTCCCCAGTCGCCGCAACTAGAGAAAGCCCGTGCACAGCAATGAAAACCCAATGCAGCCAAAAATAAATAAATTTATTAAAAAAAAAAAGAACTCAGTTGAAATGTGGGCAAAAACTTGAATTGACACTTCACCAAAGGGGCCATAAAGTGGCAGATAAGCAGATTAAGAGATGCGCCACATCACTCTGCATCAGGGAAATGCATGGTAAACCCCGATGAGATAACACTGCATATTCATTAGAGTGGCCAAAATTAAAAATAAAACACTGACAATACCAAGTTCTGGGAAGGATAAGGAGCAGCTGGAACCCTCGCACACCACTGGTGAGAATGCAGCCATACCCTCTCCACAGAGCCCGGGAAGCCCACTTGTGGGCATTTATCCTAAAGAACTGAAGGCTTATGTTCACACAAAAGCATGTACACAGATGTTTTAGCAGCTGTATTCGTAACTGCCCCAAACCAGAAACAACCTAAACATCCTCCATGGGTTAACGGACAGACAGACTGCGGTTACATCCAGCTGCAGAATACGACTCAGCAGCAAAAAGGGATGAATTCTAGCTTGCAGGAATCTCGCCGGCATCGTGCTGAGTGAAGGAGGCTGCACGTGTTGTTCCCTGCTGGAGCAGAGGTTGTTAGTGTGGATGTTACACAATATATAACCCCATCTGTACGACAATCTTCAAAAGTTAAAACTATCACGACGAACACATGTGCGGTTGCCGGGAGTGCGGGTGGGGAAGATGTGGTCGTAAAGGGCTAGTACAGAAGAGTTTGGGGGCCGCGGTCATAGGGGTGTTCTGTATCCTTACCGTGGTTGTGAGAACACTGACCCACACATGAAGTGAAAGTTACAGAACTGTACACCAAGAGAAAACAGTCTATTCTGTAGGATATTTTTACTTTTCTGCTTGTTATTTTAAAAATTAAAAAACCAGAGGGTCTCTGGAATGAGGGACAGCTGATGGCATTCGGCTCCTATCCAAACCAGATGTATTAGGTGACCAAATGCTCACGGACCATCCAATGCAGACCCCACGTCCTTTTCATCCCTTGGATACCAGACCCTTACCCTCCAGGCAGGCAACTGGGAGAGACCTCCAGAGACCGACCTTGAGGTCTCCCCACCACCAGCCCACCCAGGCCACCGCAGCATGAGGCTCAGAACCCACAAGCCCGCTCGGCACCCAAGGCTGCTTTTGAGGCCCCCACTCTTACCTATGAGCAGCGAACCAGGGGATTAAGACAGATGTGACGATGGAGACCAAACAAACAGAAAAACCAACTTTAGGAAATAAGGACTGTACAAACAGGGACGGTGACCCGCAAAGCAGGAAAACACTGCTGAGTCGGCAGCCCTGGGGCCACCCCCAGATCCGTGATTCTCTAGGAGGACCTCAGGACTCGGCTGTGGTCGGACCCACAGCTGGGCTTCACAAAGGCCAGAGGAGACCAGGCAAAGCCTGCAAAGGGAAAAGGGCTGCGAGGCAAAGCAGGGGGACAGGCGCCAGCTCCCCATGGCCTCCTCCTGTGTGTCCCAGGATGCACTGAGCTGCTGCACAACTGACTGTGACAACTCAGGTGACGTACTGTCCACCAGGGAGCTCACTGGAGACCTAGCACCCAGGGTTTTGATTGGGGCTGGTACTAGGCTCCCCCAGCCTGTGCCAATACGCCAGGCGCCCTGGAGGAAAGCATGGTCAGCACTGTTGGCAGAAACAGTCAGGCCCAGGAACCACTCTCATCAGAGAAAGATTCAAGTTCCTAGACACCTGCCAAGGGCCAGCCTTTCAAGCAGACCTTTTTAAAGATAGTCACCTTGGCAATCTAGATTCAATACAATCCCTATTAAATTACCAATGACACTTTTCACAGAACTAGAACAAAAAATTTTTTAATTTGTATCGAAACACAAAACACCCCAAATAGCCAAAGCAATCTTGAGAAAGAAAAACGGAACTGGAGGAATCACACTCCCTGACTTCAGAATATACTACAAAGCTACAGCAATCAAAACAGTATGGTACTGGCACAAAAACAGAAATATAGATCAATGGATCAGGATAGAAGGCCCAGAAATAAACCCATGCACCTATGGTCACCTAATCTGTGACAAAGGAAGCAAGGATATAAAATGGAGAAAAAACAGTCTCTTCAATAAGTGGTGCTGGAAAAACTGGACAACTACATGTAAAAGAATGAAATTTGAACACTCCTTAACACCATACACAAAAATAAACTCAAAATGGATTAAAGACCTAAATGTAAGACCGGATACTATTAAACTCTTAGAGGAAAACATAGGCAGAACACTCTCTGACATAAATTGCAGCAATATCTTTTTGGATCCACCTCCTAGAGTAATGAAAATGAAAACAAAAAATAAACAAATGGAGCCTAATTAAACTTAAAAGCTTTTGCACAGCAAAGGGAACCAAAAACAAAACAAGAAGACAACCCACAGAATGGGAGAAAATATTTGCAAACGAAAAGACCAACAAAGGATTAATCTCCAAAATATGCAAACAGCTCATGCAGCTCAATATCAAAAAAACCAACAACCCAATTAAGAAATGGACAGAAGATGCAAACAGACAATTCTCTAAAGAATACATACAGGGCTTCCCTGGTGGCGCAGTGGTTGAGAATCTGCCTGCCAATGCAGGGGACACGGGTTCGAGCCCTGGTCTGGGAAGATCCCACATGCCGTGGAGCAACTAGGCCCGTGAGCCACAGCTACTGAGCCTGTGCGTCTGGAGCCTGTGCTCTGCAACAAGAGAGGCCACGACAGTGAGAGGCCTGCGCACCGTGATGAAGAGTGGCCCCCGCTTGCCACAACTAGAGAAAGCCCTCGCACAGAAACGAAGACCCAACACAGCCATAAATTAAATAAATAAATAAATAAATATTTTAAAAAAAAGAATACATACAGATGGCCAAAAAGCACGTGAAAAGATGTTCAACATCTCTAATTATCAGAGAAATGCAAATCAAAAATACAATGAGGTATCACCTCACACCAGTCAGAATGGCCATCATCAAAAAAATCTGCAAACAATAAATGCTGGAAAGGGTGTGGAGAAAAGGGAACCCTCCTACACTGGTGGTGAGAATATAAATTGGTGCAGCCACTATGAAGAACAGTATGGAGGTTCCTTAAAAAACTAAAAATAAAGCTACCATATGACCCAGTAATCCCACTACTGAGCATATATCCGGAGAAAACCGTAATTCAAAAAGATACATGGGGCTTCCCCGGTGGCACAGTGGTTAAGAATCCACCTGCCAATGCAGGGGACATGGGTTCAAGCCCTGGTCCATGAAGATCTCACATGCCGTGGAGCAACTAAGTCCGTGCGCCACAACTACTGAGCCTGTGCTCTAGAGCCCGCAAGCCACAACTACTGAGCCCGCGTGCCACAGCTACTGAAGCCCATGCACCTAGAGCCCGTGCTCCGCAACAAGAGATGCCACCGCAATGAGAAGCCTGCACACTGCAATGAAGAATAACCCCCGCTTGCCGCAACTAGAGAAAAGCCCGCGTGCAGCAATGAAGACCCAATGCAGCCAAAAACAAATAAATAAATAAATTTATATACATAAAAAAAAAAGATACATGTACCCCAGTGTTCACTGCAGCTCTGCTTACAACAGCTAGGACATGGAAGAAACCTAATTGTCCATCGATGGATGGATAATTTATCCAGGAGTGGATAAAGAAGTTGTGGTACATGTACACAATGGAATATTACTCAGCCATTAAACAGAATGAAATAATGCCATTTGCAGCAACATGGATGGACCTAGAAATTATCCTAAGTGAAGTAAGTCAGACAGAGAAGGACAAATATCATACAATATTGCTTATATGTGGAATCTTAAAAAATGGCACATATGAACTTATTTATAAAACAGAAATAGAGTCACAGATGTAGAAAACAAACTTATGGTTACCAGTGGAGAGGGGGGAGGGATAAATTGGGAGATTGGAATTGGGAGATCACACCACTATATATAAAATAGATAACTAACAAGGAGCTACTGTATAGCACAGGGAATTCTACTCAATACTCTGTAATTATCTATATAGGAAAAGAATGTAAAAAGAATTATCTATATAGGAAAAGAATGTAAAAAGAATATGTGTATATGTATAACTGACTCACTTTACTGTGTACCTGAAACTAACACAACATGCTAAATCAACTATACTCCAATAAAAATTTTTTTAAAACTGAAGGAAAATGATTTTTTAACCTGGAATTCTATACGCTAACTATCAATTAAGTATAAGGGTAGAATAAGGATATTTTCAGACATAGGAGATCATAAAACAAGTATCTCCCATTAACCTCTTCTCAGAAAGCTACAGGAGGATGTGCTCCAGCAAAATCAAAGAGGAAACAAAGCAAGAGCAAGACACAGAATCCAGGGACAGGGACCCACCAGGAGAGGAACAGGGGACTCCCAAGGTAAACAGCAGCGCTAAACTGGCTGGTTCAAAATCAGTGAGCACTAGGTGAGCACCGCTGCTGGAACAAGGAAGCACAGGGCTCCTCCTGAGCGGAGGGTCGCTACCTGCACCTGAAGAACCCTGTGGTGCAGCAGAGGAGACCTCACACTAGGTAACTCCTGATCCCAGGAACCTAATCTCTTTGCTGTCTGGCTGTGAGATCCTAAATGAGGAAATGGGGTTGATAATCATACTTCTCATGCAGGGCCATTGCGGGTGAGGCGACAGGCGATGGGCAGATGGCTGGGAAAAGCAGCTCTCAAACCAGCTGGGCTGGCTCACTCTTACCTCTAGTTCACTGAAGGACACAGACCGTGATGGAAGGCAGGAAACACACTTGACCTCTATGGTCAGGGGGTTTAAGTCCCGCTTTTGCTCTTCAGTCATGAGGGGAACTTCTGTTTTTAGGGTCAAAAAACAATCTAAGACGTTGGCCGACCTCCCACTGCCATGACTCACGACAGTTTGCCATCCTGCGGGGAGATACACGCAGCGTTAGGATGTTACTCAGAACGGCCCCCAGACCAGCACAGAAGGGATCAGGCAACCGGAGAGCCAAAGATAAAACTACACCAAAAAGAGGAAAACTTAAAAAAATAATAATTGGGAAACACCTACAGGCAGCATGTCTGCACCACTTTTTCAACTGGGGTCCCATAGGTTCTCTAAGAGAATTTCATTTTGTGATTTAATCTTGATCATCACCTTGTGATATAAGCATTTCCTGAATCATCTGTAGGCTACAATCAGGAACAATGACGCTTGGGTCCCACCCCCAGTCTCATGGGCTTGGTCTGGGCTGTAGCCTCCACACTGGGATTTTTTAAATCTCTCCAGGTAATTCTAGAACCACCAGACTTGCGCTGCGAGTCCCATAGTTACTGGCCGTATGTGGATATTTATGTTTAAATTAATTAAAATTAAATATAATTTAAAATGCACTTCCTTCGGACTTCCCTGTTGGTCCAGTGGTTAAGACTCCACGCTTCCACTGCAGGGGGCACAGGTTCAATCCCTGGTCGGGAAACTAAGATCCCACATGCCACGCAGCATGGCCAATAAATAAATTAATTAATTAATTAAAAGGCACTTCCTTCATCATGAGTCCCACGTCACACGCTCAGCAGCCATGTGTGGCTATGAGCAGACACGCAACAAGTCCTTCACTGCAGAAAGCTCTGGAGCACTTCTCCAGGCAGTTCTCTTAGACTAGAACACATTCAGGAACAAACAACACCAGCGTGTCTGTGTTTGGTGCCCAGCGGTGTCACTTTCACTGTTGTAATCCAGGGAGGGAAGAGTAGGTACTGATGTAGAACACAGGTGGTACATTCGAGCCAAATCCAGCCTGGCACACCTCCTGCCGTGACAGCTGTGCAGCAGTGCGACTGCAGAAAAGGGTGGGTGACTTGACCACTGCAGGGCACATGGGCAGCTGTGAGAATACTTTTCTCGCAAAAGGGGCCCATACATTTCACCAGGTGGAGAGACACTGGTGAAGGCCAAAAAAAAAAAAAGAGCAAAGCTCCAGATTTGCAAGCAGATTTTTCAAACCCTAAATCCGGCTGTTAGGCATCATGTGACCTACAACAAGTTAGAGGCTCTTTGAGGCTCGATTTCGTGGTGTGCAAAATGGACAGAGGTACCACCTTTCTTAGGGTTAAGAGGATGAAGAGGGGTTATGTACGGGAAGGTGTCAGGAACACTGCCCTCCTAGCACAGGGTCTGTGCTCAAAAAGACCAGTTCTATTTCTTTCATGATGCTGGTAAATATATTTTTAGGGCATGTGAGAGCCCCATCACTCACACTCAGAAAGAGCAGTTGCTTCCAGAACAAGTCCTGGGCCCGAGGTGTGCACTGTCTGCCTGGGCCATGGGCATCTCCTAGGGACCCCCCACTTCTCCCTGTGACTCTCTTCAATAAACCAACTCATTAAGACCATAGCCAATTCTGATTTGTGTTCTAGAACTTTGCAAGCCTTTTCATAGAAGATTGCCCAGTTCAGAAGGACTCTCTAGTGCAAACATCTACTCATATCATCATTCAGAAATCTCAGGTGATGTCAGCCATGATCCAGGGCAGGGATCTCAACCTCAGCACTACTGACACTTGAGGACTGATAATTATTCGTCATGAGGACCATCCTGTGCATCATGGGACATTCAGCAGTGTCCCACTCCCACTTGTGACACCCAAAGATGCCTCACAGAGTGCCAAGTATCCCCGGGGGCATAAGTGCCCAAGGTGAGAACCACTGTCCCACATAAGGAACAAGGCAAGGGCGAGTGGCCACCACAAGGTTTTTGCACCTACAGCTGCCGGGCTTGAACATGATAGGTCCAGGGATGTCAAGTGATCGTCCAAGGACTCTTGGCCAATAAGCAGCGGAACCAGTGTCGAAACCAGTCCTGTGTGGCTAAAAGTGTGGCCCCTCCTCTATGCAGTAAACATAAGAGTTCACTCCAAACATAGAACCTTTCTAGACACTTACTGGCCAACAATATTTACCACTAAGGTATGCAAAGTCTGTGGCCTAATCTTAAATTGAAGATGGGGTTTCCCTGGTGGTGCAGTGGTTGAGAATCCGCCTGCCAATGCAGGAGACACGGGTTCAAGCCCTGGTCCGGGAAGATCCCACATGCCGTGGAGCAGCTAAGCCCATGCGCCACAACTACCGAGCCTGCGCTCTAGAGCCCACAAGCCACAACTACTGAACCCACGTGCCGCAACTACTGAAGCCCACATGCCTAGAGCCTGTGCTCTTCAACAAGAGAAGCCACCACAATGAGAGGCCCGCGCACCGCAAAGAAGAGTAGCCCCCGCTCGCCGCAACTAGAGAAAGCCTGCGCGCAGCAACGGCGACCCAACACAGCTAAAAATAAATACAATAAAATAATTTATTTAAAAAAAATTAAATTGAAGATGACCAAAAATAATCATTCTAGCTTTGGAATAATCTTATGCTATTCTATTTTATGGCAAAAAGAAACCTACAGTTGGCCTGCTGAGCCACGGCCACGTGCAGTCATGACCACGAGCCGTGGCCTCGGTGCCAGGGAGCATGCCCAGGGCCCTACACGCAGCCCACCCAGATGTCCGGGCGAAGCAGCTGCCACCTCCTCACCAGTAACCGGTCTGAGTTCTGCTGTGTGCAGGGCTCCCCGCTAAGCCGTTTACACACATTATCTCTCGTGATCCTTCCTACAGCCCCCTGGGGCGGGAGTTCTTGTCCCCATTTTACAGATGAGGAAACTGAGACTCAGAGAAAGCAGGCGACCTGCTGGTAAAGGGCTGAGCCAGGATTCAAAGTCTGTTTGTCACTCTCGCAACAACTGTCACTGTACAGGGCCATGGCGGCACAGGTTAAAGGGAGGGGAGGCCCAGGCACCTCTTGGCTTCACCTCCTGGAAATGGTCACACCGGGCAGACCAGGACCATTCAGTGTCTCCCTACCCTCACAGCAAAGTAAGGAGCAGGTCAGGCAGGTCCCCCGGGGCCACCCACCTGGAGGAGCACCGGTTGCCTTCTGGGTTCAAGACCAAAGAAGCATGAACCAAAGTCACTGCCCCAGGCGGGGCCACGTGGCCGCTGCGTGAAAGGCCCGGTCCTCCTGGACACGGCTCAGCAGTGGGTAAGAGTCTCTGAAAACTCACTTTGGGTGGAACTAATTTTCAAAAATCCATCTAAACGCGTGGACAAAAAAGTTAATAGTAGTTCCTCAAAACATATCGACATCAACCCAAGCGCTTGTGGGAATAAGGATTTTCCCGGCACCCCCGGCACTGGACTCTGACCCTATGGGGTTTCACTGACCCTCCGCGTCTGCCTAAATTTCTCCAGATAGGCCAGAAGGGGGCACTCGTTCACCCTGATAGCCAAAAACCCCACAGTGAAATAAGTTTGAAATTATTTTCTCTAAAAAGAAAAAGAAGAGTGTTCCCCCCATATTCCCTTTTTAAAACAAAGTCACATAATTTTACCCAAAATATATTCTGAGCCTTCCATCATCTAAACCTATGGACATAATAAATACCTACTTATTGTTTATCAAACTTAGTTTATAAACTGTGGTAGGTCTTGCAAAGCAAATGAAGCAAACCCCTGTTCTGCCACTGAGCTGTGTGCCCTCGGGTTAAGTTGCTTGACTTCTCTGAGTTTTGATTCCTCCCTGAAAAAATCGTGACAATAATAACCACCCCCCATACCACCAGCGCCAGTTCACTGGGAAGATCAGAGTTGGTCGTGAGAAGTAAATGATCGGACATAAATACTGGTTGCCTTTCTTCATTTCCTTTGCTAGACGTCTTTGTAAAAATCTGCAGGAACGCGTTTATACAAATGAGCATCTTATGTAGCAAACAAAACCGTGACGTTTCTTATTCTCACGTTTGCTTGGACTTTGGAATCAGACCTAGGTTCAAACCCAGGCTTCGCTTACTCGCTGCGTCCTCCTGGCCGACGCGTTTGACCTCGCTGCGCCTCCCCTCGCTGCGCCTCCGTTTCCCGCTCTGTATAGCGGAGACACGCCCACTTGGCGGGGGCGGCCGACAGCGCGGGGCAGGGGCTCGGTCACCGCGAGTGTCCTTTGTGCGGGCATTCTAGCCACACGGGACGAGGAGACCGGACGCTGCTGGGAACGGGTGTGGCTACCTGCGAGGAGTGGCATCACCGCCAGCTGCACGGCGAAGGTGCCCTGCTTCCCGTGGCCTGCCAGCCTGGAGTCTGTCTCCACGCGAGATTGCTCCCTCCTCCTCTGGCTTTTCCTCCCCGCGTCTGATTCTTTCCGTTTAACTGTGAAATCAGAGGAAGGGAATAAACGTTAAGAGGAGCCCCTGTCCCAGAGGCTGTATGTGCCTGCTTCACGCGGCAGGGATGCGGAGGGCTCTGGGGGGCTCCCTGGAGGCAGAGTCTGTGCCCCCGCTCTATCCCAGCAACCGGGAGACACATCCCAGCGCGGACAGCAGTCGTTGGTTACACGCAGCAGGAAATTACGGGGTCCTGATCCGCCACTCGCCACTACCCAGAGCCAGCTGTGACGACACCAGTGCCACACAATACCCAAGTTCTCCTCCCCGTCGGCTTATAACCGCAGTGCAGCGCTGAGGGTTGGGCTTTGAAGCTGGACCACCAAAGGTCTAGAATCAGCTCTCTCCCTCCTGCAGGGAAAGCGCCTTAACCATTCTGAGCCTCGACGCCCCCGTCTGTCGAATGGGGGCAGCACCTGCCTCCTAAGGGCATCGAGAAGAGTCAGTGGGCAAAGGCACATAAGATGCTCAGCTCAGCACCCAGCTTAGATCAAGAAGAAAAAGGAGACGATAAGACACATAAGTGTGGGTAACTAAAACCATGAGCTATAGGTTCTGTGACAGAGAGACCAATGGAACAGACCATTGCGGGCAAGCCCAGAAATAGAGCCACACACATGGGGAGACTTAACAGAGGCCAGAGGTGGCGTTTCAAATCAGTGGGAAAAGATGGACCAGTCGATCAATGATACTGACTATCCACCTGGAGGCAAATGAAATTATAGGGCACCTCATGCCGTATGCAAAATGAGTCGCAGACTGAAGGTGGAAAACAAAAACTTCAAAATTGTTAGAAGAATACTTGGGAGACTAGACTGCCATCTGGATGAGGAAGGGTCTCTTAAGTGTTACCCAGAGTACAAACTGGACGGGAAGAGGTGAATACCCAGGGTACACAACAAGACACCCTACATGAAGGGAAAGGGTAAGATACAGACCCCAGCCTGTGATGTTTACAGTGCATGAAACTACGCAGAGTTATTCAAAAGACCTTAAAAAAAAAAGGCTTGGGGATCAACAAGAAAAAAAAATCTAAACCCAACAGAACAACATAAATGAAGAAATGGGAATAGGCAAATGACCTAAGTGCTGACCAGATAAGCATTCTAGATACTCTCAATCCCAGTAATCAGGAACTGGGCCCCTGACTATGCAAGGGTGACATGGAGGAGAAGCGGGAAATCTCGGGGCTGCTGTCAGGAGGGCAAAGAGGTAAAACCGGGACCCTAAACCTGCAGCATCCCCTGAGCGGTCACAGTGCATTTCCTACGCCCGTGACCCCGCCGGGCATGTGCCCTAGACCCTCCTACACGTGCGCTGGAGCCCCGTGCAAGGACGGTCACTGTCGCAGCACTGGTGACAGCAGAAAACTGGTGACTATTCAAACACCCCTCAGTGGGGCCTGCAGGGATGAAGGGGGCACTACCCGACAGGGCACTTTACAGAAGGTAGAAGAAGGGGCTGGACTGAGATGTACTGACACCAATAAATCTCAGAATAAAGTCGAGAGAAAGAGCCAGTTGCTGTTAAATACGCATGCGTGAAGTCATTTCTGTAACTCACGAAACCAAAAATCACTACAATGTTGTGTGAACGTGTGAGAAAGGGGGGTGGTTACACCGATTTCTAGGCGAGGGTGGCTGTACGCTTCTCAAAAGCACGGGAAGCCAAGGGCGCGTAAACTGTATCTGTAGCCTCTTATTTCTTTTAAAAAAAAAACAAACAGAAAAGAAAGAAAGAAAGAAAAGAAAAAAGGAACAAGAAAGAAATAAAGGAAATATGACAAAATATTAATACCTAACTTCTGGGTACATTGTTGTACATTTTTCTGTGTACTTTTCTCTACTTCAAAAAAAAAAAAGCATGGCTTGAAAACCTCATTAAAATGCTCAAAGGACATTAAAAGGGACCGAGGCTGTTTAACCTGAAAAGAGAAAACTCGGAAGGAGTTGCAAGGTGTTCCTAGTCTTTTAGGGCCTGAAAAACAGGACTGACGTTACTCCCCTACATCTCCCACGGCCAGTGAGGAGCCTGACTCCAGAAGCTTCAGGATTGGACTAGAACCGGGAAAAGCGGATTGACTGAGGGTTAAGGAAACGATGTGCAGCAGTTACAGCTCAACGAATGGGAAACGGGAAGGAAGCAAGTGCCCCGGCTCTAGAATTTTCCACCTCATACTGGAAACACAACCACTTGCTGAAACAATGCTGAGGAGATCTAGGCCAAGAACGAGGAGGTAGATTCAGGGACTGGAGGGTCCTTGCTGGGAGTCGGACACTCAGATCACATGCTTTCAGGAGTGCCATTTCCCTCATTCCACCGTAAGAAGCAAATGGCTTCTCATCTTCCAAAGAGAGTCTCTCCACCCGGCACATCCCACATACCCACCCTACACAGCATCTATCACAGAGAAGTGTAATTATTTATCTGGAAGTCTCTGGTCAATATTAGAGATTTTCATGTTTCCCATACACACAATACCATGGACCAGGAGCACAGAAATATTGGTGGAGTGGGAAGGGATGGGATGGGATGGGATGGGATGGGATGGGATGGGATGGGATGGGATGGGATAGGATGGATGGATGGATGGATGGATGGACAGACGGATGAGGTGAGATGGACCGGGTAAGTTAAAATTGCATGTAGTAGTTTTTACTTTTGAATAATATTTGAATCTTATTGAAGTATCGTGAATTTGAAATATTTCATAATTCTTTTCCAGGTCTAGTTATACTATAAATTTCCAAAGTCCCATCCTAACTTACTTTGAAATTTTTGCTTTTCCAACAAGTTTGTTAAGCTGCTAAATGACGACCTCTCAATTAACTCCTTCATCTCCGTCATGGTTGCCCCTCCCAAAGAAATGACTGGTCTTGAAGTACCACATCTAGAAAATTCACAAAGAGAAAAATAAATGAAAGTGAGAAAAATCAGGGACCAGATCTAAGAATCTATTTACTGGACGGCATGTATGCAGATTTTTAAAAATATAACATTGCATTCCTCTAACCCAGTGCTTCTCAAATTTCAACATGCATATGAATCACTGAATAAAATGCAGATTGTGGTTCAGCAAGCCTGGGGTGGCCCTGAGATTCCCATTTCTAACAAGCTCCCAGTCATGCTGAGGCTGCCAGTCTGCAGACAAATTTGCATTATCAATTATGATGGAAAAACTAATATATTTTATAAAAAGCAACTGAAACTCTAAAATATTCAGGAATTCTTTTACAGGAATTATCCACAACATCTATAGGAAGAAAAAAAAAAGCAACCCTATTAAAAGTCATAAAGGAGGAGCTGAATTAGGTGAAAAGATACACCATGATCATGGATGGGAGAACTTCGAAATGTAAAAATGTCAATTCTCTACCCTGAGAAAAACATAATTCAAAAAGAGTCATGTACCAGTCCCTCTCATCAGGAAACTTGCACAAGCCTCTTAGATAGCCTCATGCACCAGAGGGCTGACAGCAGAAGCAAGAAGAACTACAATCCTGCAGCCTGTAGAACAAAAACCACATTCACAGAAAGACAGACAAGATGAAAAGGCAGAGGGCTATGTACCAGATGAAGGAACAAGATAAAACCCCAGAAAAACAACTAAATGAAGTGGAGATAGGCAACCTTCCAGAAAAAGAATTCAGAATAATGATAGTGAAGATGATCCAGGACCTCGGAAAAAGAATGGAGGCAAAGATCGAGAAGATGCAAGAAATGTTTAACAAAGACCTAGAAGCATTAAAGAACAAACAAACAGTGATGAACAATACAATAACTGAAATGAAAACTACACTAGAAGGAATCAATAGCAGAATAACTGAGGCAGAAGAACGGATAAGTGACCTGGAAGACAGAATGGTGGAATTCACTGCTGAGAAACAAAATAAAGAAAAAAGAATGAAAAGAAATGAAGACAGCCTAAGAGACCTCTGGGACAACATTAAATGCAACAACATTCGCATTATAAGGGTCCCCGAAGGAGAAGAGAGAGAGAAAGGACCAGAGAAAATATTTGAAGAGATTATAGTCTAAAACTTCCCTAACATGGGAAAGGAAGTAGTCACCCAAGTCCAGGAAGCACAGAGGGTCCCATACAGGATAAACCCAAGGAGAAACACGCCGAGACACATAGTAATCAAATTGGCAAAAATTAAAGACAAAGAAAAATTACTGAAAGCAGCAAGGGAAAAACAACAAATAATATACAAGGGAACTCCCACAAGGTTAACAGCTGATTTCTCAGCAGAAACTCTACAAGCCAGAAGGGAGTGGCATGATATACTTAAAGTGATGAAAGGGAAGAACCTACAACCAAGATTACTCTACCCGGCAAGGATCTCATTCAGATTCGAGGGAGAAATCAAAAGCTTTACAGACAAGCAAAAGCTAAGAGAATTCAGCACCACCAAACCAGCTCTACAACAAATGCTAAAGGAACTTCTCTAAGTGGGAAACACAAGAGAAGAAAAGCACCTACAAAAACAAACCCAAAACAATTAAGAAAATGGTCATAGGAACATACATATCGATAATTACCTTAAACGTGAATAGATTAAATGCTCCAACCAAAAGACACAGGCTCGCTGAATGGATACAAACACAAGACCCATATATATGCTGTCTACAAGAGACCCACTTCAGACCTAGGGACACATACAGACTGAAAGTGAGGGGATGGAAAAAGATATTCCATGCAAATGGAAATCAAAAGAAAGCTGGAGTAGCAATACTCAGATCAGATAAAATAGACTTTAAAATAAAGACTGTTACAAGAGACAAGGAAGGACACTACATAATGATCAAGGGATCAATCCAAGAAGAAGATATAACAGTTATACACATATATGCACCCAACATAGGAGCACCTCAATACATAAGGCAACTGCTAACAGCTATAAAAGAGGAAATCGACAGTAACACAATAATAGTGGGGGACTTTAACACCTCACTTACACCAATGGACAGATCATCCAAAGTGAAAATAAATAAGGAAACATTAAATGACACAATAGACCAGATAGATTTAATTGATATTTATAGGACATTCCATCCAAAAACAGCAGATTACACTTTCTTCTCCAGTGCGTATGGAACATTCTCCAGCATAGATCACATCTTGGGTCACAAATCCAGCCTCAGGAAATTTAAGAAAATTGAAATCATATCAAGCATCTTTTCTGACCACAACGCTATGAGATTAGAAATGAATTACAGGGAAAAAAACGTAAAAAACACAAACACATGGAGGCTAAGCAATACGTTACTAAATAACCAAGAGATCACTGAAGAAATCAAAGAGGAAATCAAAAAATACCTAGAGACAAATGACAATGAAAACACGACGATCCAAAACCTATGGGATGCAGCAAAAGCAGTTCTAAGAGGGAAGTTTATAGCTATACAACCCTACCTCAAGAAACAAGAAAAATCTCAAATAAACAATCTAATCTTACACCTAAAGAACCTAGAGAAAGAAGAACAAACAAAACCCAAAATTAGCAGAAGGAAAGAAATCATAAAGATCAGAGCAGAAATAAATGAAATAGAAACAAAGAAAACAATTGCAAATATCAATAAAACTAAAAGCTGGTTTTTTGAGAAGATAAACAAAATTGAAAAACCTTTAGTCAGACTCATCAAGAGGGAGAGGACTCAAATCAATAAAATTAGAAATGAAAAAGGAGAAGTTACAACAGACATCGCAGAAATACAAAGCATCCTAAGAGACTACTACAAGCAACTCTATGCCAATAAAACGGACAACCTGGAAGAAATGGACAAATTCTTAGAAAGGTACAAACTTCCAAGACTGAACCAGGAAGAAATTGAAAATATGAACAGACCAATCACAAGTAATGAAACTGAAACTGTGATTAAAAATCTTCCAACAAACAAAAGTCCAGGACCAGATGGCTTCACAGGTGAATTCTATCAAACATTTAGAGAAGAGCTAACACCCATCCTTCTCAAACTCTTCCAAAAAATTATGGAGGAAGGAACACTCCCAAACTCATTCTATGAGGCCACCATCACCCTGATACCAAAACCAGACAAAGATACTACAAAACAAGAAAATTACAGACCAATATCACTGATGAATATAGATGCAAAGATCCTCAACAAAATATTAGCAAACAGAATCCAACAACACATTAAAAGGAGCATACACCACGATCAAGTGGGATTTATCCCAGGGATGCAAGGATTCTTCAATATATGCAAATCAATCAATGTGTACACCATATTAACAAATTGAAGAATAAAAACCATATGATCATCTCAATAGATGCAGAAAAAGCTTTTGACAAAATTCAACCCCCATTTATGATAAAAACTCTCCAGAAAGTGGGCATAGAAGGAACCTACCTCAACATAATAAAGGCCATATACGACAAATCCACAGCAAACATCATTCTCAATGGTGAAACACTGAAAGCATTTCCTCTAAGATCAGAAACGAGACAAGGATGTCCACTCGCATCACTATTATTCAACATACTTTTGGAAGTCCTAGCCACGGCAATCAGAGAAGAAAAAAAAAATAAAAGGAATACAAATTGGAAAAGAAGAAGTAAAACTGTCACTGTTTGCAGATGACATGATACTATACATAGAGAATCCTAAAGATGCCACCAGAAAACTACTAGAACTAATCAATGAATTTGGTAAAGTTGCAGGATACAAAATTAATGCACAGAAATCTCTTGCATTCCTAGACACTAATGATGAAAAATCTGAAAGAGAAATTATGGAAACACTCCCATTTACCATTGCAACAAAAAGAATAAAATACCTAGGAATAAACCTACCTAGGGAGACAAAAGACCTGTATGCAGAAAACTATAAGACACTGATGAAAGAAATTAAAGATGATACCAACAGATGGAGAGATATACCATGTTCTTGGATTGGAAGAATCAATATTGTGAAAATGACTATACTACCCAAAGCAATCTACAGATTCAATGCAATCCCTATCAAATTACCAATGGCATTTTTTATGGAACTAGAACAAATCATCCTAAAATTTGTATGGAGACACAAAAGACCCTGAATAGCCAAAGCAGTCTTGAGGGAAAAAAACGGAGCTGGAGGAATCAGACTCCCTGACTTCAGACTATACTACAAAGCTACAGTAATCAAGACAATATGGTACTGGCACAAAACCAGAAATACAGATCAATGGAACAAGATAGAAAGCCCAGAGATAAACCCACGCACCTATGGTCAACTAATCTATGACAAAGGAGGCAAGGATATACAATGGAGAAAAGACAGTCTCTTCAATAAGTGGTGCTGGGAAATCTGGACAGCTACATGTAAAAGAATGAAATTAGAACACTCCCTAACACCATACACAAAAATAAACTCCAAATGGATTAGAGACCTAAATGTAAGACCGGACACTATAAAACTCTTAGAGGAAAACATAGGAAGAACACTCTTTCACATAAATCACAGCAAGATCTTTTTTGATCCACCTCCTAGAGTAATGGAAATAAAAACGAAAATAAACAAATGGGACCTAATGAAACTTCAAAGCTTTTGCAGAGCAAAGGAAACCATAAGCAAGACGAAAAGACAACCCCCTGAATGGGAGAAAATATTTGCAAACAAAGCAACTGACAAAGGATTAATCTCCAAAATATACAAGCAGCTCATGGAGCTCAATATCAAAAAAAAAAAAAAACCCAATCCAAAAATGGGCAGAAGACCTAAATAGACATTTCTCCAAAGAAGATATACATATTGCCAACAAACACATGAGAAGATGCTCAACATCACTAATCATTAGAGAAATGCAAATCAAGACCACAATGAGGTATCACCTCACACCAGTCAGAATGGCCATCATCAAAAAATCTACAAACAATAAATGCTGGAGAGGGTGTGGAGAAAAGGGAACCCTCTTGCACTGTTGGTGGGAATGTAAATTGATACAGCCACTACAGAGAACAGTATGGAGGTTCCTTAAAAAACTAAAAACAGAGCTACCATATGACCCAGCAATCCCACTACTGGGCATATACCCAGAGAAAACCATAATTCAAAAAGACCCATGCACCCCAATGTTCACTGCAGCACTGTTTACAACAGCCAGGTCATGGAAGCAACCTAAATGTCCATCAACAGACGAATGGATAAAGAAGATGTGGCACATATATACAATGGAATATTACTCAGTCATAAAAAGGAACGAAATTGAGTTATTTGTAGTGAGGTGGATGGACCTAGAGACTGTCATACAGAGTGAAGTGAGTCAGAAAAAGAAAAACAAATACCGTATGCTAACATATATATGGAATCTAAAAAAAAAAAATGTTTATGAAGAACCTAGGGGCGGGACAGGAATAAAGACACAGACCTACTAGAGAATGGACTTGAGGACACAGGGAGGGGGAAGGGGAAGATGGGACGAAGTGAGAGAGTGGCATGGACATATACACACTACCACATGTAAAATAGATAGCTAGTGGGAAGCAGCCGCATAGCACAGGGAGATCAGCTCGGTGCTTTGTGTCCACCTAGAGGGGTGGGATAGGGAGGGTGGGAGGGAGACGCAAGAGGGAAGAGATACGGGGATATATGTATATGTATAGCTGATTCACTTTGTTATAAAGCAGAAACTAACACACCATTGTAAAGCAATTATATTCCAATAAAGATGTTAAAATATATATATATTCTGGGGGAAAAAAAGCCAATTCTCCCCAAATTAATCTGTAAATTCCTGCAAAAAAAATTTTTAATCAACACTTTAAAACATGTTCTGAGTCACTTTGCTGTACAGAAGAAATTAACACAACATTGTAAATCAACTATAATTCAATAAAATTTTCGAAAAAAATGACATGTTCTCTGGTTCTTCCCATCCTATCCCTTCAAGCCACCAGCTGGGCCTCCATTCTCCCTGACTCCCCACAGCATCTGAGAAGCCTCCTTCGCTGGACCCTCATTAGGCTACAGGAGGCCCCAAGAGCAACTGCTCTCCCAACAGGGAAGGCTGTGGACTCAGTCATCTGAAGGTGTGGGTTGGGATCCTGGCGGTACCAACACTCTCAAGATGACCAAGAATTCTAGTTTTATAGCTTTGTAAAAATCACGTAACCTCTCACTTTATGGAGAAAATGGAGATGGTAATACCACCCCACAGAGCGATAATGCTGATGATTAAATGCGATACAGTAACGCACGCAAAAGCATGGGGCCCGACGCACCACACACACTCAAAGACACAGCATGCCTCTCTCCGTTCCGTTCATCTCAGCTGGATTGCGTGAGATCGAACATAACTGAAGTTACCAAAAATCGACATGACTCTGGGTGAGAATCTGTGGGGCAAGTACAAGAGGGGGTTCCACTCCCACACCCCAAAATAACACAGGGCCATCCTTACTGTACTGTGTCAAGATCTTCCGTCCTGAGCAGCTCTTCATAGTTCTCAGTGGTCTTGGGAAGAGTTGCCTTTTCTGCTGGGTGAGAAGCCAGTAATATTAGCCAGCGTCTCCAAACTTCCTGTTCTACACGCGTTCACTAAGACACATGCAATGCCAGCCCCCAGGCAACAGTCCCTAAGCATTCAGTAAAAAGGTCTGTCAATAATACGTGAGTAATGAATGAATACACAGAATAACTATGGTTACTTTGGACAAATGGAGGCAAGAGAGGGCCTCTAGGTCCTTATCTAACCCCCCAGAGAACAAAAAAGAAGAAAAGTCTACCATCTGTTCAACTGTCCACTTCAGCACCGTAGAGAATACTGAAAACACCCCCCAAGATTCCTAAGTTCCCACCAACAGGGAATAAATAGTTAAGCATATTGCAGTGCCGCCAGCAGAGGAAATATTACAAAGTCACCACAGATGAAGTTTACGGAAAGTTCTTAAGGAAATAGGACAGTGCATGTGACGTAGTAATCTCAGAACAGAAAATTATGTGTCCAGAATAACCTCATCCATGTGGAAAAAAAAAAAATCTTAGCACAAAAACAAAGGAGTTGCCATGATATGATAACCAAAATATTACGTTTGTTCCTGGTGACGGAACAAGAGATTATTTTCCCTGCTTGTTTTATACTTTTATAACATCCTACGGAAAAAACCCGAACGAACTTTTGGGCCAACCCAGCATATTCACTGAATATTCTAAAAAACAAACAAAAAAGATGTATCTAACTTCTACGGCTAGGAAAGGTTTGTTTTTTTTTTTTTGGTAAGTCACAAAAATGAAAGGACAAGAATCCACGATGAAAGAGTGGTGCAGGGAGAGCCGCGCCCACTTCGGAGGGTGAAGGGGCGCAACGCAGCCACTGCACACGCGGGGCGGACGCCAGTGCGCACGCGCCACTCCAGCAACACCAGCCAACCACCTTCCCTGCCGGGGTCTCCACTCACCATGTCCAGAGCTTAAGCCTTTTCTTGCTTCTTCTGGCTTCCCTGGTGCGCGGTCCTGGTGCAGCTTCTCTTTGACGTGAATGCCCTGTTCAGACGAACTTCTCTGACTTAAAACCAAATGTTTCACCTCCTCTAGAATGCAGGAGAAGAAAGCATCACGGACTCAATCAGAAATACACACTGATACCCACGCTGTGACAATCATTCTCCTGGTGCTGGACCAATAAGGGAGGCAAGGCCGCTGCCCTCCTGGAGCTGCTGCCTGGGGAGCTGCTTCAAAACACCGTGAAATGCAAACCTCAACTGGCAACGGCTTCTCCCAAACTAGGTCACTAAGCACTCAGTATCTGTTGTTGCATTTGATGTTCACGCTGCACTCTAAGAAAGGCATCACCACCTCCCCATTTTATTGACGATTAAGTCACTCTCCTGTGGTCAGAGAGCTGATCCTTTACCAAAGTGAGGACAATCCCCAGCGAGGGTGACACCCCTCCGTGTCTTTCACGTCTATCAGTGCGGGGCTTTGCACGCACACAGCAGCAGCCAACACGTGTGGAACGAAGAACGAGCAGAGGGAAGGAGCGAACGAATGGCAGTAACGGATGCTGAAGAAAGATGTGGAGAGAAAAGAGATGTGACTGGATGCGGTGCTGAAGGATGCATAACAATTTTTGGAGCAAGAGATTAGGCTAAGAGCCCCTGATGCCCGAAGGCAAGCCCTACAATGGGGAAAAGCCTAGTGTTTTCAGGGACCAGGGCTGGAGCAGGTGTGAAGGTGACAGCGGCGATGAGAAACGAGGCCTGGGGAGCAAGGTGCACGATGCTTTCAAGGCTGGACTCAGATGTCAGGCTTGGTTCCCGAAGGCACTGGGCAGCCATGAAAAGCTGCAGAGCAGTGAAGTGCGAGGGTCTGAGGGGTGATACAGGAAGGTCAGGGAGCAATGCAGGAGAGATGAGACAAAAATAAACGTGGGTGCAGAGAGAAGAGGCAGCTGAGGGCTAGAGAACTCCAGAGAGCAACACACAGGCAGTGACACCAAGTAGGTGCTGGGTGGGGCATGGCCAAGAGTTGAGGGCATAGCAGGAGTCAGCCATGACCTGGGGGACTTCAGACGGTCTTTGTCTGACAGTACTGAGAAACCAAGGGGCTCAGGAGATTTAAGAGAAGAAAATGCTAACTCTTGTTGGGATGCTCCATTCAAGACCCAGAGGCTGAAAGCTGACAAGTTCTCGCAGGTGATGAACTTCCCATTCCCTTGGCCTCTTGTGTCTCTGCTCCCAGGAAACAGGAGTTTCAAGAATAACTTCTCGGGCTTCCCTGGTGGCACAGTGGTTAAGAATCCACCTGCCAACTCAGGGGACACGGGTTCGAGCCCCGTTCCAGGAAGATCCCACGTGCCGCGGAGCAACTAAGCCCGTGCACTACAATTACTGAGCCTGCGCTCTAGAGCCCACGTGCCACAACTACTGAGCCCGCGCGCCACAACTACTGAGCTCACATGCCTAGAGCCCATGCTCTGCAACAAGAGAAGCCACCACAATGAGAAGCCCATGCACCACAACGAAGAGCCACTGCAGCTAGAGAAAGCCCACGTGCAGCAACAAAGACCCAACGCAGTCAAAAATAAATAAATTTAATTTTTATTAAATTAAATGAAATTAATTTAATTAAATTTAAATTTTATTAAATTAAATTAAATTAAATAAATAAATTTTTTAAAAAAAGAAGATAACTTCTTCATCAACAATGAAATATCAGATAGGGAATGTACACAACAATCCCTTTTAAACTCACACCCCCAAAAATAAAATACTTAGGAATAAATCTGACTAAGGAGGTGAAAGACTTAAACACTGAGGACTATAAAACATTAATAAAGGAAACTGAAGAGGATTCAAAGAAATGGAAAGATATCCCATGCTCTTGGGTTGGAAGAATTAATAGTGTTAAAATGGCCATACTACCCAAAGCAATCTACAGATTTAATGTGATCCCCATCAAATTACCCATGACCTTTTTCACAGAACTAGAACAAATAATCCTAAAATTCATGTGGGACCATAAAAGACCCAGAATTGCCAAAGCAATCCTGAAGAAAAAGAACAAAGCAGGAGGCATAGCCCTCCCAGACTTCAGATGATACTACAAAGCTACAGGAATCAAAACAGTGCGGTATTGACACAAAAACAGACATATGGATCAATGTAACAGAACAGACAGCCCAGAAATAAACCCACACACCTATGGTCAATTAATCTTCAACAAAGGAGGCAAGAATATACAATGGGAAAAATACAGTCTCTTCAGCAAGTGGTGCTGGGAAAGTTGGACAGCTGCATGCAAATCAATGAAGTTAGAACACACCCTCACACCACACACAAAAATAAACTCAAAATGGCTTAAAGACTTAAACATAAGACATGACACCATTAAACTCCTAAGAAGAGATCATACGCAAGACATTCTCTGACATAAATCGTACCAATGTTTTCTTAGGTCAGTCTCTCAAAGCAATAGAAATAAAACAAAAATAAACAAATGGGATCTAATCAAACTTATAAGCTTTTGCACAGCAAAGGAAACCATAAATAAAAGGAAAAGACAACCTACAGAATGGAGGAAAATATTTGGAAATGATGCAACTATCAAGGGCTTAATTTCTAAAGTATACAAACAGCTCATACAATTCAATAACAACAACAAAACAACCCAATCAAAAAATGGGCAGAAGACCTAAATAGACATTTCTCCAAAGAAGACATACAGATGGCCAATAGGCACATGAAAAGATGCCCAATACCACTAATTATTAGAGAAATGCAAATCAAAACTTCAGTGAGGTACCACCTCACATTGGTCAGAATGGACATCATTAAAATGTCTTACAAATAACAAATGCTGGAGAGGATGTGGAGAAAAGAGAACCCTCATACACTGTTGGTGGGAGCCACTATGGAGAACAGTATGGAGGTTCCTCAGTAAACTAAAAATAGAATTACCATACAATCCAGCAATCCCACTCCTGGGCATATATCCAGACAAAACTATAATTCAAAAAGATACATGCATCCCTATGTTCATAGCAGCACTATTCACAATAGCCAAGACATGGAAACAACCTAAATATCCATCAACGGATGAATGGATAAAGAAGATGTGGTACCTTGAGGACATGGGGAGGGGGAAGGGTAAGCTGGGATGAAGTGAGAGGGTAGCATTGACATATATACACTACCAAATGTAAAATAGATAGCTAGTGGGAAGCAGCCGCATAGCACAGGGAGATCAGCTCGGTGCTTTGTGACCACCTAGGGGGGTGGGATAGGGAGGGTGGGAGGGAGGCTCAAGAGGGAGAGGATATGGGGCTATATGTATACATACAGCTGATTCACGTTGTTATACAGCAGAAACTAACACAACATTGTAAAGCAATTATACTCCAATAAAGATGTTAAAAAAAAAAAGATGCGGTGCATATATACAATGGAATATTACTCAGCCATAAAAAAGAATGAATTAATGCCATTTGCAGCAACATGGATGCAACTAGAGATTATCACACTAAGTGAAGTCAGAAAGAGAATGACAAATGCCATATGATATCACTTATATGTGGAATCTAAAATATGACACAAATGAACCTGTCTATGAAACAGAAACAGACTCACAGACACAGAGAACAGACTGGTGGTTGCCAAGGGGCAGGGGGTTGGGGGAGGGATAGAGTGGGAGGTTGGGGTTAGCAGATGTAAGCTATTATATATAGAATAGATAAACAACAAGGCCCTACTGTATAGCACAGGGAACTATATTCAATATCCTATGATAAACCATAATGGAAAAGAATTTTTTAAAAAGAAGAATGTATACACAAATAACTGAATCACTTTAGTGTACAGCAGTAAACATTGTAAATCAACTATACTTCAATTTAAAAATATTGATTAAAAAAAACTCCTCCAAAATAAAAAAAAAAAAGAAGATAACTTCTTAAGTGGAAAAAGGCAGGACTTAAGACAGTATGTACACTGGATCCATCTTTGTTAAAATTTTGTACCCAGTTATAAGACGCACAGGAAAATGTTAGCAATGGCTGTCTCTGCTCAGACATCATATGATTTTAACTTTTTCTCCCTTTGGCTAATCTACTTCTAAATTGTTTTGCAAAGTGAACACACACTGATATTTTTAACGGAAAAAAATTAGTTAACTTAAGAGGCAGTGATGCCAGGCGTGGGACAGGGTTCAAGGAGGAGCAGTGGCCCCAAGGACGTTCACAGCAAAAGGCCCAGGGGCCCTCACTGAAGGGCCTGTGACACCCGGCCTCCTCCCTTTTCCGGCCGGCTGATTCCATTTACCCTTCCAAACTTGTCTCCATGGCCCCTCCTCCAGGAAGTCCTCCTGGTACACCCACCCTGGCACCTCTGCTCCAGGGTAAGCCCACTGCCAGGCAGATGTTTACCGGAAATTTGGGCTCGGCAGCTCTGGGGCAGGCCCTGGAATCTGCATTAAGGCTGCACTCCAAGTGCGTCCAATGCAGGTGGTTTAGAGCCCATGCTCTGAGGACACGGGTCTTTCCTTTGGTCCAGGTGAGAAAAGAGAACTTGAATCCCATTTTCTCACCCAGGACCAGTAGTTTAGAGGCAAATCAGTGATTTTCAGCCAGGGGCTATTTTGCACCTGTGGACAATGTCTGAAGAAATTTCTAGTTGTCACAGCTGGGAGGCTGGTCCTGGTGTCTAGTGGGTAGAGGTCAGGGATGCTGCTACAGTCCTCCAGTGCCCAGGATGGTCCCTGCAACAAGGAACGATCCGACCCAAGATGCCAACACCGCCGAGGGTAAGAAACCCGGGATAGCAATGAAAGATTAAAACTCGGAAGCCCCAGGCCCCCAAGGTCAGGAAGGCTCTTTGAGGAGGGCAGGCTGGAAACCGGAGAAAAAAGACTTTCCAGTCACACAAAACTGGGTTCTGATTCTGGCGCTGCCTCTCGCTACAAGCAAGTCCAGGCCTACTTTGCTCATGGAAAGTGGGGAGGGTTGTACTTGTCTGGAAGCCGCGATCAGCAGCCGTGACAGCGCCTCATTCCACCCATTCTCTGAAGCACGTCGACTCTACCTTCTAATATCTCCGAAAACTGGGATGCATCTTACGAGAATGCCGCTGCATATTTTAAGTGGCAGCATTTTATGATAGTTTTAAAATTCCCTCTAGACAATGCAATCCTCCTTATTGTGGGGGGAGGGGGGCGCACTCCCACCACCCTGCCCCCAGGCATCTGGCCAGACGAAGTAGGTGCCCAAGGTCACCATTAGCTCAGGATGGAGACAGGGCTCAATTCAGCTGCGTGACTTCAACTGCGGGAGTTCGAAAGGAGACTTTCTGGCGCTGATACAATCTTTCTTTACACGAGGAAGAGTCTGAAGGGCCTAATGGAAACAGGGCTGTGGGACTTTCGAGTTTTCTGTTTCGTTTCTCGATAGCCTCTAATTTTTTTGTTCAGGGAGCACACCAGACTCACCCTGGGACACAGGCCGGGGGTGGGTGCCCGCCTCAGCACTGCCCAGACTGGTGGCTGACGGGCGGCACACAGATTTGGGGCGCCCTTCCCGTCGCCGCACGTGCCCTGGAGGGAGGGGGTGTCACTGCGCTGACAGAAACCAGCGTGGGCCCCAGGAAAACCAGATGCGCCAAACGAGGAGATGCTGGCTGGCTTTTCTGCTGTTACCGGTGAGAAGCCACACGCCTCCGGAAACATCTCAAATCAAACGTGAATGCCTGACTTACCAAAAGATCCTGCATCTTCCAGAAACCCGCAAGGTTTTAATCGATAATGCTTGGCTTTTTTCGAAACCTTGTCCTTGGTGTCCCAGAGCCTCAAGGTGATTTTGTGAAAATTTATTTTCTTTAGTAACTCCTTTGTCATGTTGATGTTAAAACTTTGGGTCCATGACACCCAGACCTTGTCCCCTTCTTGCCATGGCCTGATGGTCTGTGTAAAAGGACAACAAGAGACTCTCAGTGTTGAAAGCTCAGGGGCCAAGATCTGACCGCTGCCACGATGTGGCAGGCCCTGCCTTCCACTTGTCTCTCTGTGCATCCCACCCCCTCCTGGCTCCCAACTCACATAGGGAATCAGGAAATGGGTGCCACAGACAGGGGCCTGCACGCCTCTGGGTTGCTCGGAAAAATAAAGTAAAAGCAATTCCCTGCAAAGAGTGTCCCTCCCAGGGACTCCCCATCCTGACCCAGAGCCCTGCCCCAGGCGGGAGTGTGCGTGTGTGTGTGGATGGCAGGTGTGCATATACACACACGCGCATGTGTACACACACGTACTCACGTGTACACACAGAAAGAAATAACAAGAGCTGCCAAAACTTTTGAAACACCAAAGAAATTATTAGGTAAAAATACCTTCAAAGAAAATCATAGAGTTGCTATCAATATTATTAGGTTTGTGCAGATTCCCATTCAGTAGGCCTAGGGTGGAGACCAAGATCCTACACTTCTAGCAAGTTCCAGGGGAAGCAAGCATCCTTTGTGGCTCGTGCTATTTCTTGGGGGTATCAGACTATATGCAAGGCCACACACACACACACACACACACACACACACACTCACCTTTATTCCTGAATCCAGGAACACTTTGGCCAAGGCTGGAAACACCACCACATCGACCTTTTTAGGCTCCCCATCATCAGGCAGGAGGAAGTACTCGATGTGGTAGTAATGGCGAACCTTTGCAATAGGTTTGTCCATTTTAGGGTGTCTCCTATATTTTTCAACCAAACTTGAACATTTTCCTTTGTGACCTAGAAGATACAGATGTAATGAGACTTGTTCTAACCTCACGTGGGAAAGCAGACCCGTCTCCACGATTCCCTGGAACCAAGAAGAGCCCAAGGCTGGAGGAGGTGCCATGTGCAGACTCCCCGCTGCCGCCCACTTGGAGTTAAGATGCATGTCCGGTCCTCCCAGCCACCAGAGGAGCAGCCCCAGGGCTGGAAGCCAGTGTGCGGAATTATAGAGCGTGACTCTGAGGTGAGCATCTCCTTAAATTTTTTTATTGTAGGCACTTACCTGCCTACCCCTAGTCTCAACAGTAAGAGGCAGGTTAAAAAAAAAACCAAAAAAACCCCACCATAGACTCATCAAGAAAAAGAGGGAGAGGACTCAAATCAATAAAATCAGAAATGAAAAAGGAGAAGTTACAACAGACATCGCAGAAATACAAAGCATCCTAAGAGACTACTACAAGCAACTTTATGCCAATAAAATGGACAACCTGGAAGAAATGGACAAATTTTTAGAAAGGTATAACCTTCCAAGACTGAACCAGGAAGAAACAGAAAATATGAACAGACCAATCACAAGTAATGAAATTGAAACTGTGATTAAAAATTTTCCAACAAACAAAAGTCCAGGACCAGATGACTTCACAGGTGAATTCTATCAAACATTTGGAGACGAGCTAACACCCATCCTTCTCAAACTCTTCCAAAAAATTACGGAGGAAGGAACACTCCCAAACTCATTCTATGAGGCCACCATCACCCTGATACCAAAACCAGACAAAGACACTACAAAAAAAGAAAATTACAGACCAATATCACTGATAAATATAGATGCAAAAATCCTCAACAAAATAATAGCAAACAGAATCCAACAACACATTAAAAGGATCATACACCACGATCAAGTGGGATTTATCCCAGGGATGCAAGGATTCTTCAATATACACAAATCAATCAATGTGATATACCATATTAACAAATTGAAGAATAAAAACCATATGATCATCTCAATAGATGCAGAAAAAGCTTTTGACAAAATTCAACACCCATTTATGATAAAAACTCTCCAGAAAGTGGGCATAGAGGGAACCTACCTCAACATAATAAAGGCCATATATGACAAACCCACAGCAAACATCATTCTCAATGGTGAAAAACTGAAAGCATTTCCTCTAAGATCAGGAACGAGACAAGGATGTCCACTCTCACCACTATTATTCAACATAGTTCTGGAAGTCCTAGCCACGGCAATCAGAGAAATAAAAGGAATACAAATTGGAAAAGAAGAAGTAAAACTGTCACTGTTTGCAGATGACATGATACTATACATAGAGAATCCTAAAACTGCCACCAGAAAACTGCTAGAGCTAATTAATGAATTTGGTAAAGTTGCAGGATACAAAATTAATGCACAGAAATCTCTTGCATTCCTAGACACTAATGATGAAAAATCTGAAAGAGAAATTATGGAAACACTCCCATTTACCATTGCAACAAAAAGAATAAAATACCTAGGAATAAACCTACCTAGGGAGACAAAAGACCTGTATGCAGAAAACTATAAGACACTGATGAAAGAAATTAAAGATGATACCAACAGATGGAGAGATATACCATGTTCTTGGATTGGAAGAATCAACATTGTGAAAATGACTATACTACCCAAAGCAATCTACAGATTCAATGCAATCCCTATCAAATTACCAATGGCATTTTTTATGGAGCTAGAACAAATCATCTTAAAATTTGTATGGAGACACAAAAGACCCCGAATAGCCAAAGCAGTCTTGAGGGAAAAAAACAGAGCTGGAGAAATCAGACTCCCTGACTTCAGACTATACTACAAAGCTACAGTAATCAAGGCAATATGGTACTGGCACAAAAACAGAAACATAGATCAATGGAAGAAGATAGAAAGCCCAGAGATTAACCCACGCACCTATGGTCAACTAATCTATGACAAAGGAGGCAAAGATATACAATGGAGAAAAGACAGTCTCTTCAATAAGTGGTGCTGGGAAAACTGGACAGCTACATGTAAAAGAATGAAATTAGAATACTCCCTAACACCATACACAAAAATAAACTCAAAATGGATTAGAGACCTAAATATAAGACTGGACACTATAAAACTCTTAGAGGAAAACATAGGAAGAACACTCTTTGACATAAATCACAGCAAGATCTTTTTTTGATCCACCTCCTAGAGTAATGGAAATAAAAACAAAAATAAACAAATGGGACCTAATGAAACTTCAAAGCTTTTGCACAGCAAAGGAAACCATTAACAAGACAAAAAGACAACCCTCAGAATAGGAGAAAATATTTGCAAACAAATCAACAGACAAAGGATTAATCTCCAAAATATATAAACAGCTCATTCAGCTCAATATTAAAGAAACAAACACCCCAATCCAAAAATGGGCAGAAGACCTAAATAGACATTTCTGCAAAGAAGACATACAGACGGCCACGAAGCACATGAAAAGATGCTCAACATCACTAATTATTAGAGAAATGCAAATCAAAACTACAATGAGGTATCACCTCACTCCTGTTAGAATGGGCATCATCAGAAAATCTACAAACAACAAATGCTGGAGAGGGTGTGGAGAAAAGGGAACCCTCTTGCACTGTTGGTGGGAATGTAAATTGATACAGCCACTATGGAGAACAATATGGAGCTTCCTTAAAAAACTAAAAATAGAATTACCATATGACCCAGCAATCCCACTACTGGGCATATACCCAGAGAAAACCGTAATTCAAAAAGACACATGCACCCGAATGTTCATTGCAGCACTATTTACAATAGCCAGGTCATGGAAGCAACCTAAATGCCCATCAACAGACGAATGGATAAAGAAGTTGTGGTACATATATACAATGGAATATTACTCAGCCATAAAAAGGAACGAAATTGAGTCATTTGTTGAGAAGTGGATGGATCTAGAGACTGTCATACAGAGTGAAGTAAGTCAGAAAGAGAAAAACAAATATCATATATTAATGCATGTATGTGGAACCTAGAAAAATGGTACAGATGAGCTGGTTTGCAGGGCAGAAGTTGAGACAGAGATGTAGAGAATGGACATATGGACACCAAGGGGGGAAAACTGCGGTGAGGTGGGAATGGTGGTGTGCTGAATTGGGCGATTGGGATTGACACGTATACACTGATGTGTATAAAATTGATGCCTAATAAGAACCTGCAGTATAAAGAAACAAACAAACAAAACAACTAATACTAAACTTTCATTGGGTTATTTGTATGGAAATATGTTAATATAAATGTTTCAGACATTACATGAAATTTCTAAAAATCTTATATTTGTATTTGTATGGAAATATGTATGGAAATATGTTAATATAAATGTTTCAGACATTAAAAAAAAAACCCACCAATACAGGGTAGGATAAATTAGACACATACGATGGAATACTATACAGGTGTTTAAAACAAACGACAACAAAGTAAAACCAGGTCTGCTCATATCCTGTAAGATATCTAAGAGATGCCATCAAATTTTTAATGAGCAAGTTGTAGAACAGGATACATAGGATCTCGTTTCTCTTAAGTAAACAACTTACATAAACATTCATAAATAAATTCATAACTATTTAGGTATTGAAGGAAAAAACATTGACGTTAGAATTTTATATCCAGCCAAAGGTAGATCCTTTGAAGGTCCTGGCGCCATAAAAATACTCTCAGGCAAGGTCTCAAAAGTTGAGCTGCACAGCGATGTATTTTGTAAACGCCTTTGGAATAAGTGCCAAACTAAGAAAAACAAATCTAGGAGATGCTGCAAGAGATGTGAGGATTAAAGGTAATCAAATAAGCACCAGTTTTCTTTTGGGTGGTATTTGCAGATGTCTTTTTTCAGGCTCTTTTGCTTGATATCAACCGACCAAAGATAAAAAGCACCATTATGGATAGAGGAGGTCACACACAATGACCAAAAATTCAATTCACCAAGAAGATAGGTCAATTCTAAAACATGGTATACACCTAACCAAATAGCCTCCAAAATATCTGAAGCAACCATCAACAGAACTACAAGGAAAAGTTGAAATTAATCATCATGGGGAGATATTTCAGGCAGAACAACAAAAAAAGACATATCAAAAAATGGAGTACTTCTTGATATATCTAGGAATACACCTACATAAGGAGGCAAAAGACCTGTACTCCAAAAACTATAAGACACTGATGAAAGAAATCAAAGACGACACAAACAGATGGAAAGATATACCACATGTTCTTGGATTGGAAGAGTCAATATTGTTAAAATGACCATAATATCTAAGGCAATCTACAGATTCAACACAATCCCTATCAAACTGTCAATGGCATTTTTCACAGAACTAGAACAAAAATTTTTTAATTTGTATGGAAACACAAAAGACCCTGAAATCTTGAGAAAGAATGGAGCTGGAGGAATAATGCTCCCTGACTTCAGACTATACAACAAAGCTACAGTGATCTAAACAGTATGGTACTGGCACAAAAACAGACACAGAGATTAATGGAACAGGATAGAAAGCCCAGAAACAAACCCACGCATTTATGGTCAATTAATCTATGACAAAGGAGGCAAGAATATACCTTGGAGATAAGACAATCTCTTCAATAAGTGGTGATGGAAAAACTGGACAGCTACGTGTAAAAGAATGAAATTAGAACATTCTCTAACACCATACACAAAAACAAACTCAAAATGGATTAAAGAGCTACACGTAACACAGGATATTATAAAACTCCTAGAGGAAAACATAGGCAGAACACTCTATGACATACATCACAGCAAGATTCTTTTTGACCCAGCTCCCAGAGAAATGGAAATAAGAACACAAATAAACAAATGGGACCTAATGAAACTTAAAAGCTTTTGCACAGCAAAGGAAACCATGAACAAGACCAAAAGACAACCCTCAGAATAGGAGAAAATATTTGCAAATGAAGCAACTGACAAAGGATTAATCTCCAAGATTTACAAGCAGCTCATGCAGCTCAATAACAAAAAAACGAACAACCCAATCCAAAAATGGGCCGAAGACCTAAATAGACATTTCTCCAAAGAAGATATACAGATGGCCTACAGACACATGAAAGAATGCTCAACATCATTAATCATTAGAGAAATGCAAATCAAAACTACAATGAGATATCATCTCACACCGGTCAGAATGGCCATCATCAAAAAATCTAGAAACAATAAATGCTGGAGAGGGTGTGGAGGAAAGGGAACACTCTTGCACTGTTGGTGGGAATGTAAATTGATACAGCCACTATGGAGAACAGTATGGAGGTTCCTTAAAAAACTACAAATAGAATTACCATATGACCCAGCAATCCCACTACTGGGCATATACCCTGAGAAAACCATAGGTCAAAAAGAGTCATGTACCAAAATGTTCATTGCAGCTCTATTTACAATAGCCAGGACATGGAAGCAACCTAAATGTCCATCGACAGATGAATGGATAAAGAAGATGTGGCACATATATACAATGGAATATTACTCAGCCATAAAAAGAAATGAAATGGAGGTATTTGTAATGAGGTGGATGGAGTTAGAGTCTGTCATACAGAGTGAAGTAAGTCAGAAAGAGAAAAACAAATACAGTATGCTAACACATATATACGGAATCTAAGGAAAAAAAAAAAAAAGGCCATGAAGAACCTAGTGGCAAGATGGGAATAAAGACACAGACCTACTAGAGAATGGACTTGAGGATATGGGGAGGGGGTGGGGTGAGATGTGACAGGGTAAGAGAGTGTCATGGACATACATACACTACCAAATGTAAAATAGATAGCTAGTGGGAAGCAGCCGCATAGCACAGGGAGATCAGCTCGGTGCTTTGTGACCACCTAGAGGGGTGGGATGGGGAGGGTGGGAGGGAGGGAGATGCAAGAGGGAAGAGAAATGGGAACATATTGTATATGTATAACTGATTCACTTTGTTATAAAGCAGAAGCTAACACACCATTGTAAGGCAATTATACTTCAATAAAGATGTTTAAAAAAATATTAATATAATTTTATGTAAATGTTAAAAATCAATAATTTCTATAATAATGTTTCATTGTTCTAAAAGATCATTATAAATCTTCCATATTAAAACAATAATTACCTTTATAAAATGTATTAGTGATTAGTAAACTGTCAGAATGGGCTGCTTTGTAACAAATTTCAGACTATTTCATTTAATCCTCAAAATCACATATGAATATTATTCTCTTCTTGGACACTCAGCAGCTCAGAAGTGTATAAGAAACTCCTGTGATGTTAAAGAAAATAAGTCTGGAAGAATTCCTGAAAGTATCTGAAGGCAAAATCCTTAGAAATAAAACATATACTAGTTTTGACCACAGCATGGAACTTGTAAGAATGGGCATTGCTTAGGAAAACACATCTACACATAAATAAAATGCTACATTGGTTAAAAAAAAAATGGATTAAAGAGCTACACGTAAGACAGGATATTATAAAACTCCTAGAGGAAAACATAGGCAGAACACTCTTTGACATAAATCGCAGCAATATTTTTTTGGATCCGTCTTCTAGAGGGATGGAAATAAAAACAAAAATAAACAAATGGGACCTAATTCAACTTAAAAGCTTTTACACAGCAAATGAAACCATAAACAAAATGAAAAGATAACTGAAGGTCTAGGAGCAAATATTTGCAAATGATGCTACCAACAAGGGATTAATTTACAAACAGTTCATGGAGCTCAATATCAAAAAAACAAACAACGCAATGAAAAAATGGGCAGAAGACATAAGTAGACATTTCTCCAAGAAGACATATAGATGGCCAACAAGCACAGGAAAAGATGCTCAATGTCACTCATTATTAGAGAAATGAAAAATCGAAACTACAATGAGGCATCACCTCACACCAGTCAGAAAGACCATCATTAAAAATCCACAGACAGTAAATGCTGGAGAAGGTGTGGAGAAAAGGGAACCCTCCTACACTGTTGGTGGGAATGTAAATTGGTGCAGCCACTGTGGAGAACAGTATGGAGGTTCATTAAAAGACTAAAAATAGAGTTACCATATGATCCTGCAATCCCACTCCTGGGGATAGATCTTGAGAAAACTCTAATTCGAAAAGATACATGCACCACTCTGTTCATAGCAGCATTATTTACAATAGCCAAGACATGGAAGCAATCTAAATGTCCATCGACAGAAGAATGGATAAAGAAGATGTGGTATATATACACAATGGAATATTACTCAGCCATGAAAAGAATGAAATATTGCCATTTGCAGAAACATGGATGGACCTAGAGATGATCACATTAAGTGAAGTAACTCAGACAAAGACAAATATTATATGATATCACTTAGATGCAGAACCTAAAAAAATGAAACAAATGAACTTATTTACAAAACAGAAATAGACTCACAGACATAGAAAACAAACTTATGGTTACCAAAAGGGATAGTAGGGGAGAGGAGATAAATTAGGAGGTTGGGATTAACATATACACACCACTATATGTAAAATAGATAAACAACAAGGACCTACTGTATAGCACAGGGAACTATACTCCATATCTTGTAATAACCTACAATGGAAAAGAATCTGAAAAAGAACATATATGACTGAATCACTTTGCTGTACACTTGAAACTAAGACAACATTGTAAATTAACTATATTTCAATTAAAAAGCTGATATAAAAAAAGATAGTCCACCTTAAAAAAAATGGAGTACTTTTCTCTGCCCTTAATCTTGGGGTTCAACCATGTGCCTTGCTTTGGCCAATAAAATGTCTGCAGGTGGGAGGTGCTCAAAGACCTGAAGAGTGCTGGGGTGACTGGGCTTGCCCTCTTTTGTGCCCTGCCTTTCCATGGCAGGAATGCGTCTGGATTGCCCACACATCCGAGAGGAGGATGAGAGAGACAGAAGCAGGGCAGAGCTACTGCAGGAAGCCCAGCCCGGATCAGCTGGTCCGCTCACCCAGCACAGGGATTTCTGTTTGAAGCCAATGAAATGGGGAGTTGCTTTGCGTTTGTTACACAGCGTTTTTTGGCAGTAGCTGATTACCTCTGCACTCAGAGATTTTGATCCAATAATCTGAGAATCTGTACTTAAACAAGGAATTAGATGATGCACAACCAGCTTATGGGGAAAAAAATGCCTTAACCTCTCCGTCATTTCTTTATTTGCAAAAAGCAGAAATAACATCACCTGCTTCTTGTTTTGAGAGGATTGAGTCTGTTCCTTGCCTGGACCACAGTGGGCTCTAAAGTGGCAGTTTCTTTCCGGACCTCTGCTCCTGTCACCGGCCACCCTACTTAGGGAGCCAGCAGAGGGAGCACAGGCGCCCTACACTCCTGGAAGAAGGTCACTGGTACACTCCCTCTCTGCTGTCACACTTACCCGCGGTCACTGGGAAGGCCAGAGAGATGATGAACTTGCAGGGCACGACGTGGGGCACATCCGAGTCGAAGGTGCTGGCAGGCCCTTCTGAGGACTCGCCGCTGCACTGGTGGCCAGTGGCCGACTCCTGGGCCCAGGCCCTAACCTTCAGGCTCTCCTCCACTGCACACTCGCTCCCGGACTGGTAAAAGCTGCCCATGGAGGACACGGCCCCCGTGCTCGCCTCGTCCTCGTCCTCCCACTCACAGGCCTGCAGCCACGTGCTGCAGGGCGGCCCACGCAGCCGGCACTCCCGGCTGCAAGGAAATAAAGGCACCGCCGTCACCACCACTGCTCCCAGGAGGGAAGCCCTGCCTGCCTCCTCCTCCCCCCGTGCCTTGTCCTGTTCCGGGCTGACCAGCCAAGGCCTCAGACACTGCCTGGCACACAGCGGGCACTCAACAAAGATTAGATGAACCTCAGAGAATGGTGCCGTCAGTAATCGTGATAATCAGCAAAGCCAGCGTCTCCAAATAGAGTCGCGTCCTCCCGGCCCCAGCTGTTCCTCCTTTCAGGACCAAAGTTAATCATTGAGCACGTCTGGAATGCCTGTCCCAGGTGAATGCAATTCCCCAAGAACCACAAGGGAGGGAGTGGGGGGGTGAGGGCCTCGGGTTAGCTGTGCCAAAGCACAATATGACCTTGGTTTGGGGACAGCACGCGAAAGAGCCTGGTGAGGCCAAGGAGGGCGAGGACCCCGAGGCAAGACCCGACCGAGCACTGAGTACTGGGCTCAGCGCACAAGCGCCCTCCACGGACGCCGCACGCCAGCAAACGCTAAGAAGGGGCTGCGCAGCTGGAGCGGGGGACGGGGCGGAGGGGGGGTACCTGCGGCACCTGTGAGCGGACGCGCTGGGCAGCCGCGTGGGCTCAGACGACGGCGTCGGTCAGCTCGCACAGCAGCTGCACAACCTCCTCACGGAGGAGGCTCCGAGGACCTGGTCTGTCCACCCGGGCAGGGCGGCCCGCGGGAGCCGCCTCGCCGCTATGTTTGGCGGTTGCTAGGAGACGCGCGTGGCCACAGCCCAAGGGCGGGGCTCCTGGGGGCGGGGCTCCCCGCCTCAGCCGCTGGGCCCAGGTCAGGTGCCCAGACAAGGTCCGGCAAAAAGGTGTATACAAATGCAGAACCAGCTGCCTTCATGCCGTCAGTTATTCGCTTATCCACTCAGTCTTTTTTTTTTTTTTTTTTTGATGTGGACCATTTTTTAAGTCTTTATTGAATGTTGTACAATACTGCTTTTTATGTTTGGGATTTTTGTGGTTTTTTTGGCCGTGAGGCATGTGGGATCTTAGCTCCCCGACCAGGGATCGAACCCGCACCCCCTGCATTGGAAGGCGAAGTCTTAAGCACTGGACCGCCAGGGAAGCCCCCATTCAGTCTTTAAGGAATTCCTGCTCTGAACGTGAGCACCTATTATGCACCTGAGCCTTACCTGCAGTACAGGGGAGAGGCGTTGCCAGCTCCCCACTGCAGCTCCATCAGCGGCCCCTCCCGTTCTTTGATGAAGGCAAAGGAAGCACTGGGCTCTGCCAACTCAGATGACCCGACCCCACCCCACCCCCCATCCCTCTCTGGCATAGACGCTCTGCTTCTGTCACTGACGTCCTTCAAATATGAGAATTCTTTTTAGTCATCATGAGCCCCAAACTCAGCGATGAGGAAACCGAGGCTTAGAGAGGTGAAGCGATTTGCCTGAGGTCACACAGGTATATGGCGGCACTGGATTGAAATCCAGACTATCTGATGGACACCCTGCCCCCCACCCCCAGATGAGAGACCCCTAACTGCTGCTCCCGATGTAGAAGACCACAGACCACCAAAGGGGCTGCGGCGGAGGGACACATCGCAGAAGCGACTGTCCGGAGGGGTTGGGGCAGGCTTCACGGAGGAGGTGACAAAAGCCAAACTGTGGGGTTTGCCAGGCGAGGAAAGCAAGAGAAGGCATTCCAGGAAGAGGACACAGCATACGCAAAGGCCAAGCAGAGTGAAAACGTGTGGCAAGTTCAGGGAAGGTTTGATGAGGCTGGAGTGGCGCACGGGGGCCCCGGTACCAAGCCCCTGGGCAGTAGTTTGTTCAAGCGAATGGGCGCGGAATCTCCACACACACTCAGCTGTTGCAGAAACTGAGGCTCTGAGCTGAGACACAACCTACCCGTGGCCAAAGAGCAAAACTGTGGACGCAAGCCCCCTGCCTCCCAGTGCCCACCTCCCTAGGCCGTCCCCAGGGGCTGGGGACAGTAGTCCAGTATTCCAGAATACTGCCCACTGACGGGGGCCCTCCGACATTCCTCAGGTTCGATCAGTCTAAAAAAACTGAACCTCAAGAACAGCTGTGAGGGGAGGTCTGCAAATGGCAGTGAGGTCCCCTGGGGAGAAGGACTCAAGCTTCACCACTGAGTGCCCTGTCCAGCAGCCTGCAGACTACCGTCCATAAGCAAGGAAGTACTAAAAAGACACCCAGGGCTGCAAGGGGAAAAGGCTACTAGGATACACCAGCTCCCAAAAGGCCCCATTAACAAGAGCCGGTCAGTGACACCACCCTCCCTGGGACAGACAGCAGGCCTGCTGCCCGTCAGGTGCCACCTGCTGCCTGTGGCTGGTTTTGCTTCAAAGGGTCCTCGACCACCTTGTTACCAAGGGCAGCAGCCAATCTCCCCAGCCCCTCCTGTGGGGCGGCCCTGAACTCAGGCTTGAGAGGTCCTGGATGTGCATGAGAATCACCCAGGATCATGTCAAATCTTCAGTCCTGAGGCTTCACTCCAGACCTGTGGAATTGATTCTCCAGAGGTGGGGCTTAGGAACTGCTGATAGATTGTATTTTCCAAACACCTCAATAGATTCCCTCCCACCCTCTCTTCTTACAGTGTGATGTCAACACTCTTCACATCCTGTGGTGGATCTAGTCCCCTCCCCCTTGAACCCAGACAGAACTTTGGGACCACCTCAGCCAACAGAGCAGGGTGGAAGTGACACTAGGTGACATCTGAAGCCAGGTCATACAAATTCCATGCGCTTCTGCCTTGTTCTTTGGGGTGCTCACTCTAGGAACCCAGCACCATGTTGTGAGCAGGCCCAAGCAGCCTCATGGAAAGGCCACGTGTAGATGCTCTGGCCAACAGCCGGCCGGGTTCCCGGCCAACTGCCAGCGTCACTGCCCAAAGTGTGAGAGCCAGACCTCAGGTGATTCCAGCCCCCAGCCTTTGAGTCACCTGGCTGACACCATGTGTAGCAGAAACCAGCTGTCCCCATCAAGCCCTCTGCAAATTGCAGATTTATCAGCAAAGTTAAGTTACTGTTGTCCTAACCCACTAAGTTTGGGGATTATTTGTTGTGCAATAATAAATAACTGGAACAGAACCCTTGTTTGTTAAAGTCACCTCCACCAAGATCCCACTGCACAGCCAAGATGTGGAACCACTTCCCTGAGGGAGGTAGTGTCCAGGTCAAGAGCCGGGGCATCATGGGATGGAATGAGGGCAAAGGTGTGTCACCTGAGACTCAGGCACGAGGGGTGGGTCTACAACCTCCCCTCAGCAAAGACGGTGTCAGGGCTGGCAAAGTCAAAGGAAAGGAAAGGGGTTATTTGTTTCAATTGTCTATTGTTGCATAACAAACCACCCCAAAAACTTAGTGGATAAGACAACAGCCACTAGCTATTTCTCACAGTTCCATGGGTCAGCTGGGCGGTTCTTCACTGGTGGCCCCCGGGCTCACTCACCAGGTTATACTCATGTGGAGGGTCGACAGGGCCGGAAGGTCCAAGCTGGCCTGGCCCACGTGTCTGGCAGTTGGTGCCGTTGCCTAGGGCACCTCACTTCCTCTCCACGTGGCTCCTCATCTTCCACCAGGCGGCAGTGGCTTCCTCAGACGGGCTTCTCAGGGCAGGGTTCCAAGAGGGCCAAGGTAGAAGCTGCAAGGCCTCTTGAGACCTAAGCTTAGAACTAGCATGGCATCACTTCCGCCATAGTCCGTTGACCAGAGCAAGTCACAAGGGCCAGCCCAGACTCAAGGGGGTGAGGAATAGGACAGGAGGAAGGGCAAGGTCACATTGCAAAGGGGCACCCCGTGGAGTGCAGCAATCTGAGAGCAATCTGTCCCCGCTTCCTTCTTCCTCCAGGGCAGTGGAGCACCACAGCTCCCAAGGCGCCCAGAGAGCTTTCTGAAGTTATCACAAGACTCTGGCAGCTGGAAGCATACGCCCATCTTCTTCTTGCCATCCCTCTCCTAAGCAAAGCGCCCCCCCCCTTAAAACAACTTTACTGAGGTGTATTTTATATCATACAGTGCACCCATTTCAAGTGTATAATTCAATGATTTTTAGTAACTTCACCAAGTGGTGAAATCATCACCATAAGTAAGTTTTAGAACAGTTTCATCTCCCTAATAAGATCCTTCCTGCACAAGTTTCACCCAAAAGTACTATAATTAATTATAATTAATCTCTGTTCCCACCCCAAGCTCTAGACAACCATTAATCTACTTTCTGTCTCTAAAAATGTGCCTTTTAATGAACATTTCCTATAAATGGAGCCATAAATCCATTTTGTCTATCCAGCCATCAGTTCATGGACATTAAGGTTGGACATTTAGACATTTATGAAGAATGCTGCTGAGGACATTCACATGACGGTCTCTGTGTGGACAGATGTTTTCGTTTCTCTTGAGTAGAGGCATCTAGCAGTGGGAGAGCTGGGTCACGTAGTATGCTACACTTATGCATCAGGCTTTATGCTTATCTTTTACTGCCAAACTGTTCTCCAACGTGGCTCCACCATTTCACATTCCCACCAGCAACGTGTGAGGGTTCCTATTTCTCTACATCCTCAAAAACATTTATTGTCCGTCAGTTATTATTGCCATTCTTGTGAGGGCGAAATAGTCTCTCATTGAGGTTCTGCTTTGTATTTCCCTAATGCCTAACGGTACTGGGATCTTTTCTCATGCTTATTGGCCATCCATATATATTCTTTGGGGAAATGTCTGTCCCTGTCTTTCACCCATTTTTCGATTGGGTTGCTTGTCTTCTTCTTATTGAGCTGTCGGAGTTCTTTGTCAATTCTGAATACAAGGCCCGTATTGCGCATGTGTTTTGTCAAGATTTTCTCCCAGTCGCCTGCCTGTCCGGTCATTTCTTAATGGCGTCTTTACCACTGCGCTTTGAAGTGCAAAAGTTCTGAATTTTGATGAGATCCAATGTATTGATTTTTTTTCTTTTTTTGGACCATGTGTTTGGTGTTGTATCTAAGAAATCTTTGCCTAACCCAGGCCCATTTTTAATAGACAGAAGTCAAACTTGGCGTCTGAACACTAAGCAAATCCACTAACCAAGACTCCTAAAAATGTAAAAGCTTTGACACTAAAAATGATGGCTCTCGGAGAATCCCAGACACTCCAGGGGACTGTACAGAACAACACAAACTTTCTGAAAAACAGTTTGACAACATCAAGAGCTTATAAAATGTCCGCACTCCTTGGCCCTGCAGTAAAGCACCCAGGAAATAGAGCCAACCGTTCACAGTGTTGTTTGAACGGAGAAAAACTGCAAACCACCTCGATGTGCACCTATTGGGACGACAAAGCACCTCCCAGGTCAGTCCTAAGAGGCAGTGTGGACCAGTCTTTGAGAACGTTACGCAGGAATGGTAATGATGGCGGAGCCATTTAGGAAGATGCTTGATGTGCAAAGAAAGATCCCAACAGCAGCATTTCAACTCGTTTCTTTATGTCACATTGAAGGAGGTACAACTGACATCCTGTAAAATTCACCCTTTTAAGTGCTTTGACAGGTGTATACAGTCACGTAACTACCACCCCAATGAAGATATAGAATGTTTTCACCACCCCCAAAAGTTCTTTCATGCTTAAATGCATGGAAAACATCTGAAAACAAATACATCAAAAGAACCCTGTGTTCTTCTCTTGTTGGCACAAGGGGGGATGGTTTTTTTTGCTTTTTAGCATTTTGCTGGGCTGTTTCTAGACACTGTGAACAATATACTATTTGGAATGGCTCAAACAATACTGAGCTGACTTCAGAAAAATCACTTCTCGGCTCTCCCCCCGACGCAGACACACACCCATCCCCCAGCTCAGACAAAAGCGCAGGAGACCTCTGGGTTTGCTCACTTAGAGCCTTAAACAAAAACCTTGTGGGTCCAACCGGGATGATTTCAGAGGCGCCTGGTAACACTGCCCGCAGACAGACGGGCCTGACAGCGCCCCATTATCAACCCGGACTCCCCTGCCCCCAAGGAGCTGCGGGGGGCAGAGGCCAGGCGATGGCTCCATGGCAAGATATTTAAAGTCTTTCTTTTCAGTACTGACTGGCCCAGAAAAGTTCCTGTTCAAAGGATTCCTTCCGCAAAAGCCGTCGCCAGCTGCAGCAACGGGGGTAGTCTCCCCTGGGTCACCAGCTCTCAGCATTAACATGAAATTGAATCAGATTCATCTGCAGAGACGCGGCTCAAAAGTCCAGAGCCACAAGAGGGAGGGGATATGGGGATATACGTATATATAACGCTGCTTCACTTTGCTGTACAGCAGAAACTAACACAACATTGTAAAGCATTTATACTCCCATAAAGATGTGGGAAAAAAAAAAGTCCAGAGTCAAGTTCCAGCGTCCCATTCTTTTTTTTTTCTTTTTAATTTGGCGGCACTGGGTCTTAGTTGCGGCACGCAGGATCTTGGTTGGCGCATGTGGGATCTTCAGTTGCGGCAGGCATGCGGGCTCTAGTTCCCTGACCAGGGATCGGACCTGGGACCCCTGCACTGGGAGTGCAGAGTCTTAGCCACTGGACCACCAGGGAAGTCCCCAGAGTCCTGTTCTAAGTGCAGACAGCAATGCCCCCAGCGGTGGGACTCCCGGCCTAGAAGTTTCTATGGTCCAGCTGGGAGTCCAATCAACCTAACATCTGGAGTCTCACTGACTCCAGCATCTCTGGGCCCAGGGATGCCTGAATCCGAGAGTTGCCAGCTACATGTAGTTTTCCTGCTGATGCAGTGTGTCCACATCTACAAATGACATAATTAGTGCCTACGTAATGCCAGGCCCTGTGCTGGGCATGGGGGTACCAGGTCTCTGGCCTTGTGAAGCTCAGCCCTCGTGGCAGGCCTGCAAATAAATGGCAATGTGGTACAATGCTGTTTCTTAAAATACAAGTTAAAAAGTACGTCTCGGGCTTCCCTGGTGGCGCAGTGGTTGAGAAGCTGCCTGCCAATGCAGGGGACACGGGTTCGAGCCCTGGTCTGGGAAGATCCCACGTGCCGCGGAGCAACTAGGCCCGTGAGCCACAACTACTGAGCCTGCACGTCTGGAGCCTGTGCTCCGCAACAAGAGAGGCCGCGATAGTGAGAGGCCCGCGCACTGCGATGAAGAGTGGCCCCCGCTCGCCACAACTAGAGAAAGCCCTCGCACGGAAACGAAGACCCAACACAGCCAAAAATAAATAAATTTAAAAAAAAAAAAGTATGTCTCACCTGTAGGCAAAGAAAGCGCATGGAGAGCCTCATGCCACACTGTGCCCGGCAGCAGCTGCGGGCAGGCAGCTCAGACAGGGGCTGGAGCTCTTCTCTCAGTGTCCCCGACACCAAGCCCGGCAGATAGACAGGCAAGCGTCCCTCCCCTCACGGCTGATTGTGCGTTACAGGGAGACAGACAGACGCACCAGGCAAGAGAGTCTGTTAGGGGCGCAAAGGGCTTGCAATGTCACCGAAGGCCTCACTGAGGGGCTGACGCTGGAGCAAGGGACTTGGAGGTGAGAGGGCGGGCTGTAAACATCTGGGGAAGCAGATGCAAAGGCCCTGAGGTGAGTTAGAAGAACGGCAAGGAGGTCAGTGAGGGAGGCATTGCGGGAGGTTATGGGGGACATGGGCGCCCACTGCACTGGGCCTTTAGTCCCTGAGAGAGGGAGATACGGTGGGTGCTGAGCGAAGGAGGGCGTCCTCTGGCTGTGGAGGACAGACGTAGGAACTCAGGGGCACTTCTTGGGAGAAGGCTGTTGCAATGATACAGGTGAGAGATGCTGGGGGTTTGGTCCAGGGCAGCAGTGGAGCAGGAAGAGGGGGGCAGATTGGGGGTGAGCTCTGAAGGTGCATGGCCTGACAGACCGGATGTGGGTGTGAAAGTGACAGAAGAACCCAAGACGGTAGGGATTTGCCGAGGGAGGCTGGAGGCCCCGCGAACTGAGATGGAGGTGGTGGAGGGGAGGAGGGGAAGGAGTCGAGGACTGAGAACATCTGTATTCCTTTACCCATTGAGAAATACATGAATTACACTGCTGGTAGGAATGAAAATGGTGCAACCACTTTGGAAAATGGCCTGGCAGGCCCTCAAAAGTTAAACATAAAACTACCACACAACCCAGCAATCTCACCCCTAGGTATATACCCAAGAAAAGTGAAAATATATGAACATACAAAAACTTCTGCATGAATGTTTACAGCAGCATTATTCATAACAGCCAAAAAGAGGAAACAACCCAAGCGTCCATCGACAGATGAATGGATAAACAAAAAGGTGGTCCAGGGCTTCCCTGGTGGCGTAGCGGTTGAGAATCTGCCTGCCAATGCAGGGGACACGGGTTCAAGCCCTGGTCTGGGAAGATCCCACATGCCGCGGAGCAACTAGGCCCGTGAGCCACAATTACTGAGCTTGCGCGTCTGGAGCCTGTGCTCCGCAGCAAGAGAGGCCGCGATAGTGAGAGGCCCGTGCACCGCGATGAAGAGTGGCCCCCGCTTGCCACAACTAGAGAAAGCCCTCGCACAGAAATGAAGACCCAACACAGCCATAAATAAATAAACAAATAAATAAAAATTTAAAAAAAAAAGGTGGTGCATCGATACAATGGAATATTACTCAACAATAAAAAGGAATGAAACGTATGCCAGCTACAACATGGATGAAGCTGGAAAACATTATTGTTAATGTTCTCAAAAAGGAGCCGGTCACAAAAAGTTACATATTGTATAATTCTGTTTTATACACAATGTCCAGAATAGTCAAGTCCACAGCGACAGAAAATAGTGGTTTCCTAGGGCTGGGGGTTGGGAGTGGAGGGTAGGAAACTGGAGCAGGGGGTGGGCTACCCAGTACAAGGGTTTTTTTGGGGGGGTGAGTGATCAGAATCTTCTAAAAATGAAATTGTGATGCTGGTTATATGCTCTATAAATATACCAGAAACCACTTATTAACATACCTTAAATGGGTGAACTTTGTGGTCTGTAAATGGCAAATAAAGTATGTCTTCTCCCTCCAAAAGAAAAAGAGAAAAGAAACAAACAAAAACAACTCCCTTGTCAAAAAGAGAGATGTTACACTGAAAGCCAAACTCCTCTGACCCCTGGAAATAACCACTGAATCTGTCTGTGAATCCCTCCGTCTTTTTCTATGCACTTACATACACATGTCCTCACAGAAGATATTTAGTACCGTTTTGTGTGGGTGTGTTGTTATTGTCGCTTTTTCCACTCATCCTTTTGTGGTGATTCATCCCGGCTGCTGTACCAATGGGCAAAATGTTGTCTTCAGTTTCTCACTATTATAAACAACGATGCAGTGAACATCCTGTACACATGTGTTTTTTCTAAGGCAGAAGCCAAGAATTGGAGTTGATGTAAAATTTTTTGTCAAATTGCTACCATTTTAATAATTTTTTTTTAAATGCACATCCAAAATGGTTGGGGAGAAGCATCTAACTCCTTCCTGGCAGAGGTGTGTGGTGGGCAAAGTCTTCAAGAATGAGTAGAAATTTGCCAAATGGACAAAGTGCTTATTCTGGGGTACTGCAGCAGAGGAGATAGAATTTCAGTGCTTTTTCAAATTCCAGGATTTAACATTTAAATTCCTAGAGCTGTACACAGGCCAGATTCTGCCCATCGTATAGCCAAGGTCAGCTGAAGAAATCTAAATCTGCCTCTTGCTCCTGCGAGGCTGGATGAGGGTTCCCAGAGCAGGTATCAGGTTAGGACATCTCTACACCTCTCTTGTCAAAAAAAAAAAGGAAAAGCAGCCTTACATTCACCTGAAAGGCTGATTTTTCTTTCATCTTCCAGAAAGGTGTTCTAAGGCACCAGAGGAAATGTTGGCCAAAGAGCTACCTGGTAGCCTAACCCCAACTCAGAAATGGAATTCCGGTCACAGGGCCAATCCACTCCCCAGGCACAAACGGGTGTGAAGACGGAGACCACGGCTTTCCTACCTCCCCCCCCACCAACTTCAACACACACAGAGCTTAAAGAGCAAGGGTCCGGCTCAGATAGGTTTCTATCCAGCGGGATGGCCCTAACGCATCCCCTCACTTCTCGGAGCTGGGCTTTCCTCTGCTCTAGTTGCCACGTGAGGCCCTTTGCACCAGCCCTGGTGGAGCGAGAAGCGGGTTTAGGAACCCAGTCGCTGAATTTAAGGGGAGGGGGGCTTCTCTGTACTTACGGGAGTAGAGTACAGTCCCAGCTAGCTCGCGGGGCTACCCTCGAAAGGTTTTCTGGCGAGAAGGGGTGGAGTGACGCGTGGGCGTGGACCAGACCAGGGGGCCACCGGACCAGGGGGCACCCTCCAGCCTCTCCCCAGCTTCCTATCCCGAGCCCACCCCTTGTCCCCGTCTCGGGGCACACTCTCTGCACAACGCAGCTGGGTGGAGAGTGGGGGAGTTGAAAGCAGACAGACCCGGGAATGGGAGGAAAAGAGGGGATGCCAGGAACGCCCCGGGAGGGATGAGGGGAGAAGAGTGCAGGGATCACCGAGAGAAGCGAGATCAGGAGGGAGACCAGGCAGCGGTGGCCCCGCGGGGGTCTCGGGGCTCCTGGGTCCCCGAACCAAGCCCCCTCCAAGCCAACCCGGGTAAACACAGACGCCCTGCCAGGCCAACGCAGCTGCTGGACACGGCCCTCGGCGCCGCTCCAACCAGACCGCCACCGCTAAGCCCCTCCTTTCAAGAAACTCTGGGGCCGCCCCTGGAAGTGGCGGGGCGGAGAGACCCGAGGAGCGGCGCTCGGCGGCGATGGAGTCCAGCGGCCCGGGCACGGGGACCGGCGTGGAAGGCGCGGCGGGCGACCCGTACCAGCGACCAGCGCGGCGCACGCAGTGGCTGCTGAGCGCCCTGGCGCACCACTACGGGCTGGACCGAGGCGTGGAGAACGAGATCGTGGTGCTGGCCACGGGCCTGGACCAGTATCTGCAGGAGGTCTTCCACCACCTGGACTGCCGAGGCGCCGGCCGCCTGCCCCGCGCCGACTTCCGCGCGCTCTGCGCGGTGCTGGGGCTGCGCGCCGAGGAGGCTGCCGCCACCTGGGAGGCCGCCGGGGATACAGCCGCGGGAGACACGAACTCCGGGGATGTGATCGCTGGGGTGGCCACCGATGGGGACGCGGACGCGGAGGAGGAGGCGCGCCTGGCACTGCGCGCCGAGCCGCCTGAGCTCACCTTCCGCCAGTTCCACGCGCGCCTCTGCGGCTACTTCGGCACCCGCGCCGGGCCCCGTCTGCCCCGCGGCGCTCTCAGCGAGCACATCGAGACGCAGATCCGCCTGCGCCGTCCGCGCCGCCGCCGCCGCCGAGCGCCCCGTACGCCCGGCCCCGACGGCGGCCCGGACAGCGAACGCCTGGCGCGCTTGGAGGAAGAAAACAGCAGCCTGCGCGAGCTGGTGGAGGACCTGCGGGCCGCGCTGCAGAGCAGTGACGCGCGCTGCCTAGCACTGCAGGTGCGCCCGGTCCCGGGGCGGAGGGTGATGATGGAATGGGGCGGGGGTGGGGGTTTGACAGCGGGCTGGCTGCAGAGCCCCTGCTGAGCAGAGGAAGAGGACGGGGAGAAGGGGCGGCCCTCCCCACTTGAGCCTACTTGCATCCTGTCCCTGGCCACCCCATCCCACTCCAACACACCCTAGTCCCCGCCCCTACTCACATCACCCACTGCAGCCCCCCAAAACTCCAGTCCCTCCGAGAAAACCATTCCCCCGCCACACACACACAGCCCATCTCATCCTGCCTCTCTGACCCAGCCGTGGACCCTCGCAGGAAACAGTCTCACACACATACGCCTCCGGAGCTCTCCGCGGTGCCAGGATTCCAGGAGGCCTAGGAGATAAGGTGTGAGGAAGGCCTGTCCCCACCCTTAAGGAGCTAACGAGGTACATAGGCAGCTCGGTGCAGTCACACAACAAACATTGGAGGGCCTCCCTCAGGGCCAGGCCTGGTGTCCCGATGCTAGCCAGTGTCACTGTCGACCAGGCAGGTCTGGCCACTCAGCGCTGCGGGGGGCAGGCACCGACAGAGGCATGGGCGCAGCCCAGGCATCTGCAGTTCAGTCAACAAGCACTTAACGCTGTGCCCAGCCGTGTGGCAAAGGCCATGCGGGGGTCGGGGTCAGACGAGAACCAGACGGCCTCTGACCCAAGGGACCACAGGCCAGGAGGGAGCTGACGTTCTAGTAGCCCTGCCCGCTCCCCACACAGCCCGGGGTCACAGCCCTGAGGGGTAGAGAGAGGCCAGGGAGTGTGCAGGGGTGCAAGGCGCGGATTTCAGGGGCCACGGCCAGCGGGCATCGGAGAAGCCAAGTCCGGGGCGGGAAAGTACTGCCATTATGTGGAATAAGATCGTCCAGGACCATTAGTTCTCCAAGTATTTGCTGAGCACCTAAAGTGCACCAGGCCTGTTTTAGGCGCCGGACGCCCAGCAGTGAACCCGACAGAAGCAAACCGCACCCTCAAGGAGCCGGCTGCCTAGTAGCAGACAGCGGGGAGGGCCGCGAACGCCCATAGCGCGCTCCCCAGTCTCGGGGGGGAGGAGCGCGGCGGAGCGGAGTGCCCCGAGGGCAAAGAAGAGCGCAGGCGTTTGGGACTCTGTCGAACTGTGCAAACAACAGAATATGGGCTTTGTGCCCCAGTGGCCCGCATCCATTAAAAGGGAATGACATGAGCTCCCGCCTCGGTAGAGTTAGGGCGAGGGTTAAACGAGTTCAGATGGGCCCAGGGCGGCGAGCACGAGCGCGAGAAACGTGCCGGGCTGCTTTGCTCACGCGCCCTGGGCCGGGTGGGGTCTGGCGCGAGGCGCTCACCGCCTGCCCTGCTGCCCTGTTCCGGCAGGTCGGCCTCTGGAAGAGCCAGACGGGCGCCCAGGAGGCGGCGCACGGCGGGCCCGAGGCGGTGGCGCGGGAGCTGCGGCAGGCGCGGGGCGCGCTGGCGGCAGCCGAGGCCCGCGCGGGGCGGCTGCGCCGGGGCCAGGCCGAGGTGCGGCGGCGCGCGGAGGAGGCCCGGCAGGCAGTGCTGCGCAGCCTGGCGCGCGTGCGCGAGCTCGAGGCGCTGGCGCGGCAGGTGCCCGGCCTGCAGCGCTGGGTGCGGCGGCTGGAGGGCGAGCTGCAGCGCTACAGGTGAGCCGGCGGCCCGGGTGCCCCAGATCAGCTCTCCTTCTCCCGAACCTCAGGTGTGCTTTCCTCCCCTCAACTCGTCCCCGTGTTGTTCACGTCTTCAGGTATCCACCCACCCATCCATCCGTGGGCCTGTTCCCCCATAAAGCCCCTCCATTTGCCTATTCGCTGGGGGCAATAGGATATATTTGTTCTTATTTGTTCTTTGATCAGTGCAATAACAATGGTGATAACAGATAACACTTACCGAGCACCTAAGGTGCGCCAGGCTCTGAGCTAAGCACTTACCTGACGTAACTCACTGAGTGCTCACAGCCACCGGACCTGTGAGGTAGGTACCGTTATGTCCCCATTCTCCAGCTGAGGAAGGAAACAGATGCGCAGTGATCCCTTGTGCTAGCTCCACCAGGGTAGGAAGCTGGGCTGGGGACCAAGGTTCAAATCCTGGCAGGGTCTCTGACAGATGTGTGACTTTGGGCAAGTCACAGCCCCCCCTCGGAGTCCCTGTTTCCTCTTGGATGGAACAGAGCTTGGGGCCCCTGCCTGCCAGGGAGGCTGTGAAGAGGCAGTGAGGCCCCGCCTGGCTCACTTAGGTGCTCAGTAAACAGACCTCCCTCCCTTTCAAATCACAAGGCACCCGGCCTGCCTGCCTTCCACATTTACTGAGCACCAGCTCTGCACAGGGTCTATGCCAGCCACCGGGGGTGTCATTCGGAACAAGACATTCCGAAATCCTCGCCCTGAGCGTGTGAGGTCCCCACGTGAGCAGATGTGTGGCAACAGCTGGCTGCCTGCTGTCAGGGAGAGCAGGGCCCTCGTCATGCCCGCTGCAGGCTCAGCCAGCGCCTGCAGACCTGCCCCGGGAGTGGAGTGCTGAGGCTGGGACGTGACCTGGCGAGACGGGCCAGGGAGGGGGAGGGGGGAGAGCGTGCTAGGAAACGGGAACAGTGTGGGCCAAGCGCAGAGGCAGGAGGGACCTTGGCCCGGTCCAGCAGCTAGAACAGCAGCTGGAGGGGTAAAGCTGGAGAGGCAGGCCGAGGCCAGGCCAACCGCAATGGTTGTGACAAGGTCTTCAGCCTTTCCCTCGAGAGAGCATGAAGCCATGGGAAAGTTCTAGCAAGGGGGCGACAGGAACAGACTTGCACTGGAAAAAAAATCACCCTGGCTACAGTTGTGACAAAGAAATGGAAGGAGAGGGGAAGGGCAGAAGACAGTGGGAGCCGGGCAAGGGGCTGCTGTCCGACTTCAGCCCGAAAGGCAGGCGGTCTGGCCCAGACTGGTGGGCAGGGCAGCCAGAAAGGGTGGCTTTGAACCTAGTTCCTCATCGGGGGGACCATGTCCTTGACTTTTGAGGTGCTCCCAGCGGGGAGACAAGGAGGCACCATGGTGGAGTGAGGAGGCTGGCTCTGGGCTAGCCTTCTGCAGCTCCAAATGTTTGGATAGTCACTTCCTGTTTGCATAGCTGATCGGCCAAAGAGCAGGGCCCGTTGGCTTGAGGCCCATATCCCGCCTTGGAACTTTCTCCAAGAGGAGAAATAAAGGGTCTCTTCTTTCTTTTGCTCTAAAGTAACTGTCACAGCATGATTGTAAAAATAACTCCAAACATTGGGATAGCTCTTTACAGGAGAAAAAGTGGAGCCATAGTCAATGCAGTATTTAATCCTCACAAGGACTGTTCAAGGAAGAGGTTTTATCCCCATCTTACACGTTTTGGGAAGTGAGGCTCCGAGAAGTTAAGTGATGTACCCAAGGCCACACAGCCAGAAAGTGGAAAAGGAAGGTCTGTCTGCCCCCACAGCCTGTGTTCTTTCTGTCTTTCCACTTTACCTTTTTTGTTGCTGACTCATGGTTACAAGACAGCTGCTGCACCTCCAGGCCTCATGTCTGCTATCCAGGCATAAGAAGGACCAGTGATATTGGGGGTGGGAAGGATTTTCTTCTAGTGAGCTTTGCCTTTGTATTCAGGGAGAGGCCCCTCCACCTTCTCCCGCCAGAACTTGTACCTCCATCAGCTTGGCCAGAACTGCGTCACGTGGCTGCCCCTGCCTGCAAGAGAGTCTGGTGATATTGATGCCGCAGCCAAACCTGAGGCTCTCTTAGGAAGGAAAAAGGGAGCAGATATTGCAGAGGCTCCAAAGGAGATGCCCAGTGAATGAGGAAACCACGGACCAGAGAGTGACCTTCACACGGTGATTAGGTGATGGTTGTCACTTGTTTCCCTGTCCTTAAACCTCATCCAGCCCCAGAAGCAAACCTCCTCTCCCCATTTTCTGTAGTCAGAGCTTGCAGGTTTGTGGGCTGACTTGCCCCCAAAGCTCTCCCTCTTTGGAGAAAGGAAAGGGGAGGGGATAGAACAGTTGAGAACACTAGTCACGTAGCCAAGCTTGATGGATCCAGAACTCAGCTGAGCTTCCCAACTCCAAATCAAACCTCCTTCCCCTTCTCTGCCACCTCCTCAAGAGAAATCTCAGCAACTCTCTTCCTCATTGCTCAGACTTCTATTTAGTTCTTTCTCAAACCTGCACCTCCTTTTCCCTCCCACTCAGTCCTTTGTTGTGGGTTCTACCCAGTCCTTTCCCTGTTTCTCAGGTAAACCTCCTTCTGTCGCGTCTCTTTGGGGTTGCTGTAACCCCGAGCTTGCCCAGCTCTTCCCGTCGTGATGATGAGTTCCCAGTGTGCTCTGTGGTTGCTGCCCATGAGCCTACCTTTGGCAGAAGCCAAGATCCTGGAGGGTCCCCCTGATCTCCAGGGTCATGGAGCTCGCCCTCTGCCTCAACCAGGGCCTGATTCTGGGCTGGTTTCTAAATGCATTTCTTAGCTCAAAGTTTCTCACTACACAGGTGGGGAGAAGTTGAGCTCCACACCTTAGGATAACATCCCAAGGTCAGTCAGCAGGGTTTTTCTCGCCTCTGTCTGTGGATGAGACGGCCCTGGATGACCCTGGGCTTCATGCAGGGCCTCCTTGTCTTCACTCAGCACGCAGGGTCTCCTGCCCCTTCCCCACTTGGGCCTCAGAACCCAAGTCCTGACCCCTCAAGGGCAATTCAGCTCCATCTCCTGCTCCCCACACAAGCTGGGCATCTTACCTTTTTGTTTTTGACCTTGACTCTGGATTCTTTTAAATGGTTATATTCTATCCAGCACTTCTGTGTGTTTGTAGACAGAAAGAGAGCTTCCCGTAGCACCTCAATCCGCCATCCTGACCAGGAACCTAAGAGAATAGACAGTAAGTATTTAAGCCATTGGAGACACTCAGGTATTCGTTCCACATTTTCTAAGCACCTTCTATGGACAAAGTCCTGTGCGGATACCTGGGTACACAGAACTGGTACAGGCATGCCCACTGCCCTCTGAGGGTCTCCTGGGCCCGAATGGAACAGGCCATGAACACGCATGTTGGGACAAACATGCTTTGTGCAGAGGGGCCCCAAGAGAGCAACTGCTGCTTTCAGAACCATGGGAGTCCTGGATCAGATACAAGCATTCCCCGTGTCAACGTGATCTGCAGCCTCCTGGAGCTGGGCAAAGACCCTGGGCTCACCCAGCCAGCCCAGTCTGCGGAGGATTACCCGGTCCACCACAACCCCATCAGCTTCTGCTTCCCACGGCTGGTCTCCTGGGTCCACCTCGTCCCAGATGGCAGACTCAGCTCCTCCAAATCCCACAAGACAGTCCCTCCTCCCAGCACATTTGTGAGCATGGTAACCCTGACAGATGATGCAGAGGGGAAGACGCGGATTACGTTGCACTGATGCAAATAGTTTCATATGGAATATTTAACATCACGATTCATACAGTGTCATTTAACCTCCGCCCCCATCCATCTAGAGTGTTTCCCTGTCACTTCTCCCAAACTACACCCAAACCCTCTCTACCTTTCTCTCCTCTGTTTTCTCTTTCTTCCTATCAGCCAGGTCTCTTAGATGAGTGCCAGAAAGCCTGACTCAAACTGACTTGCTTAAAAAAGAAGCTGGCTCTCAGTAAAGTTTAAGCATGTCCAGCTTCAGGCATGGCTGGATCCAGGTACTCAAACAATGTCACCAGGATATGGAAATTCTGCTTCACTCTCAGGCAAGTTCTCTCCCCTGGTAGCCTCTGGGGCACTTACATCTCGAAAGGTCATCTCTTGTCTGAGCTATCCCACTGGAGTGCCAGGCTGAGCCTCAATGGACCAACTTGGAAACATGTTCATCCCAGAACCCATCAGGGGGCCAGGATGATTGGATGCTCCGATTGACCAAACTTTAGTCACTTACCCACCAAACACATACAAACCCACAGCCAACCCTGTCGAACTCTGAGACTGAGATCCTCCCAGGAGAATCACGGGAGCACATATTCCAGACGTGTTAAACAACACACACCCCTGCCTTTGCTCCTCTCGGGAACTCACAGCCCAAATCCCCTTTCTTGTCTCGGGAACAGCCCACCTGTGGCAACTGGAGAATCTCTTGAGTGGAGGCCCCGGAAGGAAGCCTGCTTAAATGCAGGACAGGCTTGTCTCAAAGTCAGCTCTGCCAGGCTGCTGAACGCTTTGGGGTAGTAGGGGGCACTCTGCACCCTCACCAACCTTGCCTGTCTCAGTGCTTCAGAACTTGCTGGGAGGATGGGCCAAAAGGATCCTTATTACTGGCCTCCGGGCCCAGCCCGTGAGCCCTCCTAGGGAAGCACGATGTCTTGACGTTGTTTGGCCCAGCACCCAGCCCAGGGCTCCCAGTAAGACGGTGAACGAACAAGTGAACGGACCAACAAGCATATGGATGGATGCAGCCTCAAAAACGTCTTGGAAGAATGGGCGTGGGCGTGCAGGAGTCCAGCACCAGGCGAGCCCCGAGTGGTCCAATGGCCTGATCCTGCTTCGAGGGGAACCATCGTCCACCCGGTGACTAGATTCTCTTGAAGCCCCGTGTCTCAGCCATTTCCTCTGCCCTGCCGCCCCTTGCTCTGCGCCACGGAGGAGAAGCTGGGCCTTTAAGACGCCTGGGCAGCTGCCTGGGGCCAGCACTGCTGGGCAGGGGCTGGGCTCCAACGCCCAGAAGACAGAAAACCTAGCTCAGCTGGAGCCGGAGGAGGGGCCGCCTCTGTGGCTTTGTTGTCGTCCGGGAAGGATGAAAAGGCTGGGATGGATGGGGGGGGAGGGAGGCGTAGGGCAGCTCACTGGGCCGGCCACCATGCTGAGGACACAAAGATGAGGCCTTGGAGGGCCACCTCCTTTCTTCCGCCCCAGTGCAGCAGCCCGGCCTGATGGGGGGTGGGCGCAGTCGGTGGGTCAGGAGGGAAGCAGACGGGCGGGGGGCGCCATCTGGAGCTGGGGGCTGGCTGGCTGCGGATTCCATTATCCTTAGAAGGGAGCGTGTGGGTGGCCGCTAGTGGGAATTGAGGCCTTTGTCCAGGGAACAATACCCCGGGCTCACAAAGGGACACTGCTGGCCCAGCACCTGCTGCAGGCCCACCCGGGGGCCGTCGAGATGCAGAGCGGGGCTCGGTGGGTGGAGGCCCAGGCTCGGGAGGCCCAGCCCAACCTGGGCTTGAATCCCAGCTTTTCCAGATCTTTACGGTGGGACCTTGAGCTGGCCCCTCCCACTGTGCCTCAGTTACCTCATCTGTGAAGTGGGCTGGGGCCCCGTTGCTCTGGACGTGTGTGTTCAGTGACGTGGGGGCAGGGAGGTGCAGGCTGAGTGGGCAGCTCTGGGCTCTGACCTGCTTCACTCATTTTTTTTTTTTAATAAATTTATTTATTTATTTATTGTTTCTGGCTGCGTTGGGTCTTCGTTGCTGCGTGCGGGCTTTCTCTAGTTGCGGCGAGCGGGGGCTACTCTTTGTTGCGGTGCGCGGGCTTCTCATTGCGGTGGCTTTTCTTGTTGCCAAGCACGGGCTGTAGGCACGCGGGCTTCAGTAGTTGTGGCTCGCAGGCTCTACAGCGCAGGCTCAGTAGTTGTGGCGCACGGGCTTAGCTGCTCCGCGGCATGTGGGATCTTCCCGGACCAAGGCTCGACCCGTGTCCCCTGCATTGGCAGGTGGATTCTTAACCACTGCGCCACCAGCGAAGCTCATATCTCAGTCATTCTTGCTTCTGTGAGCCTCCTTTTCCTCATCTTTAAAATGAGGGTGACAAGAATAATAATGATTATTATATTCACCTCATAGGGAATTTGAAGATAAAGTGCTAATATGTACAAAGCACCTAGAATAACACTTAGCCTTGAGAAAACTCTTGACGAATGCTGGAGATTATTATTTTATTTATCCCTTATCACAGTACCCCCCATAAATAGTAATGGTAGTGGTGGTTGGTGGTGTTGATATGAACAGAGTCTGGCCCCAGAGAACCCTCTGTGTGTGGAGACCACACAAGGAGTGGACAGTGTCAGCTGAGTGTCAGGGTCCTACCGGAGTTGCAGAGTGTGGGCAAGCACAGGACCCTGACCTCAGCGTGAGTGACGCTGGCTAGGGCATCTCTTGGGGGAATGCCGTCATCTGAGCTGGGTGTGGAAGGATGAGTAGGAGTTTTCTGAGGTATCGCAGATTCAGGTTGCCGTGAGTGCAAAGGCTTGGAGGTGTGAAGGCCTTGGTGCCTCTTGGGAACAGGGAGACGTATTGTGGCTGGCGGGTTTGAGGTGGAAAGTGGCAGGAAAGGAAGCTGGAAGGGCAGGCGAGGATGGCGAAGGGCCCTGAGCACCAGGCTGAGGCACGAGGCCTTCACCCCAGAGGACGAGGGAGACAGAGAAGGGCTCGAAACAGAAGTGAAGTGATCACTTTGAGCTTCAGAGCGACCCTTCAGGCTGCCTGTGAAGGACAAATGGGCAGGAGGGGAGGTGAGAGGCAAGGAGGCTGGTGAGGAGACCATTTCTGGGTCCAGCGCCTGAGAAGGGATGGACCACCAGCCCCACACCTGGAGGCCTTACCTGGAGCTGGGCAGAGCCTCAACCTGCCATTCTCCGTCCTCGGTCAGAGCCTTCCTCAGGGACAGCACCTTAGGGTTTGCAGGGTGAAACAGGCATTAGAGCCCCAGGCAACAGCCAGGTTGGCAATGGGGACCTACCTCTGGGGGGAGGAGCCAGCAAGGGGTCACCCAGAGCCAGCCTTGGTGTCCTCACCTCGCGCGGGGCTGGGGAGAGCAAACACGAGCGGCTTTCACCCTAGCGTTAACAGAGCACTCCGACGTGGCACTCGTGGGCGCGTTATGCGCTGCCGGCTGGATGGTGAGCCAGGACCTCAGGGGTCAGTGGGAGTGAGCACCGTGCCTCGAGAATCTTACCTGGTCGCGTTCACAGTCAGGGACCCCCAGGAGCCCAGGTCAGCAAAGGATCCCACTGCGTACAGGCTGAGGAGGGGGGTGTCAGGTGAATGTGGTTCCTCCTGCGTCCTCAGGGTCCGGCCGGGACACAGGAAGCCTTCGACGGGGGGTTACCGGACCTTTTATCCCCCTGCTACATCACCCTGAAATTGCAGCCGGAGTTTGCTAAGAAGCCACACCGCCTGGACCTAAACTCAAGTCCCACCTACAATTTCTCGCTGCATCCCCGACACCTCTCGCTCCACTGGCCACAGGTTACCCACTACGGCCAGCATGGCACGTGGGCGGTCACACCACACCTGCGTGAAGATGACCTTCCAGGGGCAGCTGGGAAGACATCTCTAGCGGTGGGGTCATCAGTTAGGGATGCCCTTCAGCCGAAGTTACAGGAACTCAACTAACACTGCTTGGAACACACTGGGCTTTGGGTTTCATTGTCTGCTCCTGACCAGAAGCCCGGGGTGGGCTCTGTGATGAGTCTTGGCCATGTCCCTCAGACACGTGGCCTCCACAACGCTATTAAAGGCAGAAAGCATGGGACATCTGTTCGTTGCTCTCCAGAAAAGCAAGGCCTGCCCAGAAACCACAAGTGCACGTCCGTGTGAGCCCAACAGCCAGGACGGGGCCCCAGAGGGCAGCGGAGCCGGGGAATGAGCGCAGGCAGTGAGTGGGGGGGGGAAGCCGGGGACCACCTGTTGAGTTGTTCGGTGGATAGAGTCCCTCTCTGAGGTGATCTGGCCAAGGTCACCCAGGCAGTCAGGGCATAGCCCAGGCTGGACTCCGTCCTCAAGGGCCCAAGAGTCCTGGGCTCTCGTGCTGCTTCCCTCGGGGCTCGGGAACAGACCTCGGCTCTGCGCCTTCGAGGTTAGTTGGGGATGCCCTGAGACCCTACGTTCGCGAGCCCTGCTTTCCCAGTTCCAAACCAGGTGGGTGGCCTCAGGCACACAGACAGGTGACAAGAGGACCATGATATCGGTTTCCCAGGTCAGGGGCAGCCGCACAGGACCCGGGGTGGCCTCAAGTGCCAGACCAGTCAGTCGCCTTTGGCCACTGCCTGCTTTGTCCATCTTCTTTGGTGCCTTGACACTTCTTGAGAGGCTCTGACTCTACCTGTTTTTGCCTCCGTTTGCTCATCTGGAAAATGAGGTTAATTTTAGTGCCTACGTCATAGGTAAGACTTAAATGAGATAACGTGTAAAAAGCACTTCGACGTGTGCCCAGCACGTAGTAAGTAATCCACCAATTTCATTGTCATCAGTCGGCGCTTACCTGCAGGGAGCAGACGTTAAATCCCGTGCCACCAGCTCTGTCCATCCACCCCGCATCTCCGCTTGTCCCTGCTTGGTTTCACGCGCTCCTGCTGCACACGGGAGGGGACCGGCTGCAGTGACCCCAGATCCGTAACTTTCCAAATTCAGTGACCGGCATACTGCGTCCCAGCACCTGCAGATAAAGTCTCAGGGAAGAACGCTGCCCAGCCCAGCCTGGGTGACAGGCCACCTCTAGGCCATCACCGTGGCCAGGGCGCTAGGATACGCCAGCCAGCCAGGACTCGGATGCACACTCAGCCCTGTGGCCTGGGAGAGGCGGATGCTAGGATGGGTAGGGGGCGGGACAGTTCCTGAAAGCAAAGTGGGGGCTGTTATCAGGAGACAGAAGGAGGATGCCATGAGACAAGAACAACAAACTCCACCTCGTGACCTTCCCCTTAGAAGTGAGAATCCAAGACGAGTGAAGGCTGCAGTGTGGCACCAAGCAAAGGGAAGATGAAAAAGTGGATGTTTGGGCCTCTGAGCCCAGGATTAGCACCAATCCTTCTATTGGGGTAACCCAATAGAATGAGCATTTCTTTGCCAGTAGTTCCAAGAAAATCCTTAGATTAACTCTTGATTATCCTGACATGGGTCACGCCCATCCCTGAACCAATCAGTGGTACCAGGGATGTTGGAATATGCTGACTGGCTAGGTTGGGGGGGGTCATGTGACTACCCTGGACCAATCACTGCCACTCTGGTTCACCGGACCTGGGTCTCACGGACGGATCGAAGGGGAGGTGACTTCTGCAAAGAACAGCAGTCCCTCTCGACTGGGAGCTCCTGTGGGCAGCAACGGTGCCCAATGCCCCTCCTTTCTGCCCCTGCGGCCATTGCCAAGCAGAGGGCCTGGCCCAGAAAGGCAGGTGTTTCCTCCTGACCGGGCAGGTGCACGGACCATGGGAAACGCCTGAGGCTCCCATCACCTGCCCTGAATCCTCCTGAGAGGACAGAGGTGACTTAGAGAAGGCTGGAGCCACTGACATCAGAGACCCTGAAGCGGGGAGGGGACAGAGATTCTCCGTGGGCTCTCTTCACGATTTTCTGTCAGAATTAACCACTGACTGTTCTTTATCCAACCACATTTTGTCACATGCCCAGACTGCCGTGCTGCCCTGGGTCCAAGGGAAACAGCCATGAATGAGGCAAAGTCCCTGCCCTCACGGGGCTGACGTCCTGGGGGGAGACCGCTGACCAACAGGTGACAGTACACGGGATGAATAAGGGGAGGGCACGGTGGAGGTGGCTGCTTTGCTACAGTGTGTTAGTGGCAGTGTATTAGTCAGCTCAGGCTGCGTGACAAACACCATGGTCTGGGCGGCATCAACCACAGATGTGCACCATCTCGCAGTTCTGGAGGCCGGAAGTCCAAGATCAAGGTGTGGGCAGCACTGGTTTCCCCTGAGGCCTCTCTCCTTGGCCTGGAGACGGCCGTCTCTTCCCTGCGTCCTCACACAGTCATTCCTCAGTGCACGTCTCTGTCCTAACCTCCTCTCCTTACAAGGAGATCAGTCACATTGGATGAGGGCCACCCTAGGACCTCATTTTTACTTAATCACCTCTTTAAAGGCCCTGTCTCCAAATACAATAATACAGTCACATCCTGAGATACCTGGGCTGAGGGCCTCCTTGCCATGACCGTGGCCCTGAGAGATGGGGCCCCCACTCCGGCCCCAGCTTCCTCCACCCTGCCTGCTGTGCACCCCTCCAGCCATGCTGACCTCTCTGCTCCTTGAACCCCAAACCCCTCCCTGGTCCACTTCAGGCACAGGGTTCCCCGACTGCTCCCAGCCAGCTCCTGACTAATTCGCATCCACCCAGCTGTCTTGGCTACATCCCACGACATCTTCAGAGGCCCCGGCCCGGCCAGCCTGCTCCGCTGTCATCTCTCACAGCCCCTGGCCTTTCCATCCTCCATTTATTTTTGTTGTGACTTCACCGGGGTCCGTGTCGCCCAGGGGAAGGGAGGCTCCAGGAGGTCGGGCCGTTCTGCTAAGCACAGTGTCTCCAGCACACAATTCACCTGTGGGATGAACTGCGGAGCCAAATTAGCAGCTCGGACTGTGGGGGGTCTGCTCAGACACCCCCTTGCACCCACCCCCCGGTAGAGGCGGTGCCCCGCATTCAGGTAGGGACCAGAAACGAGGAACAGTCAAAAAGGCTTCCCAGGCCCCGAGGCCTGTCTGCACACTCCCCTCTTCAGGATTTATTTTCGGCTCTTCCTCCAAGGCCCCCCCCTCAAGCTCTTCCTCCTACTGTTGTTCTTTTGTTTTCACACACCCGTCTCTGTTTCCTGCGAGCCTTCACTCAGGAAACGCCACACAGCAAAGGCAGCGGTGTGCGAGCCTCCAGGACCTCTGGCTGCCTGGCGACCTCACTCCTGGCCAGCCCTGGCCAGGCCCTGCATGTCCTGTCTGCCTTGCAGCTTCCCAAAGCTCGGGGACCACTGGGTGTCAGAGGGTTGAATGCAGAGAGGGAAGCAAAGGAGAGTAATGTGTTCTATCCATTTCAGAAAAAGCTGAATCCAGGGGTGTGATGGTCTCCGGCTGGGTCACCTTGCTGAGTTACTTGGTTCCAGCCCAAGTCATTAAAGCACTAACCTTGAGGCATTTTGCATATGAATTAAAGTCTTTAACCAGTTGACTCTGAGTGAGGGAGATGATCCTGGTTAATCTGGGTGAGCCCCATTTAATCACTCGATAGACCTTAAAGCAAGGCTGAAGGCTTCCCTGAAACCAAGAGGTTCCACCTGTGGACACAGTTTCTGCTGTGCCCAAGGGTCTAGCCCGCCTGTGCGCTCCCCTGCCTCTGGATTTCAGACTCGCTGAGCTGGCCCCACAAGCACAGAGGCCACTTCCTGGTTACAAAGCTCTTGAGACAGCACTGTAGCTACAGACGTGGATGTAGATGGGCATCCCCTACTGGCCCCACTTCTCTGGTTGAACCCTGACTCAACCAGGGGTTGAGGCAGGAGGGAACAGAGGCCAGCGTTTCTGTGCACCTGTGGTCATGATGCACTGCACTAACGACTTCACGTACACAACCTCATTTAACCCCCAAGCAGTGCTGTGAAGTGTTTATCAGTGACAGTGCTTTAGGCTGCAAGTAACAGAAAACTCAACTCACAATGGCTTAAACCACAGGGACACTGATAATCCTGCATGAGAAGTCCAGGGGACAGCAGCTCAGTGATGTTTGCAAGGACCCAATTCTCCATCTTTCGACTCTTAGCCTGTCATCTTGGCCTATCAGCAAAGGCCCCTCATGGTCACAAGATAGTCGCCATGGCCCAGGCATCACTGCCACATCCAGAGACAGAAAAATAACTTCCTTCTTCAACTTCTCTGTTCCCAGAGACCCTCCTGGAAGACCTCCCTTCATCTCTCATTGGCCAGGATCACATCACATGCTTGTTCCTAAACCAATCCTTGGCAAAAGGAAGGAATAATCGTGATCAGCTTAAACCAATCAGATCTCCTGTCTGGAAGCACTTGGCCACTCAGCGCCTGATGGAATAATTGAGATTGTGCCAACAAGACAGATGGGGTGTGATTGTTTGGGTTGCTGTATTTGGTTCCTATGCAACCATAACAAATTACCACAAATGCAGGCATTCAAAACAACATCCACTTATGATCTCACATTCTGCAGGCCAGAAGTCCAGGCAGGCTCGCCCGGGTTCTCTGCCTAGGCTCCCACAAGGCTGAAATTAAGGTGCTGTTGACCTTGGGCTGAGGGGAAGAATCTGTTTCCAAGCTCACCTGGGGGTTGATAGAATTCAGATCCTTGTGGTTGTAGGACTGAGATCCCCATCCCTTGCTGACTGTCAGCAACGGTCGCTCTCTACATGCCATCTCCTGTGTCCCTGTTCATCCTCCAGCCAGCAACGACCCAAGTCCTTCTCACACTTCACATCTCCCTAACTTCCTCTTCTGCACCAGCCAAGAAAGTTCTCTGCTTTTAAAGGGACACGTGTGACGAGGTGACATAGCTTAAGGTCAACTGTCCCATATAACATAACACTATCCCAGGAGTGATACCTCACCACATTCACAGGCTGCAGGAATTAGGATGTGGGATCTTGAGGGTCATTCCTAGAAATTCTGCTCCTGCACCAGCTGGGTCTGCCCTCCCTTGCTTTCTGCCCAAGCCTGGCCCTCCAAGCTGCCGATCGACTCTGTTAGCTCCTGGGTGTCCTGCCCACCAATTCCTTTCCTGCTTCAATGATGGTTTCTGTTGTTGCAACCATGAACCCCTGGCTTGGGTACAGCCTTGAACAACTCACTTCTCCTTTCTCTCCAATGAAGTGTCTGTCTTGCTGTGGCAGCACCATGGCTACGGTGGGGGTGGGCAGAATTTCTAGGAATGACCCCCGAGATCCCACACCCTAATTCCTGCAGCCTGTGAATGTGGTGAGGACAAGGTGTCTCCATGGGAGCAATATCTCCCCCAGAGACATTCTGGAAATTTGTGGGGAGGGACTGTTTGTTTCAGTGGCTAGGAGGACGGTGCTCCCAGCACTTGGGGGTGGATTCCAGGGATACAGGCCTCCAGGTAGGCCCTGTACAACCCACCAGGATTGCCTTGTACCCCACATGACTTCCAAATGCCCTGCTGTGTGTTCGTTCTGCGAAAAACTTGCTTTCACTGCAATTCTCTGAGCCTAGGTCCTAAGTCTGCTTTCCATACAAACACAGTTTTTTTGCACAGGTTTAATATACAAAGAATTTTGCAAGAATGCAATGCTGCGTGAGTTGAGGGAAGGTTATACTTTGATTTGTTTGGAATTTTCCAAGGGTGCCTCATCATTGTATACACATCACAGAAGATAGCAACATTTGTGAAGCTTAACCAGCTGGTAAGGAGTTCCTGTGTCCACTGGCATTCATTACTCTGTGTCCCAGGGAGTCTGCATATCTGTCTATCTGTCTGTCCATCTGTCCCTCCATCCATCTATCTGAATATCTTTTCCTAGTCCTTATTTCAAAATGTCAACTATAGGGAAAGAGTGTCAACAACATTCCACTGAACATTACCTTGCCTCTCTCAAATTCAAACTTAGCCATTATAAATAGTTTTAAGCATCTGAAATTTTCTTTATATCTGAGCATTTACTTATTGAAATGTATGTTATAAAATTCCTTTCTCTCTCCTTTAAATCACAAGGCATCACATTAATTTTTTCAAAGTATATGTAAAGACAGGGTCTATTAGCTCATTTAGGGATAGCACAGGAATGTCCCAAAATATCCGTTATAAAAAGAGGGTGTCAGTATGTTAGCAGTGGGGTCCTCTGCTGTGCGGGGGACAGAACGAGTGGCTGAGGGACAGGGCAAGAGCTTGGCTCCGACAGTGCCCACAGCTTATGATGTGCTGCTGTCCAAGCATTTGCCAAATTTCAGACACTCTCCTAGGAGCTGTGTCATCTTTTACCATACCTGCAGAGCACCCGTATTGTTATCTTTTAGTTACTATTTTTCCTTAAATCATCTCACTCTTTTTACTTAATTTAAAAGGAAGTTTTATCACTGTCATAAACATAAAACTAAAATGGTTCATTAATTGTCTTTAGTACACATTATACTAAATACTTAACTGTTTAAAACACACACACCCACACACACACCTGTTCATCCGAGTGCCCCCTAAAATCCCCTTGAATACTAAACGGAGGCAGGAGCTCCCCGTGTTTAAAAGTACCGTTATTTCATTTCATCTTCATGGGACCCCAGGGCCCATCAGTGTTTACTGGTGAATGAACAGAGGATTGAGATGGAGGCCGGGGGGCAGGGGCAGTTGTGGAGCGTCACACCGCAAAGCCACGGTCCTGCGGGGTGGAACCCAGATTAGGCAGCTCCTGAGAACCCCCCTCTTTGCATCGCAGAACCAAGGGAGGCTCTGTCCGTCGGAGGCCCGGAGCTGGGCGTGAGCGGCCAGGAATGGAAGGAGTAGAGGGGAACATCTGGCCCTTGTCAGATCGTGTTGGCCGCCGGGCTCCAGCAGGAAGAAGGCGTCAGAGGGAGCCTCACTCGGGACTCAGGGCGGCACGCAGAGGCGCGCAGCTGGAGGGAACGCCCTGCTGGCACGAGGACGTGGTCTGTCCGGGCGTGAGGGCACGAGGGGACAGTGGGCAGCCACGGGCCCGCCTCTCCCCAGGAGGGCCTGGAGCTGAGAGGGAGGTGCTCCGCTATGCCTGTGGGGTGACAGGCATCTCTGCAGGCCCCAGAAGTTCCCCCAGCCCCGCCGTGCCCCCAGAGGAGAGTGGCCCGAGGTGGGCAGGGGGTGGACGTGGGGTCGCAGGCCAGCAAGGGCCTCTGCCGGCCTTTGCAGTCCTGGTTGTTTCAGGTCCTGGACTGACCTGGTGAATCTCTAACTCCCCTTAGCCAACCTCTCTTTTTAACAAAGAAAGAACAGCCTGAAAACAGGATCTAGCTAGAACTGGCTGTTTTGTTGTCTTTGTTTTTCTGGTTACCTTCTATTTATGGCAAGAGACACTGGCTTTTTACTCTTGGTGATAATGTTTCCTATGAAAGGAAATCTGTATTAGTCAACAATAGGGCCAGTGACCCAAAATGCCTGCAGTTTGGGAAGGTCCTCCTCACCATCTCACCTGGAGGGTCCACCCCTCTGTCAGCCCCCATCCATGGGACTCGGCAGTGATGGGGCTAGGACTCGCCCCCGGTCTGTGGCTCCAAAGCCAGTGCTCTCCTGACTGTCTTTCTGGAACAATCCAAGAGCAGAGGGACGGGAGGAGGGAGGAGCTGGAATCCCCCCCGCCCTGGGGCGCTGGGCTTGTCCTCGCCTGACCTGCCCTCCCGCTAGTCACCTGAACTGCCGCCAATGGTGTCATTCATCCGTTCCCGCGTTCAGTTCCCGCGTTCATCGTTCAACAAACCTTGACGGGCCACTCGGTCCTGTGCCGGCTGCCCTCCAGGAAACGCCGTCTGATGGGGGAAACACAGCACAACAGCCGCTGGAGACCACGGGAGCTCAGGGCATCCAGGTAGGAAGGCAAGTTCGGAAAGGAAGCGACATTTGTGTCGGGGACCCGGCAGGTGGGTGGTTGAAGGACCAGCGGGGTTTTCCAGGCACAGCTAGCTCGGGATGAGTGCACAATGCAGCTCGAGGGGTCTGCGTGGTCTCAGCAAGTTCCCCCAGCTCTGGACATCAGTTTTCTCATCTGTGAAATGGCAGGAATGAGAATAAGTTTTTCTTAGGGCTGCTGGGAGGAATAGATGAGTTTTTTCATTAAAACACTCAGAGCGTACATACTATCTATAAAATACATAGGTAAACAACAGGGACCTACTGTAGAGCACAGGGAACTCTACTCAGTATCTTGTAATAACCTATACGGGAAAAGAATCTGAAAAAGAATGTGTGTGTGTACGTATACACGTACACACACGTATAACTGAGTCACTTTGCGGTACACTTGAAACTCACATAACGTACATTAACTATACTTCAATTTTAAAAAATTAAATCTGTATATATAAGGGGAAAAAAACACTCAGAGCAGCGTCTGGCACACAGTAAGGTGCTGGCCGTGGTCATCACATGCAAGGACCCAGAGGGCAACGCGCCGGAGGGTCAGTGGGTCTGGCTCTGCCATGCCCAGGGGGCATCAGCAGCCATGAGCTGGAGGGCTGGGCCGGGTCGGACCATGGAGGACCCTCGAGGTTGTGTTAATGACGCTGGCGTTCTTTCTCTTGGCCAAAGGGAGCCACTGAAGCATTTTGCAGGGAAGATGGACGGGGTCAGAGCTGACCTCTGCTCCCTTTGGCAGCCACAGTAGAGTGGGCAGAAGTGGAGGCGGGCAGGGGGACTTCTCGCCACCTGCGGGACCCTCTGGAACAAAATATATCCTTTCCTCCTCCAGATCTCAGCTTCATCCCTTGCGGAAACTCCCTTGGGGAGCGGCTGGAATATGGGGGGATCTGGACTTCTCTGGTCGGCCATGGGAAGACACAGAAGGCTTTGGAGCAGGGTCAGAGCTGTTTTCCAGAAACTGGCCATGACAGCAAGTGCTGATGGCCTGGGGGTGGGTGGAAAGAGACACATACTTATCAGGTTACAGGGTCCTCTCTGTGACTCTGGGGCTGGAGCATTCAAAGAAGCTGGAGCTGCAAGTCAGGGGGGCCACAGCACTCCGCCCACCCAGGGGGGGCCACAGGTGACCTCCACCTGCCCCCAGGTCACTCCATCTCCTCCCCAGAGCCAACCCCAGGGATCTCGTTCTTACGGGAAACCCTCATTAAACCACTGGGCCCTGTGGTCCAGTCCCAGGGCCAAAAGCTGTCAGATTTCTAAGGCCGGACTATTCCAACAAAGCCTTTCCCAAACTACTGCAGTGAGGGTTTGCAGTCAGTCAATCAAGAAATATTACACAGACGTGTCCTCTTAGCCGGAACCACTCTCAAGTGGCCTTTTGCAGGTCAAAAGCAGGAAAAGTCAGCAATTCCATCTGGGTCAGCCTAACACACGCTTCCACCACCTGTAGTATGAAGCTCGGTGGGGCCTTCCAGGGCCTGTGAAGCAGGGAGTGGGCCGTGGGGAGGTCGGGCTGGGCAGGGCGTGGACCCGGGTCCGGATCACCGTCCTGCCCCCAACACCTCTGTGACATAATCTTTTCGTCCTCTGAGAAGCAGCAACCTCAGAGCCCAGGGATGAGAGTTGCCCAGAATAGCACACCAAGGCCCAGCCCAGAGCAAGGTGCCAGGTCAGGGCCAGCTCACCCGCTCTCTGGTCTGCTCTGCGAGCCCTCTACCCTGGCCCTGCTGCCCCCGTCTGTCCCCAAACACCTGCCACCTCTCTTCTTCCGCCCAGGCCTCTTTCATTCTGCTCAACCCCAGGTCCTGCCTCCTTCAGGCCGCCCGCCCCGCTCTGCACCCCCAGCGCCCTCCTTGTCTGGGGGAGGTCCAGCCCTGCGTCCGGCGGGCGCGACCCTGAAGAATGAGGGCTGTCTCTGCTCTCCCTGCCTGATGGCCCCGTGTCTCCACCCCGAGGACCCCTGAGGGCAGGGACTGCACCCCTCTCCCCGCCCACCCCCACCTGCACAGACCCAGGCATTGTAGGTGCCACAGAATAGCACCTATACTGCCGCCCTCTGCCCAGCACCGTTGCCGCGGCCCCCCTGGACCAGGCCCTGCGTATGACCTCCAGGTGGCCAAGCCCAACGGACACTGTTTGGGTGGCCAAGTGGGTGACGGCGCTTCACACGGGGATGGGGGGCAGCAGGAGGGGCAGAGGGAGGAAGGCAAGGAGGCGCTGGAGATCCTGTGGGACCTCCAGGCGGAGACGCCAAGGCAGCGGCCGCGCTGGGGAGCTCACTGGGAAACCAGATCTGAGAAGCCAGAGCTAGAGGCAGACTTGGAAGCCACTGGTGCTTGAAGCCACAGCACTGGCTGAGACCTTACAGAGGGAGTGCACGCGAAGAAGAGAAGAGGTCCTCGGGTGGGGCCCGAGGGCCGCTGGGGTTAGGGGTCAGGATGAAGAGGAGGAACGAGCAGAGTAGACAAGAAAGGGTGCAGGGGAGGTTGAGCGTCTCCCGGAAGCCGAGGGAAGGAGGCACCCAGTGAGGGAGCGATGTGGGGTCCGCCCTGCCTCTGCAGGCCCGGCAGTGTGGCGCTGCCGGGTGACAAGATGTGAGCAGAGCAGGCAGAGAAGCGGGTGGAGGAGCCGTATGGCGGGAGGGGGTTTCGTTTGTTTCAAGGTGGAGATATCACAGCTCATCCGTGTGGCACGTGAACGATCCTGCAGATGGACCCAGTGGAGAGAGGGGCGGCGATACAGGCCGTCAGAGACCAGTTGCTGGACGAGAGTAACACCCTCTCTGTTTCTCTGCAGCCCCGCTGCACTTGGAGAATTCCAAAGTGTGCCCTCATCCGTCCCACTCTCCGAACTCTGTCCTCGCCAGCTTCCTCTTCCCCACTTCGTTGCATGTGACCTGTGGTCACCTAACGAAGACAGCAGCTGGGCTGGGCCATTCCAAGCTTGCCTTGCAAGCTTCCCCTGCACCTGGCGGGGCCCCTGAGATGCGGGCCTGGAGCCAGGGGCCGGAGTGTAAACCCAGCTCCTGCATTTCCGAGCTGTGCGGCTTGAGCCAGTTACTCTGGCAAAATGGGGGGGAACGATGGTACCTACCGTGTGGGGTTGTTGTGAGGAAATGTTCAAAGCCCTAGAACAGTGCCTGGCACCTAGCGAGCATGCTGAAAGATTTACTGTTGTGTTGACGCAGGAAGTCGCTCTTGGACCCGGCTTCTGAGACTCCAGTGGCTGAGGGGATGCAGGGAGGGGAGGCCCAGCCTCTGCTAGGAAACTTTGAATAAGGGCTGTCCCCCCATCTCATTTTGCTTGTTGAAGCCCTTAAATAATTTAGGGAAAAAATTAATTCCTCACAGTGGGAAGACTTAGACATTGCCTAGTCTGACTCTATTCAAAATTCCACCCATTAAAGTCCCTTATCTGCTTACATACCTCCTCTGCCAGGAAGCTCACCACCTCCCAACGCAGCCCATTCCATTCTTGGTCAGCAGTCCTTGTGAGAAAGTTTTTCCTCAAAGGGAGCTAAAACTGCCTTCTTTTGACTCTCTCTCATCTTTGCTCCCCCTCCCCTTCATCCTGGTCAAGTACTGCCCTCTGGGGCCACATAAAGGCTACTTGCCTCCTCACCTGAGTCTTGGAGGCAATGACCCTATACCCCTGTGTCTTCTCTTCTTTTGGCTGTGGTCTGAGCCTCTGGAATTGAAAGGGACTGTCACCTGCCCAGGTGGACCTCAAATGATATGACCTAAGCTCTAATCACACGGTTTCTCTTTGAACCAAGAATCCCCATCCAGGGGGGTCTCACACCGATTACTGCCAAGCACCTTCCCATTCTCGGCTTGCACTGGGGGAGCCTGAACGCAGGACTTTATCAGTCAGAGTTACTGGCTCATAAAACACAAAAGGTTAGGCTTAGCTTTAGCTTCAGGCAGAGCCTGATCCAGCAACTCTAATAATGTTACCAAGGATCCGTTCCTATTGCCGTCATTGTTAGGCTCTATCCGTAGCCCCCAGCGTCTCCAGGTGGCCCCCTAAGAGTCACAGGTGACTGTCACATCTCCCCACGGCACCCCTGCTCGATTGGGAAGAGGCTGCCTCTGTTTCGGGGAAATTCCCCGAGCCTACAGCTCCTTGCATCTCATTGGCTACCTGTGCAGCCCTTAGCCAATCATGGTGGCTGGGGGTGGGATTATGCTGATTTGTGTGCTACGCCCTCCTCTGAGCAGGTGAGCAGCCTGTGGCTGGGGGTGGGGACAATCGGGGCGCTGTCACCCCTGGGGAGGGGGTGCTGAATGGCCCCAAGCGGCAGATGGCTCACCCTGGGCCTCATGTACAACCTTGCAGACCCCCACTTGTTTGGCTCAGCAGATGGTCCTCTGGGTGGTGAGTTCACCTGACCAACCCTGGGCGCCCACACCTGCTCAGGCTCTCTGTAGTGCCTTCTCCCCGTGTCCCAGTTACTCCGGGACAGCTGCCGTGGTCCCCCTGGCCGGCACGCGGCCAGAGGAGCTCCTGGCCAAGCCAGTGGCTTCCGGGTCCCTGCCCTCTCGCAGAGGCCCGACCGCAAGAACCCAGTCACAGCTGGGAGGACCTCAGGCATCGGCTCCAGTGACCCACCTGCAAAATGGAGCCCAAGTCCCATTGCCAGTTCCTACTGGCAGCGCTGGGGTTGGAATCAAGGACCCCTGCCCGGCCCTCCTGGATGCAGGTGCTCCTCAGAAGATTTTGCCTTTAGTCTCATAGGCTAAAATTCAGTTACAAGCCTACGTCTTAGCTGCAAGGGAGGCTGGGTGAATATCCACCATGGAAGGCTGACTCGGCCATACTGGCCACTGGGTGGGGAGCCAATGGGGTCAGCCACAGAGACCACACAGGGGCTTCTGCAGGCATGTCACAGACAGCTTAGCTGTGCAGAGCAAGGAGTGGAGAAGGGCGGGCCCATACCCCACGCTCTCCCGCAGGAAACTGGCTGAGGCCCTCCCTCTCAACACCTGTGTCTTCCCACACCCACAGGTCGGAGGACACCCACCTCCCAACCTCACCACGAGCCAGCCCGGAGCCGGAAGCCAAGAGTAGTGAACCTGAGGATGGTGGGACCAGAGGCCCAGACCTCCCTCCAGAGGGAGACTGCGGGTCCGACAGCAGCTCGGGGAGCAGACCCCTGGACGAAGGTTTGTCCCGCCCACCCAGGCTTGCTGCCAGCTCACGACTGACCAGGCTGTGCCCCAGCCCTGCTCCCAGGGTCCTGTCTGAGCTGATGCTGCAACCTGGCCTCCAGACAGAACCCCATCCCCTACCTGCTGAGGCTGGGCGTCCCCAGCCCCCAGCACCCCCTACACCCGGGCCTGAGAGGGTCCTGTCTGAGCTGATGCTGCAACCTGGCCTCCAGACAGAACCCCATCCCCTACCTGCTGAGGCTGGGCGTCCCCAGCCCCCAGCACCCCCTACACCCGGGCCTGAGAGGGTCCTGTCTGAGCTGATGCTGCACTCTGGCCTCCAGACAGAACCCCATCCCCTACCTGCTGAGGCTGGGCGTCCCCGGCCCCCAGCCCCCCCCCTACACCCGGGCCTGAGAGCAGACACCCAGTGGGGGAGGGTGGGATCCAGGGAGGCAGGTTCTGGCTCAGCATGGGAGAATATGTCTCTTGTCAATCCCGTGTAGGGGTGGGTCGGGCCAGGGAGCTGGGGTGGAGTAAGCTCCCCATCATAAGAGGTGTGTAAGTAGGGCTGGACGGTCACCCCTCAAGAAGAGCGCAGAGAGGCCCATCATCTTAAGAACCTGGGTCTGGTGGCTGTGGAGCATCAGGAGGAAAGGAGAGAAAAGCTATCTGAGCCAGTGCCCCAGGGCTCTCAGGGCTCTTCCAGCCCAGCTACAGGCAGGAGTGGACGGGCTGCTGGGCGCCATCCCTCCCACCCGACTTCAGAGCCCCTACTGCCCCTGCCTCGGGCACCGGGACGACTGTGACGATAATGACACCACACACACACACACACACGCACACACACACACACATCATCAGGAAATTCTCACAACGAAAAACAAATCGCCAATATTGGAAACACACGTAATCAAAAAGTCATGGACCAGTCACCTCAACCCTGTTCTCTTGGGTCTGGGACACTTTTTATTGAGACAAAACAGAACGGCCCTGCGCCCACCCAGCTGGGTGTCCAAAATCAGGACACCTGAGCCAGTGGTTCCCAAACCTGCCAGCCACCCAGGATCACCCAGGAGGCTCATGAAATGCAGGTGCCCAGGGACTTCCCTGGTGGAGCAGTGGTTAAGAATCTGCCTGCCAATGCAGGGGACACGGGTTCGAGCCCTGGTCTGGGAGGATCCCACATGCCACGGAGCAACTGGGCCCGTGAGCCACAATTGCTGAGCCTGCACGTCTGGAGCCTGTGCTCCGCAACAAGAGAGGCCGCGATAGTGAGAGGCCCGCGCACCGCGATGAAGAGTGGCCCCCGCTTGCCGCAACTAGAGAAAGCCCTCGCACAGAAACGAAGACCCAACACAGCCATAAATAAATAGAGTCTGCCTGCCAATGCAGGGGACACGGGTTCGAGCCCTGGTCCGGGAAGATCCGACATGCCACGGAGCAACTAATCCCGTGCGCCACAACTACTGAGCCCGCGTGCTGCAACTACTGAAGCCCGTGTGCCTAGAGCCTGTGCTCTGCAACAAGAGAAACCACCGCAATGAGAAGCCCACACACTGCAGTGAAGAGTAGCCCCCGGTCACCGCAACTAGAGAAAGCCCATGCGCAGCAACAAAGACCCAGCGCAGCCAAAAATAAATTAATTAATTAATTTTAAAAAAAAAAAGAAAGAAATACAGGTGCCAAGGCCCACCCCCAAGCTGCTGCGTGTGATCCTCTGGGGGCGGGGAGGTGGACAGTTCCACGGCCGTGCCAGTCAGGACATTGTCCGGGAGTGTGAGGCCATTCGGCCTGAACCGGCTCTAGTTAAAGGGAACTTGCTGCTTCACATAATTCACTTAAAAGCCCCAGAGTGTCAGCAGACCCCATCCCTGCCGGCCTCACCTGCCGTCCCGTGCATGGGCTCCCCTCACACTGGCAAGGCGGCCCCCAGCAGCCCAGACCCACGCCCTCCAGACCCCAGGCTGGAGGAACAGCGGTGTCACCCTTCCCTGGAAGTTTGAGTCAAGTTCTGGCCCGGCTCTCCCTGGCTACGCTGGATCCCTGGCCCTGCCTGCACCAGTCATGTGGCTGGGTGGCCTGCGCTCTGACCGGCCAGGCTGGACTCACACGTCCCCCGAGCCAGGGCGGAGCGGAGGTGCCCCCGGAGACGGGGCCTGACGCCGGGCAGCCGGACCCCAGGCGGGCACGACGTAGCCCGGGGTTTCTGACGCTCATTCCGGCTGGAGTGCGCCAGGAGGCATGGCCACGTCGGGGATCACCTGGAGTCACACGTGTGACACCCCTCGCTGCACATCCCTGAGCGCTGAAGATCGGCTCACTGGGTGCCCGAGCCCTGCAGAGCCCCGGCCCAGCCCGAGAGAGGGTCTTGGCCCCCTTGGCTGGGATCACCGTGTCCTCAGTGGGAAATAACACGCCCGCTGAGGGCACAGATGGGCCCTGGCTTCTCAGCAGAGAAGAGAGGAGGGCTCCTCGCTCCCAGTGTCCCCGCGTGAAACCCAGGGAGGGGGTCCCGGGCCAGGCACACGGGAGGGGGCCGCAAGGGGGTGGGAGAGCCGCTGTCTGGCGGAGGGGGTGGGGACCGGGAGGGGAGATGGCACCAGGGCCTCTCTCCCCTCCCCCCCCCCAGGAGAGCTGCCTGCTTCCACTCCCTCCGTCCCTCACCTGCAGCCCGTGCTTCTCCAGCAGCGGACGAGCAGCTGTTCCGCTCGGTCGAGGGCCAGGCCGCCTCTGATGAGGAGGACGACAGTGGGAAGTGGCAGGAGGCGCGGCGACCACCGGCTGAGGTGAAGGCCCTGCTGGCCGGCCTCTCCAGCTGCGGCAGCGGGTGCGTATGCTGGTGAGGACGGCCAGGACCGGGCGCCGGGGGGCCGGGCTCTCCCCGTCGTCCTGGAAGCGCAGGGCGGCCCCTCCATGCAGTGACAGACCCTGATTCACGGCCAGGCTGGGTCACCTCCCTGCCCTCTGACGCTCTGTCCCCACATCTGCTGGGGGAGGGGAGAAGACGGCCCCCGGCATGGGTGAGGGTGAAATGAGACGAGCCAAGGCACAGTTCCTGGTGGTTTAATTCCCACTGATTCTCACTGCCTTGGCCGCGGTCCCAGGACCTGCCCCGAAGCTCTAGTGGGACCCTCAACACATCGGTCCCTTTCCTAACCCACTGCTCCTGACACCTGCGGCGCCCCGGCCAAGTCGCCCAACTTCTGAGCCTCAGTCTTCCTGTCTCTCAGATGGGACAGTAACACCTGCCGGGCAGAGGTTTTGTGAGGATTCTCCAACGAGGATGTAAAATGCCCCACGGGTGCCCGATCCCAGCAGGTATTCCACTGGGGGGCGGCCTTGACTTTTTTAATTACATTGTAAAGTTCGGTTGATTTTCCAGGGTCATTGTTATCACCAACCCTTTAAGTCAACAAACATATACTCAGCACCTACTCTGTGCCAAACAAATCTGGGGGCACCGGGAAAACAGCACTAACCAAGACAGGCCCTCTGCCCTGGAGCCTCTGTCCCAGTGAGTGGTGACAGGTGTGAGGGAGAGGCGGGGGAGGGGCAGGACATGCTGGGAGGGCCTCGGAGAAGGTGCTGTTTGAGCAGAGCCCTGAAGGAAATGAGGGAAAAGCATTCCAGGCAGAGGGAACAGCAAGTGCAAAGGCCCAGAGGCATGTAGGAGGGGCCGTAAGGAGCCTGCGGTGGCTGGAGTAGAATGAGTGAAGGTGGGTGGGAGGGAGGTCGGGAGGTCACGGGGCAGAGTGGGCGAGGCCTCTGGCGTTTGCTCTGATGAGATGAGGAGCCGCGGGGGTGGGTGAGCAGGGGGTGCCACAGCCCCGCTTAGCTTTCAGGGGAGACAGCCTTGGTAATAACAACCCCCCTCCCAGGCTGGAGCAGACTTTGGAAAGCAGCTCCCTCAGTGCTGGCACTCTCCTTCGCTGCAGGTGTGATGACCAGACGGCCAAGAAGCTCATGACCTACTTCACCCGCTTTGGCAGTGCCGACCATGCCCGTGCCCTGGGGGAGCTGGAGCAGCTGGGGACCCAGGGCTGCAGTGGGAAGACCCTGGGGACACCAGGGGAGGAGGTCAGCTGAGTCCCACAGGCTGAGAGCTGGACCAATGCTAGAGTCTCTCATGGGCGGAAGAACTGAGGGATCTCAGCCAAGTGCTATGCCCCATTCACAGATGCGTAAACCAAGACTCAGAAGATGATTTAGATCTAGTGAAGAATATTTTGGTTGCAAGTTAAAGGATACATCTCAGATTAGCTCGAGTGAAAAACAGGAATTTATTAGAATACGGAGCTGGGAGAACAGTTTCAAAAGAACAGCTAAGATGAGCTTCAGGCACTTCAGCTTCCTAAGATGGATCCAGGGACTCAGATTGCCTCCACCTATCTGCTCTGTATTTTTCTGGGTGCTGACCTCACTTTCCCCTACTTCAGAGGGGCTTGCTCCATGTGACAGGGAAAGGGAAGGTAGGACCACAGGCAGCTCTAGGCTCCCATCAGCCCACTGAAGAAACCCCAGGGGAACAATAATAGCCCAGTACATTAAATCCCAGGGAAGAACTCCAATGGTCCAGGCTCAGTCATGTGCCCATGCCAGGGCCAATCCCTGTGGTAGGCGGGCAGGGTCCCATGACTGGCAGGTCCATCAAAGTCAGATGAAATGGAAGAGGGACACTTCCCTCAAGGAGAGTTAGTGAGTTTGTTGTGGAAGAGGAGGGTGGCGCTGGGCAACACCAAGAGAGGTGTCTGTCTCCATCTCAACAAGAACACGTAGCATTTTTTTTCTCACCTGTCTACACCATGGCAACTTCCCTGTTCCATAGTAATCAAACATGGAATGCTATGGAAAGTTATTATTTCACTAAGCCCTCTAGCACAATGCACGTTTGCAAACCGATTTTGATAAAAGAGTTTTATATTTATATACCTGAAATTCTAAATCCATACTGTTTTGTTTTCTTTTGTTTTTTAAACATATCTGTGATCTGATACAGTTCCAAAGGGCATAGCGACCACTCCTTTCTAGTTAAATCTCAAACAGGCGGCTGGGGAGCTCAGTTCCTGAGAGCCACAGACCATGTTGCCAGGCCTCCAATCTCCTGCCTGAAGCTGAGCATCCAATGGCACCATGCCTTCGGCTGTTTCTCTTTCCCTCCATCGGTGCTAAGAGAGGGGGCTGCCTCACTCCTGCCATCCCTGCTTTAGAAGGCAGGTGGCCATGCAACATTTTGCGACCTCCCACCATCCACCCTCTGGTATTTGGATGGGATCGACAGCGTCAGTGCCCCCTGGCCAGGGGTGGGCCAGTGACTGTGGCTGGGCCGGTCGGGCCCCTTTCCTGGGGCTCTCTGTCCCGAGGCAGGGGAGGGGGGGAGTGGCTGGAGAGTGTTTTCAGCTGCAGCACCCGGACAAGGGGCTCGAGATGTTTCTCTGCCTCGTCCTGAGGTTCTCCAGCTTCCAGTCTGTTCTGGGAACAACGCACTAGCCTGCCAGTGAATTCCCCTTCTGTTCAAACTAGCCAGATGGGTTTTTGTTGCTTGCAGCCAAAAAACTTCAAAAAGAAAAAGCAGATGGATAGAGAAGAGAAGGGAGGATGGAGTCCTTCCACCAGAAAAGGAAGGATGTGTATTCTTACATCAGCCTGACTCACTGTGTGGCCTTAGGCCCGGCATCCAGCTTCTCTGGGCCTCGGTGCCATCCCTGGGGAGACGGTGGGGCTTCTATCTGCCTGGCCACCTGGCAGGCTTGGGGGGGCCAGATGAGATGACCTCTGTGAAAGGGTCAAGGCAGGCCATGGGCCCCGCCTGGGGATGGCGCTGTGAGTATGGGGCGGAGGGCAGCAGGGCGGGCGCTGAGCCCGTTGGTCCCCACAGGCGGAGCTGCAGCAGAAGGTCGAAGAGAACGAGCACCTGAGGCTGGAGCTGCAGATGGTGGAGACAGAGCGGGTGCGGCTGTCCCTGCTGGAGGAGAAGCTGGAGGATGTGCTGCAGCTCCTGCGGAGGCTCCGGGACCTGGTAGGCTCACGGGAGCTGGCACAGCCAGGGCGGGGGAGGAGCTCGGGGTGCGGGGCTGGGGAGCCCGGCCTGTGTCGGGGACTGCCCCTGAGCTCTCCCCACGTGGGCAGGTGTCACCTCTACTTCCAGATGCAGAAAGAGCTCAGGGAAGCTAATCCAAAAAAAGGGGAGGCTCTCTAATTCATTTTATGAAGTTAATATAACTTTGATCTCAAACCCAGAGGACAATAAATATAATAAGAAAGGGAAATGATAAGCTACTGTCGTATTTAAATACAGATGCAAAAATATTAAATAGCATATTAGTAAACCAAATCTGGCAGTGTTTAAAGGAATGCAATATGACTAAGTTGGATTTATCCCAGGAATTCAAAGATGATTCAAATCAAACATCTATCAACATAGTACACCACAGTGCAGGTTAAAAGGAGAAAAACCACGTGTTCATCTCAATAGGTGAACAGTCAGTAACAGCTCCTCTTATTATAAAACCTCTTGGCAAGTTAAGAACAGGAGGGATCGTCCTTAATCAGATTAGGAGTCTCAGCCAACTGCCTCTCGCAAACCTCACACTTATTAGTGAAATGGTAGAAGGAATCCTTCTAAAAATCAGAATCAAGACAAGCATGCCTGTCATCACTGCTTGTGCCACATAGAGGTTCTAGCCAATGCAGTAAGACAAGAAAAAGAAAGGATGTAGGCTTCCCTGGGGGCGCTGGGGTTAAGAATCCGCCTGCCCATGCAGGGGCCACGGGTTCGAGGCCTGGTCCGGGAAGATCCCACATGCCGCAGAGCAATTAAGCCCGTGTGCCACAACTACTGGGCCTGCACTCTAGAGCCTGCAAGCCACAACTACTAAGCCCACATGCCGCAATTACTGAAGCCCGTGCACCTAGAGCCCGTGCACTGCAACAAAGAGCAGTCCCTGCTCACCACAACTAGAGAAAGCCCGCACAAAGCAACGAAGACCCGACGCAGCCAAAAATTTAAAAATAAATAAATAAATAAAAAGAAAAAGAAAGGATGTAAGGACTAGAAAGGAAGAAACAAAGTGATTAGTAACTATGTATCACATTTATCCACATAGAATACCGAAGAGAATCTAAAGGCAAATTACTGTGATTCTTTGGCAAGGTGCCCAATTTTTTAAAAAATCATAACACAGAAATCAATATTTCTAAATAGCATCAGCAAACCATTTGAAAATTTTTCTTAAGAGACACTAACTTAGCCAGGATTGCACAGCCACTATGAGATGGAAGTAGGATGTGAACACAGGTCTTCAGGGTTTGAAGTGGGCTCTGCCTGCGCTTCAGGCTGCCCAGGATGTAGGGCTACCGAGGCCCAGCCTGATGTGACACAGCCTGGGAGAGTGGCAAGTGACAGCCCCGCACCTGTGGGCTGTGAGGATAGTGGTTCCCAGCACAGCTCTGGGCCATGGAAACTGAGGGTAAATGGTGGTCCTTCCATCTCCCAGCTGGGGGGCTTTGGGCAGATTTCTCATTTTCTCAGCATTGCTTTTTTTTTTTTTTTTTTTTTTAAATATTTATTTATTTATTTTTGGCTGCGTTGGGTCTTCGTTTCTATGCGCGGGCTTTCTCTAGTTGCGGCAAGCGGGGGCTACTCTTTGTTGTGGTGCACGGGCTTCTCACTGTGGTGGCTTCTCTAGTTGTGGAGCACGGGCTCTAGGCACGCAGGCTCAGCAGTTGTGGCACACGGGCTTAGTTGCTCCGCGGCATGTGGGATCTTCCCGGACCAGAGCTCGAACCCGTGTCCCCTGCATTGGCAGGCGGATTCTTAACCACTGTGCCACCAGGGAAGTCCCCAGAATTGCTTTTTTCACTGCTTAAAATGAGAATAAAATAAGCTCTTTCAAGGATTAAAGGAGCTGATGCATCACCTCTGTTCACAGTCACTTCCCAAGTGCCTACTTGGGCACAAGGACAGTAATCTGTAAGCACGTGATCTTTGAAGAAATGGGTCCTGCATGCTGCTCTACCACCCACCTAGAGTCTGGGCAGTGTGGCCACCCTAGGGGTGGGGGCCAGGGAGGGACCATGGGCAGGGGTACTCTATCTGCCACAGGGAGGCACGCAGAAGCTCTCAAGGGCCACCAAGTGCCACCCGCCCTCCATTTCCTTTTAAGAACATATCGAAAAGAGCCCTGGGGAAGATTTTGCTGAGCACACTGGACGCTTGCAGGGACCCTGCGCATGGTAGGTGAGCCCCCTGACCCCATCTTCCAGAGCCTGGCCGCAGCCGGAGGGCATCCTGACCTAGCACCTCTGTCCTAAGTGTCTGGGCTGCAAAATGCCACCTCATTCCTGCCCTGCCCACCTGCAAAGGGTACGTTCAGGAACAGGCTTCGGGAAGCTGAAGGTGCTATTTGACAAGAGCAGGGAGCAGACACCCCAGGGAAAAGGCCAAACAGAAGCCAGGGTGGCCAGACCCCGAGGGAGCCAGGCAGTTCCCTGTGGGCAGTTTAGACTCGCCCACAGTCCTGGGCTTACTGCGGAGGAAGGGTTGTTGTCATACCCATTCCACAGGTGGGAAGATGGAGGCACAGAGAGGCCAAGGGCCAGCTGTGCCAAGACCTCAGGTCTCTCCCTTAAGCACTAGGCCACGTGGCCCCGTTGTTTAGACAAAGTTCAGGGCAGCAGAATCTCATCAGTGCCAGCTTGTGCCCGATGAAATCAGGAGGAGCAAGGCCGGCTCCTGCCTGACAGGGCCTCACAGGCTGACGGGGAGACAGACTGGTGAAGAGCATTTGCTCGCTGGTCTCACTGGGCACCGCTGGGCAGGGGTCGGGTATGTCCAGTGCCCTGAATGGTCCCTGGCACCAAGGAGGAGGTCAGAAACTGTGCATCAGAAGGCCCCTTCCCCAGGGTCCTCATTGGGAGGAGCAAGAGGGGGGTACAGCTGAACAGGGCTGGGGAGGGCCCAGGGAGGAGGGGGAGCAGCTCTGTGGGCCAGAGGGAGCAGACTGACCCGCCCTGCTGCCCACTCTTTCTTTCCAGAGGGGACGTCTGGCCCCTCAGCCATGCTGGATGCCCTGCACCGAGCTTTGGCTGGCTGTGAGCTCCTGCGTAGAGAGCCCTCGGCACCAGCCTCTGCAGCTCCAGCACTCAGCGACTCCCTCCTCATCTCCTGCTGAGGTTGCTAGCCCAGTCTGTGGGCCCCCTGGGCAGCCTGGCCACCGTCAGACCAGCCTCGAGGAACAGCCTGGCCACCATCACATCCTCAGAACCCTGGAGGTGCAGGCTCCTTCTGAGACTGGCCCAAGTTCAGGGCCCGGCAGCCATCCCTTCCTTGGGTTCCGCCTGGATTCCCTTGCAGTCCCTGCATTCCTGCTGCCAGGGTCCACACTGCCCTACGGTTGCTGGATCAGCCTGTACCTGCTGCAGTCTCCCCTGCCCTTGGAGTGGAGCTGCACACTCTTCTGCCCGGTCCAGTCCAGAATCCCTTCCCTGGGCTCCCAGGGTCTCCTCCCCGTCCTCCCCACAGCATGCCTGCCGCGGGGACTCTGTGTCCCCCGGTCCACCGGGGAAACTACTCATGCCTCAGGAATTGTGGAAGGCCAGGCAGGGCTGGGGGAACTCCAAGCGGGGCAGCGTGATCACGGCAGGCTTCCTGGTGGAGCTGGCCTTGAACTAGCTCTAGAAGACGGATAGGATTTAGATAGGCAGAGAGGAGGGGAGGGCATTTCATGTGAGGTAACAGCGAGAGCAAAAGTGTGGTGCCAGAAAGGGCCCCCATTAGTACAGAACCCAGAGCCCCTCTTTCCTGAGCACACAGTAGGTACCAGGCCTCATGGGGTCACAGGAAGGAGGAGGACAAGCTGCCTGGTCTCATCTACCTTAAACTCTTGTAGGGGAGACAGATACGTTGGCAAGCAGTGCAACGCGGCTGAAATCCGGGCTACCCTGAGGTAGAAGAGAGGGTTCTTAATTAAAACTGCAAACCCCAAAGCTATGTAAGAATGTGAAGGCATATGTGAATATATGAAAATTAAAATTTTTGTGTATACAAAAAACTCCACAAATAAAGTCAATTATCAAAGGTAATGGTTTGATAATATTTTTATTAAAAAAAAAAGAAGAGAGGGTTCTGAGAGCTCAGCCGAGAGGGATCAGTTCGAGCCAAGGAGGATGAAGCACTACAGAGACGGCAGGACGAGGGCGGATGCCTGGCAGGGACGGGGGCGCCTGGCAGGGACGGGGCAGGTCAGGGGGGCCTTGACGACAGACGAGGATTTAGACGACAGACGAGGGTTTAGGACTCCATCCCCCAGGCAATGGGGGCCCTGGAGGGTTCTGACCTGCCTCCCAGAGGGTGGAGCAGAGGGGAGGAGACAGGAGGCTACAGGACTCTGGGAGCAAGGGGTCGCCAGGGGGCTGGAGCAGAGTCATGGGGACACAGAAGGGGAACGGTGGGGGAGGGAGATCAGGGGAGCCCGGGACCAGCAGGCACTCCCGGGCAGGAGCCACAGGGAGGGCTGGAGGACAATGCCCAGCCTCGTGTCTTGTACGAAACCTCATCTCATTGGAGGCAAGTTTATAATGTGGACTAGGATGTAGAGGTGCCCAGAGAGGCTGGATGAGCTACCCAGCATCACACAGCAAATCAGCATCCAAGACTGGACTGAGGCCTGTTTTCTAACCTCATATCTCACACAATTCCTACCACTTCCAGCTGTCTCTGGCTAGGAAACCCCAGGCTTGGGGTCTGGATTAGTTATGGTACAGGCTAAACCACCCTGATAAAAGAGATCCCGATATACTCTGGGTCAAACAGGATAGAACTCTCTCTCCTGTAACAGTCCAGAGGTGAGTGGCCCTGGTTGACAGAGCAGCTCTGCTCCATGGAGTCACCCAGGGGTCAAGGTTCCTTCCACTTTGTTGCTCTGCCTTGCCCTAGGGTGTCATCCTCCTTTGCATGGTGGAAGCCAATTCACCAGCATTGCATCTGCCCTCCACATGAAGGAGGAGAGAGGAAGGGAAGGGTCAGGCACTCTGGCTCACATCTCCTCTACTCTCATCCCATTGGCCATACCTAGCTGCAAGGGATGCTGGGAAATATCATCTATAGCTGGGAAACCACGTATCCAGCTAATGCTAATATTATTTTTAAAAAAAAGGCAACCAACTGGACCAGGACCAGCCACGCCCACCAGACCACCCACAGTAGTCAGCCTGCCACAACAGAAGGACCTATGCAGTCCACATAGGGGACACCCTATGGCATACAGCCTGGCTGGAGGAGAGTGCACTGCTGGGACACATAGGACATCTCCTACAAAAGGCTGCTTCTCCAAAGCTGGGTAATGTAACCAACCTACCAGATACATAGAAATAAAAATAGCAAATTAGGCAAAATGAGGTGACAGAGGAATGTGTTCCAAATGAAGGAATAACATAAAACCCCAGAAGAGTTAAGTGAAATGGAGATAGGCAATCTCCCCAAGAAAGAGTTCAAGGTAATGATCATAAAGATAATCAAAGAACTCAGGAGAAGAATAGATGAACAGAGTGAGAAGTTAGAAGTTTTTAACAAAGAGTTAAAAAATATAAAGAACCACCAAACAGAGATGAAGAATACAATAACTGAAATGAAAAACATACAGCAGAAGGAATCGACAGTAGATTACATGATACAGAGGAACAGATCAGCGAATTGGAAGAGAGTAGTGGAAATCACTGAAGCTGAAGAGAAAAAAGAACAGAAATGAAAACGGTTTAAGAGACCTCTGGGATAACATCAAGTGTACTCACATTAGCATTATAGGGGTCCTAGAAGGAAAAGAGAAAGAAAAAGGGACAGAGAATTTATTTGAAGACATTGTAGCTGAAAACTTCCCTAACCTGGAAAAGAAAACAGACATTCAGGTCCAGGAATCACAGAGAGTCCCAACAAGAGCAACCCCAAAAAGGACCACACCAAGACACATTCTAAGTAAAATGGCAAAAATTAAAGATAAAGAGAGAACATTAAAAACAGCAAGGAAAAGCAACAAGTTACATACAAGAGAACTCCTATAAGGCTATCAGCTGACCTTTCAGCAGAAACTCTGCAAGCCAGAAGGGAGTGGCACAATATATTTAAAGTGATGAAAGGGAAAAACCTACACTCAAGAATACTTCACCTGGCAAGACTCTCATTCAGATTTGAGGGAGAGATCGAAAGTTTTACAGCACCACCCAACCAGCTTTACAAGAAATGCTCAAAAGACTTCTCTAAGCAAAAACGAAGAGACCACAACTATAAACATGAAAATTATGAAAGGAAAAAACTCATTAGTAAAGCAAATATACACTAAAGGTAGTAAATCAACCACATACAAAGCTAGTAGGAAGGTTAAAAGACAAAAGTAGTAAAATCTATATCCACAGTAAGCAGTTAAGGGATACACAAAAACACGTAAAATGTGATGTCAAAAACATCACAGTGGGAGTTCTCTGGTGGTCCAGTGGTTAAGACTCCACGCTTCCAAGACAGGGGGTGCAAGCTCCATCCCTGGTCAGGGAACTAAGATCCCGCATGCCATGCAGCAAGGCCAAAAAAAAAAAAAATCACAGTAATTATGAGGTGAGGGGAGTACAAATGCAGGGATGTTAAAACGTGTTTGAAATTAAAAGGTCAGCAACTTAAAATAATCACACATACATTGATTGCTATATATAAACCTCATGGTAACCTCAAACTAAAAATCTATATAATACACGCACAAAAAGAGAAAGGAATCTAGGGCTTCCCTGGTGGCGCAGCGGTTGAGAATCTGCCTGCTAACGCAGGGGACACGGGTTCGCACCCTGGTCTGGGAAGATCCCACATGCCGCGGAGCAAATGGGCCCATGAGCCACAACTACTGAGCCTGTGCGTCTGGAGCCTGTGCTCCGCAACAAGAGAGGCCACGACAGTGAGAGGCCCACGCACCGCGATGAAGAGTGGCCCCTGCTCGCCGCAACTAGAGGAAGCCCTCGCACAGAAACGAAGACCCAACATAGCAATCAATAAATAAATAAATCTTAAAAAAAAAAACTCATAATGGTATATACTCAAAGAAAACACTAAAAAAAAAAAAAAGAGAAAGGTATCTAAATACAACATTAAAGATAGTCATCATATCATAAGGGAAGAGAAGAATGAGGGAACAAAAACCCCAAAACAATTAAAGTGTCAATAATTACACGCCTATCAAAAATTACTTCAAATGTAAATGAGCTAAATGCTCCAATCAAAAGACAGAATGGCTGAATGGATATAAAAACGTATATATGTTGCCTACAAGGGACTCACTTCAGATCTAAAGAGACACACAGACTGAAAGTGAGAGGATGAAAAAAGACATTCCATGCAAATGGAAATCAAAAGAAAGTTGGGATAAAAACTTTTTTGTCTGATATTACATCAGACAAAATAGATTTTAAGGGCTGCCCTGGTGGCGCAGTGGTTAAGAATCTGCCTGCCAATGCAGGGGACATGGGTTCGAGCCCTGGTCTGGGAAGATCCCACATGCCGTGGAGCAACTAGGTCCGTGAGCCACAATTACTGAGCCTGCGTGTCTGGAGCCTGTGCTCCGCAACAAGAGAGGCCGCGACAGTGAGAGGCCCGCACACCGCGATGAAGAGTGGCCCCCACTCACCGCAACTAGAGAAAGCCCTCGCACAGAAACGAAGACCCAACACAGCCATAAATAAATAAATAAGTAAATAAAAAATTTTTTAAAAAATAGATTTTAAAACAAAGACTGCAACAAGAGACAAGAAAGGACATTACATAATGATCAAGGGATCAATCCAAGAAGATATAACAACTGTAAATATGCACCCAACATAGGAGTGCCTAAATACATAAAGCAAATACTGATAGACATAAACGGAGAAATTGACAGTAACAGAATAATAGGGAATTTTAACACCCCACTTACATCAATGGACAGATCATCCAGACAGAAAAAAATCAATAAGGAAACACTAGCCTTAAATGACACATTAAAACAGATGGACTTAAGAGAATGTGTAGATCATTCCTTACAAAAACAGCAGAATATACTTCTTATCAAGTGCACATAGAACATTCTCCCTGATAGATTACTTGCTAGGCCACAACACAAACCTCATAAAATTAAAAAAACCTGAAGTTGTATCAAGCATCTTTTCTGACCACAAAAGCTAAGAAATCAACTACAAGGGAAAAAACTGCAAAAAAACGTGAACATGTGGAGGCTAAACAATATGCTACTAAACAACCAATGAATCACTGAAAAAAAAAAGTCAAAGAGGAAATAAAAAATACTTGGAGACAAATGAAAACACAATGATCCTCCCCCCCACAAAATCTATGGAACACAATTATACTCCAATAAAGATGTTAAAAAAAATCTATGGAACACAGCAAAAGCAATTCAGAGAGGGAAGTTTATAGCAATACAAGCCTATCTTAGGAAAAAGAAAAATCTCAAACCAACCATCCTAATTTTATACCTAGAGGAACTAGAAAAAGGAGAACAAAACCTGAAGTTAGAAAGAAATCATAAAGGTCAGAGAGGAAATAAATGAAACTGAGACTGCAAAAAAAAATAGAAAAAAATCAATGAAACTAAGAGCTCGTTCTTTGAAAAGATAAATATTGATAAACCTTTAGCCAGACTCATCAAGGAAAAAAGAGGGCCCAAATCAATGAAATCAGAAATGAAAAAGGAGAAGTTACAACCTACACCACAGAAATACAAAGGAGCATAAGATATTACTACAAACAACCATACACCAATAAAATGGACAACCTAGAAAAAAATAGACAAATTCCTAGAAATGTACAACCTCTTGAGGCTGAACCAGGAAGAAATAGAGAAAATGAACAGACTAATTACCAGTGCTGAAATATGAAACTGAATCAGTAATTAAAAGAAAAAAACTCCCAACAAAAGTCCAGGACCAGATGGCTTCACAGGTGAATTCTACCAAACATACAAAAAAGAGTTAAACACCTATCCTTCTCAAACTTTTCTAAAAAATTGCTGAGGAAGGAATGCTTCCAAATTCACTCTATGAGGCCAGCATCACCCTGATACCAAAACCAGACAAAGATAACCACACACACACACACACACACACACACAGAAAAGACAATTATACGCCAGTATCACTGATGAACATAGATGAAAAAATCCTCAACAAAATATTAGCAAACCAAATCCAACAATACATTAAAAGGATCATACACCATGATCAGGTGGGATTTATCCCAGGGATGTAAGGATATTTCAATATCCACACACAAAAATATCAACGTGATACACCACATTAACAAATTGCAGAATAAAAAAATTGTATGATCAGACTTTCCTGGTGGTGCAGTGGTTAAGAATCCGCCTGCCAATGCAGGGGACACGGGTTCGAGCCCTGGTCCGGGAAGATCCCACATGCCGCAGAGTAACTGGGCCTGTGTGCCACAACTACTGAGCCTGTGCTCTAGAGTCCATGTGCCACAACTACTGAGCCCATGTGCCACAACTACTGAAGCCTGTGCGCCTAGAGCCCAGGCTCCACAACAAGAGAAACCTGCACACTGCAATGAAGAGTTGCCCCCGCTCGCCACAACTAGAGAAAGCCTGTGCGCAGCAATGAAGACCCAATGCAACCAAAATTAATTAATTAATTTTTAAAAAATCATACAATCATCTCAGTAGATGCAGAAAAAGCTTTTGACAAAATTCAACATCCTTTTATGATAAAAAAAAAAAACTCTCCAGAAAGTGGATATAGAAGGAATATACCTCAATATAATAAAGGCCATATACAATAAGCCCGCAGCTAATATACTCAATGGTGAAAAGGTGAAAGCATTTCCTCTAAGATCAGGGATATCCAGTCTACCACTTTTACTTAACATAGTATTGGAAGACCTAGCCACAGGAATCAGACAAGAAAAAGAAATAAAAGGAATCCAAATTGGAAAGGAAGGGTAAAATTGTCACAGTTTGCAGATGACATGATGCTATACACAGAAAATCCTAAAGATGCCACCAAAAAAACTACTAGAGCTCAATGAATTTGGTAAATTCGTAGATACAAATTTAATGTACAGAAATCTATTACATTTCTATACACTAACAATGAACTATCAGAAAGAGAAATTAAGGAAACAATTCCATTTACAATCACATCAAAAAGAATAAAATAGGGAGTTCGCTGGTGGCCTAGTGGTTAGGATTCTAGGCTTTCACTGCTGTGGCCTGGGTTCAATCCCTGGTTGGGGAACTGAGATCCCACAAGCCACACAGCGCAGCAAAAAAAGAAGAAGAAGAAAACACCTAGGAGTAAATCTAACTAAGGAGGCAAAAGGCCTGTACTCAAAAAACTGTAAGACACTGATGAAAGAAATCAAAGACAACACAAACAGATGGAAAAGGTTTACTGTGTTCATGGTTGGAAGAATACTGTTAAAATGACCATACTACTCAAGGCAATCTACAGATTCAATGCAATCTCTATCAAATTACCAATGGCATTTTTCACAAAACTAGAAAATTACCAATGGCATTTTACACAAAACTAGAAAATTTTTTTCATTTGTATGGAAATACAAAAGACCCTGAATAGCCGAAACAATCTTGAGAAAGAACAGAGGAGGAGGTACCATGCTCTGTGATTCAGATTATACTACAAAACTACAGTAATCAAGGCAGTATGGTATTGGTACAAAAACAGACACATAGATCAGTGGAACAGAATAGAGAGCCCAGAAATAAACCCACACACCTATGGCCAATTAATCTACAACAATGGAGGCAAGAATTTACAATGGGGGAAAGAATCTCTTCAATAAATGGGCTGGGAAAACTGGACAGCTACATGTAAAACAATGAAATTAGAATATTTTCTCACACCATATACAAAAATAAACTCAAAATGGATTAAAGGCTTAAATACAAGGCTGGAACTCCTGGAGGAAAACTCCTAGAGGGATAAAACTCCTAGAGGAAAACACAGGCAGACACTCTGACATAAATCACAGGAATTTTTTGGATCTGTCTCCTAAGGCAAAGGAAAAAAAAAAAACAAAAAACAAATGGAACCTTTGTTTACAAGGTCAACTTAAAAGCTTTTGCACAGAAAAGAAAACCATCAACAAAACGAAAAGATAACCTACTGAATGGGAGAAAATATTTGCAAGTGATATAACCATTAAGGTGTTAATATCCAAAATTATGTAAACAGCTCAAACAATTCAAAATTTTTAAAAAACCCAATTTTCAAAATAGGCAGAAGACCTGAATAGACATTTTCCCAAAGACATACAGATGGCCAGCAGACATGTGACAAGATGCTCAACACTGCTAATCAGAGAAATGCAAATCAAAACCACAATGAGATATCACCTCACACCTGTTAGAATGGCTACTGTCAAAAAGACCACAAAAAAACAAATGTTGGCAAGGATGTGGAGAAAGGGAACCTTTGTACACTGTCGGTGGGAATGTAAATTGGTGCAGCCACTGTAGAAAACAGTATGGAGTGTCCTCAAAAAACTAAAACTAGAACTACCACATGATCCAGCAATTCCACTCCTGAGCATATATCTGAAGACAACGAAAACAATAATTTGAAAAGATACATGCACCCCAACATTCACTGCAGCACTATGTACAACAGCCAAGACATGGAAGCAACTTAAGTGCCCATAAACAACCAACTGGATTAAGATACACACATACACACACACACACACACTGGAATATTACTCCACCATAAAAAAAAGAAACAAAATACTGCCATTTGCAGCAACGTGGATGGACCTAGGGAATATTATGCTTAGTGAAATAAGACAGAAAGACATACTACATGATATCACTCATATTTGGAATCTAAAAAATAATACAAATGAATGTATATGCAAAAACAGACTCACAGATATAAAAAATAAACTTGTAGTTACCAAAGGGAAGAGGTAAGGGGTAAGAAATTATGGAATTATGGATAATTATGGAATTATCAGGTACAAACTACATATATATAAAACAAATAAGCAACAAGGATATACTATATAGCACAGGGAATACACCCATTATCTTATAATTATAAGATAATATCTTATAATAACCTATAATGAAATATAATCTGAAAAAATACTTAAACACTATGCTGTACACCTGAAACTAACACAATATTTTAAATCAACTATACTTCAATAAAATAAAAATTAGAGCAGAAATCAATAAAATTAAAAATAGAGGAAAAAAAGCAATGACACCAAAAGCTGATTCTTTGAAAAGATCAATAAAAGCAACTAGCCTCTAGGCAGGCTAATTAAGAAAAAGAGAGAAGGGACTTCCCTGGTGGCGCAGTGGTTAAGAATCCACCTGCCAATGCAGGGGACATGGGTTCGATCTCTGGTCTGGGAAGATCCCACATGCCGTGGAGCAACTAAGCCCGTGCGTCACAACTATTGAGCCTGTGCTCTAGAGCCCACGAGCCACAACTGCTGAGCCCGTGTGCCACAACTACTGAAGCCCGCATGCCTAAAGCCTGAAGAGAAGCCACCTGCAATGAGAAGCCCACGCATCACAAGGAAGACTAGCTCCCGCTCGCCACAGCTAGAGAAAAGCCCGCGTGCAGCAACGAAGACCCAACGCAGCCAAAAATAAAAAAGGAAAAAAAAAGAAAAAGAGAGAAGACACAAATTACTAATATCAGGAATAAAAGAGGCGATCTTACTATAGATTCCATTGACATTGAAAGGATAATAAAGGAAAACTATGAACTCTAAGCCCACAAATCTGAACCTAAATGAAATGAACCAATTCTGTGAAAGACACTATCTGCCAAAACTCACACAAGAAGAAACCTGAATAGACTTATATCTATTAAATAATTGAATTAATAACTAATAACCTTCCAAAAGAGAAAGTACAGGCCCAGATGGGTTCACTGGTAAATTCTACCAAACATTTAAGGAAGAAATTTTTCCAATGCTTTACAATCTCTCCCAGAAGATAGAAGCAGAGGGAATACTTCCTAACTCACTCTATGAGGCCAGCATTACCCTAATACCAAAACTGTACAAAGACTTTATAAGAAAAGAAAACTGAGGAATTCCCTGGAGGTCCAGTGGTTAGGACTCAGCGCTTTCACTGCTGTGGTGCAGGTTCAATCCCTGGTCGGGGAACTAAGATCCCGCAAGCCACACGGTGCAGCAAAAAAAAAAAAAGAAAACTGAAGACAGTATGTCTCATGAACACTGATGCAAAAATCGTCAACAAAATATTAGCAAATCGAATCCAACACCGTATAAAAAGAATTATACACCACGAACAAGTGGGATTTATCCCAGGTATGCAAGGCTGTTTCAACGTCCAATAATCAACTAATGTAATCCATCACATCAACAGGATGAAGAAGAATCACATGATCATATCAATAGATGCAGAAAAGGCATTTGAAAAAAAATCCAACATCCATTAATGATTTTAAAAAAACAACTGTCAGCAAACTAGGAATAGAGGGGAACTTCCTCAATTTGATAAAGAACATCTACAGAAAACCTACAGTGAACATCACACTTAATGGTGAGAAACTAGACACTCCCACTAAGATCAGGAACAAGGCAAGATGTCCCTCTCAGCATTCATCTTCAACATCTTACTGGAAGTCTTAGCTAATGCAAAAGACAAGAAAAGGAAATAAAAGGTGTTATGGACTGAATATCTGTATCCCAACATATGTTGAAACCCTAATCTCCAAAGTGATGGTATTGGAAGATGAGACCTTTGGGAGATGATTAGGTCACAAGGGTGCAGCCCTCAGGATGATTAGTGCCCTTATGAGAACGGACATGGAACATGCTTCCTCTCTCTGTGTCTCCATCATGTGAGGCTACAACAAGAAAAGGGGCCATCTGTAAACCAGGAGGAGGGCCTGACCAAGAACCTGACCATGCTGGCACCCTGATCTCGGACTCCCAGCCTCCAGAACTGTGAGAAATAAATATACTTGTTGTTTAAGCCCCCCAGTGTATAGTATTTTGTGACTAAGGCAAAAGGCAATACAGATTAGGAAGGAAGAAACAAAACTGCCTTCATTTGCAGATGACATGATCACCTACATAGAAATCCAAAAAAATCAATGAAAAAGGGAATTAAAAAGCAACTATAGTAAGATTGCAGGATACCAGGTTAATATACAAAAGTCAACTGTTTTTCTAATACCAGCAACAAACAAGTGAAATTTGAAATCAAAACACAATGCCATTTACATTAGCACCCTCAAAAATGAAATACTTAGATATGAATCTAACAAATGTGTACAAGATCCATATGAGGAAAATTAGAAAACTCCAATAAAATAATTAAAGAAATAAATGGAGGGCTTCCCTGGTGGCACAGTGGTTAAGAATCCACCTGCCAATGCAGGGGACAGAGGTTCGATCCCTGGTCTGGGAGGATCCCACATGCCACGGAGCAACTGAGCCCATGCGCCACAACTACTGAGCCTGCGCTCTAGACCCCATGAGCCACAAGTACTGAGCCCACGTGCCACAACTACAGAAGCCCATGCGCCTGGAGCCTGTACACCGCAACGAAGAGTAGCCCCCACGCAGCAACAAAGACCCAATGCAGCCAAAAATAAACAAAAAATAAATAAAATAAAATAATAAAATAAATAAATTTATTTTTTTTAATGAAATAAATGGAGGTATAGTCCATGTTCATGGACAGGAAGACTCAATACTGTCAAGATGTCAGTTCTTCAAGTTGATCTCTCCATTCAATGCATTTCTGATCAAAATTCCAGCAAGTTATTTTGCGGGTATTGACCATCTGATTCTCAAGTTTATATGGAGAGGCCAAAGACCCAGAGTTGCCAACTCAATATTGAAAGAGAAGAACAAACTTGAAGGACTGGCAATATCAGACTTCAAGACTTACGACAAAACTACAGTCATCACGACAGTGTGGAATTGTACTACCTCACACTGGTCAGAATGGCCATCATTAAAAAGTCTACAATTAACAAATGCTGGAGAGGGTGTGGAGCAAAGGGAACCCTCCTACACTGTTGGTGGGAATGTAAATTGGTGCAGCCACTATGGAAAACAGTATGGAGGTTCCTCAGAAAACTAAAACTAGAACTACCATATGATCCAGCAATCCCACTCCTGGGCATATATCCGGAGAAAACCATAATTCGAAAAGATACATGCACCCCAATGGTTCACTGCAGCACTATTTGCAATATCCAAGACATGGAAACAACCTAAGTGTCCGTCGACAGAGGAATGGATAAAGAAGATGTGGTACATATATACCGTGGAATATTACTCAGCCATAAAAAAGACCGAAATAATGCCACTTGCAGCAACACGGATGGACCTAGAGATTGTCATACTGAGTTAAGTAAGTCAGACACAGAAAGACAAATGTCATGTGATATCGTTTATATGTGGAATCTAAAAAAAGGGTACAAATGAACTTATCTACATAACAGAAATAGAGTTACAGATGTAGAAAACAAAATTATGCTTACCAGAGGGTAAGGTGGGGTAGGGATAAAATGGGAGATTGGGACTGACATATACACACTACTATATATAAAACAGATATCTAGTAAGAACCTACTGTATAGCACAGAGAACTCTACTCAATACTCTGTAATGGCCTATATGGGAAAAGACTCTAAAAAAGAGTGGATATATGTATATGTATAACAGATTCACTTTTTGTTGAACACCTGAAACTAACACAACATTGTAAATCCACTATACTCCAATAATTTAAAAAAATTAGACACAGACCTTACACCCTTCATAAAAATTAACTCAAAGTGGATCATAGATCTAAATGTAAAATGCAAAACTTTAAAACCCCTAGAATACAACACAGGAGAAAATCCAGCTGACCATGAGTACGGCTATGATTTTTTAAATACAACAAAGGCATAATCCATCAAAAATGGTTGATAAGCTGGACTTTGTTAAAATTAAAAATTTCTGCTCTGAGAAAGACACTGTCAAGAGAATGAGCCACAAGACAAGCCACAGACTGGGAGAAAATATTCGCAAAAGACACATGTGATAAAGGACTATTATCCAAAATATACAAAGAACTCTTAAACTCAATAATAAGAAAACAACCAGATTTTTTTTTAAATGGGCAAAGACCCTGAACAGACAAACCACCAAAGAAGATACAGAGATGGCAAATATGCAAATGAAGAGATGTTCGACATATGTCATCAGGGAAATGCAAATTAAAACAATGAGCTACTTGGACTTCCCTGGTGGTGCAGTGGTTAAGAATCCGCCTGCCAATGCAGGGGACACGGGTTTGAGCCCCGGTCCGGGAAGATCACACATGCTGCAGAGCAACTAAGCCCCGTGCATCGCAACTACTGAGCCTGCGCTCTAGAGCCCGTGTGCCACAACTACTGAAGCCCGCGTGCCTAGAGCCCACGCTCCGCAACAAGAGAAGCCACCACAATGAGAAGCCCACACACCGCAATGAAGAGTAGCCCGTTCGCCGCAACTAGAGAAAGCCTGCGCGAAGCGCGAAGACCAAACAAAGACCCAACACAGCCAAAGATTTAAAAAATAAATAAAAATTTAAAAAATTAAATTAAAAAACAAAACAAAACAGAAACAGACTCACAGACATAGAAAACAAACTTCTGGTTACCAAAAGGGAAAGGGGGGGAGGGGTGAATTTGGAATTTGAGATTAACAGATACACACAAAAAAAGAAAAAACAACAACAACAAAAAAACAATGAGCTACCACTGCACGCCTGTTAGGATGGCCAAAATCCAAAACATTGACAGCACCAAGTGCTGACAAGGATGTGGAGCAACGGGAACTCTCCTGCCCTCATTGCTGATGGAATGCCAGTTTGCTGGTAGAAATGCCACAAGCCGTAGAACCACTTTGGAAGACAGTTTGGCAATTTCTTAAAAACTAAACATATTCTTACTATGTGATCCAGCAATTGTGCTCCTTGGCATTTACCCAAATCAGTTGAAAAGCTATGCCCACACAAAAACCTGCACACAGATGTTTATAGCAGCTTTATTCATAGTTGCCAAATCTTGGAAGTGACCAAGGTGTCCTTCAGTAGGTGATGGATAAATAAACTGTGGTCCATTCAGACAATGGAATGTTATTCAGTGCTGGAAAGAAATGAACTATCAAGCCATGAAAAGACACAGAGGGACCTTAAATGCATATTATTATGTGAAAGAAGCCCATGTGAAAAGGCTACAAACTGTATGATTCCAACTATATGACATTCTGGAAATGGAAAAACTATGGAGACAGTGAAAAGATCAGTGGTTGCCAAGGGCTGGGTGAGGAGGGAGGGATGAATAGGTGAGGCACAGAGGAATTTAGGGCAGTAAAAATACGCTGTATGATACAATAATGCCAGATATACATTGGTCAAAGCCCACAGAAGATACAACCCCCAGCATGAACCCTCATGTAAACGATGGACTCTGGGTGATGCTGTAGGTTCACCAGGTGTAACAAATGCACCACATTAGTGGGGGAGTCTGTGGGGGTAACGGGGAACTCTGTACTTTCCACTCAGTTTTGCTGGGAACCTAAAACTGATCTAAAAAGTAATGTCTATTAAAAAAAGGAGCAAGGGAGAATGGGCACAGGAGGTCCCTCAGCCACCTTTGGGCAGAGTCAGCCGGGGCGTCAGGTGCCTCCTGGACCCTCAGCCTTGCCGGCCTGCAGCCTGGTGGCCTTCCCTTTCACCCAGCGGGGAGAGGCTGGGACCCCCTCAATCCCAGACCTTGAACTTGGACGTGACCTAAGCACCTGTCTGATGCTCTGCCCTGGCCCAAGGTCAGACTGCCGCTCCCAGCCCAGCGAAGCCTGGCCCAAGGCCTCAGGGCGACGGATCCTGAGAAGACCACAGACTTGCCTGGAGAAAGGCCTGGGTCTGTGACGGACAGAAGCCAGGCGTGGGGTTTCCTCCCACCTCCACCCTGACTGACGAGGATGCTGATTTGGGGCCGTGCCCACGGCCACGCAGCCCCGCCACCGAGCCAGGGTTCCGGCCCTGAGCTGGCCGACCCAAGCCCACACTCATGACCACTTACACCCTGTCACCGTGATAAACAGGCAGGGCCTTCACTGGGCACCAAGGCCTGAGGTCACTGACAGGAAAGGGAGTCAAAGGGTACAGTTTCACAGAAAGGTAGGGCCCGCCTTTGCTGAGCTGAAGACTGGGGTGATGTCTCCAGGGGACAAATGTGGAGCCCGGGGAGCTGACATCACGGGAAACGGGGCTTCCTTCCGTCAGAAGCAGAAAAGTGCACAATTCCTGAGAAACTCTCACCAAAAACAGGGCCTGAAAATCGGTCACGACCTGGATCTGGAAGTTTCCCATCACTTGAGGCTCCCGGGAGCTCCATTAACCAATTATCCCTTCACAGGGCCTCTCAATAAAGCTGTAGAGTTTTCCTGACAGAGGCCTTGCAACGATTGATATTTGAATTTGAAAATTTCCTGTTAAAATGTCTACAAAGTCTCCTTTGAGATATAAAGCCAAATTCTCTTCCCTTTGAGTGTGAGCTAGACTTAGCGACTCACTTCTTTTTTTTTTTTTTTAATTTGTTTTATTTATTTTTGGCTGCATTGGGTCTTCGTTGCTGCTCACGGGCTTTCTCTAGTTGCGGTGAGCGGGGGCTACTCTTTGTTGTGGTGCACGAACGCATTGTGGTGGCTTCTCTTGTTGCGGAGCACGGGCTCTAGGCGCACGGGCTTCAGTAGTTGTGGCACGCGGGCTCAGTATTTGTGGCTCGTGGGCTCTAGAGCGCAGGCTCAATAGTTGTGGCACACGGGCTCAGGTGCTCCACGGCACGTGGGATCTTCCCGGACCAGGGCTCGAACCCGTGGCCCCTGCGTTGGTACGCAGATTCTTAACCACTGCGCCACCAGGGAAGTCCGGTGACTCACTTCTAACAGAGAACGGCGGAATTGCTGAGGTGCTCTCAGACACCAGCGCGTGAAAGGCCTGGGCAGCCTCCTCGCTCCCCATGTCAAGAGGATACCCAGGCGCCCCGTGGAAAAGGCCATGTGACAGGACATCAGCGTCCTCTGTCAATAGCCAGCAAGGAACCAAGGCCTCCGGCCAACGGCCCAGCTCACATCTCAGAAGCGTGTCCTCCAGCCCAGGTCAGGTATTTAGATGAGTGTAGCCCCAGCTGAGGTCCTGACTGCAGTATCCAGAACCAGACCTGCCCAGCTAAGCCACTCCCTAGGGCTTGACCCACAGGAACTGAGATCATAAATGAATGCATGTCACTGTTTTAAGCTGCTAGTTTGGGGAATGATGTGTTATGCAGCAGCAAGAGA